>NC_064424.1:700000-1387500 GCF_023375975.1 Astyanax mexicanus | reverse complement strand
GCTATGGAGTGAAAACAGTAAAACAGTAAAGTGCACAGTTAATGCAGAATCAGCAGCTCAGAAAATGATGCTTGCTCTTATAGCCTACAACACATGAACCAGGCGGTTAATCATAATATATGATGTGTGGTACAGTGAGTTTAACTAAGGTATTCTGCATGGAGTGACTATACACTCAGAAACTTGAGGACACACCAACGGCCACATAATAAACTCTATAAACTAAATTCTGAAGTGTACAGATGTTTATTTTTGCTCAAATTCAGTCAAAAAGCTGTAAAACTGAAAACAAACTAGCTTATTCAATGAACTATGCTGTAACATATGATGCTATAGCAGCGAATAATGCAGAAATCTTTAGTTTATGAGCAGCATGAATATCATTTTTACCATATATCCAATTTTGTCTTACTTCTAATAGACCAGTTCACTTTTTTTTGGGGGGGGGGGAATCAGTAATTCTTTCCTTTTTTTTTTAATATTTAGAAAAACTTCTATACATTAAATCTTCACAGTAAACAATAAACCACTTTCATTACAGATTCACCATAAAAATCACAATAATTCTGTGTGCAACTCTTAACACAGTTCCTAAAGTCTAAATATCTCAATATAATACTGTTTATTTTTAGTGAAATTTAAAAACAATGCACTATAATTCTCCACCCGTCTCTCTGACACGCAGACGTGTATATGTCTCGTGTTGTTTAGAGATGATGGTGAACGTCCTGGTGTCCCGGGGGATGAGCCGGGGGTGGGTGTGGATGTACATTTTAAATAGCTGCTCCCCCCCCCCCCCCCACCGTCACCCGCCCCCCCCACCCACGGGCAGCAGAAATAATAACAGGAGTCATCTGAAATCAATCAGCGCGGGCCGGCTAACTGACTGCTCGCCCAGCGCCGCGCCGATCGATGGCAGCGCCGGCCATTGTGCGGCTAAATTGCCGCTACGGTCAGCAGTTTAAACCAGAGAGGAGAGGAGCGGCACACGCCGGCTACACTCATCACACACCGCGGCCCCAACCGGCCAATCAGACAACAGCCTGCACACGTGGGAGTGAGCGAGTGAATGAGTGAGAGAGTAAAGTGAATAAGTGAGCGAGTGAATGAGTGTTTAAGTGAGTGTGTGAATAAGTGAGTGAGCGAGTGATTAAGTGAGTGAGTGAATGAGTGTTTAAGTGAGTGTGTGAATAAGTGAGTGAGCGAGTGATTAAGTGAGTGAGTGAATGAATAAATAAGTAAGTGAGTGAGCGAGTGATTAAGTGAGCCAGTGAGCACGTAAGTGATTTAGTGAGCAAATAAATGAGTGAGTGAGTGAAACTGAACTGAGGCGAGTGGCAGACGGCGGCTACACTCTGTACACAAGAGAGAGAGCGAGGGAGTGAGAGATTGAATGACTGTGTAAGTAAGCAAGTGAATAAGTGAGTGATTAAGTGAGTGAGTGAATGAGTGTGTAAGTGAGAGAGTGAAGTGAATAAGTAAGTGAGCAAGAAAGTAATAATCAGAGAGTGAATAAGTGTGAGATTAAGAGAGTGAGTGAGAGAGTGATTTAGTGTGTTAAGTGAGCGAGTGAAGTGAATTAGTTAGTGAGCAACAGAATAATAAAGTCAGCGAGTTAATAAGTGTAAGAATAAGTGAGTAAGCGATTGAGTGAGTGAATGAGTGTGTAAGTGAGAGATTGAATACGTGAATAAGTGAGTAAGCAACTAAGTAATATAGTCAGCGAGTTAATAAGTGTGAGAATAAGAGAGTGAGCGAGTGTTTAAGAGGGCAAGTGAATAAATGTGACAATAAGTGAGTCATTAAGTGAGCGAGTGAATAAGTCTGAGAGTAAGAGAGTAAGCGAGTGAGTGGTTGAGTGAGTTAATAAGTGTGTAAGCGAGAGAGTGAGCAAGTAAGTGAATAAGTGCGTGAGCGAGTAGAAAAGTGAGTGAGCAAGTGAATATATGTGAGAATAAGTGAATGAGTGATTAAGTGAATGAGTGATTAAGTGAGCGAGTGATTAATTAAATGAGTGAATAAGTGAGTGAGCAACAAAGTAATAAAGTCAGCGAGTTAATAAGTGTGAGAGAGTGAGCGAGTGAAGTGATTAAGTGAGCAAATGAATAAGTGTGTGAGTGAGCGAGTGAACTAGTGTGAGAATAAGTGAGTGAGCAACTGATAAATTGCACTAGTGAATAAGCAAGTGAGCGAGTGAGTGAATAAGTGAGTGATTAAGTTTGTGAGTGAACGAATGAGTAAAAAAGGTGTGCACAAACACACTCGGGGACGAGCTGAACGAAACTGAACGGAACAAAACAAAAGAGACGGACAAAGGGACGAGGACAGATGTACAGAGAGAGGGATGAAAAAGGAGAAAATAAAGAAAGAGAGAGAGAGAGCAGATGTGTGCGTTAGAAGAGAAAGAGAAAGAGCCAGGGGGGGGGGGGGGGGGGGGCTCCAGAAATCCAATAGTTTAACCTCTGTTTGAGAGGCGCTGGTGGCCAGTGAAGGACAGAAGGAAAAAATCAATAGGAGCTGATTTGCAGAAGCTGGAGGTGTGGGAGGAAGAGGGGGGTGGAGAAAGAGAGAGAGAGAGAGAGAGAGAGAGAAAAGAAAAAGATAGTGTGTAGCATCGATGAAAAGACGAAAACAGAAAAGCGCTCCTCTCTCTGGATCAGAAGAGATGAAAGGGGGAAGGTAAGATGGATGGAGGGATGAGACGGTGCGCGGGGTGATGGAAGTGTCCTGCGGTTCCGCCGGCTCGGCTATTTCTGAGCGGGGCGACGCCGGAGCGTATAATTCACACCGGACAGGGCGCAGCGCGGCAGTAGCCGGTATGTATTTATAGCAGTGAGGATTTACCTGTAGGAGAGAGCAGGCCCGGAGACAGCAGCCCGTGAACGCTGTGGGGGAGGAGCCTGGAGCTGTCCTGCATGGTGACCCCCAGGGAACGCTTCGGAGGACGACCTGGACGAGAGCTGGAGAAACAGAGCGCGAGAGAGCGCGCGAGAGAGAGAGAGAGAGAGTTTTTAATCACACTTTATTAACAATATTAGTTAAAACTAGGGATGCAACGGTACAGTGATTCCACGGTTCGGTTCGTATTGCGGTTTTTGGGCGGCGGTTTCGGTTCAGTTTCGATATATTAATATTATCTAGCTCCAATATGCAGCACGTTTTAACCCTTTCTGTTTCAAATCAACAAAGTGCTCCTATTCACACTTGCAGAGCCAATTAATAGATATAAAAAGGCACAGTTTAATTCAAGTCACAATATCAATTTATTATAAAAAAACATTTATAAACATTATAAACATTTATTCTTACTATTAGTCAAAAACAGGCAACTGAATCACACTGTGCTGCTTTATCTGCTGACTGTCTTTTTCCTTGTTCATCAAACTCAACGCTGAAGCCAAAATAGTCCCAAACAGTGGATTTATAATCTGACGGCGCCTCTTCAAATTTCCTTTTTTCTCTGTTCAGCGTTTACTCGCCATGATCACGCAGCTAAAAAAAGGTTTTGGTTGTGTAGAGACACACAGAGAGAATTAATATATATATAAAAAACTCCCCCCCAGGTCCTAAGCAGTCCTGACTATCGTGCAATAATAATATTCAAATTAGATACACTCTAAAAAAAAAAAACAGAGGTATGATATAAGTAATTGTTTGTACTCAAAGGTAAACTCATCGTAATTGTAGCAAACTCAAATTAAAGTGTTCTTTCTTCTGTAGAGAGGAAAAGACAGCGGTTGGGCGGGGGGGGGGGGGTTCGATAAAATACAGAGAACCATTGCATCCCTAGTTAAAACAGACCAGCAGTTACATAAAAAGGCAGGTTGTTTTATGCTAAAAGGTCATTAAACATGATTTTATCATTCAATATTTTACATTAAATTCTTCCACCATTGTCGGTCGCATCATAAAACATAAAATCAACCCTCACCCAGGCCTGTATTAACCGTTTCAAAAGTAAAAGAACATCACAATCCCGGCCTGAGCCAATTTTCTTCTTCCTGCTAAAATAAATAAAAAAATATATTTTTTCTCTTTTGACAGAATGGAAAACCCAAAATAAAAAAGTGACGGTGTAAAACAGTCATTATAAAACAAGTAAAAATGGAGGTTAAAACCCTGAACAGTAAATCCAGTCTTATAGACTGAGTAAAAAAAACTGTGACTGATTGAATCAAACTCATTAGGACTCCCCCTATCACTCGGAGGAAAGCGCAGCGACTCGGTTCTGATACAGGAGCTCACAGACGCAGACTTGTGCTGATCCACATCACCCTAGGAGTGATGAGGGGAAAGAGAGAGCGCCATCTACTGTACTGTACCCACCCAGAGAAAGAGCAAGAGCAAGGACAACTGTGCTCTCTCAGGGCTCCAGCAGCTGATGACAAGCTGCATGACCGGGATTCAAACCAGCGACCTCGCAATCATAGTGGCGCTTTAGCCTGCTTCAAACACTTTTATAAAAATGTATTTGTATAATCAACTCTAACACATTGATTGTTACGATAAAAAGCTCTTTTATCTTTAGTAAACTTTAGTACACTCATATTCAAAATATTAAAACTATGGAAAATATAGAAAACTATTATCAAATTGTTCACATAAACATGAAATCAAGTTCCGACAGCTGATGGCAAGCTGCATGTATAGGATTCGAACCGGTGTTCTTCAATGAACCACTTCTGACACCAATCTTTACATCTAGACACTAATTATTAGGAATCGATACAGTGTGTTTTAGAATCGATATGATATTGATAAAACAATCGGTGTCAATCAGTCAAGTGCAGTTGTCACAAAGACCATCAAAAGCATTACGATGATGAAACTGGCACTCATCAGGACCAGTCAAAAGTTTGCTTTGCATTTAGATCAGTTTTGAAAATCTCTGCTGGATTTTCTCAGTCAGTTTTATGAGGTAGAGTCACCTGGAATTTAGGCTTTCAGTTAACAGCTGTGCTGAACTCATCAAGAGTTAATTACTTGAATTTCTTGTCTCTTAATAAAGTGTTTGAGAGCATCAGTTAAAGTAAAGTAGTGAAGAGGTAGAGTTACAGGTATACAGTGAATAGTGAGTATTTGAGTAATGTTCTAATCCAGATTATGAGAAGCAACACCTACTCAACTAAATAAAGAATAAAAAAAAGAATTACAGGACTTTGAAATTATGCTCAAGTGCAGTCACTGCAAAGACCGTCTAAAACGGTATAATGATGGAACTGGCACTCATCAGGGCCGAGTTACCTCTGGTTCAAAACCACACAAAGGCAGGTTGAGTAATCAGGTATTATTATTAATAGTTCCTGAATTTATCTCTGTTCATCACATTTCCACTTCCTGCGGAGTGTGTGGCGCGCACACACACACACACACACACCTACACACACACACACACACACCTTAAAAACACAGTTGGACAGCAGCAGGTAAGAGCTGCACGGAGAGAGATCCTGCAGAAGGGAGCTGCTATACCACAGAGCACAGACAATAATGATCACCTTGAAAAACATATGCCTCAAGGTGAGAGAGAGCGAGAGAGAGAGAGAGAGAGAGAATAGAGAGAGAGAGAGAGAATGAGAGATGTGGTGATAAGGATGGTAAGCTGTGAGGGTGTACTGTTAGTAGGGCACGGTGCCTGATGCTATTTATTTCCCAAAACAGGAGAATAAAATAGAACACGCAGTATCACTCATTCACTACACCACAAACCTGAGAGCTGTTATTACACCTTTATACACTTACTAACCAGCATAAACACCCAATAAAATTCAAATAAAATTCGTTCTGACGTTTTAAGCTCTAAAACACAGATTATTTTAATAATAACTCATATTTTACAGTTTCAGCAGCTGCTAAAACTCCAACTATCTCATTTCTTATCAGACCTCTGCATTTAATAGAATTGTTTATTCAAAATATGACAAAAATATATACTGCAAAAACAAAATATAGAACAAGCAGTATCACTTATTCACTACACCACAAATCTGTGAGCTGTGATTACACATTTATACAGTTACTAACACCCTAAAACAACATTTACACTGATACACAACACACCCCCCAACACTATACACACATTTACTGCTTTACACACACTTTACAATTCAAAACAGCTCTTTATAAACACACTGAACACAATTCTGTACACAACACACACCAATCTGATATAGAGTCACATGTTTCCATATTAAAACCACATGAGTAAAGCAGCATAAAGTTATCCAAAAGCAGTGTGTAAGACTGGTGGAGGAGAACATGATGCCAAGATGCATAAAAAAAACTGTGATTAAAAACCACCAGGGTTATTCCACCAAATATTGATTATTTCTGAACTCTTAAAACTTTATGAATATGAACTTTATGTTTTCTTTGCATTATTTGAGGTCTGAAAGCTCTGCATCTTTTTTGTTATTTCATTCATTTCTCATTTTCTGTAAATAAATGCTCTAAATGAGAATATTTTTATTTGTAATTTGGGAGAAATGTTGTCTGTAGTTTATAGAATAAAACTCGCCATAATAGGATGGATGCATGCATGACAGGAAGTTTAATCAATATGGTAAATAGTCAATAGAATTAAAAATCTGAAGTCGTTTTCATGGTTTGAGCTCTTCAGCAACAGGCCTCTGATTGGTGCATGCATTGTTAAATTAATTGTTAAAATAACATTTTACTGTATTAACCAAATTGTGCACCGTTTAAAAAACAAACAAACTGCAAATGCAAAATATAGACACTTAAAACAAACATATATATATATTCCATATATTACATAAGTACTTAAACATTGCATTGCAGTGCATGCTGGGAATTAATACAGTAGTGTAGTTGAGTGTAAAACAGGCCAATATTAATATAATAGTAAAATATTATCTCAGATAGACCCTGTGATTGGGCCTTGTGTTTGACGCGTGGCTGTTAGACGTTTTTTATCGTATATAATCTGTTGTTTGGCTTTGTGCAGAAGGTCTTGGAAAATAATTAGTCACGTCTCTGTTCCAATACTGCGTCTCCATTTCCGTAGAGGAAAGCAAATTTAAAAACAACACAGAGGGTCAGGGTCAGGTTCTGCGAGGTCACCTCAGAGCGAGAGGAGAAAAATAAGGAACGCACTAAAATCTGCAGAAAACTGACCATCAGACCAACATCAACCTCTTCCACAACTGCTTAAGCAGCCTTTTCCTCTCCTGCTCCAAAAACAAAGAGAGAAAAACTTCAGTTTCCTCCAGGAAGAGAAAGAGAGAAAGAGAGAGAGCTCACTCCCTACAGTAAACTCAGCTCTTAAAGAACCAGTATGTATTTTATTGTATTTTCTATTTTGTCTCCTATCTGATATTATTAAAGAAACATGCTAAGATTAATATCTGATTAATATCTCGTACAGCAGAGCTTTAGTCGGTATGATCTTCTGGATCTTGGATTATTTATTATTCTCTAATCCAATTTCCACACTCAGGGTTGTCAGGTATAGACCACACCAGCAGTTAAACACAGTGCAATGCAGCCACGATCTAATGTATTTCCAGTAGTCCGGCCATGCAAAATAAGAATAGAGTGATTTCTCTTGTTTTTTATGTAAAAACTTAATTTGAACAAGACATTGTCCTATGTCCTAGCGATGCACAATTTTGGAGAAAATTTTTACCTAAATTTTCCACAGAATATTTTGGATTAAAACAAATGGTATTAGACTAATATGATTAATAATCTGATATGTTGTCATGTAAAGACATGTCATAAGAACAGTATGAATTTTTCTTTGTATGTAGCAATAAAAAAGTTTTTTTAAACTTTAATCTGACATTTCACAAACATTCCAGTCAGATATATATACCAAGAATCTAGACTACAGAGAGAATATACACCAAATAAAAAGTAATTTTCTATTATTTACACCACAATAACGGTTCAAAAGTGCATCTCAGCATCTCAGTATCAGACTGAAGCGTGGTAGACCCCGTCTCCTGGTTCTTGGACGTGAGAGGATGGGTCTGAGGGTAAGGGAAGCACCTGTCGAGGGCGAGGAAAGGCTAACAATAACCAGCTAAACAAGAAAACGGCTTTAGGAGTCCCGAGAGAGTTCAGTACAATCACATTCACCACAACAGCAACAAGTCTGGAGCATGCACAGGAGTGCAAGTAAAGAGAAACTCTATATATGATCATATACAGCTCCCAAAAAATGAAGAGATCACTTCTTCAGTTTCTGAATCAGTTTCTCTGATTTAGCTATTTATAGGTTTATGTTTGAGTAAAATGAACATTGTTGTTTTATTCTATAAACTACAGACAACATTTCTCCTAAATTACAAATAAAAATATTCTCATTTAGAGCATTTATTTACAGAAAATGAGAAATGACTGAAATAACAAAAAAGATGCAGAACTTTCAGACCTCAAATAATGCAAAGAAAACAAAGTTCATATTCATAAAGTTTTAAGAGTTCAGAAATAATCAATATTTGGTGGAATAACCCTGGTTGGTTTTTAATCACAGTTTTTTTTTTCATGCATCTTGGCATCATGTTCTCCTCCACCAGTCTTACACACTGCTTTTGGATAACTTAATGCTGCTTTACTTGTGATCAACCATCTTCCTCTTGATTATATTACAGAGGTTTTTAGAAAAGAAACTCATCATTTTGTGATTTTTACAAATACATGAATTGTCAGCTGAATATACAGGATGTTTTTAGCTGTTTTAAATTCTTAAATCTGATTGGTTGGAAGGAAGTGGAGCTGGATCGGTCTAAAAAAGGCCAACTTTAACTGGTACAGGGAGTGTTTCACCCCGAGGGTTCTCCAGTCTGGGGATATTTTCATATAATTTCACACAGCCATACTGCAGCCTGTACTGCAGTCTTCCCTACACACACACACACTCACACACACACACACACACACACACACACGCAGAGCCGCGGTCCCATCGGGCTGGAGAAACAGATGGCTGGGAAAAGTCATTCACACGTTGCTGCTGGTTCTGCTCGCCAGAGAAGAAAAACCCTGTCAGTCGAGTCTCTGCCGCAGCTCCCCGGCGAGGCAGCGCCTCGGTTCTGGGGAAGAGCTGGAAAAATGGGTTACTAAGCACTTTCTATTCCCCCGGCCGCCTCGCAAATGTGCCCTTGTCATCTCTTAAACGGCCTCATTCAATATTCATGCCCCAACGACACCTGCTCTTCTGCCTCCAACTAAGCAGGGGGCGGGCCTACGCACAGCCGCACTATAAAACACACCGAGGCCGTACGATAAATCACTGTTTTACTGATATCGTGATACGAGTTGCCGGGATAAACATACTGAAATAACTGTGATAACATCAAGAATAACTGCAAACCAAAACTGCAGCAACAGAAGCTGGAGGCAGAGTGAGGCAGAGTGATGGTACAGTGTTGGTAGAGGCATGCTGTAAGTAGAGTGAGCTAGAAGCAGGTAGAGTGTAGGAAGAGTGAGTTAAAGAGGGGTAAAGAGAGGTAGATTGTGGGTAGAGTAAGGGTAGAGTGAGGTAGAGTGAGGGTAGAGTAAGGTAGAATGAGGTAGAGTGAGGTAAAGAGAGGTAGAGTAAGCGTAGAGTAAGGTAGAGTGTGGTAGAAGCAGGTAGAGTGAAGGTAGAGCAAGGTAAAGACAGGTAGAGTGAGGTAAAAAGAGGTAGAGTGTAGGTAGAGAGATGAAGAGTGAGGTAAAGTGAGGGTAGAGTGTAGGTAAAAAGAGGTAGAGTGAGGTAGAGAGAGGTAGAGTGAGGTAAAATCAGGTAGAGTAAGGGTAAAGAGAGGTAGAGTGAGGTAGAGAGAGGTAGAGTGTGGTAAAATCAGGTAGAGTAAGGTTAAAGTGAGGGTAGAGTGAGGTAGAGTGAGGTAAAGTAAGGGTAGAGTGAGGGTAAAGTGAGGGTAGAGTGAAGGTAGAGTGAGGGTAAAGTGAGTTAAAGAGAGGTAGAGTGAGGTAAAGTGAGGTAGGGTAAGGGTAGAGTGAGGTAAAGTGAGGTAGATTGAAGGTAAAGAGAGGTAGAGTGAGGTAGAGTGAGGTAGAGTGAGGGTAGAGTGAGGTAGAGTGAGGGTAGAGTGAGGTAGAGTGAGGGTAAAGTGAGTTAAAGAGAGGTAGAGTGAGGTAAAGTGAGGTAGGGTAAGGGTAGAGTGAGGTAAAGTGAGGTAGATTGAAGGTAAAGAGAGGTAGAGTGAGGTAGAGTGAGGGTAGAGTGAGGTAGAGTGAGGTACAAACAGGTAGAGCAAGACAGTGTGAGGTAGAGTGAGGCAGAGTGAGGTAGAGTGAGGGTAGAGTGAGGTAAAGTGAGGTATTGGGAAATCAAACACATTTTTTTGTTTTCTAATATTGTACAACCCTAAAACAGCATCAGGAAAGTAAGGAAGAGCAAGAGTTTCCTCTGTTGTACAGGATAAGTTCATCATCAGAGTTTCCAGCCTCAGAAACCACAAGTTAACAAACAGCTCCCCAGATAAGAGCATCTAAATACTTCTTCACAGAGTATTTGGTTTGTTCAATACTTCGGTACAACTTTAAAATAGGTTGTTACTTTACAATTAGTTTATTAATGGTTACTAATTAGGTTGTAAATAATCAGTAAGTCATTAATAATCAGTTATAACACATACATAGAAAGGGCAACAGTATAGACAGCTGTAGGTTCACTATTTCTACATATGTGTTATAACTGATTATTAATGATTTAATTTTAAGGCATTTACAACCTAATTAGCAAGCGTTAATAAACTTACTGTAGTGCATTTATAAACCCTTTATAAAGGTAGTCTTGTTTTAAAGTGGTACCCAACACTTTTAAGTTACTACATGATTCCTTATGTGTTCCTTCATAGTTTGGATGACGAAATTGACTTTTTTTTTTTTTTTTTTTTTAGGGATTGAGTTCAGAAGTCAGGAGAGGCAGGAGACAGGAAGTGGAGGCAGATCGGGTGGTGGTGATCGGGGGTGATGGTGGGGTGTGATCAGGGGGTGGTTGAGGGGGTATCGGGGGGTGGTTGAGGGCACGTAGCGAGAACATCAGATTTCACCAAAAATTTTAATGGGACGCGGTTTAAAGCAACAACAAAGGCGGCAGCTGAGGCGGGAGGGAGAAATGTAGGAGTCAGGGTGCCTTTGAAGATATTTAATTAAAATCTAATCCTGCATTCTTAAAGGCTCACATAAATTAAGCTGTCAGTCAGGAGATTTATGCATTCACATTTGCATATTGCATACAATTCATCAATTACTCATGTTTGAAAGGCTTGAGTATCCCAGGGAGAGGAGCTGCCAGCGTGCCAGCCGAGAGAGAGAGAGAGAGAGAGAGAGAGAGAGAGAGAGAGAGAGCGGGCGAGGGGGGGAGGGAGGTGGGTACTGGTACCCACTGATGCCCAGGAGAAGTCAGTCTCCATATGTCCACGCATTCAACCAACCAACCAACACTGCCGAAAGCAGAGGTGCACCGATACGACTCTATATATACAGCAGAGTTGAGGTGCACATTGAATTCTGCGTGATTTGATCAGCCGTGGTTTTATGTTTTTTGGATACAATCCGGGTTAGCACCCGAACATTCCTTTCAGACAGCTTCCTCTTACAGCGTCCACAGTTAATCCTTTTGGATGTGGTTGGTCCTTCTTGGTGGTATGCTGACACTACCCTGGATACCGTGGCTCTTGATGCATAACAAAAACTTGCTGTATTGGTCACAGATGCTCCAGCAAGTCGTGCACCAACAATTTGTCCTCTTTTGAACTCTGGTATGTCACACATAATGTTATAGTGTGCATTGTAATATTAAGAGCAGAACTGTGCTCTTACCCTGCTAATTGAACCTTCACACTCTTACAGCTCTTACTGCTGCAATGTGTAATTAATGAAGATTAAACACCAGGCTGCTCCAATTTAGCCATGAAACCTAAAATCCCACCCTAAAATGATGACAGGTGTTTCAGTTTCATTGTCTAAAATTATTTGTACCTGCCGATACTGATACCAACTTTAAGCCAAAAAAACTCGATACTCGATACGCGCCAATACTATGCTATAGGGCTGCAATGATTAGTCGATATAATCGTCAATGCGGATTATTTAAATTTGTCGACTACAAATTTAATTGTCGACTAATCGTTCATTTGTAACAGTACCGCATTAAACAAAGTGCTGGAGATAGAAGCGCAATGGGAGATAAATGAGGGTAAATGGTTCCCTCACACAGTTTACAGTCAACCTAGTCTGTGTGTATTTAAAACGTTAAAACAACATCAGTACATTTAAAAGCCTTTTAAAACTCATGTTCAGCTGTTTTTCTATTGTTTTTAGAGATGGAGGACATGGCAGACCATACCAAATTAAAAACCTCTGGAATATAATCAAGAGGAAGATGGATGATCACAAACCATCAAACCACCAAACTGAACTGCTTGATTTTTTGCACCAGGAGTAAAGCAGCATAAAGTTATCCAAAAGCAGTGTGTAAGACTGGTGGAGGACAACATGATGCCAAGATTAAAATCCTGTGATCAAAAACCACCAGGATTATTCCACCAAATATTGATTATTTCTGAACTCTTAAAACTTTATGAATATGAACTTGTTTTCTTTGCATTATTTGAGGTCTGAAAGCTCTGCATCTTTTTTTGTTATTTCATTCATTTCTCATTTTCTGCTAATAAATGCTCTAAATGAGAATATTTTTATTTGTAATTTGGGAGAAATGTTGTCTGTAGTTTATAGAATAAAACAACAATGTTCATTTTACTCAAATATAAACCTATAAATAGTAAAATCAGAGAAACTGATTCAGAAAATACAAACTACAACTACAAACTACAATAATAAAGGAGTTATGATGTATCATGATATACTGCGATGATATAATGTATCATAACTATATCATAGTACATATGATATTGTATTCAACTTAGTAAAGGAAACAATGTGGCATGCAACATGAATATGTCAAAAGAAATCTGTATTAATGCGTCTGTCTTTTTGCTTTTATGCATTAGCATTAGCGCTACGTGCTTCTCTTCTCTCATACCCACACTGCATCTCTTGGTGCAGCTGTGCAGCTATAGGTGCAAAAAAAACAGCAAAAGCAAACCACCTGCCCTTTTTTCACCTCCTGGACCTGAGCATGAACTTCAGAGCAGCTGTTTACTGTTTCTCCACTCCAGCAAAACATGCTCCACATATGAGCTGCTAACTCATCCATCTCCCTTTATAAAGCTACGAGTCTCTCCTCTCTCTAATATGAGGTTTTTGTTGTTGGTGAAGAAGGAGGAGTTTATACAGGTATCAATGTGCAGCAGGTGAGACAGTGTTTCAGAAAAGATTCTGTGTTCACATTACACACAGATACAGATCACTTACATTTACACTGAATGAGAACCGACAAGATACACAAATCAGATCTGAGGAAAAAATAAAAAAATCAGATTTGAGCAACGTGGATTGTAATGTGAACGTAGCCTAAGACACTGTTCTGTATAAAGCGCATCCTTGCAATAAACCTACACAATTTTACACCTATATCTCAATTTAATCACATTACAATAGTACAGAATCCTGGTCATAACTACTAATTTTTTTTAAACTGTACTTTATTTCAGATTTTATTTAGAATGATCTTAAATGAAGCGAATGTTCTGGAAGCTGGATTAAACAAGAGACACTAAATTAACTCATTCTTTTAAACCACTACGGCTTTATTTGAGTAATTTAGTTTAAGTTATGTGAGTAGAGAGTAAAAATGAATTTAAACCTAATGTTTGTTGGCTCTCTTCCGCCCTCCCTGTAGTCTGCTGCCACCACTGCTTAAACAAATCCTAACATTAGAGGAAATAATGTAATATGACCTCAAATAAACTGGTAATTGCTCTGTATAAAAGTTCTGACTCTTTGCCTATTGGTTTGCCACGAGTTCAGCGCATCCCTAAAATAAATCTATATCCTGGTCTTAAATACCACAGTTTTTAAAAAACTGCTTTTAAACCACTACTGCTTTATTTCAGTCATTTAGTTTAAATGATGTGCGATGCGAGTAAAAATGAACTTAAACCTGTCTTTTTACTTATTTAGTGTTTTGCCAAAAAATCTGAAATTTTTAATTTAAATAACATTAAAAACAGTAATAAATGCATTTATCTGTACTTTATATCAGAATTATATGTTACATGTAACACATATATGCTTACAAAAGAGTAGTAAAGAGTTTGGACATTGAGTGCCAAAACACCTTCACACCTATATCTCAATTTATTTTTTTTAATTTTTAAATTTATATATTTTTTTGCTTTTTTTAAACTGTACTTTATATTAGAATTAATCTAGAATTATCTGAAATAAAGTGAATGTTCTGGAAGCTGGATTAAAGAATATACACTAAATTAACTGATTATTATTTATTTTAGTAATTTAGTGAAAATGAACTTAAACCTTCTGAGTTTTGTTCTGTATGACGACTTCTGACTTTTTGCTTATTTAGCCAAACACAGCAAGTTCTTGTGTTTTTTGCCGAAATAAATTAAATATTTCACGTGTATAACTCAATTTAAATCACATCACAATAGCACAGAATAAATCCTAGTAATAAATGCATTTATCTGTACTTTACATCAGAATTATATGTTACATTTAATACATATATGCTTACAAAAGAGTTGTAAATAAGTCGAAATTTGAGCTTTTTTGAGTGCCAAAACACCTTCACACCTATATCTCAATTTAATCACATTACAGTAGCACCGGATACTGGTCATAAATACTACTGCATTTTTAAAACAGCACTTTATATTAGAATTAATATAGAATCAGCTGAAATGAAGCGAAAGTGCTGAAAGCTGGATTAAAGAAGAGAACACAGACACTAAAATAACTACTGCTTTTAAACCAGCACGCTTCACGCTGACCAGACCCAACCCCTCACATCACCCCCTGATGAGATGTCAGCCTAGCTTACCATCACCTCCCCCTCTGTACACACACACACACACACACACAGAGCGTATACCTGTAATACACTGTCAGCTGAAGACCACAGCAGCCTCTATCCTTCCTTAAACTGGGTCCGTCCCCATCGGCCCCCTCACTCACACTGCACAGCTTTACTCACAGCTGTCATAAAAGGGCACTTTCTAGGCAACAGCTAGTCATTTGGGACACAGCCATTACTGGGTCATGGCTGAGGTTAATGCTGAGGTCGGGCTACAACTGCATTTAGTCCTTAAGGGGTTCCTTCCTTCCCCGATTCCCAGCTTATAACAGTCAAAAACTCTCTCGATTTTACTGTATTCTGTAGACTGTAAACACAAACAGCAATAAATTAGCTATACTATATGCTCTATATGAATAATATACAGCTAAAAACATTGTGGGGTACCTTATTATTCCATCCCTGCACAGTGTGGACTGCAGTAGGTGAAGAAACAAGTGTATATCGTCGCTGTCCAATGAAAAACAAGTATTTCTATTTTTGATTTTTGTGCATTTTTAGTTTACCACATAACATAATTTCAATCCTCTCTATGTCCTGTCCTTTGCTATTTATAGGTTTATGTTTGAGTAAAATGAACATTGTTGTTTTATTCTATAAACTACAGACAACATTTCTCCCAAATTCCAAATAAAAATATTCTCATTTAGAGCATTTATTTACAGAAAATGAGAAATGACTGAAATAACAAAAAAGATGCAGAACTTTCAGACCTCAAATAATGCAAAGAAAACAAGTTCATATTCATAAAGTTTTAAGAGTTCAGAAATCAATATTTGGTGGAATAACCCTGGTGGTTTTTAATCACAGTTTTTTTTCATGCATCTTGGCATCATGTTCTCCTCCACCAGTCTTACACACTGCTTTTGGATAACTTTATGCTGCTTTACTCCTGGTGCAAAAATTCAAGCAGTTCAGTTTGGTGGTTTGATGGTTTGTGATCATCCATCTTCCTCTTGATTAAATTCCAGAGGTTTTCAATTTGGTAAAATCAAAGAAACTTTCTTTTTACAGAGCTATATATTTTTTTCTATGCATTGTGTTCTGAGTTTACTACAGCTTAAAATCCATTACTACACACTCTACATTAATAATATACAGCTAAAACCGCTTTAAACTCACAGATACGCCACTGTTTGCATATGTGGGGTACCTCAAGGTTCCGTCCTCGGCCCCATTTTATTTCTACTGAACATGCTTTTCTCTTCTCAGAGACTTCAGATGTTTTAATATTTCCTATATGTTTTTATTTCTACGTGGATGATACACAGCTGTACCTCTAAGCTGCACACTGAATGAAGCTTTTAGTAAATGCACTGCAAATTATATGTAAATTGAGACATGTACGCTTAAACTAAGCAAATAAACCTGCCAACAGGGTAAGCACATTTTTTAATTAAGATTTAAAAAAAAAGCCCAATCACAAAGTCTCAAAATGAGTGAAAAAAGACGTAAATCAAACAAAAATACCTTATTTCTGGCTTAAGTTTGGACACATGTATTAGAATAACTTGGTGATTGGTGACTTTTAGTGCTTATTTTCAGTTTAAATGGCATAAAATGAAATGAAGACTGAATAAGCTAATTAGTCATAAAAAAGTACTAAAAGTAAAACAGTCTTATATTTTTACAATGCTTAGTAAGACAAAATCTCTTTCTCTTATCAGAAAAAAATAGATTTTTTGGCTTTAAACTGGATAACTTTTATTAAATTAGATGAAGATTAAACAGGGAATTTACACTTTTATTAAAAATCTGAGTGAATATTTAAAAAGCAGTGAATATAAAAAATCTGTCCTTAATTTTCCACCTAAGAAATATTGGAAAGATCAGGTGGATTTTGTCTTTTTATTTACTTGTTTTATCTATGCTTTATCTATACTTACTTTATGTTTCAATGTCATTATGTCAGTCAGGGATTCAGGAATTCAACAAAATTATAAAAATCTAAAGTAGATCATAAAAAACAGGGTTTTCAGCTTAAAATCCCACTTTTATTCTTTTATAGCTTTTGAGTTTTGTCTTTTTTTGTTTTAGTAATTGTATTACAGTGAAGCACTCTGCGTCTCTGTTTTAGAAAAGTGCAATATAAATAAAAACGTACTCACTCACTCACTTACGTAGAGCGGCAGCGAGGTCAGGCATGCCGTTATCTGCTCTATACATTAGTTTAGCTGTCACTCGAGCTGTAAGTGCACTGAACGCTTTATAAAGCAATCCAATATGGTGCGGATTAGAGCCATATTCCCAACACTTTTAATTTGGACGAGGCTCTGGGTGAGTATGTGGGTCTCTCTGTGTTTTTTTCACAGGCCGGTCTCACACTGTGCTCCATTATCTTGATTGGCGATTGTCTGATGAAGACCATTGTTGGGCGTAACTACCAGCTTGGCTTTAAGGCAAAGTCAGGCCGAGGGCGGCGGGTGTAGCCAAGGCAACACCAAAAAAAATCACGGCTAATGTCTCCAACCACCTACTGCTCGGCTCTGGCTGGATTTGGTTTAAAATCTCTGGTCTGGATCAACCATAAAGAAGAGAACGTGGCTTTAAGAGCTGTACAATCACTTTTACATAAGAATTCAGTCATTTTAACCCTCCTGTTATGTTCATTATTTGGGAAAAGCAATGCTGTTTCCGGCTCATATTGAGTCGGTGCATGTTTAAGCATCCAAAATACATCTAAAACTAAAAAAAATCCTAAAAAGCAGTGTAAATATTTCATTACTAACTCCATTTACAATATGCAAAATATGTATATAGTTCCTTTTGAGTGAATGTTCCCCATTAAACCCTTATGTATTTAGTATTTTTCGAGTTTTTCGAGTTTCAGAGTCACTACATTGTATAAGAGATAAATACTGTATCTGAACATCATTAACCCTCCTGTTATGTTATGTTATATATTTGTCAGGAACAGTAATGCTGTTTCCGGCTCATAATGAGTCGGTGCATGTTTAAGCATCCAAAATACATCTAAAACCAAAAAAAATCCTAAAAAGCAGTGTGAATATTTAATTACTATCTCCATTACTAATTATTCTATCAATATTTAGTGCAATGGTGTTTCTAAACTCTAACAGGTACTGCTTTAATTAGGATCATTCACTTGTTTTACATTAAAAAAAAAAAAAAATACATGTTCAAACTTTTGAAAATCCAACATATAAAACACAATAGTTTTACATAATATTGAAACATAACATTGCAATTTAGTTTTAGTTACAGTTTTAGTTTTTGGAGGTAGTTGCAAATATGTTTATATTAGCAGAAGAAGTTTGATACTGTTGATTATACTAATTAAGGCAAGCAAAAGAAGTTCTATACTGAAATAAATACTTTTAACTATTTTTAAAAGTACTTTTAACAAACAAATACGAGAGCATTTTAAAAATGATGAGTTTCTTTGATTTTACCAAATTGAAAACCTCTGGAATTTAATCAAGAGGAAGATGGATGATCACAAACCATCAAACCACCAAACTGAACTGCTTGAATTTTTACACCAGGAGTAAAGCAGCATAAAGTTATCCAAAAGCAGTGTGTAAGACTGGTGGAGGAGAACATGATGCCAAGATGCATGAAAAAAAAACTGTGATTAAAAACCATCAGGGTTATTCCACCAAATATTGATTATTTCTGAACTCTTAAAACTTTATGAATATGAACTTTTTGTTTTCTTTGCATTATTTGAGGTCTGAAAGCTCTGCATCTTTTTTGTTATTTCAGTCATTTCTCATTTTCTGTAAATAAATGCTCTAAATGAGAATATTTTTATTTGGAATTTGGGAGAAATGTTGTCTGTAGTTTATAGAATAAAACAACAATGTTCATTTTACTCAAACATAAACCTATAAATAGCAAAATCAGAGAAACTGATTCAGAAACTGAAGTGCTCTCTTCATTGTTTCCAGAGCTGTAATTCACTCTACAGAAAATGAGAAATAGCAAATAACAAAAAAAAAAGATGCAGAGCTTTCAGATAATCTTAAATAATGCAAAGAAAACAACAAGTTCATATTCATAATTAAGTTTTATCAACATGTTTTTCTCCTCCACCAGTCTTACACACTGCTTTTGGATAACTTTATGCTGTTTCTTCACTCCTGGTGCAAATGGATTAAAAATTGATTATCTTGATTATATTCCAGAGGTTTTCAGTTAATTCAGTAAAATCAAAGAAACTCATCATATTTTTAGGTGCTGTACTTCTGTTTTCTGATTGGTTAAAAAAAGATAGAGCAACACACACACACACCAATACCAACACACACACACTGACCATCTCTCGACCCTGGCCCCACAACAGCCCTTTTGTTCAGCGTTATTAACTGAGAGAATTCCTGCGCTTTGGATTTTATTAAAAAGCTCGGTGTGCACAGAACCGTTTTAAGTGGGCCGACGTGTACAGAGTAACTATCCCTCCCCCCCCCCCCCCCCCGAGTGTCAAAAAACAGGGGTAAAGTGAACGTGTGGGGGGGGAGGGGGTGGAGGGGAGGTGATCACTCCCGTATCTTCTAGAGAAGATTCGCTGCTGCTGCTGCTGCTGGATTTCTTTAAGTGCTGCTTCTACTGACACCATGTAGCTTTTAGCTTAAGTAGCCGCACTCATAATCCCCCTCACCGCCGCGACTCTGCAGAGCTACTGATGGTATTGAATAAATGTCAGAAGTCTTCCCCCGCTGTCCGGTCCGAGCCGGAGACGGAGCGGCGAGGTGTGGCTGTATTTATGGCGTTCTGGGAGGAGAGGGGCGGGGCTGTTTGTTTGTGCCATTATCTTTTTCCATCAATCACAGTGACGATGCAAATGTCACGAGTGCATCTTCTGAGTGCTCATGGGAGAATTCCACACTGTGCATATTATTTCTTTTTTTTTTGCGTGTGTGTGTGTGTGTGTGTGTGGCAGCGCGAATATCCATCAGTGTGGAGGACAGATCAGATACGTCCACCGAGACCATCTAAAAAATAAAACACACACATATACACACATATACAGTACAGACCAAAAAGTTTGGACACACCTTCTCTTTTTCAGTGTTTTCTTTATTTTTTATTTTTTTTCATGATTATTTACATTACAGTAGAACTATGAAGAACTATGTGGAGTTTTATGTACTTAACTAAAAAAAAAGCTTAAAAAATATGTTTTATATTCTAGTTTTTTCAAAATAAAAGCCCCCCTTTGCTCTGATTACTGCTCTGCACACTCTTGGCATCATTCTCTCAATGAGCTTCTCTCAAAGAGGTGGCCACCTGAAATGAAATGGTTTTCCAACAGTCTTGAAGTCTTCAAGGAAGGAAGGAGTTCCCAGAGGTGTTTATTAGCACTTTCATTTTCTCCTTTGTCTTCTTCACTCTGTGCTCCAGCTCACCCCAAACCCCTAAATCTGGATTGGGTTAAGGTCCGGTGACTGTGGAGGTTCAGCTCATTTTTTACAGTTAAGTACATAAAACTCCACATGTGTTCATTCATAGTTTTGATGCATTGAGAAAAGGTGTGTCCAAACTTTTGGCCTGTACTTTATACCCTACGACCACGTACACACACTCGGAGCATCTAACTAAAGACAAAAAATAATTAAAACGTAGTTGTATTTTGTATTTATCTGTGAATATTAACTAAGCAACCCATTTTGGGGACGTACGATGAAGAACAGCAGTGCTATTCCAGCCATAAATTTACCTCAGCAGTGCTACTTAAGTCTTAAGGTAAACCAAAAAATGTCCAAGTTAGCTCAGATAGCATTACTATCCTCGCCCTGTACAGCTTGAATCTTTCAGCTGGATCTAACAGCCAGTTTAAGAAGAGTTACTAAACTTATACTGAGTTTGCTGAATTTGCTTAAGTGATGCTAAATCGACGCTTTATTTAGCTCAAGTTTAAGTTACGTGAGTAGAGAGTAAAAAAATGAACTTAAACCTGCCGTTTGTCAGCGCTCCCTGCCGGCTCTCTCCCTCACTCCCTGCTGCACTGTACACAGCACAGTGGGCGGGGCTGTTTGTTTGTGCCATTATCTTTTTCCATCAATCACAGTGACGATGCAAATGTCAAGAGTGCATCTTCTGAGTGCTCATGGGAGAATTCCACACTGTGCATTATTTTTTTTGTATGGCAGCGTGAATATCCATCAGCATGGAGGACAGATCATATACGTCCACTGAGACCATCTAAAAAAACACACACGTATACCCTACAACCACATACACACACACACACACACACACACACACATGCACACATACATACATACAAACACCTACACTCACTCAGAGCAACTAACTAAAGACTAGACCCTCACAATAATTACAATATAGATTTATCGTATTTATATTACATTTTAAAAATCGTGACATTTTTCGTCTATTGAGTTCATCTGTATGTTTGTTCACATATATAACAGTGAACAGTATTTTAGCCAGTCATACTTATCACAATAACTGCAACTCCATATACACACAGTGTGGACTAAAGTAGGTGAAGAAAAAAATATGATTTTCCAAACTATGAATATTTAAAATATAATATATATATATATATATATATATATATATATATATATATATATATATATATATATATATATATAAAATAAAATAATAATATAATATAATATAATATAATATATAATAATATTTTATATTTTTAAAAGTGTATAATTGCTTTTTTACTATTATCATTGTTATTGGAATTTAAATGGTTTTGAAATGACAATAATATAGTTTAACGCAATGATTTCTGGAGGATATGTCGCGCACAAAGAAAAAAATATTGTTACAGGCGACAAAGACAAAACAAAACATAGTTGTATTTCTCTGTGAATATTAACTAAGCACCCTATTTTAGCGATCTATCCACCGTACTGCACTGTTCACCTTGATTTAGGACGTTTAGGTCAGTGTGCCTTCGCTATCGTAACGATGGGAAAAGTACACCTTGTGCGGCTCGAAACACAAAGTAAAAGGCATGTACTAATCCTCTTTATTAATGATGGGTGTGGTTTATTTTGGGCGTAACGTGAAATAATAAACCAATCAGAGTGTCTCTTTAAGAGCTCATCATTCTCTTTAAGAGTAGATCAGGTGAGCTCTGACTTTGGTGGATTGCTATTGTACCGGTGCAGCTACCTGGACGTGTTCAACAAACTCTTCTCAGCAGAGGAAACTGAGCTGCTGGTTGACGCTGTGAAGGAGCTCCAGCAGCTCATTTACGGGAACAGCAATGTTATTTTATTTACTATTCTGTTTATTGTTGATGTAAAAGTTGGGTTTGTGCTGCTGTGTGTTCATGTGTGTGTAATAAGTGGGGGTGTACGCTCAGCTCGGCTCGGCACAGCGCTCGTGTTACCGAGATAGCGATGAACGTCTGACTGTTGCCGTCTGTCTAGGTTGTATTCAGTCAGTGGAGCTCCTGTGTTTTCTGTTACCAAGATAAACAAGCAAAACTCCAGAAATGTACCTGAACACAACTCTATGCAAGTTTGAAACCACTTGAGTGAATACGAGGGAGAACAGCAGTGCTATTCCAGCCATAAATTTACCTCAGCAGTGCTACTTAAGTGAAATTTCCTTTTGGTAAAATAACAAATGTCCAAGTTAGCTCAGAAAGCATTACTATCCTCGCCCTGTACAGCTTGAATCTTTCAGCTGGATCTAACAGCCAGTTTGAGAAGAGGTATTAAACTTACACTGAGTTTATTAAGTGATGCTAAACTGACGCTCACTTAGCTTTAAGTTATGTGAGTAGAGAGTAAAAAAATGAACTTAAACATGCCGTTTGTCGGCGCTTCCTGCCGGCTCTCTCCCTCACTCCCTGCTGCACTGTACACAGCAGCGCTCAGTTTACAGACTACTAACATTATAGGAAACACTGCAATATGACCTAAAATACATGAGTCTGTGTTCGGTATATATATATATATATATATATTTTAATCTCTCTATCTCTCTCTCTCTTTCTCTTTCATGCTCTCTCTCTCTCTTTCACACACACACACACACACACACACACACACACACACACACACAGAGACATACATCTTGTGTTTAAAGCCTCCCACAACACTTTGTTTCCAGATCACTTCACCCTTTCATGCTGACTGCCCCCTCGGTCTGCCCTCCATCTCCTTCCATCCATTCTTTCTTTTTCTTCTCTCCCTCTCTCTCTCTCTCTCTCTCTCTCTCTTTCTCTGCAGGGTTGTATCGACTTTGCATTGAAAAAATGATGAGCCTATAATTTAGTACGAGGAGAAGGACGCGAGAGAGAGAGAGAGAGAGAGAGAGAGAGATACAGAGAGACTGTCATCACCTGACGGTGAGCTGAAATGCAGTTCAGTGCAGGTGGTATAAATAGCGGCGAGCTGATAAACAGAGCGATGCCGCCGCAGAATGCCCGCTCTCAGAATGCCCGCTCTCAGTACCCCGGGGGCAGATTGCCGGGTCGTGGCGGCGGGCGAGAGAGGGAATGTTCCGGATCACGCCTCAGTTAAGCAGTGACAGATCTGAAGCAGCCGGACGATGAGAACGGCCTCGACAGTCTGTTATCTGTGAGTGCTCACACACGGGAGTGAGGGGACGGACAGACAGAGGCCTGTGGTATGTGAGAGAAAGCAGACATTCACAACTATTACACACACACACACACACACACACACACACACACACATCTATAGCGCAATAGTTAACCCTTAGAACCCAACGTCCAAAATGGCACCTTGTGTTCTCAGCTTAATCACTCAAAAATCCCTTCACACATAAACAGGGAGTTGGAGAATGAAAGTGAAACAGCTGGTTTTAGAGCACAATAATTGATTGTGGTGACGGACAGTTCTGGTGGAAACAGGAGAGTTGAGGTGCACATTGAATTCTGCGTGATTTGATCAGCCGTGGTTTTATGTTTTTTTGGATACAATCCGGGTTAGCACCCGAACATCCCTTTCAGACAGCTTCCTCTTACAGCGTCCACAGTTAATCCTGTTGGATGTGGTTGGTGCTTCTTGGTGGTATGCTGACATTACCCTGGATACCGTGGCTCTTGATGCATCACAAAGACTTGCTGTCTTGGTCACAGATGCTCCAGCAAGACGTGCACCAACAATTTGTCCTCTTTTGAACTCTGGTATGTCCCCCATAATGTTGTGTGCATTGTAATATTTAGAGCAGAACTGTGCTCTTACCCTGCTAATTGGACCTATTTGAAGTAAATTTTACGCATAATTGTTTTCAGTGTGGGTAAATGTTGTAGTGCCCGATGCAGTGCTTGAGGTGGACGGTTGTTTCTGGTTGAGAGTACGCTGTGCACTATTGGCTGCCGCTACTCTCCGGTGCGTGGTTAAGTGCCGAGTATGAATGCGTGTGTGTAATACGTGTAAATGTTTCTATAAATATATATATATATATATATATATATATATATATATATATATATATATATATATATAAATGTATTTATTCATATTCAGTATTCTGCCTTCAGCCAAACGTTTAACTTTCTTTGGTTTTGTTTTTGGATAAAAAAATATTCATTTTGATGCATCCCTTCTGTGTATATAAGTGTGTGTGTGTGTGTGTGTGTGTGTATATTAGTGTGTGTATATCAGTGTGTGTGTGTGACTGGATTCAGAAGTACAGTTAAGTAGAACAGGGCCGTTACGCTGCACAGTTGGTCAGCTTGTGAAGCAATCTGTTCCGTTCTCTCAGATCTTCACTGATGATTCTGTTTAGCAGGAAAAGAAGGGAGCAGATTGTTTTTGGCAGGATCTGATCCCCAGCGTTAGTCTTTACCAAATCCTACCCGCTGTCTGAAGCTCCACCGCCGTGCAGAACCCTGTAAACTCAGGGTCTAGGCCTGTCACGATATATCGTCCCAGAAATTATTGCGATACACAATATTTTTTGTAATTTTAAGACTATTAAATGCCACTGACGTAATGATAATGGAATAGCATAAAAATAAGCAAATATACACTTTTTAAAGACAGCAAAAATTGTACTAATCATTTATAGGGCTGCAACGATTAGTCAATATAATCGACATTGACGATTATTTTACATTTGTCAACTACAAATTTCTGTGACACTTATAACAACTTATAAAAACTTTCTTCAATATGCCGAGAACTAATGATTAATAACTGTTATTTTTCACATTTTAAGAAACTAAAAAGTTGCTATCACATTTGTAAATACTAATGAACGCTATGGCAACATGAACTGCAACTGATAAACATTGCCTAGTTTAAAATTCGCATTTCCTAGCAATTTATTAACGTTTAAATTATGATGAACTCATGATTTGCTAACATTTTAAAAATAAATATCCACCCTGATAAATATGTTTAATAAGTGTCATGTGTGAGCATTTATTAATATTCTCCAAAAGTGCCCAAACACAACAGATTACATATTAAATCCCTAAATATCAGTAATTTCCATGTTTAAACAACATTCAGATATTTAAATGTCATTTAAACCTCATGTTCTGCTGTTTCTATCGTTTTTAGTAATGGTAGTAATAATCGTTGACTAATTGACTAATCGACTAATCGATTAATCATAAAAATAATCATCAGATTAGTCGACTACCAAAAAAAATGATTAGTTGCAGCCCTAATCATTTATTATAATTATTTTTTAGGGAATTAATATATACTTATTTCTTCACCTACTTTAGTCCACACTGTGTGTATATGCTATAGAGTCACAGATATTAAAAAAAATTGACAAAAAATATCACAATCAAAAATTATTGAGGTCATGTTCATTTATCATATGATATATCGATATTGCAGTTATTGTGACCCTTTAGGGGTCCCATAGTCTGAGATCCAGATTAAACTCTTGTGATGCAGAATTGACCAGCTTACACCTGATCTTTTAGCTGATTTACAGGAAATAGATGGATGATTTAAAGTGATTTTTGGTGATTTAAAGTGTTATATATATATATATATATATATATATATATATATATATATATATATATATATATATAAATGGTACCACTTTAAAATAAGACTACCTTTATAAAGGGTTTATAAATGTTTTACAGTTAGTTTATTAATGGTTATTTATTAGGTTGTAAATGCCTTAAAATGAATTCATTAATAATGAATTATAACACATATGTAGAAAGGACAACAATGACCTGTTGGTTGCCAAATAATGAACCCACAGCCATCTACACTGTTGCCCTTTTTACGTATATGTTTTATAACTGATTATTAATGATAATTTTTAAGGCATTTACAACCTAATTAGTAACCATTATTAACTAATTGTAAACCATTTATAAACCCTTTATACAGGTTGTCTTATTTTAAAGTGGTATCAAAATATATATATTTTTAAGAATATTTTTTTAATCACAAAAACTAAAACATACTAATGTTCCCGAACATCTGAGTCAGGCCTCGGCGCTGGAGTGTTGTATCAGTGGGCGACGGAAAAAACAACAGTTTGGATGTTAACCTCTCTTTGAACCTCACACACACTCTCGCGCACACACTCACACACTCTCGCACTCACACACACTCTCGCGCACACACACACTCTCGCGCACACACTCACACACACTCTCGCGCACACAATCACACACTCTCGCACTCACACACACTCTCGCGCACACACTCACACACACTCTCGCGCACACACTCACACACTCTCGCACTCACACACACTCTCGTGCACACTCACACACTCTTGCACTCACACACACTCTCGCGCACACACTCACACACACACTCGAGCACTCAGCCTTCCACTTTCCTCTTTTTTTCCTCCGTCTCTCTTCTCTCTCTCTCTCTCTCTCTCTCTCTCTCGAGTCTAAAGGTTCAGATCCCACTCAATTAAATTAGATCTGCTTCCTGTAATTGTGCCACTCACAACGCCTGAGCTGACAGCAATCGGCTCTTTCCCCCGGCGCTCGGGGCCGGTCCCCTCCACCCCCAGCTTTGTGGGAGCCAGCGGGAGAAGCCTGAGCGAGCGAGGGGGGGGTTCCATCTGACACGGAGGATTGGGAGTTTGCCTCCAGACAATGGCAGGAGGCTGGCACTCCGATTACATTCCCCGACATTATCAACCTGCCTGCCGATCGCGGGCGGAGCAACAGGGCGCCGACAAATACCCAACCAACCCACTACCTCACTACTGCTCACCATCTCCTCACACCGGATTACTGTCACTCACCGCACAGAGAGAGAGAGAGAGAGAGAGAGAGAGAGAGAGAGAGATGTAGAGAGATGTATAGAGAAATAGAGATATTAAGAGAGAGATGGAGAGTGACGGAGAGAAAAATTTAGCAAGAGAAAGTAAGAGATGGAGAGAGAGGGATTAAGAGAGATAGAGAAAGAGAGAAAAGCTTGAGTCTGTAGACAGAGAAAGAGACGGAGAGAAAAATGTAGAGAGAGAAAGTGAAAGAGAAGGAGAGAGAGAGAGGGATAGAGAGAGAGAGTGATGGAGGGAAAAATGTAGAGAGAGAAAGTGAGAGATAAAGAGAGAGAGAGAGTGATAAAGAGAGGGATACAGAGAGAGACAGAGAGAGAGAGAGAGAGAAGTGTAGAGAAAGTGAGAGATGGAGAGAGAGAGGGATTAAGAGAGGGATACAGAGAGAGAGAGAATAGAGAGAATCTCTCTCTCTCTATCTATAGGATAGAGACAGAAACAGAAAGATGAAGATGTAAAAATGTATAGAGAGAAAGAAAGAGATGGAGAGAGGGATAGAGGGACTGTTAAATCTGTGAACAGAGAGAGATGAAGCGAAAAATATAGAGAGAAAGAGAGAGAGATGAAGAAAGAGAGGGCTAGAGAAAGAGTTCAGGAGAAAGAAAGAGGGATGAGAGAGTGATAGAGATACTTGAGTCTGGAGACAGTGAGAGATGAAGAAAAAAATGTAGAGAGAGAAACAGAGAGATTAAGAGAGGGATAGAGAGAAAGAGAAAGAGAGACAGCAGGAGAGAGATGAAGAGAAAGAGAGAGAGATGAGAAGAGGGAGAGAGAGAGCGAGGGATTGAGCGTTTGTATTTATTTAATAGTCTGTGTTCTAATCTGTTAGAAAACAGTGCTGGAGGAGAGAAATGTCATGGGAAGATATAAACAGAGAGACGCAGCCGCTCTTATATCTACAAACACAACCACGTCCAAACTTAACATCTCCTCTTCCTCTTCTTCATCCCTCCATACATCCATCCACCCCCACCACTTATAACTAACGTCTCTCTTTCTCTCTTCTGTTTTGTTTCTGTCTTTTTTATATCAGCCCCTCCAGTCTTTCACTGTAAGATTAAACGCTCTCAGTTTCCCATGAGAAAATACTCCAGATAGAGTCGGATATTTCTCAGAGAGCACACGGAAATGAGCATGAAGGGAGATATGAGTTTTTTGCGTGAAATTTGAAAATAGTATACCTGTACACTCTGTACTACAGGGGTGACATTAATACCTTTAATTAATAACTTAAAAAGTGCTTAAAAAGAAGCTTATTAAAAAACACTGTTTACATCCTATAACACTATTAGCTTCAGCTCCGAGCGCCGCCATCACTGTACTGATAATGACATAGACATATATATATATATATATATATATATATATATATATATATATACGTAGACTCCGCATAGTCTGCCTCCTGGCGCCAGCTGCTACGCTATGCTATGTCTATGTTATTATCAGTACAGTGATGGCGGCGCTCGGAGCTGAAGCTAATAGCGTTATGGGATGTAATCAGTGGTTTTTAATAAGCTTCTTTTTAAGCACTTTTTAAGTTATTAATGCCTGGTTTTAAATGTCAGGACTCTCCTTTTGGATTGTAGTAAGGAGGTGTGGAGCTACTTTGAGCTGGATAACGGTGTAAAAAGTGATTTATCAGGGTAAATTATGTCCCGTATCACCCAGTCTGAAGGGGGTTTGTTGGATAAACTGTTAAAATTTCTGGATCTCTGAACGCTGTGGGAGAACGGAGGTGTGCTATTCATCAAATATAAGAACTTTTTAGCATGTTTTACTACAACAAAAGTCCATTTTACACCGGAGTTCTAATTTAGTATCACCACTAATATAAATATAAGTGCATTTTACATTTCTTACATTAATTCACATTTAAATAACTACTCACATTTAAAAAACTCAACGCATCTTAAGAAGAAAAAGTGTGATTAATAATCGCAGCTAATCACAGAATTGTGTTTTGTGATTAATCAGATTGAACTTAAGTTTTATGAGTCACATTATCAGCTGGTAATGCACTGTAACCGAAGCTCTCCATGTATTACTCCGCCAAATACAGGTAACCTAGCAACGATGTAGCGCTTACAATCCAAATACAAACCAAATACAAACCAAATGCAATGTCATTAAACACCACTGGGGGCACTAGATCTCATAGACACAGTGCAGAAATGTCATGTCTTCAATAGGAGGCACAGCAGTGCCAATAATACACATTATAGCACAAACCTTAGGTGTATTATTGCTTAATTATTATCTCCAAACGTCCACAATAATAATAATAATAATACATTTTATTTGTAATGCACTTTACTTTTCAAAGAAGTCTCAAGGTGCTAAGTCCAAACTTCCACAAGAAAGTTTCTCAGGAAGAACTGACTCTTTCTATGGAGAAGATTTTGTTCAGAGATGAACCGTTGCCACTTAAAGCAACAGTAACTGTGTATAAAATGTCCTAGAGTGTGTAGTGTGTGGAGAATCAGTTATAAAGGTGGGTGAGGCGGCGGTGGACGCTGCTGTTCGCTCTGACATCATTTGCCAGATTCAGACCCTTTAAAGCCGGACCTTCAGGAGACCGAGCTCCTGCTGCTTTGATCAGTCATGTGGAGCTGCGCATGTCCGACTTCACCTGCAGGAAACAATATCCCATCAGGACCCGTCTCCCGTTACACCACCACCCATCCCACCTACACAAACAATGCTCTGAAACCCAAACCTCCCCTATTAAAAACCTCCACACATAAAGCACAGGAACAGCTACACTACAACTGTCTCACTCTAAC
Source organism: Astyanax mexicanus (assembly GCF_023375975.1). NCBI lineage: Eukaryota > Metazoa > Chordata > Actinopteri > Characiformes > Acestrorhamphidae > Astyanax > Astyanax mexicanus. Next base: position 1,357,524 of record NC_064424.1, on the reverse strand, counting down.
AAAGAGATCACTGAGATCCTGTCTATCCATCCCATAATAACACTGATAAAAACCATACAGCATAATCTCTCTTAAGATTTCCAGTCATATTAAACCCAAAACAATATTCCGTTTAATTTAAAATACCTTTGATGATGATTTGAAGAACTCTGGTAAAACTTTCTAATGTTTCTACATTAACTTGGTTGAGCTGTTTTTATTCTCCAGAAGGAATAGAACAATGTTTTATACCTTTTTAAACATGTTACTAACATGTTAAGAACACCGGTCATATGTAAGTCATATATCTTTCCATATCTGTCCTAAGTATGTGTATGTATGTACTATGTAGGTCCGTATGTCCTACTTCTGTCTATATCTGTCCTATATAGCTCATATGTCGTTCATATCTATCCTATGTAGGTCCTAAGTAGGTTTATGTATGTTCATATTTGTCATGTGTGTTAATCTCTTTCCTATGTAGGTCCTAGGCATGTTTATCCTATGTTGGTTCTAAGTATGTCCTTTGTAGGTCCTATGTCTGTCCATATATGATCTATGTAGGTAATATATATGTTTATGTATGCCCTATGTAGGTCCTAAGTATGTATGTGTATGTCCTACATATGTCCATATCTGTCCACATTCGTCCTGTCTGTCCATATATGTCCTATGTAGGTCCTATGCATGTCCATATCTGTCCTATGTAGGTCCTAAGTATGTGTATGTATGTACATTTGTCCTGTCTGTGTATCTCTGTCCTATGTAGGTCCTAGGTATGTCCATATCTGCCCTATGTAGGTCCTATGCATGTCCTTATCTGTCCTATGTAGGTTGTAGATATGTCCATATCTGCCCTATGTAGGTCCATGTCTGTTATATGTAGGTCCTACGTATGTTTATTTCTGTCCATATCTGTCCTATGTAGGTCCTAAGTATGTGTATGTATGTCCTATGTATGTCCATATCTGTCCACATCTGTCCTATGTATGTCCATATCTGTCCATATCTGTCCTATATCTCTGCCCTATCTATGCTTATGTATTAAAAAGGTGAACAAGGGGAACAACAGGACAGATAAGAAGAAAAAAGGAATAGAAAGAGAAAAAGAAAGGGCCTATAGGTTTTGTTAATTAATTCAGCTGATTAGCAGTTATGGGATTACATGTTAGAATACTGACTTCACAGCAAATCTGAGGGTGAGGTTCGGGGCGAAGGCCAGGATTAGGGGGCGGTTAGTGATGGTGGGGTCAGGAACCGGACCCCCACCCGTCACTTCCACCGTTTACTTATTGAGTTACTCCACACTCACACCGGTGCCTCGCTAAAGCCGAGAGGCGCTCAGGCGTATTGATAAACGCTAAATGTAATCCCTGCGCTCAGATTTGGAATTGTAATGCTTTTGGCAGGAAGTGAAGGGTCACCCTGACCCCTCTCTCTCCGCTCTCTCAGGCAGATTGCAGCACAGGGTTGAGTTGATTAAATGCATTTTGTAGTTTTAACAGAGTGAAGCAAGCTGTTTTTCTGTCTATGGTGGGCATATGTTTAACTGGACAAGCTCTGCTCTGATTGGCTGGTTTACAGTGATGGGCAGTTACGGTCTTACATGGAGTCGCCAGGGAAAGTGCTGAAAATTACACTATTATAAATAGAATATGTGAAATTCTAATATAACACTTAATACACAGGTTATTATCTGTGCGCAATTTAAAATCAAATAAACAAAAAAAACAGAATAATTTGGTCCTGTGTCTGTCCATTTATGTCCTATTGAGGTCCTAAGTATGTTTATGCATATACATATCTGTCCAATGTAGGTCCTACCTATGTTTATGTATGTCCTATGTATGTCCATATCTGTCCTTTTTCTGTCCATATCTATCCTATGTTGGTCCTAATATGTTTATATTTGTCCTATGTATGTCCATATCTGTCCTTTGTCTGTCCATATCTATCCTATGTTGGTCCTAAGTATGTTTATGTATGTCCTAAATATGTTTATGTATGTCCTATGTATGTCCATCTGTCCTATGTATGTTTATATATGTCCTTTGTATGTCCATATCTGTCTTTTGTCTGTCCATATCTGTCCTATGTTGGCCCTATATATGTTTATGTATGTCCTATGTCTCTCCATATCTGTCCTATGTTGGTCCTATATATATGTTTATGTATGTCCTATGTCTCTCCATATCTGTCCTATGTTTTATTAAATAATAAAAGATGTAAAATTGCAATATCACACTTGCTACACAGGTTACCCTCTGAGTGCAATTTAATATTAAATAAAAATAATATAAATGAGTCGTTTGTGTGGAAATAAATTGGTTTATGAAGGGATGACTCTCAGCAAAGTAAAATCTTTTAATCTTGCAAATTATGTATTTTCGAAACTTTACGGAGCAGTTTACTGAGAGATAAAATATTTACTGTAATACACAGATAGCTATTTACTAACTATTTACTTGCTATTTAACACATGTTGTTTAATTTATTTTATTGACATACACTGTTAAAGTTTTTAATCATATTGCATCATATCATACTGTACATTGCAATGTCTCTAAAATATACCAAGATATTAGTTTTTATGTTAATTTAGCTTTATTTAGCTTTAGAAGCTTTACATGAACGATATATATCCAAACTGAAAAATCTACCCCGACCCGAAGATGACGCGATTATCGCTAGGTGCCCTTAATTAGACAGCGGATGGTTAGCCACTGCGCTCTCCAGCCGTCTGTCTGAACGCAGGCTTCAGCTTCAGCCGGGGTGTAGTTTAGATATGATAAGTAACTAATCTCCATGCTCTCGCAGGTCACCATGGTAATGTCTATCTGATCAATTTCCTGTGCTTGCCTGTGCATCCTGAGAGGCCATAAACCTTCATTAGCGATGCTCGGCGACGGGGAAGCGTGTTTGGAGAACACGTCTAAATGCACAGCTGGGAACAAACAGTCACTAAGTTCAAAAACAGACGTATATATAAATATATACACTCAGACGTGAGCACAATTCTGTTTATCAATATTTGTCCAAACAGATCTGGTGCTGGAGAGCAAACTGAGGGAAAATAATAAAAAATAAAGCTTCTGTAGGAAGTAGCGGCTTTTTTCACTGCTGGAATAGTGTTCTCAACACGGTTAGCTAACAGAACTCGTGGCCACAGAACCGGTTATTGGAGGACTTAAAGTCTGAGGGATCTGATTATTGGCTATAGCGACGTTGGATGCACATGAATGGGAGCATGCTAGTGCTGCGTTAGCAACGTTAGATGAACATGAGCGCCAGTAAACTAAAAAAAACAGCAATGTAAGTAACATTGGTTGAGCCTGGATGGCAGCCTGCTAACACCATGTTAGCGACATTAGATGAACACAGACACTAGCATGCTAGTGCTGCATTAGCAATGTTGGATAAGCCCGTTTGCCAGCACACTTGCACCACATTCACAATGTTAAAAGAGCCTGGTCACATATATGCTAAAGGCAAGGTAGCAACATTGGATGAACCTGGATGGCAGCATGCTAGCGTTGCGTTAGTGACATTGTTGGAGCCTGGTCACCAGCATTTTAATGGCAACGTAAGTAACACTGGATGGCAGCATGCTAACACAGTGTTAGCAACATTGGATGAGCTGGGGAGGTAGCATGTTTGTGTTGCATTAGCAAAGTTGGATGCACATGGATGGCAGCATGCTAGTGCTGCGTTAGCAACGATAGATGAACATCAGCGCCAGTAAACTAACAACACATTCAAAATGTTAAAAAAAAACCTGGTCACTGATATGCTAACAGTAATGTAAGTAACATTGGATGAGCCCGGATGGCAGAATGCTAACACCATGTTAGTGACATTAGATGAACACAGACGCCAGCCTGCTAGTGCTGCATTAGCAATGGTGGATGAACCCGTTTGCCAGCAAACTAACACCACATTTGCCATGCTAGTTAGCAGCATTGGAAGTGCCTTGATGGCAGCATTGGACAAGTCTGGTCACCAGCATGCTAAAGAAGTATTATTTGATGAGCCCGGATGGCAGCATGCTAGTGCTGCGTTAGCAACGTTGGATGAACATCAGCGCCAGCAAACTAACAACACATTCACAATGTTAAAAGAGCTAGGTCACAGATATGCTATAGGCAAGGTAGCAACATTGGATGAGCCTGGATGGCAGCATGCTAATGCTGCGTTAGTGACATTTGATGAGCCTGTTTGCTAGCAAACTAAGACCACGTTTACAAAGTTGAAAGAGCCAGGTTACTGACATGCTAACGCCAAGTTAGCAGCATTGAATGTGTCTGGCTGGCAGCATGCTAACACCATGTTAGAGACATTGGATGAACACAAACACCAGCATATTAAGGCAGCATAAGCAACAGTGGATGAGCCTGGATGGCAGCATACTAACACAGTGTTAGCGACACTGGGGGAACCCAGACACCAGCATGCTAGTGCTGTTAGCGACATTGGAGGAATCCGGATGGCAGCATGCTAGTGCTGCATTAGCGAAGTTGGAGGAACCTGGTCACCAGCCAATTAAGGCAGTGTTATTAATGTTGGATGAGCCTGGATGCCTGCATGCTATCAGTGCATTAGCAATGTTGGATTAGCCCATGTTGCATTTAGCATTTAGTTAATCTTGTTTTAGATTCATGACTTTTCATGACTAACTTAACATAAATTGTTTTGATCTCAATGTTAATAATACTGAGATTAAAGATATTATTATTGAATGGGGTGTCGAGTGGTCCAGCAGTCTATAACACTGCCACTATGATCGAGAGATTGCTGGTTCAAATCCCGGTCATGCAGCTCGCCATCAGCTGCCAGAGCCCCGAGAGAGCACAGTTGTCCTTGCTCTCTCTGTGTGGGTAGCCTACAGTAAATGGCGCTCTTTCCCTTTCCCCTCATCACTCCTAAGGTGATGTGGATCAGCACAAGGCTGCGTCTGTGAGCTGATATATTAGAACCACCAGAGTCACTGCAAATTTCTGTTTTGTGATGCTACTCGGCAATGCTACAGCATCATTAGCAGCAGTTCAAAAAGAGGCGGAGTCTGATTTTACATGTGTGGGAGGAGGAGTGTGCTAGTCTTCTTTAACCTCCTGGTGTTGGAGCATCACTAGTGATGGGAGATGGGACAGAAAAAAGGGAAAAAAAATAAAAATAAAAATGATATTATTGCACGCTTGCATTTAGAGGCTTTTTTGTAGATCTGACGTCAAAGTTTAAATGGAACGCAGCATTAGTTTTAGTACCATAGTCTACACATTCTCTCTCACACACTTTCACACTTTCACACTTTCACACACACACACACACACACACACACACACACACACACACACACACACACACACACACACACACACACATATAAGTGGCGTGTTCTTTAGTGTGCAGTACCCTTCAGTCTGTCCCCTGTCAGCAGAGCTGTGGGTCAGTAAGCTAAGCGCTGACCCCGGCTCTGTCCTGCCCGTCAGCCTGTCGCTGAGGTTAAACACCAGCACAGCCCCCCCCCACTCCCCTCATTCAGTCATTCAGCTACACGCTCCTGGATCCATAGCTGCAGAGCTCAACGCATACAATCAAACACCTACTGCTAAAGATAAACCCAACAATACACTCTAATAACTTTCTACAAAAACGCACAGAATACTTAGCAGCTGAAACAATTCAGAGCAGGGAGTGAGGGAGAGAGCCAGCAGAGAGAGCCAACAAACACCACAAATAATTTTACTTAAGTTAACCAACAAAACTTAAACTAAATAAAGCGTTCTGCATCACTTATAAGTTTAGCAAGTCACCACAAACTGACTGTTTTACAGCTGAAAAATGTACAAGCTGTGCAGGACTAGAAATATTCTTGTAATGTTAACTGTTACCAACAGTAAATTGTGTAAATTGAGTGGCAATGCTGAGGTACGTTTATGATTAGGGTAACACTACTGTGAAACGTTTTGATTAGAATAGCACCACTGAGGTAAATTCATGATTATATAATTATATAATAGGAGTGCTGAAGTAAATTCAGAGTAGAATAGCACTGCTGAGGTAAAATTAAGATAAGAATAGCACTGCTGAGATAAAATTAGGATTAGAATAGCACTGCTGAGGTAAATGTATTATTTGAATAGCACTACTGAGGTACATGTACGATTAGAGTAGCACTGTGGAGGTAAATGTATGATTAGAATAGCACCTCTGAGCTAAATGCATAATTAGAGTAGCACTTCTGAGGTAAATTAATGAATGGAGTAGCACTGCTGAGGTAAATGCATTGTACTTTGGATTGTCTGTTGGGGTGTTAAAAAGTTAAACTCTAATAGTAAACAGTTTTTTTTCTAATTCATTTAAACAAATGGAAACCTGTAAAAATCTATGTTCGCTTTTTCGTTTTTCAATTTTAATTTTTTTGTCGCACATTTTTTTTGGTTACAATTTCGGCCAAAATGTTTATTTCAGTGTATCACTAAGATTTATACACTAACCAATCTTGCTGACATGACTGCTGATGCTAATGAGACCACTTTTGAAAAAATGACGAGTTTCTTTGATTTTACCACATTATAAACCTTTGGAATATAATCAAGAGGAAGATAGATGATCAGAAGCCATCAAATCACCAAGAAATGGACTGAACCGCTTAAAGAAATATTATGCACCAGGAGTAAAGCAGCATAAAGTTATCCAAAAGCAGTGTGTAAGACTGGTGGAGGAGAAGGACATGATGCCAAGATGCATGAAGAAAACTGAAACGTACTAAAACATTTCTGAAGGTTTCTCATTTTCAGCAAATAAAGTACTGTATGTTAAATATATATTTTGTAGTTTGTTTTGTTCGTTTGCACTAAAACTCTCCGCTCTGCTGCAGTAAAGCATTTCTCTCCCTTATTAAAAGCAGTTTGAGTCTGTGCTCATGCCCCCCGCGGGCATGTGGCGGGCCCTGCACTGTAAATACATGTATGTTCTGATTAGCGCAGCCACATGCTAACGGTTAAGTGGGGCGGCGTAATGTGGACCAGACGTTATGGATTCCTGTACAGTCTTAAATGGACACATGTTTAAAACGGATCCTTTTGAAGTCGGCAAACAATGTGCAATATCAGGAAACAAGCTGTGTAGCGTGGAGCAGGAATTCGGCGAGCGGCGGGAAGAACACACTTACTGAGCCTGTGGGTAAAAGTAACACACAATGAAAGATGAAAAAACACACTCCGGGCCCCATTAAGCCTCCAGATCACAGGACCACGCGCATGTGTGTGTGTGTGTGTGTTAATGTGTGTGTGTGTAAAGCAGCTAAGCACACACTAGACCCCTCTTTCTCTTTTAAACAGACCATACAAAAATAATATCCTATTTCATCTCTATATAGAATTATCTCTTACTGATAAACACACACTCCTAACACACACACACACACTCCTAACACACTATCAGCCACTTGTACAAAGCACCAGTAAACCTGGCTTCAAACAAACTCTGTCAAAAGTTTGGATACACCTCCTTCTCTCATTCAGTGTTTTCTATGCTTTATTTCTTTATTTAAATCATTTATTTTCTATATTTTAGATTAATATTAAAGACATTAAAGAAAAACAGTATACATTCTGTTCCTGTAGAGCTTAATATATTAATATATAGTGATAATATCGTCTTTAATATAAAATTTACAATGAAGAATCTGAACCTGTGGATAAGAGAACTCAAAAACTCTATTGGACTAGAAAGATCAAAAGAGTTAACAATCTTTGGGAACCATTTATGACCATAATAACAAACGTTGATACAATTCTTACTTAACAACAATTTATCTACTTCTTTATTCTGCAGTATTTATTATTATTTCTTTGTTATCTTTCTTTAATGTACACATTAGTGTACAATTTACTTACTTTAATGTATTGTTATTTATTACTTTGCATGGGGATGATGTGCTGTGCCTAGGAAAAATTGCAATAAAGATATTTTGACAAAAAGTTTACAATGTGAAAAAAATCATAGAAAGAAAGAAACAAATCACACTAATATAAGAATAAGAGGAGGTTTGTCCACCTTCTCTCATTCAGTGTTTTCTATACTTCTACTATTTATTTCTTTAATTCATTTAATTTCTATATTTTAGATTAATATTAAAGACATTAAAGAAAAACAGTATGCGTTCTGTTCCTGTAGAGCTTAATATAGTAATATATAGTAATAATATAGTCTTTAATACAAAATTTACAATGTAAAAAATCATAGAAAGAAAGAAATAAAACACTCAAATATAAGTATACGAAGAGGAGATGTGTCCACCTTCTCATTCAGTGTTTTCTATGCTTTATTTCTTTATTTAAATTGTTTATTTTCTACATTTTAGATTAATATTAAAGACATGAAAACGATTAAGGAACACATGAAATTCTGTACTAAACAGTAAAAAAAGTGTTTTGGTTCACTAAATAATTTTGCATCTGTGTTCTGTGTTCCTATATAGCTTAATATACTAATATATAGTGCTCATATAGCCTTTAATATAAAATTTACAATGTAAAAAATCATAGAAAGAAAGAAAGAAAGAAAGAAAATACACTACTATAAGAATAAGAAGAGGAGTTGTGTCCAAACTTTTGACTGATGTTAACAGTGCTGCAGTTAGTACACTAAATTTCAGCATACTAACCCGTTTAACAGTAACAAAAAGTGATAAAACAGTGATAAAAGCATTCTCCTGCATTTTATCTTTATTACATTTTTTACATTTTTACATTTTTAATTCACTTATTTCCCTCCACAGTGTAAACTGACTGTAAATTGACACATATCAGCTTTTATCAAGCCAAACAATAAAATAAGCTCAATCACACCGTCTCAAAATGAACTCTGTTTTTTATTTTACATTTAAATACAAGAGTCAGAATAACTTGACGGGTGATTTTTTATGCTTATTTTGATTCAAATTACTTAAAATGAGGTAAATTTTTGATTATGTTTAGCAACACAACAATGCTTATGAAAGAAAAATAAATAAGATTAACTTATTTTACTGTCTCAAATTTGATCATTTTATTTTCTGCAGCTTATTTATTTTTATATATGTATATCCACTCATCTGATGTGCATCTAATGTGCAGAGATCAAAATACTCAAAAATGAAGCTCTAATTATTATTTTAACACCACGTTTAACATCACAGATAAAATCTGATATAAACCTTATGATTAGTTTGTGATGTTTGACTCAAAAATGCACAAAAAACATGATTTCTCTGCTTTTTCTGGCTGCTGCGCTTGCGCAGATCTCCATATCACACTGACCCTCCTCCACCCTCAGCATAAACAGCAAGCTGATTGGTTATTTTTAATGAATGGACATTGAGTTGAGAATTACAAAAAGTCATACGTCATCCAAATAATTTTTCAACCAATGGTTGGTCTAAATCAATAATAAAAATAACGTCTCTTATGCTTAGTTATGCTTATATTTCATTCAATTTTATTCATATAGCGCTTTTTACTTTGAAAGAGCTGGTCATGTACACAGATTATAAAAGGTTATTAGAGGTTATTAGCGGTGGCTTCTTTTATCTATTGGCTTCTCATTCTCTATTGTTCTATATCTGCAAAAATAGGAAGTCGGCACATCTGGATTAGGAGATTTCAATTTATCTGTGAAGACAGATATTAAATATGTCTTTAAACAAAAACCTGTAGATTCTGAACTGTTGCTGATGTGTCAGTAGATTTGACAAAGTTTGGGTCTCTTTTTTATCGTGTATTTTAAATTTTAGACATAAATAAAGATGTAAAATGTGAAATATATGATTTTTATATGTGTTTAACAGAGCTAAGCCCACACTAGACCTCTCTCTCTCTCTCTCTCTTTAACAAACCATACAACAATAATATCAAATTACCTCTCTATATAGCATTATCTCTTACTGATAAACACACACACACACACTCAAAACACACACACACACACACACTCTCAGGCTCAGGGGGAATGGCCCTCATGGTGAGAGCAGGGCTATTTTAGTGCGGGTAGCCGAGCACTCACTTCTCTTTAATCAGTCCTGCATTGTCAGCCGTGGCCTGATGGAAAGCAGAGGGTCTCCAGTTAGAGACACAGGAATATATATATATAGAGAGATATATATATATTGTCATTTAGAGCATTTATTTGCAAAAAAAATCATGTTCTCCTGTTCTCCTCCACCAGTCTTACACACTGCTTTTGGATAACTTTATGCTGCTTTACTCCTGGTGCAAAAATTCAAGCAGTTCAGTTTGGTGGTTTGGTGGTTTGTGATCATCCATCTTCCTCTTGATTAAATTCCAGAGGTTTTCAATTTGGTCAAATCAAACTGAAAGAAACTCATCATTTTAAGTGTTCTCTTATTTTTTTTTTTTCAGAGATGTAGTAAATAAATAAATTAAGGTTTTGGAGTGGCCTATGAATATGAGGCAATGTTTTAATAAAGGTTGTTTTCCATTATCAACGTTAAAAGATGTAATACAGCTGAAAATGTGAAGTAATCAATCATACCAGTTCTGCTTAAAATTATGATTAAAATGTCCTAAACTTTGAAAAACGCTTTTATTGTGGCAATTTCTACCTCTGTAGTGCCCCCTCAGGTTCAGCTGTGCTATAGATAAGGATAATGATACTTTGGTACGCAAGAAACTCACAATATGCGTTTTAATCAGTCAGTCAAGAGGCAAAAGGCACTACCCCTAAACCCATACATCACCCAGTGCCCCTCCCAAACTGTCCCGCGTCAAAAACTTTTTTTTCTTATTCAAAACATCTTATTGACAGACATTGGGAAAAGTGTTAATTGTCATTTTTTTGAATATGTGGATTATTGAGCTTTCCTCCTGCTTACCAGCTAAAAAAAAACTTGTGTATACAATTAAACTAAAAAGTCTTATTTTTCATAACATTTGGGGTAAATTTATTATGTTTTTAGAATCAATACTTGATCTCCTAACTACTTAAATCTAACATCTTCCAAATTCAGTTTTTATTCATTATTTACATATATATACATTTACCAGATGACACACAGACCTGATGTACATACTGTTTTTTTTTTAACATTATTTAATGTTCTTTGCTATCAGGGGTTGCATCAAGAATAATAATTAAATATTTAGCTTTTTAGAAGCATTGTTTTATCCTGTAAACAGTTTTTAAGAGACGTCTTTTATAACCTCTGAATATCTCTCAATTTAACCAGTTTAACCAGTTAAACCAGTTTAATCGTCTCTCCTCCACAGATCACTCTGTTTTATGCTCTGAGCTCTGCTGGGTTTCTCTGTGGATCGATGGTCAGATCTGTACTTAACAGAGCTCTGTAATGCAAATGCAGCGCTGCATTGATCGCCGCTGCTGCCGCTGCTGCTGCCGCTGCCGCTGCCGCTGTCCCCGCAAGGACATTAACCTCAGCTCTGCTGCTCCTTGACCGACCGTGGCCGGGAGGATGCGGCAGGTCTGAAGTGCCGGGTCAGCACTACAGCGACAGGTACGAATACGAGAGTGAAAGAAACGAGAGGAGAATAAATTAAAGAGAGAAAAAATAAAACACAAGAACACAGTAACTAAAACCCTGTTAGAACAGGATTATTTTACCTGGGGATTAGTTATCCTCTGTAGGGGTGGGACGAAATATCACGATATATCAATATCACGATATAGGTCTGTCATGATAAAAAGTTTTTTGTGGACGATATATCACCACAGATTTATTTTGCGATAATCGAGATTTGGTACCACTTTAAAATAAGACTACCTTTATAAAGGGTTTATAATGATTTACAATTAGTTTATTAATAGTTACTAATTAGGTTGTAAATGCCGTAAAAATCATTAATAATCAGTTATAACACATAATTAGAAAGGGTAACAATGACCTGTTGTTTGCCAAATAGTGAACCCACAGCCATCTATATTGTTGCCCTTTCTACGTATGTGTTACAACTGATTATTAATGATTTTAAAGCATTTCAACCTAATTAGTAACCATTAATAAACTAATTGTAAACCATTTAAAATGGGTTTATAAAGGGTATACAGGGTTTATAAACCCTTTATAAAGGCAGTCTTATTTTAAAGTGGTACCCGAAATTGTGAGTTTAATTACCTTTTATTTATTACCTTTGATTTTCCTTTAATCTTTGATTTTATGATTTCTTCTAAATTCTTATTTTTATGTTACTTGTTTTATATCTTATTTTAAATAAATGAATGTAAACTCTGTCTAGTGATTGGATCAGCTGTCAGATTCCAAGAGTTTTTTTACTGAACTGGGAAAAAACTAACTGCTGTTTTAGTTTAATGTCATTTATTCTTAACTTTTATACCTTGTTTTAGGTCTATATTTCTTCATTTTGTTTTTGTTTTGTATTATTGTTTTTTAAATTATTTTGATAAGTTTCTTTTATTATTATAATTACTATATTTATTCATTTTATTTATAAATTAATAAATTAATTTTAATTCATTTGTCTATTTGTATTTTTATTGTACTATGCAAAAGTTAGTTTTAGCTTAATTTTGACTTTTTTGTATTAATCCTATCAACTTTTGATCTTAATTTCCTTAATTAAACAAAGTTTTATTTTTATTTTTTATTATTTTTAATCTTATTCTATTTCAATTTTTATCTGTTTTCTTTTATCTTTTACTCGCTGTTATTTAAAATTGATTAAATGTAGCTATTATTTTCTTTGGCATGTCAAGCCCTGATTTTGAAAATGCTCGCCCTCAAAGTACTTCCGATTTAAAATAATTGATCGATTGATTAATTACAATTTCTTTAATATCTTATTAAAATGCTGGATCTTTTTATTTATTTATTTATTCTTTTTCTATGACAATCCCTTTCCTATCTATTGACTTAGCTACATTGTAAATGGGGGCCACCCTCAATGTCCGCCAAGTTCAAATAAAAGTTAATTGATTAATTGATTGATTGATTGACCGAAATTAAGAAATATGTCACAATAAAGAATTTTGCCATATCGTGCAGCCCTATGTAGCGCCTCCTATCTCCGTTTAACACCAGTCCCAATAGAACTGAAAGAGGCACACTGCTCAGCCCAATCAGCTCTCCCCTCCTGCCCCGCCCCTAAACCCATACATCACCCAGTGTCCCTCCCAAACTATTCCTCCCATTTTTTTTAGCATTTTTCATATATTATAGCTGAGGGAGGATTTAGCTAAAATCAGAGGGTTTAGTCACATTTTAACATTATTCAATGATCTTTGATATCAGGGGTTCAATCAAGCATAACGATTAAATATTTTACTTTTTAGAAGAACAGTTTTTAAGAGGTGTTCTCAATAAAAATAAAAGATAGAATAGAGGAACGAGAGAGAGATAAAAGAAGTAAAAGAGGTTAATGAAAGCAGGAAAGAGAGCAGGAATACGGGAGTAAGTGAAGAAGGGAAGAGTGTAAAAACCGCTCGGATGGCAGAGTCTAATTTCACAGCAATTAGCAGAATGACTTATCATTAGCTCAATCTTCTCAGAGCATCACTCTGAAAAGAGGCAGCATTTAGAGAGCAGTATCAATCAGTGCCAGTGATCACTGTATCACATCGCCCGGAGGAGCGGCGGATTCCTCAAAACCTCAGATTAACAGGAAGCGTGAGATCAAAAAATCACTTTACTGCAGAGCAGAAAACACGAGAATAATCCAGTTAAGAGGAGAAATAACTATATAATATACTTTCTCACCTGTGTTCACTATTTAGACTTTTCAGTTCATTCTGAACCCAAACCAGGGCTACAATCTGCAATCTGACTATTATTTTTCTGATTAATCGACTATAAATTGGAATATTTAGTTTATTTAATAAATTTGCACTATTAATGCACAAGGTACACACAACTTACAATTATCAAAAGTCTTATCATTAGTCTTTACGTGAAGAATTAACCAGAGACTTTTTAATTTTATCTATTTTATTGACTTTTAATTTTATTAGGATCATTATTGAATAACACAAAAACAGTGTATGTAATGTACATTCACGCTCGGCTGTGATTTTCAGATTTAGAAAAGACCTTGGAAAAGATGTTGGAAAAAATGTTTGGATTGATTTTAAAAACAGAAAACTTGCTAAATATGTGTGAGACATAAATTTATGAAAAAAATAGAAACATCTTGTTTAACTACTCTAGCAGCTTTACTAACACTGGGCGAGAGAAATAAACATATAGAACTTGAATAGAAGTTGACACTTACGTTAGCTTGATTAAAACCACGGCTTGTTTTGGAGCTGCTGGTCGATTATTTTGATAATCAATTAATCTGTCGATTATTATTTTTTTATTAATCAGATAAAAAAGTAGAAAAAGCTAAATTCAATTGCCAGCATTTTATTTAATTAAATAAACTGTCTTTGTGCTAGTGTTGGAATTACTAAAGTACAACTACAGCTTTGACTACTATTCAGTGGGAATCGCTAATGCTAGCTTTTTCATTATGTTTATTTTCATAGTATCGTGCTAACAATGTGTTAAACGACCAATCAGTGCTTCAATAACTGTGACTCTATACACACAAAAAAAGCTATACATTTCCCAAACTATCATTAATAAAGATATATATTTTTATTTTTTCTTTAAAAGGGTATAATTGCTTTGTTATGCTACTATACGATCTTTGACGGTCTTAAAATGGCATTAATATCATTCATCACAATAATCACACAAAATCTTATCGTGGGGCTCTGAGTGGTCCACTTGTCTGAAGCACTGGTAAAGCTGGTTCGAATACCAGTCATGCAGCTTGCCATCAGCTACTGGAGCCTCGAGAGAGCACAATTGTCCTTGCTTTCTCTGGGTGGGTACAGTACAGTAGCTAGCACTTTTTCCCTTTCCCCTCATCACTCCTAGGGTGATGTGGATCAGCACAAGGCTGCGTCTGTGAGCTGATGTATCAGAACCACCAGAGTCGCTGTAGGCGCTTTCCTCCGAGCGTTAGCGCTGTGATGCTACTCGGCAAAAAGGTTAGAAAAGAGGCGGAGTCTGACTTCACATGTGTCGAAGGAGGCGTGTGCTGGTTAATGTTCACACTACTGGTTTTGGAGTTGAATTTGCTGTGTAAATTGGGGAGAAAATGGGGTAAAAATAAGAAATACAATTATTTTTAAAAATTGTATCATGACGGACATACTTGTAGTTTTTCTAACTTCTCTTAAATCTTCACTGAACTAATACAGAGCAGGCGTTTCTGAAACGCGGCGTATTTTTCAGATGTAAGTGATGACACTGGAGTCTCAGTCTGTCACTTCCTCTAACCCCAGAATTCTTTAATCCATTAGAACAGATTTGGTCCAATTGGGCGCCATCAATCACCGTAAAAACGGGCAAGAAATTGGAAGCAGAGCAGAAGTTTTAACATCCAGCAGAGTGATTCCACGTGTTCCACTGACAGACCTCAGGGCTGTGCTAATTTACTCCAACTGCTGGATCCAGAGCTGCAGGTTTACAGAGCGATATCTCCATCTTTAAAGCTGATAACTGCACTGTTAAGGTGGAAATGATGATGCTGTGAGGAGGAGGCTGATGATTGGGCTCTTCTGCAGGGCCGCCGCTCAGTCCTGGCTGCTGTTCTGGACCATAAACCTTCTCCTTAACTTTACTGTAAACTTATACAAGCGCAGGTGAGCAAACAGCTCTGTTAAACACTTGGATCTGAGCTTCAGGACCTGTAAAAACCGGGGAAAAGGTCTGAGAACACAGTAAAAAAGAGCTAAAGGGGTCCAACGGTGTCAATCAGGCATAGGAACAGATCCAGGCCAAGTGGAACAGAATTTACTGCTGGAGCTCAGCTGCTAATACAGATCTATATCATCACATTATTCACTTTATTTAACCAATTACCCATAAGACTCTCTATATCTATTGTTCAGCTTCGAAAAAAGAGGGTTATCCACCTTTATACTCAATGGCTTACAACTGGAAACAATGTCAAAGTCAACTAGATACTAAATTCATACTGCAATAACATAAGTCCACAAAATAAAATATAAATAAAACTGTATATCCATTATTCAAAATTTCAGTGCTATTATAACCATATGTTTACCTCAGCACTGCAACTTAGGTCACACGTGAGTCAAATTTACACAAGCAAAGGTTGAGGCTTAATTACGTCATCTAACGTTACTATCCTAGTCCTGTACAGCTGGTGTCTTTCAGCTGGAAAGCAGCCCACTTGTAAAGAGGTAAAAAGAAAAGTAAGGATAGTGATAGCCACAAGTTATGATTAACCCTTTATTTTAGAGATACAGATTTCAGAATATGTCAGAATTATAACGATAACGGCCAATAACAGCTTTTTTAACCAAGCAAAGCTGGGAGCACTACTTCAATCGGCTACTACAATCCACTGATTTAATCTCATTTCTCCTTAACTTTACTGTAAACTTATACAAGCGCTGGTGAGCAAACAGCTCTGTTAAACACTTGGATCTGAGCTTCAGGACCTGTAAAAACCGGGGAAAAGGTCTGAGAACACAGTAAAAAAGAGCTAAAGGGGTCCAACGGTGTCAATCAGGCATAGGAACAGATCCAAGCCAAGTAAAAAAAGAAACTACTGGAGATCTTTACCATCACATTATTCCCTTTATTTAACCAATTACCCATAAGACTATGTATATCTATTGTTCAGCTTCGAAAAAAGGGGGGTATCCAACTTTATACTACATGAGTAATAGCTTTATGAGTCCATCATATTGAAATACTGCAATAACATAAGTCCATAAAATAAAATATAAGTACAACTGTATATCCATTATTTTAAATTTCAGTGCTATTATAACCATACATTTACCTCAGCACTGCAACCTAAGTCACACGTGAGTAATATTTACACAGAGAAAGGCAGACTGTTAAATGTTAAGCCTAAATTACGTTTTCTACCATTACTATTCTAGTCCTGTACAGCTGGCATCTTTCAGCTGAAAAACAGCCCATTTGTGAAGAGGAATATATATAGTTATAAATAATTATTGTATAATGGTAACAGCTGATATCTTTTTTTTTAAGAATCATCAGCATTGACCAATACGGCCAAACTTTAAAATGGATACTTGCTGAGCAAGCGAAACTAGGCACACTACTACAATTGTCTTCCACTGATTTAATCTAATTTTTATTTTATTTTTTATTCATTTTAAAGCTATAAATTTATACCGGGGTGTCTAGTCTCTCTGTAAGGTATAGATACTGACATTGGTGCATCCCTACTTTGTATTTTTGTGAAGTACATAAATATATACGGGAGAGTGAGCAGAGGGCAAAAAAAAAATGAACTTAAACATGCCGTTTGTCGGCTCTCCCTGCCAGCTCTTTCCCTCACTCCCTGCTGCATTGTACATGGCAATGCAATCGCAAGTTAAAATAAAATGAATGTGTTATTTCATATAAATTAGTTTATAGTTTGGTATAATAACAATTCAGTCTGTTTCTTACTTATGTTACTGAACTTCTTATCATTCTTATACTTTTGGTTGCCAAATATTTAGTTTTAACTCCTTAAAATATAACAAGAGAAGCCAAACACAGGATGCTCATTAAGAAAACTTAAAAATATACAATTTTGACTTTTTTTTTCAGCTCCGCCTCTTTTTATCTAGCCTCCCTCACTCTCTCAGGATTCTATAAGCTCCACATGACCCCCGTGATAGTGTCACCCTCTTACAGTCTGAGTAAACAGCGTTACCGCCGCCGGACCCCGAAAGACGCCTGCAAGGTCAGGGTGGGCACGGCACTGCGGCACCGGGGGGGGCACGACGGCAGGGGGGCGGGGGGACAAGAGCTTTACATGTTTTGCATGCAGTGACTAATGTCAGGTGAGTGTGTCTATAAAAGTGTGTGTGTGTGTGTGTGTGTGTGTGCGTGTGTGTGTGGTAAATGGCCTGCTGCGGACGGCTCCGCGGGGACTGCCGGAGAACAGCTGTGCGGCTATTAGCCAGGTGGAAAAGTGACTTTCTCTCTTTCTCTTATTCCGTCCTCACCTGGAAAACACCGAAACCACAGACCCAACACACACACACACACACACACACGCAGCCCTCATCTCGATTACCCACGCTGCCTCATCCCAACAAGAAAACAGCGCGACAACCCGACTCACGTTTCCAATAAACACAAACACAAAAGCGAGCTGTTTCTGTGCCAGTGAAGATCTGCCCTCCCAACACCACCAACACCTCACACACACACACACACACACATAATCCACTACAAATACTCTGTTCACAAAGTACTTCAGTACAAATACTAATAATCCAGTCAGAAAATACTTCAGTAAAAGAACAAACACTTCAGTTAAAATTTACTTTAACAAAAGTGCAAATACTACAGCTGGAAAATGCCTCAGTAAAAGAATGAATACTACAGTTAGAAAATACTTTAGTTAGAATTTACTTAAACAAAAGTGTAAATACTTTAGTAAAACTACAAATACTGCACTGCATAGATGACACTTCAGTACAAATAGAACTCCAGTTAGAAAATACTTTGATAAAAGTACAAATACTTCAGTTACAATTTCCTCCAGTAAAAGTACAAATACTCTGGTTAGATAATACTTCAGTAGAAGTACATATACTCCAGTTAGAAAATATTTCAGTAAAAGTACAATTACTCTAGTTAGAAAATACTTCAGTAAAAGTACAAATACACCAGTTAGAATTTCCTTCAGTACAAGTATAAATACGCCAGTTACATAATACTTCAGTAAAAGTTCAATTATTCTAGTTAGAAAATACTTAAATAAAAGTACAAAAACTCCAGTTAGAATTTACTTTAGAAAAAGTGCCAATATCACAGTTAGAAACATTTCAGTTCAAGTACAAATATTCCAGAGTGCAACTACTTCAGTAACAAAATACCTCGGAAAAAATACAAAAATTCTGATTGCAAATTACTTCAGTAAAAGTACAAATACTCTAGTTAATGCACAAATACCCCAGCCACAAAATACTTAACTAAATGTATAAACTCAGGACGTGTACTGCTTTCAATTGAAAAGGCAAAAATACAAGCTGCTGCTTCAAAATCTACTTTACAAAATGTACTTTAAAAATGACTATGTACTTATACTTAATTACTTTCTAGCTCCTGATTTAAACCCATAACCCTGTATTTTTACACCAGCACTGTTTTTATTCTCCTTTATTCCAGGCTGGTTTTCTTCTCCTCCTCCAGCAGCTCGTCTGCTCCACAGTAAAAGTGCTGTGGAGGTTTGGCCTATTCAGAGTCGGAGGTTCTGATTGGCTGTTGCTCTCGTTAGCTGCCATGGCGATGCTAAGAACCGACCAATGGTTCCAGAGCCAAGGTCCCGATACGACAGTGCCCACAATTAAACGCCAGTAATTTAACAATCCTTTCAACCGTTCACCCGGTTTACCACGACCCCATTATGTCCACCAACAGAGGAGAGAACGGAGAGATACAGAAAGAGAGAGGGGAAAGAGAGAGAGAAAGAGAGAGAGAGTAATCAAACAAGCGAGAGCGTTAGCATTAGCGCTAACTGAGCTAGACCTCATCAACATTACTACACCAGTACCAGCAATAAAGCTTCTAGAGCTCCGTATTTTAAAAAATCACTTTAATTCACTTTAATTCACTTAATTAAATATCACGAACTACACATTACATGGACAAAAGTTATGGGACACCTACTTCTTCAGTGTTTCTTTTAAATTTAAGTGTATTAAAAAGTGTATATCGGGATTTTGGATCTCATCGTCCTCATTTCCCCAACTAATCCTCCCAGACAGAAATGCAGTACATACAAATATATATATATATATATATATATATATATATATATATATATATATATTTTTTTTTTTTTTTTTTTTTTTTTTTTTTTTTTTTATGGGCCAGAAATGTGTATTAATATATGAGATTTCCAATTTCTAACAGGCTTCATATATGCCTGTGTGTATATGTAATATTTCATATATAACATATATGTACATACACTGCGTTTTCATAAAATAAATAGTTAAATGTACTGCATTGCACAAAGTGACCATAGGGTCAATATTTTCATGTTAATTTACTATTTATTTTATGTTTATCTGCTCTAGAGAGTCCTATTCTATTGGGCAAATGACACAACATTTATGTACTGCTCACAAAAATGAAGTATTATCTATCTATAACACTATCCTGTTAAGATTATATATATATATATTTTCTTTATATGATATGTTTTACAATTTATGAACATATTACTACTTTGTTGCTATTTGTATTATTTTATTGTTCTTTATTGGGATTAATAAAGTCTTGTTTTGTCATTGCACTGTTTCTTAAAGGGCTTCCGAGATATTTCAATATATCGTCCTTCCTCTATAGAAACCCACCCGTGCCAAAATATTAACACATAAGCTAAAAGCTTTAATGTCCTCATCACAAAAAAGGCAAAGGATTCTTCAAATGTTTGTTTATGTCTATATATATGTTCTCTATATTTTTACTTTAACACTGCTGGAATATATATTTTATATCTACCAAATTTTTAAATATATATTGTAATATAGATCATTTTAAGCAAAATCTTCAAACCCTAAATCAAATCAAAATCTTAAGTGTTGAGGGACAAGAACTGATAATTATAAAGTAAAAATGAGAAGATAATTTATTTACATGTTATAACATGATTTTTGTGATTTATCCTTGTGTTTTCCGCTGTTTTCAGCTCTGAAGGTTTTGAGTTTGGTTTGTGTCGTTCTCTATATTTTTAATCTGAGAAAAATGTCATTATAAATAGTACTTCAGATCCACCATAAATAGAAAATCAATTAACATCCAGACACCTTTGATCCAAATTACAGTGACAGAGCACAGCCGAGCACACGGGAACAAAGGAGGTACAAACGCTAGAAATATATATATTTTTTTGTATGCAGAACTAATGCTGCGTTCCAAATTGAAGATATTACGATACTGTGAGACCGGACCGGAGTCTGAAAAAGAGAGTTCAGTAGGTCATGCTGCTTCTCCATCAGCAGCCGGAGGCTGAGAGAGAGAGAGAGAGAGAGAGAGAGTACAGTAGGTCATGCTGCTTCTCCATCAGCAGCCGGAGTCTGAGAGAGAGAGAGAGAGAGAGAGAGTACAGTAGGTCATGCTGCTTCTCCATCAGCAGCCGGAGTCTGAGAGAGAGAGAGAGAGAGAGAGAGAGAGAGTACAGTAGGTCATGCTGCTTCTCCATCAGCAGCCGGAGTCTGAGAGAGAGAGAGAGAGAGAGAGAGAGAGAGAGTGTACAGTAGGTCATGCTGCTTCTCCATCAGCAGCCGGAGTCTGAGAGAGAGAGAGAGAGAGAGAGAGAGAGAGAGAGAGAGTACAGTATGTCATGCTGCTGCTTCTCCATCAGCAGCCGGAGTCTGAGAGAGAGAGAGAGAGAGAGAGAGAGAGAGTGTACAGTAGGTCATGCTGCTTCTCCATCAGCAGCCGGAGTCTGAGAGAGAGAGAGAGAGAGAGAGAGAGAGTACAGTAGGTCATGCTGCTTCTCCATCAGCAGCCGGAGTCTGAGAGAGAGAGAGAGAGAGAGAGAGAGAGAGAGTGTACAGTAGGTCATGCTGCTTCTCCATCAGCAGCCGGAGTCTGAGAGAGAGAGAGAGAGAGAGAGTACAGTATGTCATGCTGCTGCTTCTCCATCAGCAGCCGGAGTCTGAGAGAGAGAGAGAGAGAGAGAGAGAGTACAGTAGGTCATGCTGCTTCTCCATCAGCAGCCGGAGTCTGAGAGAGAGAGAGAGAGAGAGAGAGAGAGAGTGTACAGTAGGTCATGCTGCTTCTCCATCAGCAGCCGGAGTCTGAGAGAGAGAGAGAGAGAGAGAGAGTACAGTAGGTCATGCTGCTTCTCCATCAGCGGCCGGAGTCTGAGAGAGAGAGAGAGAGAGAGAGAGAGAGAGTACAGTAGGTCATGCTGCTGTTTCTCCATCAGCAGCCGGAGTCCGAGAGATTACAGTAGGTCATGCTGCATTGATTGGTTATTGGCAGTTGGAAAAGAGGCGGAGTCTACATTCATATGTACCGAAGGAGGCGTGCGCTTGTCCTCACCTCCACTCTTAGTGCTG
This sequence comes from Astyanax mexicanus, assembly GCF_023375975.1. Lineage (NCBI taxonomy): Eukaryota > Metazoa > Chordata > Actinopteri > Characiformes > Acestrorhamphidae > Astyanax > Astyanax mexicanus. Next base: position 1,335,447 of record NC_064424.1, on the reverse strand, counting down.
AGGGTATTACTAGTAATAGAAGTAAGTTCATATATTTATTGACAAATAATATAATATATAATATATAATAATTTGTATTATTTATTATGGAGCACCAGAACAGGGTGCCAGGATGGACCATGTGTTACCCAGCTCTGACTGTGACAATCTAAAAAGCTCTGAACCATCAGAAAGTAGATACATATCACAATACAGGGGCTACGATTTAATATATCGCATAATATATACATATATTGCAATACTGTAAAAAGGCGATGTATTGTGATGGTTTGGATCAAGATTTTAGGAGAAAAAAAGTCATAGAAGGAAAAACACAACCATATTTATAAAATCTGAAAAAGAAAAAGATTACTTTTTCAGTGGGTGAGGCTTAAACATAATGCTAAACGATCCACTTCTGACACCAATCTTTACATCTAAACTATAAATAAAAAATCAATACTGTATTTTTATTGCAAAACCGAATATTGCAATACTTCAATATATCGATATTTTCTTACAACCCTATCATACAGTGTCACTGGTTCTTCACGCAGATTTTTCTCCCATAATCTGGCAACCTCAGCCACGCAGGGCTCTCTTATGTAATTAGTCTTACACATTCTTTACACTCGTACAGGAAGAGGAAGTTCAGGCCGAGGGGTGAAGAGTTTCAGCCACTTCCTGTCTTGTAGTAGCCATGGAATCCATATACCACCCCCCCACCCACCGCTGCTGACCACACCCCCCCCCCCTCGCACCGCAGCTGACCCCCGTGGTAATAGTCCTTTACTCAGAAACCCTCCACGACTTCATGACATTAAAAAAACTCTCTTACAGTTTCTATACAAACACCAGGAGAGCAGTGGGACGGGACATCTCTCTCTCTCTCCCTCTCTCTCTCTTTCTGTCTTTCTCTCACTGCTGTCCCTCCCTCCCCCTCTCCTTCCCAAACACTTTTCAATTACTTGAACTACTAAGTTAAAACATTTGCAGCCATGTGCGTCCTCTAGTCACTGGTGATCACTGTCAGTGTGTAGTCATTCCCCCCAGGCTAGATTAGGTAAACTTATAGATCATACTGTATTTTACTCCACCTCTTTTTGAACTGCTGCTGATGCATCACAGCACAGTGCTAACGCTCGGAGGAAAGCACAGCGACTCTGGTGGTTCTGATACATCAGCTCACAGACGCAGCCTTGTGCTGATCCACATCACCCCTAGGAGTGATGAGGGGAAAGAGAGAGCGCCATCTTCTGTACTGTACCCACCCAGATAGAGCAAAGACAACTGTGCTCTCTCAGGGCTCTGGCAGCTGATGGCGAGCTGCATGACCGGGATTCGAACAAGCAATCTCTGGATCATAATGGCAGCACTTTAGACTGCTGGACCATTCAGAGCACTTTTTTAACAGCTTTTAAAATAAACACGATACAAACCTAATGTCCTGTATTTTAGTTAAAGATATAAAAATCAGTCAAACATATGAAAATCACAGTTACTGTACATAAAAATAACTCTATTTCTAAAGGTCTACAATCTTGATTAATGCAAATTAATTACATTTTAGGTAACCGTCCAGCATTATTTTAAGCTGTGATAAAAAATAAATAAATATAAATTTAAAATTAAAAATCTATTTTATTTAGTGGACAGTGAATGTTTAAGTAAAATTAAATGACTAAAGTAAGTGATACAAGAAAAACAAAACGTAAAAAATAAATAAATAAATAAAAATAAAACTTAAAACTTTCTAAGTCTTAAGTTTAATTGACTCAAGTTTTTTCACATTTGAGTGAATTCAACGTATCCAAGCTTACAGTGTTCACCATTTCCTGCTTCAGAGAAAAAAAAAGGCCAAACTTTAACATCTCTGTTTACTGAGATTCTTTTCTTATTACAGGACGATTTCTGCCTGTGAACAGGCGGGATTACGGGCCGGGATGAGTTGGGGGTCAGCGCCCCGTGCGGAGGGGGCGCAGCGGCGGAGCAGAGAAAACACCAGAACTATGAAAAGAAAACAGGGGCAGCGAACGGGCCGGGAGGTCCCCGACCACCTCGTCCTGCAGCGTTAAACCATTACCAAGTATTATTATTAATGAAAACGAACAAAATAACCAAAACTGAAAGTAGAAAATTATTTTTATTAACTGAAAGTAATAAAAACGGTAATTAAAAGAAAAAACGGTAACTAACTGGAACTGTACTGAGTTTTTATAAAACTAACTAAAACTAACTGTAATTATAGATATAGGTAGAATATGCTTTGTTTTTTGTCTTTGTTAGTTTATTAATAAGCAATTCGAGTTAGTAATTCTGGTAAAAATAAGTAACAACTTGTTTTAGTTTATTGAGTTTCTGAGTTTGTTTGTTTTTTTTCCTGGTGTAATATTGTGTATCTCATGGCTAGGTTTTCTATTTTTATTTTGTGGCTATTTTAAGTAGCAGTATTACATGCATTTTTTGTTGACAGTTGGTCGTTTCACAGTAACTGAATATATATTTATTTTTGTTAATGGAATTTTTTTTTTTTTTATTCCTGCACCTGAGAAACAACCCAAAGAAACTAGTACTAAAACTAATGAAAACTAAAATTAAGCATTTATCAAAAAATAAAAACTAATAAAAACTAGCAAACCTGCTCTATAAACTAATTAAAACTAACTGAAATTATAGGTAGATTTATAAATATATTAAATTGTAAGTAAAAAAAAGTAAAAAAGTATTTTCATTAACTGAAACTAATAAAAACAGTAATTAAAAGAAAAAACGGTAACTAACTGAAACTGTATTGAGTGTTTATGAAACTAACTAAAACTAACTGTAATTATAGATATAGGTAGAATATGCTTTGTTTTTTGTCTTTGTTAGTTTATTAATAAGCAATTTTTGAGTTGGTAATTCTGGTAAAATAATAAAAAAACTTGTTTTAGTTTATTGGGTTTCTGAATTAGTTTTTCTGGTGTGATGATGTGTCTCATGGCAAGGTTTTTATTTGTTATTTTTATGCTAATGTGAGTTCCAGTCTATTGGCAGTCTTTTAAGTTTTAAGTAGCAGTATTATATGCACTTTTTGTTGACAGTTGGTCAATTTACAGTAACTAAATATATATATATATATATTATTATACCTCAGAAACAACCCACAGAAACTAGTACTAAAACTAATGGAAAGTACATTAAAATTAAGCATTTATCAAAAATAAAAATTAATAAAAACTAGCAACACCTGCTCTCTAAACTAATTAAAACTAACTGAAATTAAAAGTAAAATATGCTTTGTTAAAAATGAGTAAAAACCCTGTTTTAGTTTATTGGGTTTCTGAGTTTGTTTAACTCCCTAGTGTGATGTGATGTCTGTCTCATGGCTAGTTTTTTTATTTTTATGTTAATGTAAGTTCAAGTCTATTGGCCAAAACTAATGTAAACGCATTTATCAAAAAATAAAAACTTTTAAAAACTAGGGTTGAATTGTAGGAGGAAAGGTCAAAACAGATTAAACTAAAATTAAACTATAATGAAAAATTTAAAACTATTATAACTTTGGTCATTACCAGCCCACAAGTGCTCTCGTGCTTTTTGATTTTTACAGGTTTTCATAGTTTTTAAAGCAGATAAAGAGAATAAAAGTGAAAAGATGTCGGAGGTGAAGAAAGAAGAGGCAGCAGTGAGTCAGGAGTAGAGGCAGAGAGGCAGCGAGACTCTCAGGACAGTGTAAACACTGAGCAGCGCCGGTGTTTTTCCAGCAGATCCCGCTTTCAGAGAGATTTCTATTTAATTGATTCCTTTTTAAACAAATACATTGTTGGAATGCCAGTAATGAAAGGGGGCAGGGAGGGGTCAGCAGGAGAAGGAGGAGGAGGAGGAGGAAGAGCTGTCCACCTGCCGACCAGCAAAATCCAACTTTCTAACTAACTCTGCAATTTTTATTCAAATTAAATACATTTACACACTTCCAATTTCCATGTGGACTCAGAAAAACAATAGTTCTGATTGGCTATTAGTTTTAAATCAGGTAAAACATCAGAAATCTAAACGTGATTAAACAGTTTTATAACTTTTAAACACAAATAAATGAAAAAAATATATATTTTAGTATTATTTTTTCATTTTTTCTCTTCTAGACACAAACTAATTCCTTTACATTTACACTTTAAGGCCACGCCCACAACTTATTTCATTGGCCGCAGACGATTTAAGGCTTACAGTAAAACCGCATACAGTAAAACAACAAAAGCATTTTGACACAAAAATTAAGATTTTTTTTTACTATTACATTTAACATTCTAAGAAAGTTTAATTTTATGCTCTTAGAACTTAAATTTTATTTAATGCTTAATTTAAAGGTTCATGGACCCTTTCTGCAACGTCACTTGTTTAAAAAAATGTATTTTTTGTTTTGGGAATGTTACTTTTAATGTCACTTTCAATTTCTGCACTCAAAAAAATGGTTCTGATTGACTATTAGTTGTAAATCAGTAAAAACGTCAGAAATCTAAACGTGATTGTACAGTTTTATAACTTTTAAACACAAATAAATAAAAAACAATGATTTTACCGTTACTTTACATTTTTTCCTCTTTTAGACACAAACTTTACGGCCACCCCAACAACTTATTTCATTGGCCGCGGACGATTTAAGGCTTGAGATACATACTGTATATTCAAGCATTCAAGAATTCAATTAGACTTTATTGTCATTCCAATCACACGCGGTACATAGGAATAAAATGAACATCGAGATAAATACACAAAATATAAAGGGGAGTAGGAAAGCAGCAGCAACATGAAGTCCATTTTATTGAAGTTTATTTATTATTTTACATTAATATTTAGTTTTCATATTTTATTTTATCCTTATATTTATTTTATTTTAATAACTGCTTTAGGGTGTAAACTGGGAATACACTATGAGAATACATTTTCATTCCACCTCATGTACCACATGACAAATGACAAAGTATAGCTGAATCCTCCTTTATTATAAACTAAAAAACTAAAAAAGTAACATTGCGACATTTTGACATGGAAAATAGCAAGAATTTTGGTTTAGGAGAAAAATTCTTAAAATTTTCAGCTGCAATGTCACTTGTCTAAATGTTTTTTTTTGTAGTTTTTTAGTTTTAGAAATGTAATTTTTTGTACATTTAAGCTGTGAGCATCTCTCTTGGAAGGTAAACACACACACACACACACACACACACACACACACACACATATATATATATATATATATATATATATATATATATATATATATATATATATATATATATATATATGCAGCTTATTTTATCCCTGGCTTTTGGGATCAACTATTTGCATTTGTTTGCTTCCGACACTCATTGTCAGTGTGTATTCACTCACCCTAGGCTACTGTATTGCACCCTAAAATTGAAGATAATAATACAGTATTGTGATTAACTGCCTGGCCTCTATGTTGTAGGCTGTAAGAGCAAGCATCAACCCATCAAATATAGGGGTGTATAGGTGTTCGGTCTAAACTGAAAAAAGCAGATTAAAATTTTAAATATTCTGCACCAATAAAGCTGCAATACACAATGCTATATATTTAGTCTATATTTTTCAGCCATAACAAGCGGTAAACCTAGACTATCTCTGTAAGATTATCTGGATGTGACAATCTTCTCGTCTGTAAAACTGTGAAACTGTGAAAACGTTCGCGTTCACAAAGGAATCAGATCCGATTACTCTTTCTTCTCGGCGCGATACTGAAACACCGGCTGCAGTGATCTTTTCCCACCGATCTATTTTTTCTTTACGGTGTCCGACCACGTTTAAAGTGTGTCCACCTGTACATCACCTATTGATGGCATGTGCACTATCTCCTCCCCCTGGGGCGCAGCGAGGCGTTTTGTAAGTGTCCCACCCTATTTAGGCCCAAGGACATCACAGAGGCCTGCTCTGTAACCCGAGGCCCGTGTAAAATAATATGGCATACATTATTCATGCTAACATCATAGAGCGCTGGAAAACAGCACAGAAGACAGGCCTCCATAAAAACGATGACCAAACAGAGAGGCTTAGTGAATTATTGAAGTGGCCATCAGCTTTGTTTCATTGTGGGGGGAGAATTGAGAGCTTGGGGGCTTTGAACAGACTACCAGCGGCTTACAGACTGCAGATCCGTCCAGCGCACCTTCACGAGTGTTTAGGCTGTGGGATGCTGGTGTTGAAACTGTCAGTAAAAACGACTGAAAAAAATTAAAAATTCAACACAAGCAAAACAGGCAGTAAAACACTGCGCTTCACACTGACACGAAACACGACTGATGACGGATTACAGCTGCCTGACAAAAAATACAAACAATTACCTCAGTTGACTTTGATTACCATATTTTTCTGACTATAAGGTGCACTTAAAATTTAAATCCTTTAATTTCACAAAAATCATCAGTGTGCCTTATATATATATATTGTACCCATCAGGTTGTAAGGAGCAGTAAAGCTACTTTGAACACACACATGAATTAAAGAGGTACTGCTAACCATGGCTAAGGAGCGCTGCTAACCGCGGCTGGCTAGTACTGCTAACCATGGCTAAGGAGCGCTGCTAACCGCGGCTGGGTAATACTGCTAACCATGGCTAAGGAGAGCTGCTAACCGCGGCTGGCTAGTACTGCTAACCATGGCTAAGGAGCGCTGCTAACCGCGGCTGGCTAGTACTGCTAACCGTGGCTTGCTAGCGCTGCTAACCGCGGCAGGCTGGTACTGCTAACCATGGCTAAGGAGCGCTGCTAACCGCGGCTAGCTAGTACTGCTAACCGTGGCTTGCTAGTGCTGTTAACAGGGGCTGGCAAGTGCTGCTAACCTCGACTTGCTATGCTGCTAATCACAGCTAGCTAGCGCAGCAAACTTGGGCTGGCTATGCTGCTAACTGCGGCTGGCTAGTACTGCTAACTGCAGCTGAATAGCGATGTTAACTGGGCTGGCTAGTACTGCTAACCGTGGCTAAGGAGCGCTGCTAACCGCAGCTGGCTAAGCTACTAACCATGGCTGGGTAACACTGTTAACTGGGGCTGAATATGCTGACAATCATGAATGGCTAAGCTGCTAGCCGAAAACCTGGGCTGGCTATGCTGCTAACTGCGGCTAGCTAAGCTGCTAACCACAGCTGAGTAGCGCTGCTACCCACCGTTGGCTAAGCTGCTAACCACAGTTGGCTAAGCTGCTAACCATGGCTGGGTAACGCTGCTAACCAGGGCCGCCTAGCACTGCTAACTGCGACTGGCTAGCGCTTTTAACTGCAGTTGGCTAAGCCGCTAACCGCAGCTGATTAGCGCTGCTAACCAGGGCTGGCTCTGCTACTAACCCTGGCTGGCTAAGCTGCTAACCACAGTTGGCTAAGCTGCTAACCATGGCTGGGTAACGCTGCTAACCAGGGCCGCCTAGCACTGCTAACTGCAACTGGCTAGCGCTTTTAACTGCAGTTGGCTAAGCCGCTAACCGCAGCTGATTAGCGCTGCTAACCAGGGCTGGCTCTGCTACTAACCCTGGCTGGCTAAGCTGCTAACCACAGTTGGCTAAGCTGCTAACCACAGTTGGCTAAGCTGCTAACCATGGCTGGGTAATGCTTTTAACTGCTTTTAACTGGGGCTGGCTATGCTGACAACCGTGGCTGGCTAGCACTGCTAGCCGCAGTTGGCTATGCTAATACTGTTATAATACTGTTATAAAATACTGTTATAATACTGTTATAAAATACTGTTATAATACTGTTATTTAATATGTATGACAGAACATGGAATCCATGACATTTAGAATTATTCTCTCTTTTTCTGGACTAATCTTGTAACCTGATAACTCTGATAACCTTATCCTGTGCAACAGAGGGTTCCTTTTCCTGATTAGTGCCAGTTCTATCATTATAACGTTTTTCATGGGCATGTTCGTGAAATTAGCTTTTTCCTTATTTAGTTGAGTAGTTGTTTCTTCTCATAACCTGGATTCGAACATTACTGAAATATTCACTATTCACTGTATACCTGTAACTCTACCTCTTCACTACTTTACTTTAACTGATGCTCTCAAACACATTACATTACTGTTTAACACTTTTTATTTTTATTAAGTTTATTACATGTGTTTCTTCATAGTCTGGATGATTTGAGTATTAATGTAGATACTGTACTGTGAATAAAACAATAAACAAATTCATGATTATAATTTGTTTTTTAAATGCATTTTTACTCCATTTAGCAGATGGTCAGTGAGCTGTTCACAGGGCGACTAATCAAATAAATAAACAAACACAGGCAAGTATTGTGGGCTTTTTTGGGTTGGTAGAGTGTTTAGCCAGCGGGGCTGGAATGAATGCGGCCCACAAAAGAGGCTCCAACAGCCGGAGCATGAAATCGGGATGGGGTTGTGGGAAAAAGAGAAGAGAGAGAGAGAGAGAGAGAGAGACACTCTCATCTTATTGTTTTCATTGTCTGGCTTCAGAGGCTGTGGAGAGGGACAGAATAAAAAAGACAGAGAGAAGAGAGAGAGCGAGAGAGAGAGAGAGAGAGAGAGAGAGAGAGAGAGAGAGAGAGAGAGGTACAAAGCCGAGATGACTGGAAACTTTTAAAAATGATAAAATTATAAACATGCATTAAACTATAAAGCCTAAAACAATAATTACACTATTAACCTATCGTACAATCTATATATATATATATATATATATATATATATATATATAAAACCCTACCTGTATCAATAGATAATGTGTCTTTTGTTTCGCAGCAATGTTACAATGTTTCAATTTAAGACACAGAGTTACATTCATATTCAATTTTCAATATTTACACATGATTTTCTATGAATAAACACATTATTACACATGCTGACTTCACTAAAACCAGTGTTTCTTTTTATGTTTTAGTTTGAACACTATTTAAACACTTCCATGTTGCCGTTCTCAATAATTAAAAGTGATTTGCTCTTTATAATTAAAAATGTAAATGCATTATCATGTTATTACTGTGTATTAATCGTTATATCAGTGGAATAAAACGCTGTTATCATTTTTCACAGTAATGTTTGGGACAGGCCCCCCAACATTCCTCAGCTCTGCTGAATCACTTTATACACTGTATAACAGGATCTGAGTCACAGTGGCGTGCATACACACACACACACACACACGACTGGAACAAAATTTACATTATACAATGTTTGTTAATTTCAGTCAATTAGATATAATTCCAATATTAATACAAACAAAATAAAAGCTGCAGCTTTTATAACACAACTCCAAACACTCCAAACTCACCGAAGTCCAAACACCAAACTTTAAACACACCAAACTCCAAACACACCAAACTCCAAACACACCAAACTCCTAACACACCAAACTCCAAACACACCAAACTCCAAACACACAAAACTCCAAACACACAAAACTCCAAATTCATCAAACTCCAAACACACCAAACTCCAAACACACCAAACTCCTAACACACCAAACTCCAAACACACCAAACTCCAAACACACAAAACTCCAAACACACAAAACTCCAAATGCATCAAACTCCAAACCTACCAAACACTGAACTCCAAACTTACCGAACTCCAAACACAATAAACTCCAAACACACTGAACTCCAAACTCACCAAACACACTGAACTCCAAACTTACCGAACTCCAAACTCACAAAAATCACCAAACTCCAAACCAAACAAACGCACCAGACTCCAAACGCACCAAAACCCAAAAACATCAAACACGCACCACACACACTAATCACACCAAACTCCAAACTCTGTAAACATAAAAAATCCCAAACACACCAAAACTCCAAACCCTGAACACCGTATTAAATCAGCTCTATTTCTATAACCTGAAGACCTTCAGAACCTGATCACAGAACACAGATTAGCCACATGACTGGATGTCGGGTCAGAAACGGGACACAGGCAGGACCGGCTAACCGCACTAATCATTAACAGTTAAGCATTAATAGGAAACTGCTGTAATGAGTGATTTACACCACTGTGATCATCCAGACCTTCCTAAGAGTCAAGCTTTACACAAATGGAGCTTCACACAGATTAGCTAAAAAAAAGTATTTTATATATTTTACCAAAAATTACTGCAACAATATAAACGCTGAAGGTTTATTTCATGTATGTTTATCAGTACTGTAAACAGCAACATTATTTGGAATAAAATAATAATGTAAAAAAATAAATATAATCTACAAACATGATTATACAAAAAAATAACCTTAAAGCTTTTAACAATTTTAGTAAGTAAAATCCTGTTAAACTTAGTCAAAATATGTAAGATTGCTCATTTTGAGTTTATTAAAGTTCTATTATAAGAATGAAAGTGTCTTATTGTATTGGCAAATAATCTAAGCAAGCTTACTTCTGGAAATAACTGATCATTTACTTTATGTCAAGAAAAAATACTTAAAACAAGCTTAAATATCTGCCAATAGAATATAGGCCACTGACTAGATTAAATAACTTAATAATAAAGTATATAAATAACGTACTAATACAGCTCTGAAAAACATGAAGAGAGCTCCTCTGTTTCTGAATAAGTTTCTCTGATTTCGCTATTTATAGGTTTATGTTTGAGTAAAATGAACATTGTTGTTTTATTCTATAAACTACAGACAACATTTCTCCCAAATTACAAATAAAAATATTCTCATTTAGAGCATTTATTTACAGAAAATGAGAAATGACTGAAATAACAAAAAAAGATGCAGAGCTTTCAGACCTCAAATAATGCAAAGAAAACAAAAAGTTCATATTCATAAAGTTTTAAGAGTTCAGAAATAATAAATATTTGGTGGAATAACCCTGATGGTTTTTAATCACAGTTTTTTTTCATGCATCTTGGCATCATGTTCTCCTCCTCCACCAGTCTTACACACTGCTTTTGGATAACTTTATGCTGCTTTACTCCTGGTGCGAAAATTCAAGCAGTTCAGTCTTCCTCTTGATTATAATCCAGAGGTTTTCAAATTTGGTAAAATCAAAGAAACTCGTAATTTTTAAGTGCTCTCTCATTTTTTTCCAGAGCTGTATATAGTTAGAAATAAGTTAAATATTCTAATAAATTTCTGAAAACAATGCAAAAATGACAAATGTCATATAACTAAAGCAAAATTAAGAGCATTTAATAAATATATATACATATTTTTTGCAGCGCTCTACTGTTTTCACACACGCTCTCGCGCAGAGTTTACGAGAGGGCCGTTCAGTGTTAGCACTGGTGCGCTGTGTACATGCCTCCACGCTTTGATCACCAGCCAATAGCATTCTTATTAACTACCCTGTTAGCGTGTTAGCCCGTTAGCGTGACTGCACTTTGAACCATCATTCTGATCCAGTGCTTTTACTGCTGACGGACACAGACGGCCCAACTCCTCTCACGTATCTTCACTTCTCACCGCCTCCCCGCGCGAGAGGAAAAGCGAATTATTAAATTTTACAGCTCATTACTCGGACAAAAGAGGAATCGACTCTAGTGGGAAAGAGGATTACTGGTGAAATGAAGCCAGTGATATATAGTGGGGGCCATTATCTCACCCAGTTATCTGGATGGTGCGATAAGTAAATAGCCATCGCTGAAGTAAACCCCAGGGACATGGAATCAAAAAGAGCCCTGATTAGCATAATCTCTCTCTCTCTCTCTCTCTCTCTCTCTCTTCATCGCAGACAAACAAACTATTTCCAGTAAAACTGCAGTGTATCTGTGATATAATCAGGTTACAGCAGGGCAGTGATGGACTTTATCACTAAACTTTATAACATTTCCTTTAAAACGTTTAAACGTTTATTATAAGGGGGTTTATTCTACAGTTGGTTTGCTTTCTTCAACTTGAAGCTTTTTCTCATTGGCTTAGTTGGGTTGAGTTGGGTTGGGTTTTGGTGTGGTTTAGTTTGGGTTTTTGTGTGGTTGTGTTGGATTTCCGATTGCGTTGGGTTGGGTTTTGGTTTGGTTTGGTTTAGTTTGGATTTGGTTTGGTTGTGTTGGATTTCGGGTTAAGTTGGGTAAGGTATTGGTGTGGTTTGGGATTTGATGTGGTTGTGTTTGGTTTTGGATTGGATTGTCTTCTGTTGTGTTGGGTTGATTTGGGTTTGGTGTGGTTGTGTTTAGGTTTCAGGTTAAGTTGGGTTGGATTTTAGTGTGGATGTGTTGGGTTGATTTGGGTTGTGTTTTTTGTTTTGATGTGGTTGTGTTTGGTTTTGGATTGTCTTGTCTTGTGTTGGTTTGGTGTAGTTGTGTTGGGGTTGTGTTGGGTTTGGTATTAGTGTAGTTGTGTTGGGTTTTTGATTGTGTTGGTTTGGGTTTGGTTTTGGTGTGGTTGTGTTGGGTTGAGTTGATTCTGGTTGTGGTTTGGGTTTTGATGTGGTTGTGTTTGGTTTTGGACTGTCTTGTCTCGTGTTGGTTTGGTGTGGTTGTGTTGGGTTTGGTATTAGTGTAGTGCATTGGGTTTTGGGTTGGTTTGGTTTAGGTATGTTGGGTTTGGTTTTAGTGTAGTTGTGTTGGGTTTTGGATTGTGTTGGGATGGGTTTGGTTTTGGTGTGGTTGTGTTGCGTTGAGTTGATTCTGGTTGTGGTTTGGGATTTGATGTGGTTGTGTTTGGTTTTGGGTTGGATTGTCTTGTGTTGTGTATGGTTGGTTTGGGTTTGGTGTGGTTGTGTTGGGATTGTGTTGGCTTGATTTACTTTTTTTAGTTTGGTCATGTTGGGTTTGGTTTTGGTATGCTTGTGTTGGGCTGTGTTGGTATAATTTTAATGTATGTAGTGTTTATTGGGTTAGGTTTTTTTTGTGTGTGTGTGTTTGGTGTGATTTAGCTTAACTCAACTGGGTTTTGGTTTAGTTGTGCTGGGCTGTGTTGGTTTGGGTTTGGTTTTGGTTTTCGTATGGGTGTGTTGTAATTTTTTTTTTCTTTATTTAGTTGAGTAGTTGTTGCTTCTCATAACCTGGATTTGAACATTACTCAAATATTCACTATTCACTGTATACCTGTAACTCTACCTCTTCACTACTTTACTTTAACTGATGCTCTCAAACACTTTATTAAGAGACAAGAAATTCAAGTAATTAACTCTTGATGAGTTCAGCACAGCTGTTAACTGAAAGCCTGAATTCCAGGAGACTTTTCCCTAGGAAAATGTATTACGGTTTGTTTAACACTTTTTTTTTTTTTTACAAATATTTCCATATGTTTTTCTTCATCATTTGGATAAAGTTTAAACATTTTAAATAAGGTGTATTCAAACTTGTACTGTATATATACAGTATAATATATACACAGTGTATATGTGAGTAGGAAAAATTGAGAGAGAGAGAGATAAAGAGAGAAAGAGAGAAAGAAAGGGGAGGGAAAGCAGTACAGGGTGAACACAGAGTTTCCTGTACTGGGTCTCAATCAGAGCAAACGGACAGATTAGTGAATTGATTCAGCGCAGTGTTTACCTAAGAGCACAGAAATTTCCCTTCACCCCGCCGCCGCTCTTATCTCTATTATTCCAGTTTGTTTTTTAACAAACAGCAGATTCGTAATAAGCGGCCGGGTCCTCTTTGCTTACTTTAGGTTTGCGAATAAATGGCCATAAAGCATTTAATTTCAGACTTTTTAACTGTGCGTAATAAATATTTTCAGATAATAACTGAAGGTGAAGTCGGCTTTATGGCGCCGTAAATTAGCTGCCGCTTTTTTATCAGCATATTCGCAAGCTGTTTAACTAGCACACAGATGTCATAATAACGTCCTGAAGAATAACCTTGTTGTTGCGGCGATGGCTGGGCTCTCGCGCAGCCTGTGAATCTTTAACTGTTTAGTGAGCGGCCGGGCGAAATTTCCCCAGGCGTGACTGTCACGCCGGCTATTATTCTTCTGCTTGACTCCCATTCACTCTCCGCTCGGCCATTCTAAAAGCTTTCTTTCTTTTCCGTCATAATTCACTCACATTCGCTCACACTCGCGGCCCAAACTGCCCCCCCATCCCCCTTCCCCCGCCTCCACAACCTGAATAAAAAGAGAGAGTGAGCCCATTTCCAGACTAGAGCAGGATATCTGATGTTTCGTACGATGTTAAACAGCATTTTTAATAAGTTTTCACTGCTTAATACAAACTGGTTCAGTTTATTTATTGGAGCTGTGAGGGGCGGGGCTAATAAATGATAAATTAATTACAGGAAGAAGGTTCTGTGTTACAGACTAGTGAGTATTTCAGTGTAGTTTATCATGGTATCAGCAGCAGAGATTGAAGATTAGCATTAGTTAACAGCTGTAGTAATTATTATATTACTGTTAATAAATCAGGTTAAACTGCACCTGAACAGCCGTTTAGCTCAAACATGAGGAGCATATTTGAAAGTCTGGTCGTATCGAAGATCAGAAACTACTTATATCAGGAAGTACCTTTCAACAAAGAGGAACTGCTTGAATTTTTGCACCAGGTGTGAAGCAGCATAAAGTTATCCAAAAGCAGTGTGTAAGACTGGTGGAGGAGAACATGATGCCAAAATGCATGAAAAAAAACTGTGATCAAAAACCACCAGGGTTATTCCACCAAATATTGATTATTGATTATTATGAACTTTATGAATATGAATATGTTTTCTTTGCATTATTTGAGGTCTGAAGCTTCAGTCATTTCTCATTTTCTGTAAATAAATGCTCTAAATGAGAATATTTTTATTTGGAATTTGGGAGAAATGTTGTCTGTAGTTTATAGAATAAAACAACAATGTTCATTTTACTCAAACATAAACCTATAAATAGCAAAATCAGAGAAACTGATTCAGAAACTGGAGTGCTCTCTTTAATTTTTTACACAGCTGCACATTTAGTGTCTCTAACTCTTTTATATTTATAATCTTAATTAAAATTTTCTGTACTTGTTGTAACTTTGGGAAGGACAGTAGCGTAATTTTAATCCTCTGTGTGTCCTGTACATATTTGTGTGCATCCCTGCTATAAAGCATCCACTGCGTATGATTAATAGAAATAAAATATAAAAGCAGTGTATTCTCTTTCTATCCCTTTCTCTAAAGGTTTCAGTCAATAATCACTGATGAATCCAGGTCTTGGTGAAAAGCACTTATCCTGATCCTGCTAAAAACGTAAGAAACGGTCGGGCTCTCAGACTCGAACCCTCGACTAGTGCTGCTCTAATTCCTGTTGGCCCCGGGGCCACAGACACGCCGGGCTATTGTGAGAGGAGGACCTTTTACTGTCCGAATGCGAGACGCTGTCTAACCGCCTCCTTTAAAAACCATCTCGTCCAGCGTTCACTCTCGTTTTAAACAGAACTGCGGCGGGGAATTTATTTTTTGTTCGTTTCAGATTCTTGCATCTGACTTTAACACTTTAATGTCATTTTTATGGGAAAAGCAATGTAATTCTTTCAATTATTAATAATACGTTTTTGTTTGTTTAGGGAAATAATTGAAACCATTACTGTTTTTCTTTTTCTTCTTCAAGTCCATAGTTTTTGAAATATGCACTATGCTCTATCAATTTTTTTAAATAATTTTATTTATATTTTTTCCCATTTTCTCCCCCATTTACATGGCCAATAAGCCAACTCACTCACTAGGACTCCCCCTATCACTAGTGATGCCCCAACACACCAGGAGGGTGAAGACTAACACATGCTTCCTCTGATACATGTGAAGTCAGACACCACTTCTTTTCGAGCTGCTGCTGATGCAGCATTGCCGAGCAGCATCACAGCGCTAACGCTCGGAGGAAAGCGCAGCGACTCAGTTCTGATACATCAGCTCACAGATGCCCTGTGCTGCAGACATCACCCTAGGAGTGATGTGGGGAGAGAGCGCCATCTACCCACCTGGAGGGAGCAGGGCCAATTGTGCTCCCTCTGAGCGCCGGCAGCTTGATGGTAAAGCTGCATGAGCGGGATTCGAACCTGCGACCACCCGCTCATAGTGGCAGCGCTTTAGACCGCTGGACCATCGAACTTTTAACACGACACTGTGTATACACCTGCATGTTGTATAAATTTGCATAATTAACCCGAAAAAAAAATCTAAAAAAGTAATCAAATCATTTAATTCTTTAAGATTGTTCAATTAAAGCACTATGTAATTGGAAAAATTAAAGAAAAATGAATAAATAAATACTTTTACTAAAGTAAAATACTAGTAAATACTAAAATACTAAAGGCTGAATGATATATAATTCCAGTATTATGCACAACAGTCACATAGTAGGAGATGCAATTTTACATAATGCTAATTTAATTAAGCTCATCAGGCTTTTGCTGATCGATATGAAAAA
This sequence comes from Astyanax mexicanus, assembly GCF_023375975.1. Classification (NCBI taxonomy): domain Eukaryota; kingdom Metazoa; phylum Chordata; class Actinopteri; order Characiformes; family Acestrorhamphidae; genus Astyanax; species Astyanax mexicanus. Next base: position 1,319,191 of record NC_064424.1, on the reverse strand, counting down.
GGAAAAATTGCACAATTTTATTTCCTATGAAAACAAAAACTAACAGAGACTGTATATATAGACGCCATTATAATTTATTTATGGAGATTCATGTAATCTGCTGGTCAGTGCAGTTTTGTTTTCCCACAAAATCTTACAGCACTTCATATCTTACAGCTTCCCTCTGCTGCTGACTGCAACTTTTATGGAGATGAGGATTTCATTTTCCAGCGGGACTTGGCACACTGCCCACACTGCCAAAAAAAAGCACCATTTGGTCTTATTATATAATATAAACATTTTCTCTGAAACACTGATTTTTTTTTTTTAACTGGCTGTAATCCATAATCAATAAATCAACAATAAAAAAATAATTAAAGCTTAAAATAGATCACTATGTGTTTAATACATTTATATAATATATGAGTTTTACATTTTGAATAAACTGAATTACTGAAATAAAGTAACTTTTCAATATTATTCAAATTTGTTTTCAATATCCTGCAGCCCTAGTGCTATGCTATGTGTACATTTACACACAAACACACACACTTACACAGCGTTAAATCCCCAACAGGTCGGAGCGTGTGCGTGTGTGTGTGTGTGTGTGTGTGTGTGTGAGGCTGGTGAACATTTCTGAAGTATTATTTGATTAATGCTGGGAGCTGCAGTGTGTTTAGACAGGGTCGTAACCCCTGGGCACCCATTTAATCAAATCTGCCTTTTTCTCAGCTCACCCAGAGGAGGTCAAAACTAATACAGCCGCCTCCCTCTCTCTCTCTCTCTCTCTTTCTTTCTATCTCTCTCTTTATATCCCTCTCTCTCCTGATTTGCGCTCACTGTCCTCCCACCTCCCACTATATTATTCCACTTACTCTCCATCTCCCATTCTCTGCTATACCAGTCCCTGACATAAGGCTACATTCTCACCGAGGGTAAAAGTGACCCAAATATGATATTTTTAATCTTACGTGACACAGATGTGTTAATCAATTCTGATTTGATATATTCAGTTCATGATTAGAAAGTTTTACTGTAATTTACTAGTGATTTACTATGATCAGAACAGCACTGCTGAGGTAAATGTATAATCAGAATAGCTTTACTGCTGAGATAAGTGTATGATTAGAAGAATAGCACTGCTGGAAAAAAATGTATGATTAGAACAACAGCACTGCTGAGGTAAATAAGTCAATGCTAGTCTTCTATGATTAAAAGAATAGCACTGCTGAGGTAAAGGTATGATTAGAATAGCTTTACTGCTAAGGTACATATATGATCCGAAGAATAGCACTGATGAGGTAAATGTGTGATTAGGACAATAGCACTGCTGAGGTAAATGAATGATTAGAACAGCTTTACCGCTGAGGAAAATGCACGATTAGAAGAATAGCACTGCTGAGGAAAGTGTATGATTAGAATATCAATACTGAGGTAAATGTATGATTAGAAGAATAGCTTTACTGCTGAGATAAGTGTATGATTAGAAGAATAGCACTGCTGAGATAAATGTATGATTAGCATATCAATATTGAGGTAAATGTATGATAAGAAGAATAGCACTGCTGAGGTAAATGTATGATTAGAAAAATAGAACTGCTGAGATAGATATATGAGCCGATGAATGGCACTGATGAGATAAATGTATGATTAGAAGAATAGCACTGCTGAGGTAAATGTATGATTAGAATAATAGCACTACTGAGGTAAATGTTTGATAAGAAGAATAGCACTACTGAGGTAAATGTATGATCAGAAGAATAGCACTGCTGATTATTAATGCATTATTAATGCATTATTACTAATCATTATTAATGCATGATTAGTATAGCAATACCAAAGTAAACGTATGATTAGTATAGCAATACTAAGGTAAATGCATGATTAGTATAACAATACTGAGGTAAATGCATGATTAGTATAGTACTGCTGAGGTAAATGCATGATTAGTATAGCAATATTGAGGTAAATGCATGATTAGTATAGTACTGCTGAGGTAAATGCATGATTAGTATAGTACTGCTGAGGTAAATGCATGATTAGTATAGCAATATTGAGGTAAATGCATGATTAGTATAGTACTGCTGAGGTAAATGCATGATTAGTATAGTACTGCTGAGGTAAATGCATGATTAGTATAGCAATATTGAGGTAAATGCATGATTAGTATAGTACTGCTGAGGTAAATGCATGATTAGTATAGTACTGCTGAGGTAAATGCATGATTAGTATAGCAATATTGAGGTAAATGCATGATTAGTATAGTACTGCTGAGGTAAATGCATGATTAGTATAGTACTGCTGAGGTAAATGCATGATTAGTATAGCAATATTGAGGTAAATGCATGATTAGTATAGCAATATTGAGGTAAATGCATGATTAGTATAGTAATACTAAAGTAAATGCATGATTAGAACAAAACTCCTGAGGTAAATGCATGATTATTATAGCAATACTGATGCCTGCAGGATATTTTCAGGTTATTTACTTTATTGAGTGCCATTATATTGCATATGTAGTCCAAAGTATTCATTGTTCACTATGCAACCGAACACAATGCGTCAGTAAACGGCGATACGTGTCACTAGGACTTGTGTTTACGTGTGTTTTCATGTGTTTTTGAGGCTTTACACCTCTTTTTGTTTACTCGGTGTTAAGTAATTATTTCACGGCACGCCTCCATTGACCCCCCACCCCTCCACCACACGAGCCACCAGGGAGCCACTGACCTCCGCGGCCAGAAGAAGCCCTTATTCAGCTGGATATTATTTAGTCCTTTATCTCGCTTTCCCCCCATTTCCCCCATCCACCCATACACTCATCCAATAGCGACACTTCAGCGCAAATATCCCTCTCTTTTTTTTTTCTTCTTCTTCTTCTTTTTCATTTTTGAATATATTAGCCCGTGAGACAAATACACGCTAACAATCTTGCGTTAATGATATGCTTATTTACTGTACCTTCTGCTGTCCAAAGCCAACTCTCTCTCTCTCTCTTTTTTTTTCTCTTTCTCTCTATCCGTCTATTTCTCTCTCTCTCTCTCTCTCTCTCTCTCTCTCTCTCTCTCTCTCTCATCCTCCCATCTCCTTGCCTTTGCTCCTGCTGATGTCATCATAATTTTTAACCAATAGTGCAATATTAACATTTTCCCCCTGACTTTCCTGTTTTTTCCTCCTTTCCCCCCACTTTCAACAGGCCAATTACCCTGCTGGCCCCAGCCAATTACATTGTATTTGTTCAGGAGTTTTCAATAATTCTCTCTCTCTTGCGCACTCTCTCTCTCTCGCGCTCCCTCGCTCTCGCGCTCGTCCCCTCACTCCGAGCAGAAGGTGCTCGGCCGTTAGCCTGAGCAGTAATTGCTAAGCATTGATCTAGTAAAGGGGTAAATGAAGTATACTTGAGGCAGAGAGGGGTTTGAACATGACTCCCGGAGTCTCGGCGGTGATGGAGTCAGCACAAAGCTGAAATAATTACCTCCGCAGAGCTGCGTTCATCTAGCCGTCTCTCGCTTTTAATTAATCCTTCACGTCCAAAAGCCACGAGCGAAAAACTCCGCGGGCGTGTTGACGTGCTGCGTTTATTAGTCGATACATGTTTTTCAAAATCAGATCGGCCGCCGAAACAGAGCGCGACGTACAGCATCTGTAACTCTGAGGACCAAAAAACACAAAATAATAAATAAAAAACAACAGCAATCGCCAAGAAACAAACTTTCTCAGGAGAATTTTAGTTAGAGTAAAGAATAAAGTTGAAGCAGAAGTCCGTAAAGTGGAAATATTGGGCTAAAATCACTTTTTGCATGCTTTTGTATTTCTATACAAAGCACTATAAGCTCCAGAGACCCAGACTTTTGCTTAGTGTGAATATTAAATGTATCCTAGCTATTTGAGATGAGCAGGACCTACCAAGTATAAAAACTAAACTTTGTCTTTGAACAGGAAATCGTTTATGCAAAAAAAAAAAAAACAATGTCTTTATATGGGGACAGTAGTAAAACAATTAAAAATTATCCTTGCCATTTGGGATCAGAAGGACCCAACTCTACAGTAAGTAAATGAACTACTTTTAGAAATAAAATTCAATGAGAATGTTTGTTACCTGGACCATTTATCTTCCTGGACTGGCTGTAAAAACTTTTGATTGGGATTCCTGCCATCTGTTTTATTAATCATTTGAGTATAATGTTGTTATACGTTTTAAAAAATTATTATAATAATTTCTTATCACGGTGCAGAGAAGCAGAACTTTAATGTCCACTTATGAGGACGTAAGATCTCGAGAGGATAAACACTATAAACTAGTGCTGGGCAATACCGGAAAAATCATATACCACATTTAAGAATGTTTTCAGTTATTCTTTGAATAATATGACTATAACAAATAATATCATTACTTACTTTTTTCCAACTTTATTTCAAAGTGACATTAAACCAAACTTTCACAAATGAGAATTACTACCTTTTAGTGCAGCAATATATATGTGGATATATCAAATGAAAACAGATGAGGTAGATGCAGTAGCTCATTTTTTTTAAAAGAACAATGCGTCTCTATTGTTCAGCTCTCATGAGTTTAATAACGTAAAGCAGCGTCACGTCTTAAAACCACATTATGAAGCTTTTTTTGTGAAGATTATTTTATTATCACTTATATAAACCGAGTTTATGCAGTGACCACACCAATACATTTCATCATAACCACTTTATATATTTGCATGAATAATTGATGAAATTACTGTAGAAATGATAGAGACGATAGAAGGTAAGTAGCAGATAGACACTTTTCTATCATCCTCACGATATTTATCATCATATCACACAGCACTAATATAAACATTATAAACACTCCAAAGTAGTGGAAAAATATTTAGTTTTGTTATTTTTGTGCACAATAAATGCAAAAGTAAATTTATCTGTGATTACTGAGTATGACGCGATTCGAAACACATGTTGTTTAGAAAACATTCTCCTAACCAAAAATTGTTTGCTGATGAGGGCCAGTTTCATCATAACATTGTTGGCGGTCTGCCAAAAAACTACAAATATTTAAATGCAGTAAAAGTAAATAGAATGTAAATATAAAAAGGAAAAGGAAAACATAAATATAGTAAAGGTTCTTTTTTTTTAATAATATTTCGATATCACAATTTTTTAAACTGTGTGTGTGTGTGTGTGTGTGTGTGTGTGTGTGTGTGTGTGTGTGTGTGTGTGTGTGTGTGTGGAGGACACAGGGGGAATAAGAGAGATGTCCAGTCTGCTTGACTGCGTTTATTAAGAGTGCAGGTGCAACCCCTGTCTCACTTTCAATCTCTCTCTCTCTCTTTTCTTTCTTTCTTTCATTCTTTCTCTCTGTATCTCAATCACACACACACACACACACACACACACACACACACACACTATACACACAGGCTTCTCCCACATGTGCAGCGCTGTAGGCCGCAGTGGGTCAGGGCTGTGAGTGACATGGCTGAGACCGTGGGACACACACACACACACACACACTTGCGCTTTGACTGCAGATTAAATTTCTCTAAACGTGGGAGGTGGACTGTACACATGACCCCTATTTAATTAAAATCACAGGAGTGGACCAGAGGAGTGTATCTTTCATTTTGTGCTCACGGTGCAGCAACACGAAACCAAGCCAGCCAGGAGCTGAGGAACACCGTTCCACTGTTCTACCTCCTCCCTTACTGAAACCACAGGGCCTACAAACACCTACACTACACTTACAAACACCTACAAACACCTACAAACACCTACAAACCCCTACAAACATCTATAATACACTTACAAACACCTACACTACATCTACAATACAATTAAACATTTAGAAACACCTACAAACAACTACAAACACCTACAAACATCTATAATACACTTACAAACACCTACACTACACCTACAATACAATTAAACATTTAGAAACACCTACAAACAACTACAAACACCTACAAACATCTATAATACACTTACAAACACCTACACTACACCTACAATACAATTAAAAATTTAGAAACACCTACAAACAACTACAAACACCTACAAACATCTATAATACACTTACAAACACCTACACTACACCTACAATACAATTAAACATTTAGAAACACCTACAAACACCTACAAACACCTACAATACAATTAAACTCCCACAAACACCTACAAACACCTACAAACACATACAAACCACTACAAACACCTACAAACACCTACAAACACCTGCAATACACTTAAACACCAAGAAACACCTACCCAAACCTACAAACATCTACAATACACTTAAACACTTACAAACACCTACAAACACCTACACTACACCCACAAACATCTATAATACACTTACAAACATCTACACTACATCTACAAACACCTAAAGTAAAATCAAACACCTACAAACAACTACAAACACCTACACTACACCTACAAACACCCACAAACACCTAAAACCCCTACAAACACCTACAATACACTTAAACACCAAGAAACACTTACCCAAACCTACAAACACCTACAATACACTTAAACACCTACAAACACCTACACACCTACAATACACTTACAGACATCTACCCTACACATACAAAGACATATCTTACACTTACAAACACCTACTAACACCTAGACTATACCTACAAACACCTACAATACACTTAAAAACCTACACCTACAATACACTTAAAAACACAGACAAACACCTACAATACACTTACAAACACCTACACTGCACCTACAAACACCTAAAATACACTTACAAACACATACAAACACCTACACTGCACCAACAAACATCTACAATACATTTAGAAACATAAAAACACCTACACTGCACCTACAAACATCTACAATACACCTACAGACACCTACAATCACCTCCACTGCACCTACAATACACTCACAAACACCTGCACACACCTACAAATACCTACCCTACAGTTACAAACACCTACACTGCACCTACAAACACCTACAAACACCTACCCTACACTTACAAACACCTACACTGCACCTACAAACACCTACCCTACACTTACAAACACCTACACTGCACCTACAAATACCTACAAACACCTACCCTACACTTACAAACACCTACACTGCACCTACAAACACCTACAAACACCTACCCTACACTTACAAACAGCTACACCTACACCTACAAACACATACACCTAACAAACTACCTTTCACTGAATACCAGAATTCTTTAAATACCTGATCATTTAGTTAAACATAAAAAGTTACTGTGTTAATGCAAAACAAAGAACATAAAAGCTCTGCTTGTACTCTAAAACCAGGACACTTTTTTATGAAAAAAACTATGTTTAAGAGGGATAATGTAGAATTTATGAATTCATGCCACTTTAAATCACATTAAATATGGATCCAAGGCATCGTTTTTCAGTTTTTGTTCACTAATTTCATTAATATTTCATTAATAATTCATTAATATTTCATTAATATTATTAACTGACCCCTCAGTAAGGGCTGGGGTCCCACGCCGGGTATTAGAGTGGGTGAAATCTGTTTTCCCGCCGGTACTTTAATGGTATTTTCCAGGTCCCGGGTGTGCGCCTCGCCTCCTGAGCAGACAGGATGGGACGATTAATTAACTTTTATAACATCGGGAGGGAAAAACAGGATGTTTTCACACACCGTATTGTTGGAGTGAAAAAAGGGGGGCTATTGTTCGAGAGCGCGATTGTTCTGCTGTAGAATCGAGATGACAAGAAATAGGTATATTTAAGCCCAAAGGGAAAAACTCGGCCTAGGGCTGCTTTTTTCCCCGCTGTAATCGATCCGAGACGGGCCAAAGGGAAGGAACTGGGCTAATTTAGCTCGCTTAAGACAATTAAAGTATTTTGTGCGAGCGCTCTGCTCGATCTCGCTCTGCGTAGAGCGCAGAATCAATTTTATTAGTGTTGTTTTAACAGGAAAAAGAAGAAGTGGAGCAGAGTCTAATGCAACTGAGCCGAATAAATAGACTATTTAAAGTGTTACTGTGAAAAAACAAAAAACAATACCACACAATACACAATAGAGTGTTTGGGAGAAACTGACCACTTTGAGAAAGCACTTAAAAATGATGATTTTCTTTGATTTTACCAAATTATAAAACTGTTTGAAGCAGCATAAAGTTATCCAAAAGCAGTGTGTAAGACTGGTGGAGGAGAACATGATGCCAAGATGCATGAAGAAAACCAGGGTTATTCCACCAAATATTGATTATTTCTGAACTCTTAAAACTTTATGAATATGAACTTGTTTTCTTTGCATTATTTGAGGTCTGAAAGTTCTGCATCTTTTTTGTTATTTCAGTCATTTCTCATTTTCTGTAAATAAATGCTCTAAATGAGAATATTTTTATTTGTAATTTGGGAGAAATGTTGTCTGTAGTTTATAGAATAAAACAACAATGTTCATTTTACTCAAATATAAACCTATAAATAGTAAAATCAGAGAAACTGATTCAGAAACTGAAGTGCTCTCTTCATTTTTTTCCAGAGCTGTATATATATATATATATAGCCATTCTTCTGTTATCAGTGTTATCAACGCCACTGCTATGTTTTATCTCTCTTTCTTTTTCTCTCGTCTCTCCTTTTTTCTTTCTCTCTCTCTCTCTCTCTCTCTCTCGTCTCCCTCGTTTCTTCCTCTCTCTTCTTTCTTTTTCTCTCCTTTCTCTTTATTTTTCCTTTCTCAGTCTCTCTTTTTTCTCTTTCCCGTCTCTTTCTCTTATTTCCCTCCTTTCTCACTCTCCATCTCTCTCTTTTCTTTCACTCTGTCCTCTCTCCTATCTTTTTACTCTTTTTTTTCTTACTTGTCTCTCTCTTTTTCTCCCTCTCTCTCGTCTCTCTCTTTTTTTTTCTCTCGTCTCTCTCTTTTTTCTCCCTCTCTCTTCTCTCTCTTTTTCTTTCTCTCGTCTCTCTTTTTCTTCCTCTCCCTTTATTCTCTCTCTCTCTCTCTTCCTCCCTTCTTTTTCTCGCCCCTTTTAATAAACTTCTTGTTGGTGCCGCGGCGGCGCAGGCAGACAGACAGCATGATTTGGTGCCTGTGTTTAATTTGATTTGGTGTAATTAATTTGCCCTGTGTGTAGACACGCAGTCAGAGGTGTGTGCGAGAGTGCGTGAGAGTGCGTGAGAGTGCGCGAGAGTGCGCGTGTGACCCGGTGGCGGAGTGCGTGAAATAAATCATTTCTGTCAGAGCCTACCACTCACTTTAATTAAAAGCATGGCGCTCCGCAGAAGACAATTACAGCAGCGATTGTGACAAAGAGGTGTATTAAGGAGGACCAAATGTCATAGTGCACATTATCCAGAACCCGGGGCGGACCGGCGCCGCGCTAAACACTCGCCACAACATTAGGAACACCCCCGAGAACGGTGCATGGCTGCGTGTGTGTTTAATATACAGTTTTATTTTATATACAGTACAAACCAGCTAAAGTCTTCTTCTCATTCAGTGCGTTTCTTTCCTTCATTTCATGATTTCATTAAATGCTTGTAAATTTAATATTAAAGACTATATTAAAGCTCTACAGATTTATTTACCTTCACTCTACATTTTTAAAAAGTGTTAAAAACAAAGCAGAATCTGTTTTCTACTTTAGATTCTTCTAAGTATCTCATTTTTATAAGTTTAACATATTAACCTTTTTGACTTTTTTTTTACTCTTTGCTACAGAATTCCATATGTGTCCCTTAATCGTTCTCATCTCTTTAATATTAATCTACAATGTAGAAAATACATTAAATAAAGAAAAATAAAACATGAAAGCACTGAATGAGAGGGTGTCACATGTTTTCAGAACCTTCCTGAAACATTATTTATGCAATGTTATATTTCTGTAATGTTATATATTTGTAACCTTCCTGCAACAATTTTTAAAACATTGCTAAAAGTTCTTAAAATATTTTTAAATGTTTGATTAATGCGACTGCAACTTCAATTCTCGTGTCAATGTTTTAATTTTTAGTTTTTGGGTATTTTACTTATAACATTTTCTTAATGTAATGTATTGATTTAGCTGGAAATGTTATGTGAGAAACGTTCTAATAACATTGTGATGCATAGCATTATTATTATTATTATTATTTTTGTAACATTATATTACATTATTTAGGAAACATTCTTAAAACGTTCAATCTCTAAAGTTTCCTGAATGTTCTTCTTCTTATTATTATTTTTATGTCACACATTTTTAGAACATTTCTTAAGCAATATAGCTGTAATGTTACAGGTTAACTTTCCAGAAACCTTTTGAAAACGTTGATAAACGTTCTTATAACGCTTTACGTTACCAGAGGAACCTCTATCAGTTTCATGATTACAGCTTTATAACCACATGGTAATGTTTTTTAATGTTTTTTTTTATTTTTGTTTTTACCGAAGGGCGTATGTTTCAGACACATTCAGACAATAAAGAAAAAACTTCTCTTACCTGAGCAACGGAGCAATGTGATTGGACAAGTAGAACGTGGACAGGTCACATGGAAAAAAAGAGAGAAAAAATTAAAAATTAGCCAATCAGACGATTAGAAAATTCAAATACAGAATTCAAACAGTTCTGAAATACTGAATAGTATGAAAAGTATAACTGTGTATCATGGAAACAACTCAATGTGATGAAATTGAGATGAATTGAGATCATCATATTGCCAAGAACTCCCATTTTAGATTTATAGGAATAATAAATTACAGAATTACTGATATTATTGATTAGTTAAAGCAACATCACACACGTGTGTGTGTGTGTGTGTGTGTGTGTGTGTATAATGTGAGTGTGTATTGTCGATGGGGGGTCTCTGCTGCAGGACGGTGGGCGAGTGCAGGGACACGCGAGCGTATTAAAGCGGTTTGATAATGTGTATAATATGTGTAATCAGTTTAATAACATGCTGTGCCACGTCAAACACAAGTCATTTTTATATTGTGCGCACACTGATAACCACGCAGCGCCGCCGCGCCGCCGCCTCCCGCTAAACCCGGGATTTATTCTACAAATTACGCTAATGCTTTTCTCCACCGCCGACACTTTAACCAAACCACAGAGTCAAGACTGCTGGAGATATTCTGATTTAATCCAGAACCAGAACCACATCGCTCCGACCAACACACGCTGAGAAACACTGAGAGACACTGAGAGACTTCTAGAGACATAGAGAGACACCAAGAGATTATTAAAGACACCTTGAGATGGCTAGAGATGCTGAGAGTTGCAGAGAGAAGCTTAGAGAAGCCAAAAGACACTTTGAGACACCTAGAGACACTGAGAGATGCCGAGAGACGCATAGAGACACTTACAGATACCTAGAGATGATTAGAGACACTGAGAGATGCCGAGAGACGCATAGAGACACTTACAGATACCTAGAGATGATTAGAGACACTGAGAGACGCCGAGAGACGCATAGAGACACTTACAGATACCTAGAGATGGCTACAGACAAAGAGAGACACTGAGTGTAGAGATATAAGGATCACAAGACACTCTTAGAGATGTTGAGAGACACATTGAGACAGATAGAGATGCTTGGAGACACCAAGAGATTCTTAAAGATGGCTAGAGATGCTTAGAGACGCAGAGAAAAACAAAATAAATGCCTAGAGATGATTTGAGACACTGAGAGATGCCGAGAGATGCTAAGAGACACTTACAGATACCTAGAGATGGCTAGAGACAAAGAGAGACACTGAGAAGCGCTGAGTATAGAGATATAAGGATCACAAGAGACGCTTAGAGATGTTGCAAGGAACCTCGAGGCGGCTAAAGATGCTTAGAGACGTTGAGTTACCTAGAGACTTGTAGAGACATAGAGAAACAAAAAGAGATTCATAGAGACACCTAGAGATGGCTAGAGATGCCGAGACTAACAATACAAACACCTAGAGATGCTTAGAGACACTAAGAGATGCAGGGAAGGCTAGAGACGCTTGGAGACACCAAGAGACGGTCAGAGACACCTAGAGACTTCTAGAAATGCTTAGAGATTCCAAGAGACACAGACAGACATCAAGATGGCAAGAAAGTTGCCTAGAGACATTGAGAGACACAGAGAGATGCTTAGAAACACAGACAGACGCTTACAGACACCTAAAGATGGCTAGAGACGCTTGGAGACACAGAGAGACGCTTAAAGATGCAGAGAGACACTGAAAGCGTTGAGATATAAAGATCACAAGAGACGCTTAAAGAAGCTGAGTGACGCTTAGATACTAATAAAGATGCTTAGAGACACAGAGAGACGCTTAGAGACACAAGAGATGTTTAGAGACACAACAGATGCTTAGAGATGCTAAGAGATGCAGAGAGACACTGAAAGTGTTGAGATATAAAGATCACAAGAGAGGCTTAGAGAATCTGATAGACACTTAGAGACAAAAGAGACGCTCAGATAATAATAAAGATGCTTAGAGACACAGAGAGACACTTACAGACACCTAGAGACGGCTAGAGACGTTTGGAGACACAAAAAGATGCTTAGAGATGCCAAGAGCTGCTTAGAGACACGAGACACTTAGAGACTCCTAGAGATGCTTAGAGACACAAGAGATGCTTAGAGGAAGAGAAAGACATTTAGAGACAGTGAGGGACAGTGGGTGTAGAGATATAAAGATCACAGGTGTATCATAGTTGAATTTATAGATTAAAGATAGATTAGAGATGCAGAGAGACGGCTAGAGATGCCAAGAGACACAGAGAGACACTTAGAGACAACCTACAGCTGACTAGAGACACTTAGAGATCCTGCTGAGAGACACTTAGAGACATACAGAGACACAGAGAGACACTTAAGAGACAGTGACACTTAAGAGGCACTGAGTTTAGAGATGTAAAGATCACAGGTGTATCATGGTTGAAGTTACAGATTACTGATTAGTCGACACTGAAATTTAGAGTCACCAAATTATTGATTATTTCAAATTATTGCATAATTATTACTGTGTACAATAATAATAATTCATCAAAACAAAGTATTGACAGGACTGTGTGTGTGTGTGTGTGTAAGAGTGTGTGTGTGATTGGGGAAACTGAGAGAATGTGTGTAAGACAGAGTGAAGGCAGGAGGTGTGTGTGTGCGGGGTTTGAGGTATGTGGCTGTTTGTATCCTGGTTCTGTTGGGTACCGGAGGGTCCGAGTCGAGCTGATCTGTGTTCAGCCTGACAGCTGGATCCAGATTAGACTGTCAGCTTCACAGAGCTGAATGAACCTTTAACTGAGGCTCACACACACACACACCTACTCACTCACTCACACACACACACTGTCACTCAAACACAACTTTTGATTTAACAGTTTTGATCCTGCACTGGTGAATTTGCTGTAATTTCTATTCAGTTATTAAAACAATAAAAATCAAGGTAATGCAGGTAATGTTTTAAATGAAGGAAATGTACAAATATATAACTGAAAATATTAGCCTTAATACGTTTCATAAGTATAGAAGTCTGAACCTCGATAAACCTCGAGATACCTATAGACTTGTAGAGACATAGAGAGACACCAAGAGATTCTTAGAGACACCTTGAGACAGCTAGAGATGCTTAGAGACGCAGAGAAAAACAAAAGAGATGCCTAGAGATGATTCGAGACACAGAGAGATGCCAAAAGAAGCTTATAGACAATTACAGATACCTAGAGATGGCTAGAGACAAAGAGAGACACTGAGAGGCACTGAGTGTAGAGATATAAGGATCACAAGAGATGCTTAGAGATGTTGAGAGACACATTGAGACGGCTAGAGATGCTTAGCGACATTGAGATACCTAAAGACTTGTAGAGATATAGAGAGACACCTTGAGATGCCAAAAGACGCTTACAGACGCAGAGACAAACTAAGAAATGCTAGAGATGATTCGAGACACTAATTTCTATTCAGATATTAAAACAATAAAAATCAAGGTAATACAGGTAATGTTAAAAATGAAGGAAATGTACAAATATATAACTGAAAATATCAGCCTCAATACGTTTCGAAAGTATAGAAGTCTGAACCTCGATAAACTCACCTCTCTCAACTACTAACTATCTTCCTCAATGATCTCAACAGCTTCAGTTCTCTTATCCCCATCATCTACCTTAAATACCTCATCTTCCCTAATTATATAATCTCACCTTTCTTATCTATCTCATCTACCTCAACTACCTCATCTAGCCCAATGATCTCAATAGCTTCAATTCTCTCAATCCCCATTATCTACCTCAAGCACCCCATATTCCTCAATTATCTAATCTTCCTCAACTCTCAACTCTTTCATCTTCCTCAACAAACTCACTTCTCCCAACCTGGGGCGTCGCCTGGCCTGGGCTTCCGGGGTTTTAGCCCCGTATAATTTTCCAGTGGCTCTGAATCGTTTTCGCTCAGCTCAGCTGTATTATTAATGGCCACTGTGTAAATGGAAAATCTCTTAACGCCAGTCACAGAGCCAGTTCAAGGATAAAGTCCCGCCTTTCAGGAGAAACAGCCAATCAGTTTGCTAGTAGGAAACCCCCCCCATCTACCTCAAGTGCCTCATCCGTCATCAGTTGTCTAATCTTCGTCAACTCTCTCAACTCTTTTACCTTCCTCAACAATCTCAGCCCTCTCAACCTCCTCATCTATCTCAACCACCACCTCATTTACCTCATCTACCTCAATGTCTTCAATTCTTTTATCCGCGACATCTACCACAAGTACCCCATCTTCCTAAATTATCTACTCTACCTCAACTATCTTAAATCTTTTAACTTCCTCAACAATCTCAGCTCTCTCAACTTCCTCATCTACCTCAACGGCCTTAATTCTCTTATCACCATCATCTACCTCAAATACCTCATCCTCAACCATGATCTAATCTACCTCAACTCTCCAAACTCTTTCAACTTTCTCAATAATCTCAGCTCTCTCAACTACCTCATCTACCTCAACCACCACCTCATTTACCTCATTTACCTAAATTCTCTTATCCCCATCATCTTCCCTTAAGTATCTCATCTTTCTTAATTTTCTAATCTTCCTCTACTATCTACTCTTCATTTCCTCAACTGCCTCATCTACCTCACACACCTCAACTTTCTTAATTTTTCTTACCTCAGTAATCTAAGATTTCTTAACTATCTCATACACCATCTTCTTCAACCCCCTTAAATACCTCGTCCACCTCAACACTTCATACCTCAACTACTTTATCTACCTCAACTACCTCAATTCTCTTATATTTATCATCTCAAATACCTAATCTTCCTCAAATATCTAGTGTCCATCAACTACCTCATCCACTCTAACTCTCTCAATGACCTCAAATCTCAATCATCTACCTCAAGTACCCCATCTTCCTCAATTATCTAATCTTCCCCAACTATCTCAACTCTTTCAACTTCAATAATCTCAGCTTTCTCGACTACACAGTACATTCGCCAGTGTTAAATCAACACCGTTGGTGTAAAATTGAACACTGGTGAATTTACTGTGTACCTCATCTACTTCAACCCTCTTATCTAACTCATCTAAATCAACTGCCCCATCTTCCTCACCTGCCTCATCTACCTCACACACCTCAACTGTGTTATCTTCCTCATGTACCTCAAACACCAGCTTCTCAAACACTCAACTTTCTCAACTACCTCGTCTACATCAGTAATTCAGTACCAGTAATCTCACTATAATCCACACTGTAAGAACATTTAGATTTCCGTCCAGAACAACACCCCCTCTCCAAACCACACTCACTTTCCCGCACCAACCACCCCCCCCCCCCCCCCCCCACCCATGCCGCGGTGTTGTGTCTGAATGTGTAAAAAAGTAGGTGCGGTTCTGAGGGGTTAACGTATTCAGCGCTGAACCCTGTAAGTGCAGATGGCGGCGTGTCGGGCGACAGCCCGCGGCTGCCTCTCCGCCGCCGTCCCGCACTATTCACATCCAAATCTCTCCAAACTGTCTGGAGGTGACACGAAAACTTTCACTGGGCTGAAGAAGAAAAAAAAATAATATTCATAAGCACTTTGTGAGTGACAACCTCACAATGTCCTGAAGGAAATTAATCTCATAACTTGTTCTTCGTTTTGACAACGCTGTTGCCTAACAGCTCGGATTACGGGGGACACCATCCAATTATGTGTCAGCATTAGCAGGCAAATAATAGCAGTCATCATTTTGAGAAGTATTGTGGAAAAGCAGAAAAGCCTAACAATGCTAAGAAGTGCGTTTCGGAGGGGAACGGTGCCGAGGCGCCGGGCGTTTGACAGAGGAGGCGGGAGACGCGCTGCGACTCTGACAGGAATATTTGCGAGGCCCTTTCGAGAGAACAATGTGCGGACCCTCGAGGTACGGCCGTCAAACTACACCGACTTTCCGCCGTGCATTCTTTTCTCTTAGAGGTGGGCGTGGCGAGCGCGCTACCTGCCAGTCAGGGCGGAGGAAGTGCGCGCAGTAGCCTCACGTTATAATTAAACTATCCTGCTAGTCATTCCCGAGGACCTGCTGACAACCGCGCTTCACGTTATGACAAGGTGGTCAAATGTTTGCGATTTATTCCTGCGCCGCCAAGGCTGCTATTAAGGCGGACCTGACGAGGCAAGCGGGAACACACACACACAAAAGCACAAAAGTACCGGCAGCGGCTTTGACAACGGTTTTGTTCCGATGCTGATGAAGACTTGTCCAAGCTGCGTTAAATGGAGCGGTTTGGGTTCGCCATTTCTAAGAAGACGCCAACCGTTGTCTCCGGCGAGAGACGAGCTCGACGACGTTCTGGCAGTAAGCTGACGCCAATCTTTAATAACTTGATAACTTGAAATGTGAATGAATACATCAACCTTTTAAAGCATTTTAATAAAGAAGAGCATTAAAAAGAAAAGTTAATAGCACTACGCTGTAAGTCTATTCAGCGAACAGATGCACAGAAACATCTGAAAAATGCATGCGTCTATAATAATAATACAAAAATACTGCATAAACTGAGATTCAGTCCTTAATCATGTTAATCTATAGAGCTAAAGGCTAAAGCTGCTGTTTCCATGTGGATCAGCCAGACGTCTTTATTTGAAGGTGTAGGAAACAGTACTTACCGCTCTCCGACTTCATCTGTAATTTCTCTAAAGAAAAAACAGAATTTCTACTTTTAAATGGAGCGGTTTGGGTTCGCCATTTCTAAGAAGACGTCAACCGCTGTCTCCGGCGAGAGACGAGCTTGGCGACGTTCTGGCAGTAAGCTGATGCCAATCTTTAATAACTTGATAACTTGAAACGTGAATGAATACATCAACCTTTTAAAGCATTTTAATAAAGAAGAGCATTAAAAAGAAAAGTTAATAGCACTACGCTGTAAGTCTATTCAGCTAACAGATGCACAGAAACATCTGAACATTGCATGCGTCTATAATAATAATATAAAATACAACAAAATAAAAACTAGTCTAGAACTGAAACGGACTAAAGACACTAGATTAGTTACTGTTTATCACTGTCAGATTAACAATAATTCTAAATCTCTTCAGTTCTGCTGAAACTGAGACTCAGTTCTTAATCATGTTAATCTGAGCTAAAGGCTAAAGCTGCTGTTTCCATGTGGGTCAGCCAGACGTCTTCCTGTAGCAGTTTTTTTTCTCCAGTTTCTAAGAGTCTTTATTTGAAGGTGTAGGAAACAGTACTCACCGCTCTCTGACTTCATCTGTAATTTCTCTAAAGAAAAGAAACAACTTCTACTTTTAATAGTTACAGAGCTCTCTGTTTAAGTAATAACTTTAATAAAATCCATTTACAAAGCTCAGTTTATTTCCATTTCTATTCCCTCTTTTTAAACAACTTTTTTTTTTCTCTTTCACATGACCTCATTACGTTCAGTAGCTCCTCCATTTCCACTCACTGTTGTGTTTTTTTTACGCGGATCTTCATGGAAACCGTGGTGCGCCCAAAGTGTTAAAGTGTAATTACGGTGCGCGGCAGTGGATAAATATCTATTTTATTAAAGGCGAGGAGATGAAACTCAGAGATGTGCGTCCGGACGGGACTAAAATTACCGGAGGAGCACGGAGTTCAGAGAAAAACAGTAGATAATTCAGCATGTAATTTTCTCAGAGGACGTCTGAGAAAAACATGTACATGATTGTTCTAGATGGGAATAAAATCACAGAGGATAAAAACCACCATAAAAGAGAAAATTATCCCCCTGAGGACCCCCTGAGAAACTAATCCCATAAAGACAGAGCTTAAGTAATGTATTTAATTTTATTTTTTATATATTCCTTTAATTATATAGAAAGTCTAAACGGGGGCGAGTCTTTGCCTCAATAACGTATCACGTATGAAAATCAAACGATATATCGTTATATCGATAAACTGTCCCACCATTAATAGTAAAAAGCTCTGTATCCATAAATACAGTGCCTTGCAAAAGTATTCGGCCCCTTTGAACTTTTCAACCTTTTGCCACATTTCAGGTTTCAAACATAAAGATATGAAATTGTAATTTTTTTTGTGAAGAATCAGAAACAAGTTGGACACAATCGTAAAGTGAAACAAAATTTATTGTATTTTCAACTTTTTTTAGAAATATAAAAAAGTGGGGCGTGCAATATAATTGTCGTAAATGACAATTTCATATCTTTATGTTTGAAGCCTGAAATGTGGCAAAAGGTTGTAAAGTTCTTAAAAAATACTTTTGCAAGGCACTGTATGAACTAGATCTCGCATTCTTCAGCTCTTGGCTTCAGGGTTTGGTCTGGTGATGCTCATGAACTCCTGCTCGCTCTTGGACTCTTTGACTGCGTTTAACCTAATCCATCACAGAATCTCCATCATTAAGAACTTCTCCTTCTGCATTTCAGTCCCCCGACCTTAATCTACATCACCATTTCCCCACGAGGGCCCCTGAGGGCCTCCGCCGCAGCGACAGGTGAAGAAATGAGAGGAAAGATTCTATTAGAGATGACAAAAGAGCGGGAACTCAACCTCCGGTGAGCTCCATTATTTAACATACATCGCCTAATCACTGAAGAGCTGATTTGTCATGTGAGATATGCAGGAACATATTTGCAGCCGCTCAGAGCAAAATTCTGAAAAAATGAGAAAAATGTGAAAAATGTGAAGTCTGAAAAAAAACTTATTTCTATAAAGTTTCACTTTGATGTTCTGCTTTGAAGTGCAGCTGAAAAACACTGTAAAAACTGCAGTTAAATTCAGTGTTTTACAAGTAATTAACTCTTGATGAGCTCAGCACAGCTGTTAACTGAAAGCCAGGTGAAAAACGAGAGAAAACCAAGTACAAAATGATGTGTTTTATCACCTTTGACTGTGCTTGTATATCCATAATAATACAGCTCTGGAAAAAATAAGAGAGCACTTTGTTTCTGGTTCACTTGAGTTTCTTTGATTTTACCAAATTGAAAACCTCTGGAATTTAATCAAGAGGAAGATGGATGATCACAAACCATCAAACCACCAAACTGAACTGCTTGAATTTTTACACCAGGAGTAAAGCAGCATAAAGTTATCCAAAAGCAGTGTGTAAGACTGGTGGAGAAAAACATGGTGCCAAGATGCATGAAAAAAAAACTGTGATTAAAAAACAGGGTTATTCCACCAAATATTGATTTGATTTCTCTCTTAAAACTCTTAAAACTTTATGAATATGAACTTTTTTTTCTTTGCGTTATTTGACTAATTTTCTATTAGGAATTTGGGAGAAATGTTGTCTGTAGTTTATAGAATAAAACAACAATGTTCATTTTACTCAAACATAAACCTATAAATAGCAAAATCAGAGAAACTGATTCAGAAACTGAAGTGCTCTCTCTATATTCATGTATAAATAAAGATCCGTATTTTCTGTATACGCATGCAGAACAAATATACAAATCTGTTCCCATCACCCATCTGTTCAGATATATAACGCTGTATCCTCGTCCCCCGTCCCCCCCATCAGGACCGCGTCTCTGAAGGACTCTGGCATCATAAAAGCGTGTAAAAGCGTGAGCAGGTCTGATAGGTTCCTGTGTGGAATATTGCGCAGGAATTAAAGAGGGCGATTTGAATGGGAGTAGGTGGTGAAATGGGCCGGCGAGGAAGCGGGTCAGGGTTAGTGTGTACGCAAGGTCACGTTTAAAACACACAGGGTTGGAAGAGCCCATAAATCAGCCGGCGCATACGGCTGCCCTCCGCACTGCCTGATTTAACACCTGCGCCCAGACCTTCCTTGTCAGGCCTGCCGTTCTTTATTACCGAGCCTCTACTGCTCGCCGCGGCGCATCCGTACCCCCACCGCCCCCCAGACCTGCCACTGCCACTGCTCTGCCACTGCCACGGATAGAGTTCACCTCTCATCCTGTCTCTTTCACCGTTCTCACCATCAAACTCTTTATTATTCCTTTAGCACAAGCTTTTTTACGTTTTGTCATATTGTCAAGAATATTGTTATCGCAAAAATACCAATATATAAAAATATCAATATATAATTACAGATGGGACGATCCAATTCTTAAAACTGATATAAAACTGCCGCTACAGATACAAATATCAATACTTTTAGTTTATTAGGATTCAAGGATTCAAGTAGATTTTATTGTCCTTCACATCACGAAATTGTGATCTCACAATCCAGTTTACACTCAAGAGCTGTTGTTAAAATAGAAAATATAGATAAAATAATAAGATAACAAAATAAAATAACACAATAAAAATAGAATAGAACAAAATAGATAAATATAAAAAAATACCCATGGGATGATACACTTTTAAAAACTGATATAAAACTGCCGATACAGATACAAATACCAATTACTTTTAGTTTATTAGGATTCAAGGATTCAAGGAGATTTTATTGTCATTAGCATCACATGTGGTTCATGAGGTGCAATGAAATTGTGATCTCACGATCCAGTTTACACTCAAGAGCCGTTGTTAAAATAGATATATAGATAAAATAAGATAACAAAAATAAAAGAGCACAATAAAAATAGAATAGAACAAAATAGATAAAGATAAATAAACCAAAAAAATTAGCTGGGGACAGAAGAAACTTGGTCTGTGTCTCCAATAGTGTTCAAACACAACAGCTCACATATTTACTCACTAATATCACTAATATAAAATATCAGTACTTTACACCTTTAAACAACATGCAGACATTAAAAGGCCTTTTAAATCTCATGTTTAGCTGTTTTTCTGTTGTTTTTAGAGATGGAGGACATGGCAGAAATAATCTTTGACTAATCGACTAATTGAAAAAATGATTTAGACCAGATTAGTCGACCATCAAAATAATCATATACACAAGTATACACAAGCGCGTTTAATGTAAATGCATTTTTTTTTTTAAAAAGTCATTTATTTGACACGCTTTATATACCAACACACAGTAGTTTTCTTTCAAATTTAAAATATTTTTTTTTATTATTAAATATAAAAAAAGTAAAATATTTTTAAAAAGTTTAATATTAAATACTGGGCTCCAGACAAGTATTATGCACTGGTTGCATTAAAGACTTTTATTTTGACACGTTGTGCAGTGGATTAGCTGCAATGGCTAAAAGCTAACGGCTAACCGGCGACGCTAACTGCATTTCCGAGCTAAATTAATCACTGTTTTGTGTTTTTTAATATCAGATTGATTTCTTAAAGCTGGTTAAAGTGAGGAGGATCTGTAGTTTTATATATTTGGTGTGGATTATGACTACAGTTCACTTTAGTTAATTATTTATTACATTCACAATGCCGAAATGCAGCTGTCGGTTCAGTGCTAGCTAGGCTAACAGACTGCAGATATTAATGGAGATGCTAACAGCTAACTGGCAGTGCTAACTGTATTTCTGAACTAAATTAATCTCTGTTTTTAATAGCAGATGTGTGTGTTTGTGCTGGTTGGTGTTTGTAGATCCTGTGGTTTTATAGGATATGTGGATTATGACTATAGTTTACTCCAGTCTGTAGTTTAATACCTTTAATACAACACCAGAATACAGCTGTGGGTGCTAATGCTAATGCTAGCTAGGCTAACTGCTGGTGTTAATCTGTTCACCCCTCAGATGCTGAACATTTTTTTGTGGATAAACCGCTAAACTAGCCTCAGACTGATTATATATATATATTGTGGCGTCGCCACTGGGATCTTCAGGGTTAAGGGGGGCGCCATGTAGAGAACAGGTGCCAGCCAACCATGATAGAGAGTGAATGGGGAGGGGCGGGGTTCGGAACTGGGGGAGAGGGAGAGAGCGGGAGAAATCTGGGGAGTGTTTTTTTTCCTCTGGTCGTTCGAGGTTGTGCTGTATGAATTTACCTTTTTTGTGTGGATGGAGAAGAATAAATCTATAGAGAAAAAGATGCAAGAGTCTCCAGAGTGTCGTCCATTAGGCCAGTTCGCCACAGTGGTGTCAGAAGTGGAGCTAACCGAACTCGTGAAAGCCGAAATTCGGCGGCTGGAGGACGAACTGGGATACAGGAGGAAGCACCGCGTGAGGGCGGAGGGCCAAAGTTATGCAGTCGCTGACGGGATCGAAGGAGAAAGGCGGGACACAAGCACGCAGAGAACAAAGCGTGAGGCAAGAGGGCCACGTGCGCCGGGGAAGGATCCGGCGCCATGTGGCACAAGGCTCCCACCCGGCGCGAGATCGAGAGCTGAGCAGACGACGGCGCCAAGCTGCGCAGCTGCACCACCCGACCAAGTAGGGGTGCGGTCGACCCATGCGCTAGGGAGCGGGACAGATGTGGGAGGCGATGCTATACAAACAACAGCGGCGCTGGCCATGAATGCACACAAGACACAAGGCTGGCGGCTACCGAGCTTTAACGGAGGTGCCGACTGGGCAGGCTTCGAAGCCCAATTAGACATCGTGTCGGAGCTATCCGGATGGTCCGAGCACGAAACCGCCGCCAACCTCTGCCTAGCTTTGCAGGACGCTGCGCTGGGTGTACTGGTGGAGCTGCCGCCGTCGGACAGGCTGAATCTGAGCGCCCTGAAAGCAGCACTGAGGGCGCGCTTCAGCCGTCAACCCCCAGAGGCCATCGCAAAACACCTGCTGCCGGAACGGCGACGGCAGAGCGGTGAACGACTTCCAGTACTCGCATCAGAGATCTCGTTGCTGGTGAGGCAGGCCTACCCAGACTTCCCGGGGGGAGTCCAGGCAAGGCTGGCTCGGGACCAATTCTTGAACGCGCTGAGACCGGCGGAGCTACAAACGCACGTACGGCTGGCGGATCCGGTATCCATAGAGGCAGCTGTAGCGGAGGCGGAACGTGCGGAGCAGATCCTGTCGGGGCGCCCTGGACCATGGAGAGCTGAGGGACAATCTGGGGGTGGAGCGACGGGAGCCGCGATCGCGAGAGAGAGCTCAAGAGTCTGCTGGAACTGTGGTCTGAGGGGACACAGGGCTGCTGTTTGTCAAGCCCCGGGAAACGGATGCGGGGCCGGCCGGTGAGGAGCGGCGCGGCCCAGGACAGAAATGTTTTTTCCTCGTTGTCTTCTGCTCGTGTCAAGAACCATGCAGGACAATTCATTGACTGTTCATTTGGCGAGATCACGGTAAGCGCTTTACTTGATACGGGGTCATCGGTGTCGCTACTTAGACCAGATGTGGCTCCTAGCGTGGGATGCGAGTGCGCTATCGAGGGGAATGGGGACGCGTCCGTGGTCACAGTTACGGGTGAGGCTATACGGCTGAAGGGGCGGGTATTTACTGAGTTTAGACTCGGGCATAGTTCCTTCACACACGAGTTTCTTATAGCTGAGATCGGGGACGAGTGCATATTGGGTTTGGACTTCTTGAAGCAGAACGGTGCGCTAATCGACTGTAGCCGGGGCACAGTGTCATTTAATGGGGAAGTGGTGAACGTAAGGGAGGTCCTGGCCGATAGCAATCCGGGGGTTAATCAGCGGGCGATTTCTGAATACGACCCGCTGCGCGAGCTGTGGGACAGGAGCGTTAAGCATCTGTCGGGGGAGCAGGGCGCGCAATTATGGGCTCTGTTGGACAAATTCAGGGGAGCGTTCGCGGCGTCTGAGCGCGACTGCACGGTTACAAACCTAGCAGAGCACAAAATAGTGACGGGGGAAGCCACACCCGTACGCCAGCGTCCGTACCGGTTCGCATTCGCTAAACGCACTGAGGCACGGGAGAAAATTCGCGAAATGGCTGAAGCGGGTGTAATCGAGCCGTCCAAAAGTCCGTGGGCTTCCCCGGTCGTGCTAACGAAGAAGAAAGATGGGTCATGGCGTTTTTGCGTGGATTACAGGAAACTAAACGCGGTCACTAAACTAGATTCATACCCACTGCCGCGTATTGACGACTCTTTGGAACAAATGTCTGGGTCAGCATGGTTTAGTACACTCGATTTGCGTAGCGGATATTGGCAAATTCCCTTAGCCGAGTCGGACAAAGAAAAAACTGCTTTCACGATCGGGACTGAACTGTGGCAGTTTCGAGTTCTGCCGTTCGGGCTGTGCAACGCTGCGGCGACATTCGAACGCTTGATGGAGCGCGTGTTAGAGGGTATCCCCAAGTCCACCTGCGTAGTGTACCTGGATGATTTGTTGGTCCACGCACCGACCTTTGACTCGGCTCTGGCAAATTTGGAGCTAGTATTGAGTCTGATTACTGCGGCTAATTTGAAGCTGAACCCGGCTAAGTGTAATTTACTGCAAAACAAAGTGAACTACTTAGGGCACGTAGTGAGCGAGGCGGGGATTGCGACAGACCCGGAGAAAACTAAAGCCGTAAGAGATTGGCCAACGCCGTGTAATTTGAAACAGTTACGTAGCTTTTTGGGGCTAGCGTCATATTATAGAAGATTTGTGAGGGGATTCGCCGAGATTGCTGTGCCGCTGCATCAGCTGACGAAGGGCGGCACTAAATTCAAGTGGTCGAGCGAAGCTGATCATGCTTTTGGGCTGCTAAAGAAGCGCTTGTGTGATACGCCAATTCTGGCATACCCTAAACTGAACGAGCAGTTTGTGGTCGATGCGGATGCGAGCGATCACGGCATTGGGGCAGTCCTGTCACAAATTCACGACGGGGCTGAACGCGTTATCTCGTATTTTAGCAGGTGTTTGGATAAAGCGGAGCGGAACTACTGCGTAACACGCAGAGAGTTGTTAGCGGTTGTGGCCGGTCTAGAACACTTCCGACCGTATGTGTATGGCGTCCCATTCCTGCTGCGTTCAGACCACGCCTCGTTACAGTGGCTCATGAGCTTTCGCGAGCCAGAGGGACAGTTGGCGAGATGGATTGAGAGGTTACAGGAGTTTGACTTTCAAATTGCGCACCGGCCGGGGCGGAGCCATGGCAACGCGGACGCGCTATCACGTAGGCCATGCGAGAGCGTGGGGTGTAAACATTGCTCGCGCGTGGAGGCTATTTGTGTGGAGCAGGGGCATTGCGCGGCGGTGTTCCAAACCGGGGAACAAGGCGAGGAGACCTACGTGCCATTAGAGCGGTTCGTGGCAGCGCAGAGAGGGGATCCGGAGATGGAGTGGGCGGTCCGAGCTCTGGAGGCGTCCTCGACGCCGGATTGGGCTGATGTAGCGATTAAAGGTCCCGTGGCTAAAGCGCTACGTTCTAATTGGGGTAGTTTGCGGCTTGTTCGCGGCGTGCTATGCCGGGAGTGGGAGGATCCCACTGACAGGGGTGACGTCACCCAGTACGTGGTCCCAAGGGACCTGAGAGATGAAGTACTGCGCGCGGTTCACGGTGCGACCGGCGTGGGGCACTTTGGGGTGACGAAGACACTTAAACGCTTATGCCAACGCTTTTACTGGCCAGGGTGCCGTAATGATGTAGAACTCTTCGTGCACTGCTGCGATGTTTGCGCTGCGAAAAAGGGGCCCGCGCGAGCACCGAGAGCTCCGTTAGTGCCGATGCAATCCGGGTGTCCGATGGACAGGGTGGCGGTCGACGTAATGGGTCCATTCCCGTTGTCGGAGGCGGGTAATCGGTTCGTATTGGTAGCTATCGATTATTTCACTAAATGGCCGGAGGCGTACGCAGTACAGGACCAGAGTGCTGTTACCACGGCAACCAAACTGGTGGATGAATTTTTTTGTCGTTTTGGGGTTCCGGAGACATTGCACAGCGACCAGGGGCGAAATTTTGAATCAGAGGTGATGAAAGAGACATGTAGGCTACTGGGGATAGAGAAAACGCGTACCACTCCACTACACCCGCAGGGCGATGGGTTGGTGGAGCGCTTTAATAAGACTCTGGCCACCCAACTAGCTATGGTCACTAGTAAACACCAGCGTGATTGGGATGCGCATCTGCCCACAGTCCTGTTAGCCTGCCGTTCTGCCGTACAGGAAACAACAGGGTTTACCCCCGCAATGTTGATGTTTGGGCGGGAGCTGCGCACGCCGGTTGATCTGGCGTTTGGGGCGCCACCTGAGGGGGAAGGCGCCTGCGAACCAGGGCCCGAATTTGTGGCCGACTTGCGCATTAAACTGCACAGAGTGCACAACTTGGCCAGGGCGAACCAGGGGGCAGCAGGGGCGAAGCAAAAACGGGCGTATGACACGCGTTGCGTGGGTGGGCCGCTGGTAGTGGGCGCCGACGTGTGGTTTTACAACCCACAGAGAAGGAAGGGACTATGCCCAAAGCTACAATCAGCGTGGGTGGGACCGTGCAGGGTTTTGGGCCGGTTGGGAGACGTAGTGTACAGGATCCGCCGGGGTAGGCGGAGGATGATTGTGCACCGCGACCGCCTAGCGCCGTACCGCCCTAAGCTGAGTAACAGTGGACTGAACGGGAGCCGGTCACCTTCACCGCGGCCGTCGCCGCCGCCGTCACTGACAACACAAACACCTGCTACCGAGGACTGTGCCACGGCTGGGACTGAGAATGGCCGACCCCAACGAACCAGGAGGCCACCTGGATGTTTTGCGTTTGTTCGGTACTAATGTGTGGGGGTTTTGTACTGTGTTATTATTGGTAGTCGACGGGGGCGTTCGACTCTTGGGGGGGGGGCTGTGTGGCGTCGCCACTGGGATCTTCAGGGTTAAGGGGGGCGCCATGTAGAGAACAGGTGCCAGCCAACCATGATAGAGAGTGAATGGGGAGGGGCGGGGTTCGGAACTGGGGGAGAGGGAGAGAGCGGGAGAAATCTGGGGAGTGTTTTTTTTCCTCTGGTCGTTCGAGGTTGTGCTGTATGAATTTACCTTTTTTGTGTGGATGGAGAAGAATAAATCTATAGAGAAAAAGATGCAAGAGTCTCCAGAGTGTCGTCCATTAGGCCAGTTCGCCACAATATATATATATATATATATATACCCATACATAGATTAAATGACAACTTTACAGGAGAGGAATAAAACCTTCAGAATTTTCAATGGAAGTCAATGCTAAAAGAGTTTATTTCCGGTCATTTTTGGAGAATGTCTATTGATTCACTAAGTGTAAAGGACTGTTTGTGTGTTTAAAATATGTAGTAAACTAAAAAAAAAAGTCAAACATTTATATAATTTAAATGTAATATTTTTTTGTTCTGCTTTTACTAATAACATACGGTCACAGATTAATATCGTAATGTATCTGAGGCAGTGTGTAGTGTAAAGTGTGCATCACGCCCTTATACTGACATATAGGATGTCTCTAGCTCAGTTGTCTGTGCAGTGGAGATAAGTGTTTATAGCCAAACACCTGATCAGATAAAGTCTACATACTGCAGCCTGTTACTGTAGAACATCCTGTCACAAAAATAACAATACTGTCATTTTTTTAGACCATTCGGATAATATAACCGCATAACTATGCAATTATGCAGTTTCTGGATCAGTGTCTATGATTTTGCTATTTATAGGTTTATGTCTTGTCAGAAATGGTTGATATAACAAAAAATAGCTTCCAAACCTTAAATAATGCAAAGAAAACAAGTTCATATTCAGAGTTCAGAAATAATCAATATTTGGTGGAATAACCCTGGTGGTTTTTAATCAAAGTTTAATCTCATGCGTCTTGGCATCATGTTCTTCTCCTCCACCAGTCTTACACACTGCTTTTGGACAACTTTATGCTGCTTTACTCCTGATGCAGAAATTCAAGCAGTTCAGTTTGGTGGTTTGATGGTTTGTGATCGTCCATCTTCCTCTTGATTATATTACAGAGGTTTTCAATTTGGAAAAATCAAAGAAACTCATCATTTTTAAGTGCTCTCTATTTTTTCCAGAGCTGTAAATTAGTTTTATAATGCAAAGTTTTGTATATAATCTTTGTCTTTTTTTCCAAACAGCATCATTTTCACCCATCAGCATTACTGTGTTTAAAGGCCGGACTCGGCTCGGCTCTCTCTCCTGGTCTGATGGTGCGGTACGGCCCCGGCATATCAAAGAGCCCCCGGTGCATGCGCACTGGGCACGCTCAGACCGCACCGGTGCCAAGTGAAGGAAACTTCGAGGGGAAAGTTAATGGGCTGGAATGGCTGCGGGAGACGTTACAGCACCCGTACCGCTAAACAAGTTCCCCAGGAGCGGGCGCGAACCGCCGGGTACGACCCTGCGGGCACCGGAGCTGCAGGAGGCTCGTAAAGTCAGATAGTGCCCGTGATCAGAGGCAGGCATCGCAGGAGACTGACGGGCAGTGAATAGCTCTAATGTGAACGAATCTGTTCTCATGCCAGCGCCAACCCATGCCAGTGTGCCAGTTCAATGGTGGTACTTTAAATCCTGCTACTGAGCTTCAGGAGCTGCTCTTTAACGTATCCAGAATAGTGGTGTCAATTGATAAAAAATCATACTCTGAGATTAAAGGAAATGCTTAATCACGATTAATAAATTAATTAATAATATTTACATTTCATTTCACTCTCTTCTTTTTCAGACCTAGGCTTTTAATATTCAAATATTTCAAAGTACAATTAGCAAAATTAAATATTTATATTCTCTGTATTCTGGGATTAATCATGATTAAAATCATTACATGTATTTTACTTAGCTCTTATGTATATCATCAAATTTCTAAAATAAATGTTTAATAGTTCTTTTTGCAAAATCTCTCCCTCTCTCTCTCTGTCTCTCTCTCTCACTATCTTTGTCTCTCTCACTCTCTTGTTCACTTGCTCTGTCTCTCGCTCACTCATTCACTCGCTCTGTCTCTTGCTTTCTCACACTGTCTTTCCCTCTATCTATCTCTCACTTGCGCTGTCTCTCCCTCTCTCCCTCTCTGTCTCTCCCTCTGTCTCTCAGTCTCTCTCTCTCACTCGCTCTGTCTCTCCCTCTTTCGCGCTCTCTCCCCTCTCTCCCTCTCTTGCTCTGTCTCCCCCTCACTCGCTCTGTCTCTCGCTTTCTCACACTATCTCTCCCTCTCTCTTCTGCACTCTACCCTGAGATATTATAATACAGTAATAATACAGTCTGCCAGAAGTAAATTAGAAGTAAACTGGCCAGCGTTTAATTTTTTTAATCATGATTATAATTCATTTTTAAGTGCTTGACACCACTAAAATAAATACAATTTCATCTAATGCTGATATCTCTTAAAAACAACTCTTAAAATCTGAAATGCATCCAGCAGTATGCTTAGAGAAAAGATGTATAGTTTATGCAGCTATAATAAATAATAATGCTGCTCTTTTTGAAAGATTACACATGTCAGCTGTTACGTAAATACATTGTGTGAGAATAATCATCGCTTATGTATTTTTTTTGTACAATTTCGAAAATGGTATCGGAAAAAGTATCGGTATTTTAATAAAAATTAAAAAAAGATACCAATCCCTAGTGTTAAATACGGTGTGTGTGTAATATTCCATAGTATTACACTCAGATGTCATGTCATATCAGTCAACAGATATACAAAATATACAAGGCAGGGCTTCAGTCTCTGATCAGTTTATTGATTAAGCTGAGATGATAGATGGAATATTGATTATTGTAGTCTGGTCTATGGCCCAGAGGCCCACTTTAGAATGGATGGGTAGGGCAGCGAGGTTAACACAGACCAATTACCTGCCTCCTGTCTCCACTGTGTCTTTATCAGCAGCTGATAACACACACTCACACACACACACACACCATCATTCACACACCCGAGCACCTTGAGATATGCTCCCTCAACGCTCCACACACACACACACACACACACACACACACTCCTCGATTATCACCTTTAACATTCGCAGCCACACGTCATAGCAGCTGTGGCGTGGCGGTGACAGTATCGGGCCGGGCTTTCAACAGCTCCGCCAGCAAATAATTAAAGCCCATTATTTACCTTCCGCAGGATGAGCAGCTATCTCGCACCTTTCCACACCCTACCTCTCTCTCTCTCCCTCTCTCGCTCCCTCTCGCTCTCTCTCTCCTTCCCTTAATTCCACTCTCCCCTGCAGTGACATATTGATGTCACTACTAATAAATCATTCCAATTTGTCCCTTCTCTGCCAACACAAGCTTTAATCTTCATTTACGACTCTTCCCCCCCAAAAAAACTCTGATAAAATACTCCATTACCATTCGCTCCCCCTCTCCACCTCACTACTACAACTACAACTGCTGTACTAACACACACTCACATAAACAGACACACATACACACTCTGATCTTAGATTTCACCCACGTTAGATTTCACCCACGGGTCAATGAGTGCAAAACTATAAAATAATGCACAGAAAAATCAGTTTCACAAAAGTAATTTTATAGTTTTTTTGATCATCTGATTGAAGCAGTCAGTAAACATCCAACTCCGGTACTGTCTGCGGTGGTGTGTGTGCGGTGGTGTATGCTGTGTTTGTGGTGTGTGGTGGTGTGTGTGGTGTGTGCAGTGGTGTGTGTACATGGTGTGTGCGGTGTATGCAGTGTTTGTGGTGTTTGTGGTGTGTGGTGGTGTTTGTTGTGTGTGGTGGTGTGTGTGGTGTGTGCGGTGGTGTATGCTGTATTGCAGTGGTGTGTGTGCATGGTGTGTGTGGTGTATGCAGTGGTGTATGTGCTGCGGTGGTGTACGTGGTGTGTGTGGTGTATGTTGTGTTTGTGTACATGGTGTGTGTGGTGTATGCAGTGGTGTATGTGCTGCATTGGTGTACGTGGTATGCGTTGTGGTGTATGTGGTGTGTGGTGGTGTACGCGGTGTGTGTTGTGGTGTATGCTGTGTTTGTGGTGGTGTACATGGTGTGTGTGGTGGTCTCTGTGGTGTATGTGGTGTATGTGGCACGTGTGGTGGTGTATGCTGTATTTGCCTTGGTATGTGTGTTGTCTGCCTTTGTATTTGTCGTCTACAATGAATGGTGTGGTGGTGTACGCGGTGTATATGGTGGTCTCTGTGGTGTACTCTGTGTTTGCGTTGGTATGTGTGTTGTCTGCATTTGTATACGTGTCGTCTAAAATGAATGGTGTGGTGGTGTACACAGTGTGTATGATGGTCTGTGCGGTGTACATTGTGGTCTCTGTGGTGTACATTGTGGTTTCTGTGGTGTATGTGGTGGTCTATATGGTGTGTATTGTGGTCTCTGTGGTTGTGTACACAGTGTTTGTGGTGGTATATGTGGTGGTATATGACTCGTCTACAATGGTGTCTGTGCTGCGGTGGTATATGTGGTGCGTGCAGTGGTATACGTGCGTTGTGTGGTGGTGTACGTGGTGTATATGGTGATGTTCTCTGTTGTGCGGTATACATGGTGGTCTCTGTGGTGTATGTGGTGTGTGCGGTGGTGCACGTGGTGTATATGGTGGTCTCCGTGGCGCGCTAGTATCGCCAGGCCCTCCCGCAGTCAGTGTGAGAGGAGCGGAGAATGCGTCTCAATCACGCCTCAATTACAGCCTTCCAGCTTCCATATGAGAGATCTGCTCTGAATACCCGAGCAGCACCACCAATCACTATTACCCCTGCTCTCATTACCATGCCTTTAACAGCCCGATTATTACCCCATTATTAATGGAGCTGAGGGGAGAGAGAGAGAGAGAGAGAGAGAGAGAGAGAGAGAGAGAGATGGCAGAGCGCGAGAGGAGATATGGCGGCGCACAGTAAACGAGTGTCAGGATCGGTGCACGCACTGAAAAATTAAACCAATTAGGGGTGCCGTTTGGAGCCCCTCAGCTTGCATTCTTCTCCAATCCACTGAACAGCTGAGAGAGAGAGAGAGAGAGAGAGGGAGAAAAAGAGAGAGAGCAGAGGGAAGAAGAGATAGAGAGAAGGAGGGAAGGAGGGAGGGGGGTGAGCGAGCGCTTCAACACGGCACTCTATTCTGTCATGCTTGGTGAAAAGCAAAAGAGTCTGTGTAAAGGGAGAGTGTGTGTGTGTATGTGTGTATGTGTGTGTATGTGTGAGAAAGAGAGAGAGAAAGAGAGAGAGGCAGATAGAGAGAGAGTGAGAGAGAACAGTGCCTCGGAGACGTGGATTAAAAGCAATCTATATCCACATAAATCATTGATTAAATGAATCATGAAATTAATATGTAAATTGTGTGTTTAACCTCTATTTATATACCACTGTCTGTCATCGTAGCGTAAATCTAAAACTAATTGCAATTTCTCCACGAGCGCGGAGAAGGTGCGAGACTGAGACGAGCGAGCGAGCGAGCGAAGGAGCGGGGGAGGGAGGGAAGGAGCGATGGAGGGAAGAGAGCGGTAAAAGTCTGACATATTTATTAACTAAACGCTCAACTACATCAACTCACTCATTAACAGCTGCACCGAGCGCCGGCGCCGAGAAACACAGGGTTTGTGCTGCCTCGGCACCGCGGACGCAGCCGAGTATGAGTGAGGGGACTTCTTCATTCTGCTGAAATGGACAACCTGTAACTAACACACACACACACACACTTTATTCACACACACACACACACACATCGCGAAAAACTGCACACGAAAGTCAGACAGCCAAAGTTTTACACTACTGTGCAAAGGTTTCAGCCACATGTGGGGCTGTAAAAGCTACTTCTCTGGCATTACATGAGCTTATTTACTCAGTAAAATTACTTTTAATACTTCATACACAGAAAATTTGGCAGTGTTAAATCAACACTAACAGTTTAGTAAGTTTATATTTTTTTTCTTCTGTATTTTACTGTTTTCATTAAAACATTTTTATAGCCTTTGGAAATGAGAGTCTAGTATTATTTATAGTCATCACCATATATATCAACAGCTGGTTTGGTAAATTGGTGTATGAATTGATCAAATTAGAAATTGTCCTGACTGGAGGCATCAAGAAGAAATCTGCAATTTAGAATTGCATTTTGTTCTTTAAACTACTTTATACGATATGGACTACTTCTTACTGCAAAGTAAGGAACTCTTTTTATTATTTCTATTTTTTAAATGCATAAATTCTAATATGAACTGGCGATCATGTATTTTCCAGCGACCGCATTCATTTTCCTTTTTCAACAAGACAATGCTAAACCAAACGTATTTGCAGGAAGAATGAAGTGGACAAAATAAAGCCTTTAAATTGTTACGAGAAGCAATTATAAAGTGGCCTCGACTTTGTTACGAATGTGTTTTGGGTCTGAAATGCAGTAATGGATGTAGATTTTAATAAATTGAATGAAGTTAAGCTAAAAAAAACAACTTTAGATAAAAGTCAGAGGGAATGTAATAAAAGACAGATAGATAGACAGAGAGACAGAGGGAGATATTCAGATAGACAGACAGCAAGATAAAGGGATATTCAGATAGACAGCAAGAGGGAGAAAGAGAGAGAGAGAAATAGAGAAAGACAGATAGATAGAGAGAGAAAGAGAGATCCAGATAGATAGACAGATAGAAAGACAGAGAGAAAAAGATACTTAGATAGACAGAGATGTGAGAGAGAAAGAAAGACAGATAGATAGATAGATAGATAGATAGATAGATAGATAGATAGATAGATAGATAGATAGATAGCGAGAGATTCAGATAGACAGAAAGAGACAGAACGAAAGAAAGAGATTCAGATAGACAGACAGCGAGAGAGAACAAGAGAGACTCAGATAGACAGACAGAGACAGAACGAAATAAAGAGATTCAGATAGACAGTGCAGGAGAGAGAGAGAGAGAGAGAGAGAGAAAAAGACATTCAGATTCAGATAGACAGCGAAAGAGAGAGAGTGAGAGAAAAATAGACAGACAGAGAGATGGAGAGAGAGAGAGAAATTTATATAGATATACAGCGAAGGAGAGAGAGAGAGAGACAAAGAGAGACAGAATTAAACTTCATTAATGAAACAATTAATTAGAACGTATGTTCTTTTTTTAACACTGTTGTTTTTTTTTGCCGTGTTTAATGAATGATACATTTTGATTGATATTATTATTCTCAATTTGTTTTTCATCATTATTCTTTTTATTATTGTTGTTGTTATTATTATTCTTGTTTCTGTTAATGTTTTATTGATACGTTCGTTTTTGATGTTTGTTACTTTGGCAACATTTTTATTAAAACCGGCATGCTGTATAAAGATAAATATAACCTGAATTGAATTGAATAGAATTGACAGATAGAAAGATAGCGAGAGAGAAAGAAAGAGAGATTCAGATAGACAGCAAGAGAAAGAGAATGAGAGAAAGACAGATGGAAAGACAGAGAGAAAAGAGATTTAGATAGACAGAGAAGTGAGAGAAAAAGAGATTCAGATAGATAGACAGCGCAGGAAAGAGAGAGAGAGAAATTTAGATAGATATACAGCGACGGAGAGAGAGAGACACACAAAGAGAGACAGAATTAAACTTCATTAATGAAACAATTAATTAGAACGTATGTTCTTTTTTTAACACTGTTGTTGTTTTTTTTGCCGTGTTTGATGATTGTTGTCTAATGTATATTTTAGTTGCATTTTGATTAGTACTATTATTATCAATTTGTTTTTCTTCATTGTTATTATTGTGATTGTTATTTTTATTGTTTCTGTTAGTGTTTAATTGACACGTTCGCCTTTGATGTTTGTGTGCTGTGGCAACATTGTTATTAAAACAGGCATTCTGTATAAAGACAACCTGAATTAAATTGAATGGGCAGAATAGTATAGACACAGAGCGAGAATGAGAGCGATAAAGAGAGCGATGCAGAGAGAGAGAGAGAAAGAGAGAGAAAGAGAGAGGTAGATAGATAGAGCGGTAGAGTGATGGTCTTCGGGGGCTCCTCCTCCTCCTCCTCCTCCTCCTCCTGCTGTCTGATATAAAGCATGCTCCGTTCTCTCGCTCGGCCACAGAGGACCCTGATTTACAGGTGGGCGAAAGCCGGGACAGCCGCGGTGATCTTTCAATAAAACATCAAAAAAGACTCTGACCCATCCATTACCCACAAGGCCCAGCAGAACAGGGAGGTCAAGCAGGCCTGCCATCGCTCACGCTCCAATCTCACATCCAGGCACCTTGGGAAAGCTCCCAGACTGCAGCAGCTCCGACCGCAGCACTGTATGCCGGTATAGCGGAGGGGAAATTAAAACCAGTATTCATTTTTTCACATACCGCCACACCTCTAGAGGCGCTGTGGAACGCTGCCTAGAACAGCTCCGCCAAAACAAAGCAGATACAGCTCACTAGCTCAACAGAGAATTGAGAACAGCACTTTATCTGAGGAGCTCCTGCTGCTGTTCCTCACTGCTTAAGTGTTTTTATCTGAGTAAAATAGAAAAACAACAGCAAACAGCAATTATTTACTCAAAAACAGACAAATGGAACTGCGTAATCGAGCCACAGCTCGAAGAAAAGTCGTGAATCGGTCCTGAGTACAGAACATTTATTCAGCACAAGAGATAAAACTCCCTAAAATAGGATGGATACGAGGTGCCAAAAAAATTCAAGAGCATTATTAACTATAGCCCTTTTAAATATATATTAATACTGAAGTTAAAAAATTATAATATTAATGCACATTGAACTGAATCAATTTTGTTAACTGGAGCAAAAAGGTAATTGTAATAAACTGATAAACAGCTACTTAAATAATAAAATATTGTAAATTGATATTAAACTTGTGTCCAACTTGTGCAACACAGCTATAAAAGTTGTAAGGCTGCAGTGAGTATTTGAGATACATTTATAGTGTTTATAGAAGTATTTAAAAGATTTAGTTTTCTAAAGGAAGCCATGATTTAAAAATAAATAAATTTAATATATAAATAAATATATATATATAAAATATCGTCATATAATGTGAAAAACATCAGAATCTTGAAAAATACTGTGATATATGTTTTTGGTACATCTTTTTGGTAAGTCTACGCCACGTATCTGTAATGTATCACAAATGCCCACAATATATGATATACAATATATCGCAATATCGATAATTTCCGCACACCCCGACTGAACAGAGTCAAACTTGAAGCCCAATGTAGACAAGAAAAGAAGGGAGTTTTTATAATTATTTATTATAGACTTGCAAGTGTTTTAGTTTACTCAGTTTAAAAATATATAATTACTACATTTAAATACAGGTACATATATAATATATAAACATGGAAACAAGCAGAGAATAAAAGCTGAGCCGGTGGTGTCTGTCTTATCATTTCTCCATATACTCATCACTCGCTTCCTCCACGCATATAAACACACACACATGCGCACACACACACACACATACACATAGAGAAACACACACACACACACACACACACGGAAACACACACACACACACATTGACCTTGTAACACAGACAGAGATGAAAGGCAGGGTGGATAAGGTTACAGGGGGTGTGTGTGTGTGTGTGTGTGTGTGTTGAGCTCATTCAGCTATTTAGTGGGGTAGTGGAGAGGGCAGGAGCCACAGGCTGCAGGCTGTAGTCGTGTCCCACAGTTCAGGCTGCATTTCTCAGCCTCTACGTCACAGAGCGCCGCTCCACAGCCTGGAGGATTCTTTATATTAGTGTTGCACGATTTACCGATACTAGAAAAATATCTCAATAGTTAATATGCCATTTATTTATACTGGTACTTTAACCCAATCAGCACCAGGAGCCACATTTAACCCAAAAATCGCATCTAGTCGTCTTCTTAGCTTAATAACTGTAAAATGAATCATCACTTCAGCATAAAGCATATATACATGTTAGAAAGGTACAAAAGCAACCCTTGCAGATACCGCAGGAACCCACATGGATACTGCAGTAACCTATACTGATACCACAGTGACCAACGCAGATACCACAGTAACCCATATACAGATACCACAGCAATCCATGCAGATACCACAGCAACCCATACTACACATACCACAGTAACCCATATACAGATACCACAGCAATCCATGCAGATACCACAGCAACCCATACTACACATACCACAGTAAGCCATACATATATTGCAGCAACCCACACAGATAGCTTGGCGACCCACGCAGATACCACACCAACTCATACTACAGATACCACAGCAGCCCATACAGATACCACAGCAACCCCAGCAAATATTGCAGCAACCCACACAGATACCACAGCAACTCATACTACAGATACCACAGCAACCCATACTACAGATAGCAAACCAAGCACACAAACCCATACAGATACCACAGCAACCCCTGCAAATATTGCAGCAACCCACATAGATACCACAGCAACTCATACTACAGATACCACAGCAACCCATACTACAGATAACAAACCAAGCACACAAACCCATACAGATACCACAGCAACCCCTGCAAATATTGCTGCAACCCATACGGATACCACAGTAACCCAAAAGGATATCACAGTGACCCCTGCAGATACCACAGCAATCACTGCAGATATCACAGAAACTTGTCACTGTTACTATGGTACGGCTGTTGAATCTGTATGGGTTGCCATGGTATCTGTGTGGATTGCTGTGGTCTGGAGATCGGTGTCAGCATTATTCGACAACTAAAATGATCATTATTTGCAGATGTAAATCAGACGATGTGGCGTCAACAACTAAACACTGGGAACACTGTGTTTCTGAACACACACATGTAAAACACTGTAAAATGCTAATAAACAGGACAAAGCCGTGGGCGTGGCTCCTGTACGAGGCTCTGATTGGCCGGAGGTCGGTCCACAACCTCATCCTGACTGGAGCGTCGTTAAGAGACACATCATAACCAAAATAAACAACCTATCCTGCGGTGTGCTTCCAATTTACAGAGCTGAACTCAGCCGGTGTTTCCAATCAAACCCAGAGCCGCTATTACTGAGAGCCTGCCTACCTCCACACTGCTGAAAACACACTAATAAAATATATCCCATATATATATATATATATGGGGCAACCTCAGTAGGGGCATGACTTGTCATATCATATCTAATATATACCATTTATAATTGGTAAGCAAATATATGGTGATAAAATAACTTTTTGGTATGTTAATGTTTGCACTCCATAATTTATATGCATGCACTAAATATTCTGTACTTTGGTATTGTAGTAAAATATTGTTACAGTAATTAGTAATTATAGTAATTATGGTTATTTTACACAAAATTAGTGTTTTGGTAAGTTAATGTTTATTTTAACAGAACTTCCACAAAAAACACGTTGCTGCAGAAGTATATTCCTAAAATGAATAAACAATATATTAGTGTTTTTTCTTATATCGGCAAGAATATGATTAGACAAAATACCCATAAGTGAGGCAGAGTGAGGTTAGAGTGAGGCAAAGTGAGACAGAGCGAGGTAGAATGAGGTAGAGTAAGGCAGAGTGAGCTAGAATAGGATACAGTGAGACAGAGCGAGGTAGAATGCGGTAGAATGAGGCAGAGTGAGGTAGAGTGAGGAAGAATAAAGTAGAGTAAGGCAGAATAGGTAGAGTGAGGCAGAGTGAGAGAGCGAGGTCGAATGAGGTAGAGTGAGGTAGAATAGGGTAAAGTGAGAGAGCGAGGTAAAATAATGTAAAGTAAGACAGAGTGAGTTAGAGTGAAAGAGTGAGGCAGAGCTAGAGAGTGAGTAGGGTAAAGTGAGGCAGAGCGAGGTAGAATGAGGCAGAGTGAAGTAGAGTGAGCTAAAATAGGGTAGAGTGAGAGCGAGGCAGAGAATAAGATAGGGTAGATACTGTGATAAAAAAGACGTGTTCACCCCTCGCTGTCTGTCTCTCTTACCCATTTCTCTCTCTCTCTCTCTCACACACACACACACACACACAGTGCTTTTCCTCATATCTCCGTTTGGAGCGAGTGCAGCTAACATGTTTGAATTAGTATCACATGTTTGATGAGGCAGGAAGTCAGAGTCACAAATCTGAGGCAGATCATGTGTGACCCAGAATATACTTTCTAAACTATATACAAACAAGGTGTGTGTGTATGTGTATGTGTGTGTGTGCGTGTGTGTGTGTGTGTGTGCTCGTGTGTGTGTGTGTGTGTGTGTGTGTGTAATTGGAGCCAGGTTGCCCAGGGCAGCACAGACATCCTTAGCAGATCCAGTGAGAGCACCACAACTGACCATGATGTCATCACATACCCAGGGATTCTCTTGATTTAACCCAGACATGGTTCACCTTATGTGTGTACACACACACACACACACTACACACACACACACACACACACCTCGCTCTGATCCCTACCTTCCTTTGTACCCTCATTTCACAGCCTGTCAGTACTCCAGAGTCAGTGGTTCTGTTGTCAGTAATTAATTTTGTAATTTCTAAAATCACAAAAAACTAAAAACTGTTCCCTGAACACATAATTAAACACTGAATCTACAAATATGTTCCTTGTCATGAACATCACCTGTATATCTCTGCAGATTTACACACATACCTGCACACTAGGGCTGTAAGATAAATTATATTTTAATTGTTATCACGATATGTGATTTTGCAGCAATATGAGATATGAGATTTTGCAGCTCTTCAAGCTGCAATCTGTAATGACATAACCAGGCTGGAGGCAGAGTGAGGCAGAGTGAGGTAGAGAGATGTAAAATGAGGTATAGTGTGGGAGAATAAAGTAGAGTGTGGTAGAGTGAGATAAAGCGAGGCAGAGCAAGGTAAAGTGAGGCAGAGTGAGGCAAATTTAGGGAAAATAAGGTAGAGAGAGAGAAAGAGAGAGAGAGAGGTAGAGCAAGACAGAGCAGAGTAGAGCAAGATATATCAAGGTAGGTA
This sequence comes from Astyanax mexicanus, assembly GCF_023375975.1. Lineage (NCBI taxonomy): Eukaryota > Metazoa > Chordata > Actinopteri > Characiformes > Acestrorhamphidae > Astyanax > Astyanax mexicanus. Next base: position 1,279,279 of record NC_064424.1, on the reverse strand, counting down.
GCAAGGCAGAACGAGTCAGTGAGACAGAGAAAGGTACAATGAGGTACAGAAAAGCAGAGTGAGAAACTAAGGCAAAGAAAGATGGAGTAACGTAGAGTGAGACAGCAAGGTTAAGAAAGGTAGAGTGATATAGAGTAAGGGGGAATAAGGTAGAGTGAGGTAGAGAGAGGTAGAGCAAGGGAGCAAAGTAGAGCATGGTAGAGTGAGGTAAAGTGAGGTAGAGAGTGACATTGTGAGATAAAGAGAGGCAGAGAAAGACATGGGAAGGTAGATCAAGGTAGATTAAAGGTAGAGTGAGGTAGAGTGAAGGTAAAACGAGGTAGATTAAAGGTAGCTTTAGGATAGATTAAAGGTAGATTGAGGATAGATTGAGAACAGACTGAAGGTAGAGTGAGGTACAGTAAAAGCAAAGTGACGTAGAGTGAGGTAGAATAAGGTAGAGTGAGGTACAGTGAGGTAAAGCGAGGTAGAGTGAGGTACAGTGAGGTACAGTGAGGTAGAGTGAAGGTAGAGTGAGGTAGAGTAAAAGTAGAGTGAGGTAGAGCGAGGTACTGTGAGGTAGAGTGAGGTAGAGTAAAAGTAGAGTGAGGTAGAGTGAGGTAGAGTAAAAGTAGAGTGAGGTAGAGTGAAGTACTGTGAGGTAGAGTGAGGTAGAGTAAAAGTCGAGTGAAGTAGAGTGAGGTAGAGTGAAGTACTGTGAGGTAGAGTGAGGTAGAGTAAAAGTAGAGTGAGGTAGAGTGAAGGTAGAGTGAGGTACAGTTAGGCAGAGTGAGGTAGAGTGAGGTAGAGTAAAAGTAGAGTGAGGTAGAGTAAAAGTAGAGTGAGGTAGAGCGAGGTACTGTGAGGTAGAGTGAGGTAGAGTAAAAGTAGAGTGAGGCAGAGTGAGGTAGAGTAAAAGTAGAGTGAGGTTGAGCGAGGTACTGTGAGGTAGAGTGAGGTAGAGTAAAAGTAGAGTGAGGTAGAGTGAGGTAGAGTAAAAGTAGAGTGAGGTAGAGTGAAGTACTGTGAGGTAGAGTGAGGTAGAGTAAAAGTCGAGTGAAGTAGAGTGAGGAAGAGTGAAGTACTGTGCGGTAGAGTGAGGTAGAGTAGAGTGAGGTAGAGTGAAGGTAGAGTGAGGTAGAGTGAGGTAGAGTAAAAGTAGAGTGAGGTTGAGCGAGGTACTGTGAGGTAGAGTGAGGTAGAGTAAAAGTAGAGTGAGGTAGAGTAAAAGTAGAGTGAGGTAGAGTAAAAGTCGAGTGAAGTAGAGCGAGGAAGAGTGAAGTACTGTGCGGTAGAGTGAGGTAGAGTAAAAGTAGAGTGAGGTAGAGTGAAGGTAGAGTGAGGTACAGTGAGGCAGAGTGAGGCAGAGTGAGGTAGAGTAAAAGTAGAGTGAGTAATATACACTCTCCAGCCTGACGGATGGTCAGCAGCTGGTACCCATGTGAACAGGTGTGTACAGCAGGTACAGTACAGAGCGAGGCATAAAATATTAATCCACATCATTCGGCTCCTAGTCAACTTTTTATCACCTACAAGTTCTTTCCTCTTATCTCGTACGGAAGCTTAACGTGACGAATAGAATTACGAACTCTCAGAAAAAGAGAGAGAAGGAACAGAGTGAGGGGCGATTACGGATTAAAAGGAGCTTTACATCTCAACTCCGCTAAACTCCGCTAATCATCTTCCCGCCCGCCCGCTGCAGCGAAGAAGAGCGGGAGACAACACCGGCTCTTCCAGCACACACTACTTTGCTGATTTTGGTGTCATCTTCAATTTTCTGCTCCCCGCTTCTCCCCGAGTCCCCGTCCAAAAACAACCATTTAAACCATCAGTCCTAATTAGATGATTAGTGCTTAGAAGGGCAGGAGATAAGTCATTTGCATAATTCAATCATAAAAAGTTAGAGATACATATTTCTGTGTTCGTTTGTACAATTATCTCGGCTGTCCTGGGGGCTGTGATATTAATGTGATTAAACAATACTCCTGCACGGAGCCGAGTGTCCTCCATTAAAGCACTGCTAGAGGCAAACCAAAAATTAATTTTAGGAGACAACCAATTTTATTCTACATGACTGTAATAAATATAGCCCGGCTGCAGATGTGTCATTAAGCTCAGGAAGGAGATTTTCCCAAAGTCAAAATGACATCAGCGGCTCCAACACCCCCCGCCAACCTCCCCCTGCCACCGTATCAACCGCCACCAACCCCCTCGAACCCTGCCAAACCCATCATCAACCACCAGCCACCAGCCGCATTTAACCTGTCCAAACAAATCAGCATTGGTATTATATGGTATCAATACCATACAAAACTTTTACCAAACCCAACTAACCCAAGCAAATTATCCACCAAATTAAAAATAAAAATACGCCAACCACACCACGGCAACACCGACCAGCCCACATACATATCTACTAATTCCAAACCGTTTTACACAAGATATTAAAAATGATTAAATTCCAATAAGACGCCTCTTACGAAAGAGATTTCATTTCCAAAAAAGAAAGTAATACTAGAGGCATGACACTCAAACAAAATACAGTCATGTGTAAAGTATGTTGTTTAAACATCATAATTAATGAAGCAGCATGACAACTTTACATTTAATTTAATGCCACTAAATAATGATACAAATAAGGGCACAAAATCAAGTGTACAAAATTAAGTAGCAATGGCAACTGAGCTTCAACACTTTTATCATAATAACTAGAAAAAGACTCAGATAAAACACAGAGAACTCTGTAACTATTAAAAGCAGAAGTTCTTTCTTTTCTTTAGAGAAATTACAGATGAAGCCAGAGAGCGGTGAGTACTGTTTCCTACACCTTCAAAAGACTCTGGAGACTGGAGAAAAAAAACTGCTATAGGAAGACGTCTGGCTGACCCACATGGAAACAGCAGCTTTAGCCTTTAGCTCAGATTAACATGATTGGATTAAGACTCAGCTTCAGTAATCTCTCTCTCTCTGTCTCTCTCTCTCTCTCTCTCAGACTCCGGCTGCTGATGGAGAAGCAGCATCACCTACTGTACTCTCTCTCTCTCTCAGACTCCGGCTGCTGATGGAGAAGCAGCATCACCTACTGTACTCTCTCTCTCTCTCTGATTCTGGCTGCTGATGGAGAAGCAGCATGACCTGGTATTCAATCCACTGGCAGTGTTTTACTCCCATACTCCTACAACGCTATGCTTTAAAAAGGTTTTCTTCATATCATAACAGATAAAAGGTATCTTGACGTTATTGTTAAACACCACCACCTACTCTTGTGTCTCCCATATGTCTTATGTCCCCTTGTTTGTCTATACTCTTCCGCATCACTGAGGAAACAAAATCTATCCACCAGGTTCTCAGATTTATGTACTATAACATACATTTAACCCTGTTACGGTTCAACTGAAATAAACAAGCCTGTGCACGCCTGTTAACTGTGCATGTGTGAAGATACAGGTAGCGCCGCTCTGTGTCTCGGGTTCGAGCCTAATTCATTGGTTCCGCACGGCAGTGGCTATTAAAGAGAGAGAGAAAGAGAGAGAGAGAGGGAATGAAAGAGAGAAAGAGCAAGGGGACACTTTGCAGAGCAAGCTACCCCACCAGCATAAAAAATATAAGTATTTCAACCTTTGCTTTTACAGTGGAGCGCCATAAATCTGGCGTGCGGAAAGGTCGCGGATACTGGAATGTTCACTTCAAAAAGGGGGCACGCGGATTCCACAAAACCATTTGATGGTAAACTGTTGGGTTAAAAGCTTCTGAAAGTGCGAGACGGGGTACACGTAGATACATACGCCAGAGGTGACAACATAGGCGGGTATTATGTAGGGTATCCTTTATCAGAACAGAGCATTACTGTTAATACCGACCGCTAGTCCTACGGGACTCCACCAATCACATGCTCAGGAGCTTCAGAGCTTCTGTGCAGTTTATCTTCTTATATCTACACCCCTGTAAACCCACAATTAGTTTGAACTCCAGTTAATTAAGTCTGTTTTTTGTCAAATTAAATATTTCCCAACTCCCAAAATTACTCAACTGCTTGGAGTAGGCCCCAGTTTTCAACACTCCCCCGTCAGTGTGTAGTCACTTCCCTGACTACTTTAGGTAACTTGTTCAATAGATCACATATGGTGATCTGGATGCTGTAACCTGTAAATATTCTACGCTAATTATGTGCTGGCTGTATTCTACACAGTTTACTCTATAGTATTTCTAATCTATATTTTACTACACCATCCGAACGCATTGAAGCTTTGCCACTACTGTGCACAGTAGGGTTAGGCGATACGGCTCAAAAATACTATCACAATATATCATGGTATATGAATATTTTTGGTGATATGACAAAACACTGAATTAAAATAATTATTTGAAGAACAAAACAAAATAAAAACTAAATTAATTATTTCAAACGATATGATATGACACACCTCTAACTGAGAATTTTATCAGATCTGTGACAAAAGTCAATGATCCAGAATGATCAGTCATGATACTAATAATAATAATAATGCACTCCAAATATCTCCATATATCCAGGATTAAAATAAAATACATGATACTGGACAGATATAATCTGTCCCTAGTAGATATATATAAAATGGGAAATGAGAATTGTATAAATGTTCTTCTTCTTTTGATAAAAACAGCTAAAAAAGCAGTACCCTGATGTGATAATTAGGGGTATATTATTGCGTATGATATGATACGGCACACCTATAGTGCACAGTTTACCTCTGTCAACACTTATCTCACATCAACATGCCTAACTCAAGTTTGAACTCAAATGAATTACATCTCTTTTACATAAAATCAAATATTCCCAAACATTACTCAACTACGTTGAGTTAGGTGAGCATGCACATGTGCGGTCACATATGCAATCAAACAGAGATCTCTGAATTAAATCAACTTAAAATAACAGTCTATTTGGTCTATTGCCATTGGCAGCTTCCTTTCCTGTCCAATGGCTTTCGGCACGAACCATTTGCATACCGTGTGTATATATGCACTAGTTTCTGACATTGATTGTCAGTGTGCAGTTGTACAGTACACTGTACTTGCACAGTAGATCACAAATAATGATTAGTCGCATGGCCTTAATGCTGACGCCAGTAAAACAGAGCATCTTTAGTGCTACTGTGCAGTACATTTTCATCAACATCCCTAACCTTTACAATATTTTGGAATATTTGATTTTTCATAAAACACACTTAACTACAAAATTAAAAAAACAGTAAACATAAAAGAATACCAAATAAAAGGCAACTGGTTCCTCAGATTATTTAATTAAATTCAATTTACAGAGGCTTACAGAGTACAATCGGCCTTCCCGAAAAGTTGAGCGTGAGAACCTGCATCTCTCTCACGGACATTTATTTCTTTTTAAGCAGTGGTTCCTAAAAACTGTGGTACCTGTTCCACTGGTGGTCCCCAAAACATCCAGGGGTAGTACACCAGATTACCTCAGAAAATATGCACAATGCATAAAACTAATATGGATTAGATCTAGAAAGTATAAAGTTTTCATCTTTTTTTTCCCATAATTTTAGATTTGTTCATGCTCAATGCCATAGAACAATAGATCCAAGTGAAAATCCATAATTCCTTATGGTTTGTGCATTAGAATAAAAACTGAAGTAGCTGAATAATTAACCTGGGTTTCAAAGTGCAAGCACTCCTGTTATTTCATATTTAATCTCAAGTTTTCTGATATGTCTCAGCACACTTTTCTGAATATAAACAATAATCAATAATCTCCCATAATTGCAAAAGTGAGAAAAGCACGAACATTACCGAACTATACAGTAAGTAGTACTTGGAAACTATATTTGTGAACCACAGTTTTAAAGAATAAAAAAAGGATTTTCTGCGGTACCTATACGGACAAAAAGCACGCGCGGATTCTGCGCTCCAATACACACATACATATACACACACACACAATCACACATTCGGAGGTAGAGTGAACATGTTCGATGCACGCTGTTGACACAAATAACAAGTATAACGTACCGCGCAGGTGGGAGAGGGGTAGTGCTGTAGTCAATACCGCAAGTCCGAGTCCCAGATCAGATTTCTATTTTTTTTTTTTTGTTGCATAATTTAAAATAAAACAAATGCTACACACATGGAATGCATGAATGATATAGTATAATAATGCATGCATTTTATTTGATCTATTTTTTAAATATAATATTAATTAAAAGTTTCTAATAAACATTGACTGAAGCAATGGACTGGAGTATAGTTCCCAAACCCTACTGGCAGGTGACATTCAGGATGCGCGAGAGTAGCGCAGAAGGGCTGCAGCGCGCGGAGGAGGAGGGGGTGGTGGGTAAAGACGCGGCGGGGTGTCTTGGTGCCTCAGGCGGTGCCCCGGGGCCGCAAAAGGGGTCCCCATATGCCCAGAGATGCGCTGCTGCCGGCGGCATGTGCAGAGCAGTGGCACTGCTTATCGATCGAGCTACAAGTTCCACGAGAACACACACGAGCACACAGGACCGCGCACGATTATGATCATGGACTACTTAAAAATTATTTTGATTATTCTTGTTATTAGTGATATTGATAGCAAAAGTGCGCGAAATCAAGTTGATCGCCAACATCAGAATTGACGTTATGGTTTGTACAGTATGCATGGTTTGTATTTAACTTTATTGTACTTTATATATGCATGAGATACATTTTATTATATTCTCATTTAGCTTGCATTGTGTTGTTCTTTTAGTGTATAAACGTTTATATAATAATAATCATTTTTTGAGGGGAGCGCTTTTCTCCTAAAAGCGTTTTGAGTGAGAGTGTAGAATTGCTCAGCTCAGTAATTGTTGATAATTATGTAAAAGAAAGTAAATGCAACAAAAAATGACGTTTATTCAAATATCACTACGAGAAAAAGATAAGAAAAGTGGCCTATAGCTTTTGAGGAATTTGTTTATAAAAAAGTAAATTCTTAATCTTCACACATAGAAGTGATGCAATCAGACACTTCAGGTCACTTTAGTCTATTTCAAACTGTGCAAACGTGAAAATCAGGCGTTGTAAAGGCACGCGCTGTAAGAGTTTCAGACAGCACGCGCTTAGGGGGGACAAAAAGGGGCGTGTCTGCTCAGTTCAGTCGGGTCAGCGGTGTAAATGTTTTCTCCCTAGCACATTCTCCTTTTTTCACGCGAAACTAAAGCTTGTATAAGCCGCGTGCAGGTGCAGAAACCTGTGCCCTGACTCCGCCCCGCGCTCTCAGGCCTGTCCGGGAGCGCCGCAGATGCGCGCGGATGTTCTAATGTGATTCTCCTTCAATTTGCTAAGTGCAACCCCCCAAAGTGCAAACGAGTTTAGCGTTATGTTTAGCTTGCAAATTCGTCCTCTCCCCGCGCGCGCTCTCTCACTCCCTCTCCCTCTATTTTTGTTAATAAATAATGAATGCAATAAAAACCTGGAGATCAATTGCGAGCTGAGGAATCATAAAGGAGCATAAAGGCGCGCGGGCTGTGCTGATTTGGACATTTTTGGTGCAAGCACTGTGCATAAGATTAGCGTGCATGCAGGTAGGTGATCCTGTCCCTATACCTTAACATGCACAGACGCACGCATGAACGCATGCACGCACATCTCATACCGAGCTGGCACATAGACGTTACTGCATTGAAAACAAGGAACATATAAATCAAAAACACATATTAAGTCATTTGCGGCAGTCGCAAATTAGGTTTAAATTGAATATAACTGAATTACCAAATGTGTACACTGTGTTTTGGATGTTAGATAACTCACACTTACATACTTCAATGTTTGTTTGTTGTTTTTTTAGTTGTTGTATGTTGAAAATGTAATTCAGATAAAGTGAAGTGTGCTAATGCGTGATCTCTACACTCTAAGAAATATAAGTACAGATTTGTACTTAAAAGAGTACAAAGCTTGTCGCTGGGGCTGTACCTTATATTGAGGCACAAAAAAGTACCTTTCAGTGAAAGTCATTTTTTGTACCCATGGTTTTTGTGGCAGTTAAGATCATAAAGATTATAAACGTTATCATCAACTAAATATGGCTCAAAAACTTGATGATCCAAAATTGTCTGGCTTTCAAATAAAAAATGTGCTATTTAAATATATATTGTTCATTAGTACAGTGATGCAGAATACTGAATGTACCTTTTGGCTGCAGGTTAAATGGTACAAATTTGTACTTATTGCTGTTAGAAATTACTTTGTACTTCAGAGGGAACAAATCTGACCCTGTAAAGACCAATATTGTACCTTTGAGGGTACAATTATAAAGAGTGTACCTTCGAGTACAAAAAAGTACTCATATCGTACCTCTGTTTTTTAGAGTGTAGCACCATAAAGCTTTTTTTAAATATTCCTCTATTGCCAAGTGTTTGGCATCCTAACAGAACCCTATATTTAAACAGTCAGATATAACATCATACACAATCTGTTTTACTCTGAAAAAGCTTTTTTTTCCTCCAACTAAAGATTGGTGTTTGAGTGTTGATGGTTCTACGTTATACAGTTCTACAGTTTGAGTGTAGATTGTAGAATAAAAAGGGAACATAATCTCTCTCTTTATCTATATAGATTTAATATTTTATATATAGATCTATTTAAACGTTTGATTTAACACTGATGATGGGGGAACGTCTAGTTGTGTGAGTTTTTCTGTGTTAATTATCTCAGTCGCTTGTGTGTCAGTGGAGGACTAGCAAAGTAAGAATTTTTGAATAAAGAAGAAAATTTTGAATATTCAGAGCCTTTTTGCTCTACACATCTACTGCTCCTCACGTTGGGGTTCTACACTTTTCTACAATTTAACTGTTTATTCAAAGTAAAAACTATTCATATATAATTTAAAGGTGAACTTCTAAAGGGCACAGTCACGTGAAAGCAGATAAGTACTGTATCTTCTTTAGTTATCAAGCATTTAAAAATGTGTGATTGTCAGATGGATCTGGACTATTATGGAAGTTAAATCACATAAATGTTTCTTAAGCGGCCTACCAAACCCTGGTAGAAATGTTTAACGTTTGACAGTGTGGAATGTAGAATGAAAGGGGAGCACAATCTATACTTTATTAAATTGCTAAAACCTAAGACTTTGAACTGTGATTGATCTTTCAAAATCAAGACATAATTGAATAAACGTTTAAATGATGGGTGGTTAGAGAGAAAAGGAAAAAAAGAGAGAGAGAAAGAGAGAGAAAGGGTGAGTTTTGCAGGAATGACTCTCAGCCATATGGCGGTGGGACGGTGGATGATGTTTAAATCGGACTATAAAAGTGAGGATGGGACGTGCGGGCGCGCGAAGGTGAGCTGTAAAACGGGGATACGCACGCACGCACGCACGCGCGCGAGCGCACAAACAGCACGGCTTCAAGTTCACAACGTTACAGATCTGATTCAAAACTCTATCTCTCTCTCTTTCTCTCTCCCTCTTTTTCTCTCTCTCTCTCTCTCTGCTGATTAGATGTCCGCGTTGGATTGATCGCGCGCGACGCGAAACCCAATAAAGCTGCGCGTGGATGCTGAAGGTTGTGGTGAGGAAGAGGAGGGGCGCGTTAAAAGGTTAATTACAGAAAGCAGCCCAGAAACGGCCATCTGGATGGGCTCCCTCTGCCTCGCGCGCGCGCTCGCGCTCGCTCACACACACACACTTACACACAGGTGTGTGTTTTCCTCACTTTGTGGGGTATTGCCGCTAACACCTAAATTCAATGCCTAATTTTAATCTCAATCTAAATCTTGATCAAACCAAAAAACAGAAACAAGAATCAACATTTTTTTTAGTTTTTCCTCTTTTAATGTTTTGGTGATTTTTTTAAATAATTAATTTTCTACATCTCTACAGACTTTTTCCCCTCCGGATTGATTTTTTTTTTCTTAAATCCTTAATGTATGTATGTTAAATGTTCCATGGCTCGGTCCGGTTGGGCTCACATTTTGTGCGGTATTCGGTTTTTGTTTTCTGATTTTCTATTTTTTTTAGAACACTGTGAGCATCGCCACAACACATCCCTCTGCATTTCTTCTTCTTATCTCTGCATGCATCACGCGCTGCACTTCACACTCCATTCTAAAGAGGCCACACCGTCCTATCATCCCACCACACAGAGGTCAAGATATATAAAAAAGCGAGACACGTTTAAATACTGTTATCTCAAATGCAAAATATAGAAAAGACGCAGTTCTAAACACGACCTTTTAAATGGGTAGATCTACACTTACAGACGGGTAATCTTACATCCCAGGGACTAAAACTGAACTGAACAGTTTGAATGAATTAAAATATGATCTCTTCTTTAGGACTATACTGCGATTGTGTCAGAAATGTACATGTATAATAAACAGGCTGTCAGAAATGCTGCAAAATGTATTGGAACAAAATAACAAACGTCTTTAAGCTGTTATTGATTTATTTATTGATCAATGGAGATTGACTGAATGATTTGTCCACCTCTTGTAAAGTAGACAGTAGACATTTTACACAAACATGCATGTTTTTTGAGACAAATGGCTTTATTTTCTATCATAGCACTAAAATAAGATATAATAAATGGCTGCACTTTTCCTGACAGTATTCCATTATTCAACGCACGTTTAATTCTGATGTATGTTCGTGTTTTAATGTTTAGAAATGTTGATGTTTTACTCTAAGTTGAAATGGATGAAGGGTATGATTAGTTAAAATGTTTATGGATCATATATTTTTTAAGTGTTTTTTTTTTTTTGCATTTTTAAAGGTTTTATATTCAGATAAAATGAAAACATGAAAAAAGGCACCGGCCCTTCTTTAGCTCCTCTCGCTCGCTCGCGCGCGCTGACATTGCTGGAGGAGCATGGGAGCACTAATGCATCCGTCATAATAACAAGCTAGGAATAACATCTCGACACCTCGGGGGAGACCGAAGTGATTTACCGCACGCGCGGATTTATTTAAATACACCAAAACACGCACAGTCCAAACGATGTGGAAACATCTCACATGTCACAGGTGTAGCGCGGTCAGCGTTTACCTGCGCCTCAAACACAAACAAAAAAACACTACAGCGCACCTTGCACTGAAATCATTACTCTTAAATGTAATAGTGATAGAGTGAGCATCACCTGACCTCTATGTCCACCTGAAGAGACCATTCTAACACTGAGGGAATTTTAAGTGTCTTTGAGGAAACTGGTCCCAGTCCAGCAGGACATTATCTTCTGTAATGTGGAAAAACAGTGCAAATACTGTCAAAACAAAACCTGACTTTGAAAGATGTATGTGTTTTAGACCGCTTTTAATTAGTACTGAACCTATTCTTATCATTAACTTATCATTTAGATCAATCAAGTATGATTGACTATGTGTCGTTCTTCCAGTCATCTATGTGCAGGCAATATGCATATGCATGTGTGTGTAATTGTGTGTTTTTCAGGTAGGTAGATATTTATGTTTTCTATTTTTAAGGTGTTAATGCTGTATGTTAAATGTATTTTAATCCTAAAACCTGTTCTTGACTTTGAGAGTGAATGCAAACAAATTCTATTAGTAAAAACTAAAAGTAAAAAACTAATCTATGGCTGATTTGAGGGATGTCCACCACTAATATATATATATCCATTGCTCTTGAACTTTATCTTGAAATCTTTATTTTTAATTCTGTTTCTAGTTTAAAATATTGTCAACAGTCTTTATCTTATTATTGTCAATGTATATGTATTGTGTTGCTCATTTTATCAGTAGCTTGTGTGTCAGTGGAGGACTAGCAAAGGAAAATTTGATTGTACAGTGTAACTTTCTTTTACTGTTTAAAAAAACTGCTGAGGACACAGAGGACACAGTCCCGTGAAAGCAGATAACTACTGTACCTTCTTTAGTTTTCAAGCAGCTAAAAAGTGTGATCGTCAGCATGATCTGGACAAGTAAAACCTCCTTACGTTCTTTGAGTTGAGTTTTTTTCCAGTCTTAAGTGAGGCATGGACACAGCCCGTACTTTTCTTGTATTTTTTTGTCTAAAACTGCAGGTGGCCGCGAGAAACTAGCGTGTAAACCGGTTAGTACACTCTAAAAAACAGAGGTACGATATGAGTACTTTTTTGTACTCGAAGGTACACTCTTTATAATTGTACTCTCAAAGGTACAATATTGGTCTTTACAGGGTCAGATTTGTTCCCTCTGAAGTACAAAGTCATTTCTAACAGCAATAAGTACAAATATGTACCATTTAACCAGCCAAAGGGTACATTCAGTATTCTGCATCACTGTACTAATGAACAATATATATTTAAATTGCACATTTTTTATTTGAAAGCCAGACAATTTTGTATCATCAAGTTCTTGACACATATTCAGTTGATGATAATGTTTATAATCTTTATAATCTTTACTGGCACAAAAACCATGGGTACAAAAAAGGACTTTCACTGAAAGGTACTTTTTTGTGCCTCAATATAAGGTACAGCCCCAGCGACAAGCTTTGTACTCTTTTAAGTACAAATCTGTACTTACTTTTCTTAGAGTGTATTGTGCATGTCCATATACAGAACGCACTTGCATTTAGAATCTATTTTTATCTATATCAGGTAACCACGTACATCAAAGTTACTAGTTCAGAGTTTCTAAATGTCTGAACATTGCAACTTGTTCATTCACACACAGCACGAGCTCTTTTCAAATCTGCAGGCGTCTGAGAGGAACTTGCATGCATAAAAACCGGGGATTGTGCATGCCCACGTACAGAATGCACGTGCATTTTGATTCATTTAGTTCACCTATAACGTGCAACAAAGTTTAAAGAACATTAAAGATTCTAGTTCAGAGTTTTAAATTGTTTATATGCTGTTTAAAACTAGCGTAGAGCAAAACTTTGCAGCTGGTTCACACTCACAGCACGAGCTCTTTTTAAAACTGCAGGTGGCCGCGAGGACCTTGCATGGAAACCGGGGACTGTGCATGCTCGTGTACAGAATGCACGTGTTTTGTTGATTTTTTTTATTTTTTTATAACAGGTAACAACGTAAAACAAAGTCTCTAGTAGGAGTTTCTACATGTTAAAATGCGATAGCGTATACTAGCAAAACTTTGCTGCTACAGTTCAAACACAGCAGGAGCTCTTTTTAAAACTGCAGGCGTCCGAGAGGAATTTGCATGTATGAAAACCAGGTATTGTGCATACCCATATACAGAATGCACATGTTTTGTTTAGTTGATTTTTTCATTTATAAGAGGTAACAACGTGAATCAAAGTTTGAAGCTTGCAGTTTCTACAAGTTTAAATGCGATACTTGCGTCGAGCAAAACTTTAAAGCACGAGCTCTTTTTAAAACTGCAAGCAGTCGAGTCTCGAGGAAGTTGCGTGAAAGCCGGGTATTAGAATGCAAGTGCATTTGATTTATAACAGGTAACAACGTAAATCAAAGCTTGTAGTTTGGAGTTTCTACATGTTTAAAAGCTTGTGCGATACTAGCAAAACTTTGCAGATAAAGTGCGAACACAGCACGAGCTCTTTTTTTAACTGCAGGCAGTCGAGTCGCGAGGAAGTTACATGGAAACCGGGTATTATGATTTATAACATGTAACAACGTAAATCAACGTTTCTAGTTTGGAGTTTCTACATGTTTAAACGCTTGTGCGATACGAGCGTATACTAGCAAAACTTTGCAGCTTTAAGTTCCAACACGAGCACGAGCTCTTTTTAAAACTGCAGTTTGATTCATAACATTTAACAACGTAAATCAAAGTTTCTAGTATGGAGTTTATAAATGTGTGTAATGGCGATGCTACAGCGTGGAGCAAAACTTTTCAGCTGGCATCTGACCCATAACACAGCGCGAGCTCTTTTTAAAACTTTCCCTGAATGCAGTAAATGGTTGAGCGTGTAACGTTACGTGCGCACGGACAAGTTGCGTGCGCCCGGTAAAAAAACAACAACACCAAGAAAAAAACAACAAAACAAAACAAACAAACAAACAAAAACACTTGCCTGGCGTTCGTGCAGTCGTTGTACAGCGCCTCGAAGTCTTTCCTGCTGATGAGTTTGCAGCGGTTCACGCCGGGCTGGATGGCGCCGAGTCCCCGCAGGATCCGGACCTGCTCCACCGTGCACACCACCGGGCATATATCCAGCCGCTTCAGCTTGGTGTAGACGGTGTGCAGCCCGCCGACCAGGTGCTTCAGGAAGAGGTCGAATACCTGCGGCAGGCAGATCAGCTCCTGACCGTCCACCGTGAACGAGGCCACCTTGACCCCGTGGACCTCCACCATCTTGCACTCGTTGTTGCCGCCGCCGCCCGCGCTGCCGTTACTGCCGCCGCCTCCCCCGCCGCCGCCGCCGCTGATGAAGGAGTTGATCATGCTGCTCGTGAGGCACGGAGACTCGGCCGGACTGGAGTACAGCGGGTCGGGACGGAACAGGCTGCCCGCGCCGGGGGTGGAAGTCGGCGAAAGCACCGGCGGAGTCGCGGACACGGCCATGCCTCTCTCGCGAAGTTTCTTTTTTTCTCGGATTTTTTTATTTATTTCTTACGGATTTTTTTTTCGGACCGCTGCTGATGCTTCTGATGCTGCTTCTACGCGCGCGCGCTCTCTCTTCACACCGCCGTTCGCATGCGACCGCGCTCGAGCCTTGTTACAGTGCACCGGGCAACGGGGCTAACGTTACCTACTTACTACTACCTTCCTCGCGCGAGAGAGAGAGATGGTTACAATGAGGCGCGCGGCGCTCGGCTCAGCGCTCCAACTTGACCAGCCCACCTCGGAGCGGAGTGGCACCGCGCTCAGCCAATCAGAAGCCGCGGCAGAGCACGCCTCGCCCTCCTATTGGCGCACAGCGCGTGAGAGCCGGGAGCGCTGTTAATAATAATAATATTATTATTCATCGCGTAGACACGCAGAAGTTTCAGCAGCTGTATCGCTTCAACTTTTACAAAAGTGTACAGAAAAAAGCGGTATAAACTCCATTCTATAGTGTTTACACACGATAAAAATAAAGCGCATTTTCGCACTACAGAACTCAAGACAAATGCTGCTATAATAATAATAATAAAAGGGGTGGTACAAAAAAAAAAACAGAGTAAGAAATATAAAACTAAAGAAGATGCTAACTGAGGCTTCAAAACTTAACTATACCTTATAAGATATTTATAAGAATAAGAAATGCTATAACCTCAGATAAGTATCTCACCTACACAGTGGTCAAAGAATATATACAAAGAATATTGGGCAATGTAAACCCCTTTTATCTACCTGCAAATCCAGAATGATACAGCTTCTTATCTTATTTACATATTATTTTAAAAAAATTGGGTTATGTTCTTATGTAGGAGACTGGATACAGGATGGGCTGATGGGAAGTTATTATTTGACACAAACGTTTTTGGTTTATTTGACCTTTTTTCTTTCTTTCTTTCTTTCTTTCTTTCTTTCTTTCTTTCTTTATTTAGTTGTTTGCCTTTTTAATACTATGTATTTTTAAGGCCTGCTACTTTATTACTAGCTCCTGGTGTATGGTTCTTGGTTATGCATTCATACTGAGTGTACTTATATTGTAAATAAACAGTGTATATAAAAGGTTTTTTTTTATTGGATTTTGTTCTTAATATAGGGGACTGGATACAGAATGGGTTGATGTGAAGTTAATGGGTGAAGGAGATATTAGGCACAGGTTAAGGAAAACGTTTTAGTTGGTTTAGTCTTTTCCTTCTTTCTTTCTTTTTTGTTTGTTTGGTTGGTTGTTTGTTTGCCGTTTTTATTACTATGTATTTTTAAGGCCTGTTACTTTATTACTGGCTCTTGATGTATGGTTCTTAGTTATGCATTCCTACTAAGCAAGTTTGAGTGTACTTATATAGTAAATAAGATATTTCATTACTGTCATGCAAAACATCTCTATTTTTCTGTTCTTCACTTTTTGTCAGTAAATCATGGTAGTGGTTTATTACACTGGGTAACGATTTCCTCATAAATAATAGAAGATAGAACAAACTAACAAACTAACAGACAGACAGACAGACACTGGATAACAATTTCCTGATTTATGATAGAACATCAAGAACTAATAAAGTAACAGACCGAAGTAAAAGATATTGAGAAGGCAAGCAAACAAACAAACAAACTAACTAACTAAAAGAAAGAAAGAAGGAAAAGTGCATAGGTTAAGAAAATATCAAATCACACACTCAAAAGGTCTATACAAGGAAGGATATATGGATGGCTGAATGTTCTTAATATAGGAGGATGGGATGATGGGAAGTGAATAGACGGAGTAGATATATGGCACTTGTTAAGGAAACGTTTTTGGTTTAATTTGCCCTCTTTTCCTTCTTTCCTTCTTTTTGTTTGTTTGTTTTTTTTACTTTTTACTTTGGCCTGTTACTTTACTACTTATTACAGGATAAATTTACAGCATGCAACGTTATTAATGCTTCAATAGTAACAATTTATCAAGTATTTTACTACTGTCATGCAAATCATCTCCGTTTTTGCTGTTTTTTTATCTTTTGACAATTTCCTGAAGGATAATAAAATAAAATTATTTTTAGATTTTACAGACTTTCACTGAATGGTTTGAGTTTTAAATTATATGGCAATATATTTTATATCTGACAACCTAATATATGTACAAACATTATATTTGCATAAGAGTTCCCAAAGAGAAGTAAATTTTTATATATATTTACAGTAACAGTGATATAACTGAATCAAACATAATCATTCATATTCAGCTCACACAACTCAACATCTGAGTAACGTTTTAACTGCTAAAATTAATAATATGAAATCTTACCTGATGATCCACTTAACCTGAGATCTTTCAGCAACAGAGGAAACTCTGGAAAACTTGTACTGGAGTTTCTGCTCTCCAGTCTAAAAGAAAATCAGAAGATACTGGTTATAAAACCACTTTTTTATTATATGCCCAATATTACTGTGACTTACTTCAACTTCAACTACTGGATAATTCAACAGCTGATCACAATCAGAATCACTGTGATACTTTCACTTATTTTCATCTCTTTAGATTATTATAGATATTATATTTTATTCTGATTAAAAGAAGACCTGAATATTAGTAATTAATAGCTACAGACGGCCAGCCAGGCGGTCCTACATGGAATTTTTACAAAAATGTATTGATTTTGCTGCAGGTTTAGCTGTATGCAGAGACAAAACAATTATTATTATTATTGAAAATGGCTGATTATTTATTAAAAGATTAATTCACGTCAATTCTAGACTCTAAAGTTGTTTTTATTCTAAATGTAAAAGCACCTATGCATTACTGTAATCATACTCTGGATTTAAGCAATCTCAGTTCTTTACCTTATTTAATTTAAGCTACATATTTGTCTTAATATTCATACATCACCCAGATATTCTATAAACAAAACAATTAATAACGGCATTAATCGGACCCAAAATAACTAAATAAATCAACTGACTGTTTAGAAAACACCTTTCGGTCTACTTTAGACTGGAGCTGTGTGATATGATGATAAATATCGTGAGGACGATATTGTGAAAAGTGTCTATCGTGCTACTTACCTTCTATCGTCTCTATCGTTTCTACAGTAATTTCATCAATTATTCATGCAAATATATAAAGTAGGCTATGATGAAATGTATTGTGGCGTGGTCACTAGGGGTGGGCGATATGGCCCTAAAATAATATCACGATATTTCATGGTATTATCGTGATTAACGATACTCTTGACGACATGACGAAATACTGAATTTAAAAAATGTTTTCAAGAATACACTACTGCACCAAAATAAATATTAAATTTTCTTATTGCATATGATATGATATGGCACACCCCTAACTGAGATATTAAAAAATACAAGAAATTTATCAGATTTGTAACAGAAGTCAATGATCCAGAATGTCATGGCACTAATACTGCGCTCTACATATATCCTGTATTAAATAAGAAAATGAATGATACTGGACAGAATCTGTTTCTAGTAGATACATAATGGAAATGAGAACAATTTTTCTTTTGCTAAAAACAGCATCCTGATGTGATAATTAGGGTTGGATGATATGGCACTATATTTTAGGGTAAAATATCGTTCACGATATAAAAAAAATTGGCGATATTATCGTATACGATATGATATGGCACACCCCTAGTGGTCACTTTGGATATGAGTGATAATAAAGTAATCTTCCCAAAAAAAGCTGCAGAAAAATGTGTTTTGGGGAGGGGGGGTGGGGTTAGTGCACTATAGGCGTTATTTTTTTCCTCTTACATTACTTTTACTATTATTCTTTAAGTACTTTTTAAACACTTTTACTTAAAGAGTAAAAAGCTTGAGTTGATATTTTTACACATTCTACAGAAGTATTTTATTAAACTCTAGTATCTATACTCTATTCTACCTACAGAGTAACAGATGGAGATACTTTTTACTCCATTGGTGATTCTGAGATGATATAGATACTCACAATATATTTCACAAGACAATTCTCTACGATACTTCATAGCATCTTTTACTGTTACTGAAGAGAATAAAATACTCCTTAATAATCAAATACCAGGAAGTATGGATTTATTGGTGTTAGTTTTTACAGAATTTAACAATCAATATTCTTTACAAAGATTCTACTTGCAGTTTTTCTCAGTCGATTTGGTACTTTTCTCAGATCAGAATTGAAGTCAATCTCCACATCTCCGTGTCACTTGTGCACATCATAATTGCATTTTTCATTGTGTTTCACATTTTGCAAATGTCTTTGTCATTATTGCTAATGTTCTTGTGCAATTTTCAGCTGTTTTTAGCATTATCCATTGCTTATGTCGTGCTCATCAAAATGTGTTGTACTGAATATCTATGCAATTGTCTTTCCCTCCAAAACATTTAGGCTTTAGTCAAGTCAAGTCAAGTAGTTTTATTGTCAGTACTGCATATGTACAGGACATACAGAGAATTGAAATTACGTTACTCTCTTCCCAATTTTACAGCAAGTACAGATAATGGATAATAAAGGAGAATGGGAGACACTATGAGTACAATACAGCAGGGACACAAATAGACATACATGAGACAGAAACAAGGTGCAGTAGTGTGGGGGAGAAATAGATATATAAATATAAGTAAAAAAAAAAAGAAATAGATATATAATCTAAAAGAGTGGGAGATATTATATGTACAATACAATAAGACACAATAAACATACGTAAGACGGAAGACAATAGTGCAAGATTGATGGTGATAAAGGCTGCTGGCCCGTGGTCATTGCCTCGGTCATTACATCCAAAAGTGCTGAACAGGTTATCATAATCTCTCAGACATATTTTATACATTTCTATAAAACTTTGTTGGTAAAGTTGGTAAAATCCTGGTCTTATATTGGCGGAAGCTGGTCGCCGGGTGCAGCCAAATATTGGAAGAACAACAGAGTCTTCCATCGTTCAAAAGCATCGCAAGGGATGATATTCAGTGTAACGTGAATGCAAACATGCCGCCCAACAGAGAGGAGAGTCAGAAAGCATAAAAAAGAAAGCACTATAATTCCTTAAGTTGTTTTCTCAGGTTGTTTTGAATGTTTACAGTAAGTTTCTAATTTTGTAGTTTTTTCTTTGTGTTTTGTACAGAGTGCTGAAAAACAGTTGTCTGTCTTTCCTGAATTTCTTTCAGATTTTTTGTCAACAAAATGCAGTGCAAACAATACAGTAAAAGAATATTACTCAAAATGTTTGATTAGAGTCCAATTTCTTGCTGTCAGTCTCCCACATACAGTCATGATTGCAGTTTTTCTCAGTCCATTTGGTTCATTTCTCAGATCAGAACTGAAGTTCTCAAAACTGTTAAGTCAATCTCCACATCTCCGTGTCACTTGTGCACATCATAATTGAATTTCTCATTGTGTTTCTCATTTTGCAAATGTCTTTTTCATTATTGATTATGTCATTATTGGTCTTGTACAATTTTTAGCTGTTTTTTGCATTATCCATTGCTTATGTCGTGCTCATCAAAATGTGTTGCACTGAATATCTATGCTTTATCTCTCTCTCTCTCTATATATATATATATATATATATATATCTAGGCTTTAGGTCATTGCCTCTTTTTGTTTGTTTGTTTGTCCTCGCAATCCTTTGTACTTTGGCCTGTTACTTTACTACTTATTACAGGATAAATTACAGCATGCAACGATATTAATGCTTTAATAGTAACAATGTATCAAGTATTTTACTACTGTCATGCAAATCATCTCCGTTTTTGCTGTTTTTTTTATAAAATTATTTTTAAATTTTACAGACTTTCACTGAATGGTTTGAGTTTTAAATTATATGGCAAGATATTTTATATCTGACAACCTAATATATGTACAAACATTATATTTGCATAAGACTTCCCAAAGAGAAGTAACTTTTTAGATATATTTACTGTAAAACATATGATATCACTGAATCAAACACAATCATTCATAATTAGCTCACACAACTCAACATCTGAGTAACGTTTTAACTGCTAAAATTAATAATATGAAATCTTACCTGATAATTCACTTAACCTGAGATCTTTCAGCAACAGAGGAAACTCTGGAAAACATGTACTGGAGTTTCTGCTCTCCAGTCTAAAAGAAAATCAGAAGATACTGGTTATAAAACCAATAACTGGTTATAAAACCACCAACAGAGAAAAGAGTCAGAATGCATAAAAAAGAAACCTTAAGTTGTTTTCTCAGGTAGTTTTGAATGTTTACAGTAAGTTTCTAATTTTGTAGTTTTTTCTTTGTGTTTTGTACAGAGTGCTGAAAAACAGTTGTCTGTCTTTCCTGAATTTCTTTCAGATTTTTTGTCAACAAAATGCAGTGCAAACAATACAGTAAAGAATATTACTCAAAATGTTTGATTACAGTCCAATTTCTTGCTGTCAGTCTCCCACATACAGTCACGATTAACTATGTTTTGTGTAAGTTTTTTGTGTATTTTGTGTGTAACACTAGGGGTGGGCGATATGACTTTAAAATAATATCACGATATTTCAGGGTATTTTTGCGATAACGATATACTTGGCGATATATTAAACCAGAAAAATAAATAATTAATTTCAGGAATATAGTATAAGAGTATAACAGCATAATCATAATGTGGCAAAATAAATAATATAGCATAAAATAATATAATGCAGCAAATAATATTGGAGAAAAGTTAGTGCATGCAGATTGCCTTGTTCAGAGGCAAAGACACAGACTAGGCTTTCTGATGGCACTGACAGACTGACTGAAATTAATATTTGCTTTTGAAGCAAAAACAAAGAATTGTGAGGTAGTTACGAGCTTTTGCAGGTATTTCATTGAGTTTTGCTGTTTGCACTGTTTTGAGAAATGCACTTGTTGTGATGCCAATGTAAATCTTGATGTGAAAAATTAACCAAATCGACTGTTAAAAAAACTGTTAAAATGTTATAATCTAAGTTTGCTTACTTTTTTTTTGTTTTAACACAGTAGCTTGTGGCTTCACTGCAAAAAAAAAACATCTGTAAAAAGAAATAAGAAAATACATGTCAATTGAGACGTATATGTTTATATTGAGCGAAGAAATCTTAAATCTTAAAATAAATTCAATTACAAAGGCAAACATCATTAAAGTAAGACTTAAATCAAGCAATGCGTGGCATACATTTACGTGTACATTGCAAGAAAATAAATAAATATTTTTTTTAATTTTTTTCCCTTTTAATGAGATTATTTTGCTTATTTTAGGAATAACCATCTTAACCAGTCTTATATTGGATTGTCACCTTATTTTAGGTAATTTATACTCAAAATAAAGCACAAAAAGCCACGGCTTGAGTTATTCTGATTCTTGTGTCCAAATTTAGGCCAAAAAGAATTTCAACTCTTTAAGGAATACTAATAGGAAAAATTAGCCGACAGATTATTATTTTTTTTTGCTTATTATAAACATGTTAATCACAAATTACCTATATTTTGTGTAGTTTTGTCAAATAGATTATTTTTTTGCAGTGCATATGTTCATGTCTACAATGCAAAAAAAAATCTTGGAAATAAAATGATCTAATTTTTAACAATAAATCTTATTTATTTTTCCCTGATTTTTTTTTGTCTTACTAAGCCTTGTGTAAGCATAATATTATTTTGCTTATTTTAGAAATAATGATCTCACTCAGGATATTCACCTTATTTGAGGTATTTTAAACTGAAAATAAGCACAAAAAGTCAAGTTATTCTGGTTCTTGTTTCTACATTTAAGGTAAGATAAGCTCATTTTTACCTCACTCATTTTGAGACTTAAGATTGAGTTTATTTTGAGAAATCTTATTTAAAAATGCTTACTCCAGTGGCAGATTTTATTTTTTTTTGCATAATACATCTTAATGTTATATATACATATATACATATATACATATATATATATATATATATATATATATATATATATATATATATATATATATATTGTATAGTGTATTTTTGGCAGTGTATTTTGTACACAGTAAAAACTGAAGTAAAGTAAATGAGAGGTGTGTTTGTGTGAGGGGATGTGATGTTAGCCAGTGAGCTTATACTGCAGGTAATGTTTAGCTAGTTATGCTAAGCAGGTTACCTGCTGCCTGGAACTCACCTGAACCCGGTTTCCGCTGTTTATCGGTGGATGTTGGAGCTGCTGGAGCTGAATGTGTTTCCGGGGTTGAGGGCTGTGATTTATCTCCTCTTAAAAATGATTATTTATATCCATAGATATCTTAATTAACAGTTTAGTTAATGAACCTACCTGCAGCTCACCTGCTGAACCCTAACCTGCTAACTGCCAGGCTAACGGACGCACTGATTCACTGACCGACTCACTGATTCACTGACTGACTGACTACTGACTGACTGACTAAGTCACTGACCGACTCACTCACTCACTCACTGATTCACTGCCTAAGTCACTGACTGATTCACTGAATGACTGACTAAGTCACTGACCGACTCACTGACTCAGTCACTCACTCAATCACTCGCTACTTGACTTATTCCCTGAATAATTAACTGACTGATTCACTGAATAATTCACTGACCGACTCACTGACTCGGTCACTAACTCACTCACTCTCTCACTGATTCAGCGACTAATTTACTCACTAATTCACTGACCGACTCACTGACTCACTCACTGATTCACCGACTAATTCACTCACAGATTCACTGACTATTCACTGACCGACTCACTGACTCACTCACTGATTCACCGACTAATTCACTCACAGATTCACTGACCGACTCACTGACTCACTCACTGATTCACCGACTAATTCACTCACAGATTCACTGACTATTCACTGACCGACTCACTAACTCACTCACTCATTGATTCACTGACTAATTCGCTAAACGAGTCACTGACTCAGTCACTCACTCACTGATTCACCGACTAATTCACTTAAAGATTCACTGAATAATTCACTGACCGACTCACTGACTCACGCACTCACTGACTGATTCAGCGACTAATTCACTAACAGATTCATTGACTAAGCCACTGAATGATTCACTGACCAATTCGCTGAACGACTCACTGACTCAGTCACTCACTTACTGATTCACCGACTATTCACTGACCGACTCACTGACTCACTCACTCACTTACTGACTGACTGACTGATTCACTGAATAATTCACTGACTGACTCACTGACTCACTCACTCAGATTGACTGACTGACTGATTCACTGACTGATTCACTGATTCACCAATATTACACTTACACAATGCTTATCAACACAAATATTTTCATCAGAGAAAAATAAATAAGAGTTATTGTTAAAAATTAGATAATTTTATTTCCTAATATTTTAGTTTTTTTTTTTTTGCAGTGTAGACATATATAAATTTTTTTTAAAAATCAATTCGCCAAAATATAGTTAAAATGTGATGTATTTGTTTATATCAAGCAAAACAATATCTATCTATGGAGTAAGCTTATTTTTCTAATTATTGTTTTAATACTAACATTAATAATATTAATTGTCAAAATCAGTAAAGTAAGACTTAAATCAGACAAAAATCAATTTGTGCTTATTTAGATTTAAAATGACTATAAAATTAAAATATAAGTGAAAATTCAAAGTAAGACTGATTAAGATCATTATTCCTAAAATAAGCAACATGATCTTACACTTACACAATACTTAGTTACACAAAAATCATAGAAAAAAATAAGATATTACTTTTTTATTACTATTCTTATTTTTTTCCCTCTGATAAGAGAATAATGATCTTAAAAGTCTTGCTTTGAATTGTCACCTTATTTTAAGACATTTACCCCAGTTTATAGAATAAATATATTATTAGGATTAGCAGGGATGGTGGTTTAAGCACACTGCTACCATTAAACACAATATTTTATCCATATTCTTCTCCACTCAGAAACGCTTCTGCTTTCAGTTTAGAAACTAATTAATACAGACTGACTTTATTTTTACTCATTGTTGGAGTTTTGTTTGAAATGATATAAATTTTGGCTTTTTTGTGATAAAAGTGTAACTGCAAAAAGTTTGTAGGGCTAATACATACTGTACTACTATAACTGTATATAATATGACTATTAATAATAAATGAATATAAATCTCAGTATCAGAATTGGTGAAAATTTCCCAATATTGGCTGTGTACCTTCTTTACTGAGTCTTATATCATTATTATAATATTTGAGATCTAAGCCTTCAGTGTAGATCTAAACACCACTTAGTCACGCAAATGAGCAGCTTCCAAATGAGAATCTTTATACAATGAAAAAAAAAGTTGCTGTAAAATTAATACAGGAATCATGCTTAACCTTTGAGCTCCAGCAACTTCTCCAGGAAGATTAATATTGTAATGAGCGCCTAAATGCCATGCAAATTTCTGCCAGGAATCCGCTGAAATTAAAAAGCTAGGTGGCAATCTGGAAAATTAGACACATTTTTTACCTGCTTTCAATTGCACCTTATACCCCCATCATCTCCTATTTAATCTCAGTGACTGGCTGATTACTATACACCATCCTGCAGGAAAACATATGCACTGCCTTACCTGCCCACCCCCCTCACACTGCGCCCTACCCCCCCATACATACATAATACAACTCATTTACATTTAGTGTTATTTTTTATTGCAAAACTGAAATTAATATATATAAGTTGTTATCATATACAGCTCTGTTATACATGAAGAGAGCACTTCAGTTTCTGAATCAGTTTCTCTGATTTTGCTATTTATAGGTTTATTTTTGAGTAAAATGAACATTGTTGTTTTATTCTATAAACTACAGACAACATTTCTCCCAAATTCCAAATAGAAATATTCTCATTTAGAGCATTTATTTACAGAAAATGAGAAATGGCTGAAATAACAAAAAAGATGCAGAGCTTTCAGACCTCAAATAATGCAAAGAAAACAAAAAGTTCATATTCATAAAATTTTAAGAGTTCTGAAATAATCAATATTTGGTGGAATAACCCTGGTTTTAATCAGTTTTTTCATGCATCTTGGCATCATGTTCTCCTCCACCAGTCTTACACACTGCTTTTGGATAACTTTATGCTGCTTTACTCCTGGTGCAAAAATATCAAGCAGTTCAGTTTGGTGGTTTGATGGTTTGTGATCATCCATCTTCCTCTTGATTATATTCCAGAGGTTTTCAGTTTGGTAAAATCAAAGAAATTCATCATTTGTAATTGGTTCTTTCCTGTTAGATATTATTTTTTATTATCTTATAAGGACATACTGTACATCCTTATTACTGCAGCTCTTCTCCTGTCAGATTAACTCTAATTCTAATTCTTCTCTTCAGTTCTGCTGAAACTGAGACTCAGTTCTTAATCATGTTAATAATCTGAGCTAAAGGCTAAAGCTGCTGTTTCCATGTGGGTCAGCCAGACGTCTTCCTGTAGCAGTTTTTTTTCTCCAGTTTCTAAGAGTCTTTATTTGAAGGTGTAGAAACAGTACTCACCGCTCTCTGACTTCATCTGTAATTTCTCTAAAGAAAAGAAAGAACTTCTACTTTTAATAGTTACAGAATTCTCTGTATAGTTACAGAATTCTCTTTTTCTAGTTATTATGATGATGAAAGTGTGAATGTGCTGTAAGTCTGTAAGTGTGTAAAGTAACAGCAGTAACTCCATCTGTTACACCACTACAGCTTTACTACAGACTAAGAGTTTGAAGTTTGTCTGATAAACAGCAGCCCTACTAAAATGATTTTATTCAGTTTTTAGTTTATTTGCTTTCTCTAAAGGAAACAATTTTGTACACTGGAATTTGTACCATTCTAGTTATTTCCCTAAATGGACCTGAATGACCTGGGCGATAAGGGGCATAATTTACCCTGATAAATCACTTTTTACACCGTTATCCAGCTCAAAGTAGCTCCACACCTCCTTACTAGAATCCAAGAGGAGAGTCCTGATATTTAAAACCAGGCATTAATAACTTAAAAAGAAGCTTGTTAAAAAACCTCTGTTTACATCCCATAACACTTTAGCTTCAGCTCTGAGCGCCACTGCCATCACTGTACTGATAATAATATCATAGACATATATACATAGACTCTGCATCGTGTAGCAGCCGGCGCCTGAAGGCAGGCTATGTGAAGTCTATATATATTATATGTCTATGTTATTATCAGTACAGTAATGGCAGCATTTGGAGCTGAAGCTAGTAGCATTATGGGATGTAAACTGTGGTTTTTAATAAGCTTCTTCTGCACTTTTTAAGTTATTAATGCCTCGTTTTAAATGTCAGGGTCTCCTCTTGGATTCTAGTAAGGAGGTGTGGAGCTACTTTGAGCTGGATAACGGTGTAAAAAGTGATTTATCAGGGTAAATTATGCCCCGTATCTCCCAGTCTGAAGGGTGTTTGTTGGAGAAACTGTTAAAATTTCTGGATCTCTGAACGCTGTGGGAGAACGGAGGGGTGCTATTCATCAAAGATAAGAACTTTTTATCATGTTTTACTACAATAAAAGTCCATTTTACACATTAAAAGCAGGTAAAAGGTAAAAAAAGAAGGCAGGACCACATGACAAGGAGGCCAATAGGAAAGAGAAGATGTAGTGAGAAATGAATCATTCCTGTTTAAGGAAGGATGGAAAGTATGGATAGAAACTGCTGAGCGAACGGAACGAATGCTTGTCTGTGTTTTAACATTATTAGACCTTGCTGTTAGTTTTATTGTACTGTAAAATATTACACCAAGGTCAAGTACAGACCGGCATCTCGCCTTGATGTAATGAAATGTTTCTTTATTAATGTGCACCTCACACAAATCAATAACAACAATAAATTAGCAGTGATTGTAATTGAATGTTTTTCTAATTTTACTGTCAGTCGTGATAGATATTCATGCCCATTACAGCATTTTAAATTCATTACGCTTTTTACGTCGTTTTTTTTGCTCTGTGAAACGTTACATACATCAGCGCTCCGGCAATCCATTTGGGCTGTGACACGTGCCAAAAAGTCCTGCTGCACTGTTAATTTAAGCTAAAATATCGCCCTTTAATACTACTTAAGAATGGACAAGCTTGTTACTTGAGTATGCTGGTGTACTTAATTCCTTCGAGAGAGCCGCTGCAGATGATTTAATAACACTCCCGTTGCGTTTGCTGCTGCCAAATAAAGGGTGACTTGGCCTCGGAGTGAGAAGTACGGCTGTTGCAGCCGGCGCTCGCTGTCCATCAGCCGGAATTAGCCTGAGACACTGGGAGATGGAGGTTAGTCTCTTTAGCTAATGCTACACAAAACACATCACTTCATTTTTCATTTTACAGCTTTGGTCAGCTGCACATTACCAGGCTGAAGTGACTCAAATCAGATTTTTTGCTCATTGAGGCTCAGATCTGATTGTTTCATGGCTGTGTGAACGTGCCAAATTTGAGTCACTTTCATACGTGGACATGCAACATGAATGAGAACGGTCAAATCAAATCAGAATTAATTTGCTTTTTGCTTTTACGCATTAGCATTAGCATCAACGCCACGTGCTTCTCTCTCATACCCACACATGCATCTCTTGGTGCAGCTGTGCAGCCATAGCTGCAAAAAAAACAGCAAAAGCAAACAGCCTGGCCTTTTTTCACCTCCTGGACCTGAGCATGAACTTCAGAGCAGCTGTTTACTCTCCACTCCAGCAAAAGATGCTCCACCCTTTTATAAAGCTATGAGTCTCTCGTCTCTCTAATATGAGGGTTTTTGTTGTTGGTGAAGAAGGAGGCGTTTATACAGGTATCAATGTGCAGCATGTGAGACGTTTCAGGAACAGATTTGTTCACATTACACACAGATACAGATCACTTACATTTACAGTGAATGTGAACTGTCAAGATAGACATATCTGATCTGAGCAAAAAATCTATTTTGGGTGAAACGTGAAATAATAAACCAAACAGAGTGTCTCTTGCTCATCATTTTCTTTTCAGAACTAGGTGGGCTCTGACGGATTTGTCGGATTGCTATTTTAACGGTGCAGCTACCTGGACGTGTCCAACAAACTCTTCTCAGCAGAGGAAACTGAGCTGCTGGTTGACGCTGTGAAGGAGCTCCAGCAGCTCATTTACGGGAACAGCAATGTTATTTTATTTACTATTCTGTTTATTGTTGATGTAAAAGTTGCAGAAATAGCGATGAACGTCTGACTGTTGGCGTCTGTCTAGGTTGTATTCAGTCAGTGGAGCTCCTGTGTTTTCTGTTACCAAGATAAACAAGCAAAACTCCAGAAATGTACCTGAACACAACTCATTTCCAGAACACCACGCCCATCAGTGTAGATATATTCAGAAGATCTGCCACTATTTAAATCAGGCAGGAGAAAGTAGTGTAGGATAAGCCCCTTAATATTTTTAATTATCTGCACTGAAGAGTTCAAGTGGTCTTCTTCAAAACTTAAAAGTTTGACTAAAGCCCTAACTGGTGGGGATTAGTCTCTCAGGGGGGCGTCTTTTGAAAATATTTCAGTTTTCTACTTCTACTACTCAGTGATAAAACTCCTGCATCTGGACTGCAATTGAAAAAACAGGAGGACCATTGAGTTTTTTTCTTGGCTTTTTCTTGGTCACATGACATCATGGCTTTCAGTAGCTCCTCCATTTCCACTGGCTGTTGTGTTTTTATGTGGATCTCTGTGGAAACTGTGGCGTGCCCAAAGTGTAATTACTGCACGGCAGTGGACAAATAGCTATTTTATTAAAGGCGAGGAGACGAAACTCAGAGATGTGCGTCAGGACGGGACTAAAATTGCCGGAGGAGCACGGAGTTCAGAGAAAAACAGTAGATAATTCAGCCTGTAATTTTCGTCTGAGAAAAACAGGTACATGATTGTTCTGGAGGGGAATAAAATCACAGAGGATAAAAAAAACCATAAAAGAGAAAACTACCTCAGAAACCCCTGAGAAACTAATCTAATGAAACTAGAATTACATTTTAAGTTTTCTCAACTGAGAAAAAGAGCTCTCACGATCTTTTAAGATCTCTCAAGGTCTCTTTTCAAGGTCTCTCAAGGTGACCCGAACCCTCTGTCACAACAGAAATGAACCGACTCGCCACCAGTCATACAAAACCAGTCTATGAAATAAAACGTCAGCTCGCGTTATGGATAATAACATCAGCCATGCACGGCGAGTCCTGAGCGACTGCGGTTGAGTGCGGAGGGCTGTGTAAATGTGTTTATCGTCGCCGCTGCTGATATAAATTCGCAGATATCAGCTCTGAGAGTGTGTTTAAGCGCGGTTATGCTTTGATAAGTAATCTCGGATTTAATTTGCGTTTATGGCTAGATTTATAACAATAATTTCCTCATAGATGTTTCATTTGGAGTGTTTATGGGTTCCCTGACAGATGGTGTCATTGTGCATCGCTCTGCCACCGCTCACCTCTTCCCGACGGTGGCGACGGCGGCGGCGGCTGCCCTCGGAAAGAGAAGAGTTGATTGAGAAGAGAAATGAAGTGTGAAGTCTCCTTGAATTGCGCTTCAAAGTTTCGAATAAGTGCGGGGAAAAGCTCGTCTATAGCACTGGGGATTCGAGTGGGGATTGAAAGAGCGCCAGGCGATTGAACGCGGTGCTTCTTTTTTTTGTCTTTCAGTCTTTTAGGCTTTTCTACTTTTCGAGTCTTTTTTAAAATCGTATTTTACTCAATCATATTTTGCATATCAGATTTTGTTCTGTATAATGCTGGATACTTTTGTCTGCTAAAGCTACTAAAACATAACTTGATGCTTTAAACTTATACAGAAGCACCAAAAAAAAAAAACCTTGGGAGATCTATACTGTACCCAACCAGAAACCAGAGAAGTATAAGAACTATAGCGGCGACACAAAAACGCCAGACTTAAAAAAAAACCCTACAGCCGCACTAGAAATACTCTCCAAACACGAAGCCACGAGTGAGGGCTCTATCTCCGTGGCTTCTCAGAAGCTGGATCAAAGCCTCTGGAGCTGACAGAAGACTGTGTCTAAAGGTGTGGGCACTTGGAAGATAAAGACAGCTTGATTTTTACAGAAGCACTGCGGCGCTCGCCGCCTTGAAGCCGCTTTTAACGCCGGCCAGGGGAACGGCTTCTGAGTGCGGACGCTGATGGCACAGGATGAAAACTCTGTGCAGGACTGTTTCCCTGCATGTGTGCAGGTTTCTCTTTTCATTTCTTCCCTGAAAAAGGCGGCGTTTCCCCCCGAGAGCGAGCCGCTGACACCAGGACCCCCTCCGCCGCCAACGCCGAGCAAACTCTCCTGATAAAAGCATCCCTGGTGTGTTAGATATGAGAGAATGAGGCGGCGGGAGGAGGGGGGGCTCTCTTATTGTAAGCCATCTGTTTTGTTTGCCAATGTTGTTTTAAGTGTGGACAAGACAGGCTTTAAACAGCAGACTAAAGCAGATCAAATGTCACACGTCGGGTTTCACTTGAACCAATAAAAAAACAGCTTTCTGCAGACCGGTTTAATGTTTTAATAAAGGAGCTGTGATGTTATAGAGCGGTGTTTGTACTGTATATAAGTAAAAGTAGTAACAAAAAAAAAGTGTGGAGAACAGAAGACTACTACTCACTGAAAATAATATTTCATTAGCTCAGTTAAGTTATCATTTAGATTTGACTCTAAGTTGTATTTACTCTATTAACTAAGTTGTAAATATATAACATTTTAAGTTAATTCCACTTAACTGAGTCAAGGCTAGATTATAACTTGAATCAGGTAAGTTTATTCAACTTAACTGAGTTTTATTCACACAACAGTAGTTTTATTAACTCAACAGTTTTTCCCAAGTATTGTGGGCTTAAATAATTGATTTTATTGTATATCTTCTCTACTTGGCAGTAAACTACTCAATATGCAAAAACTATATAAATTAATGAAAGAAAAACTTCTTAAAACTTTGTAACAACATCACCATCAATGAGCAGGCAAAAGGGTCCTAAACTGTGAATCTAAAAGGAAGAGGACAAGGCAAAAAGGGGTAGTCAGAATACAAAAATTATGTTGGCCACAGGAAAAAAATGATAGGAAGGGCATGACAAAAGAGTAGTCAAAAAATATGCAAAAAGGAGTCTGTAACACAGAAAACCAATCAAAAGAAACGCTTAGTAGAAGAGCCATATAAACAGGGTGGTATTTATACAAGACAGACCAAGTGTGAGCAATCAGAAGCTTGGTGAGCGTGAACACCGTAGCCTCATGTGATCAAGGAGAGTCCAGTGAGTGAGCATGTGTAACAGAGTTGAAATCAACAGTTAATAAAATTTATGAGTTTTACAAAAATTGCTCCATTATTATAAAAAAAAGGGGTTAAACATGTAAAAATTATTTATATATATTTTTTTAAAAGTTAAAAATATTTTTGGGAGCTTTTTCTTTTCTTGCTATAATGTCCCTGCAGGCTGTGTCCCTCTGCTTCTGCCGTACCTCCATCAGACGAGTGAAAGCTCTGAGATGGACGGTGTGTAGATGCTGCTTTAATTTTCCCTCTTTAATATTCACATATTTATATGTCCTAAATCTGTTTTAAGTATGTTGTTCCATAATTTTTTCCTCCACATATGCACTTTAAATATTTCTGAATATGTTGTAGATTCATTTTGTTAATCCTGTTGTGCAGTAAGAAAAAAATGCTTTTATCTGTAAATTTTTGAATGATTTTTATGAAAAACAAGCTATATGATCACATGCACGTTGTGTTAAAAATACTATATTAAAAAAACTATACTGAGATGGACGTGTGTTATATCTGCAGCCATTCATTGCAAGATTTGAAGATTTAAAATAAACAGAGTGGAAAGCAGCCCTGGTTTCTGACTGATTCAATGGCTGAACAGTGGTCAGTGGTCACCTGGAATAGTTTTCTCAACCTCTTAAAGAAGTTCCAATAGCTGCTGCTTTTCCTTCACGCTGTGAAGCTCCAGCTCATCCCAATTAAATCACCTCAAATCACCATCTCAGTTCATCAAGATTAGATCAGGAGATTAATGTGGAGGAATAACACTTTTTTATACTCTTTACTACGTAATTCCATATGTGTCCCTTAATCGTTTCATGTCTTTAATAATAATCTACAATGTAGAAAATACAATAAGTAAAGAAATAAAGACACTGAAAGAGAGAAAGTTTTGTCCAAACTTTTGACTTATACTGTAGTTTTAAGAAATGTAAAATGAAATTCTGATCTGTGTATTGCATCAAAACTGGAAAACGAGTAGAAATCATATCTAATACATGTAATGGATGTATGTACTTAAAGCTGATGTAGTAAGATTTGCGATTTGGGGGATTGAGGGCCCTCTCTGGTGAGAATGGGTAATTACACCGAGCATGCAGAAGAAAAATCATTTTAAACTGGGTGGGTGTGATGCGGTCTCCTTTCAGAGCGGATAAATCCAATTCCAGGTTATGTTCAGTGTGAGAGAGCGAGAGAGAGAGAGAGAGGGAGAGAGAGCTCAGTCAGAAACTTCACTCCTTCGTTTCTTTGGTTTTACTATGAGTGAATGAGCTACTGAGCTCTGAGTTTCTACTTCTGAAGTCTCCATTGCTCCACCAGCCGCTCGCGTTCAGTAAAACTGAGCCGGATCCTCTTTTAGAGGCTGTACGTGTGACGTAAGTTCGTAAAGACACGTGACATGGCCAGAAGAAGAAGAACTCCCGCGAAAAGAGACGACACCCCAGTTTTTAGAATGAACATATTATTAGGATTAGCAGGGATGGTTGTTTCAGCACACTGGTACCATTAAACACTATATTTTATCCCTTTTCTGCATTCAGTTTAGAAACTAAATAATACGGACTAATACTTTAATAAAAATAATAAATGAGAAAAAAAATAATAACAACAAGGTAAAATAAAGATGTGTTAAAAAAATAAATGTATGAAATAAGTTAGGAACAAATTGGATAAGAACAAATCAAGACTAATATAACCAGTTATTGACTGATTATACTGGAATTGGTGGTTGTTGTGAAAAAAGCCACAAAGTGCTGCTATCCGTGGTGCTGAACAACTAGACTCCCACTGGACTGGTCTTTATTCTGGAACATAATGTTTCACCACACTGTAATTCCACTATTTATCTAATCTCAAATAAATTAAGCCTGTTTTTTTTTTTTTTTGTAAAAATGAATTATTTCCAAAAATTACCCAACTATTTTCCATACATCAGCTCACAGACACAGCCTTGTGCTAATCCACATCACCCTAGGAATGATGAGGAGAAAGAGCACCATCTACTGTACCCACCCAGAGAGAGCAAGGCCAACTGTGCTCTCTCAGGGCTTTGGCAGCTGATGGCAAACTGCATGACTGGGATTCGAACCAGCAATCTCCTGATCATAGTGGCAGCGCTTAGCCAGCTGTACCACTCGATGCCAGCTTAATTATTAATTAATTAATATTTTGGTTTTTGCAGGGGGTGGTGCCAAATATGTGAGATAAACCATTTTCATATTATATGTTTATTACACTTATTAAGCCAAGAAGAAATGGTTTCATACGGAAAAATACTTTTAAGGGCAAATCCATTGAATGGGTGCCATTTGCTTGTAGGAACTCATCTTTTTTTAACACTGAATGATGTTTACAAAACTCATATAACATTTAAAAAGCATGTTTAAGAGCAAGTCCACTAATTCCTTTGATTTTCTTTCAAGAAAGTCTTTATTTTAAGGAAAATTTTGACTGCATGTTCAAATAATTGATATTCGTTCCTGTTACTGGCACTCATTCCTGTTACTTTTTAGGTTTTGATAGGACTGAAAATAACAGGAATTAGTTTTTAGCATAGAATTAGCAAAAACATGAAAAATAGCTAAATGACAGCTATGCTAATAGCATAAGGACACTGAACACATTTTAGTGATTTTCCAAAAAAAATAAAAAATTTTAAACATAAACAAATAAGATGTAGGGATTAATTTAGGTAACAGTGTTGAGTGTTGAGACTGAGCTCCTCAGTCATCGTTTTTTGGCCTTCTAATGATCTTCAGAAGAACCAGTTGATGTCACTTCCTGTTGTAGATGTGACTTCCTGTTGTAGAATGTTCCAGATGTTTCAGATGATCAGGGTAATGTGTTACTGTAACAGGACTGAGTGAAAAACAGGGACACAACTAAATGTGTATTTTATAACTTAAATATTATGGATTTCTTATTGAAAAAAATATTTTTTAAAGCATAGATGGGATTTGGAGTCACACAACAATGCAAATGATTTTGAAGGATTTTAATAAATATATTTCATGGTAAAGTTGGAGAGTGGGGGACAGGTAACAAATGCTATTTTTGTTTTTATTAATGTTTTTAATTACACATCTTACTTTTTCAATTATTTTTTTTCCTAGATCTTCACATTTTAAAAAGTGTCAATTTGCCCCAGAACTAAAAAAAAAAAATAATAAATAAAAAAATAAAAAAATAAAACGTTAAAGGCTTCTGGTCACGTGTTGCCGCGTCACGGTCTGTTGTGTCACGTGACGGTTGTAGAAGGAAGATGGCTGCAGACAACCTGCCCTCGGAGTTTGATGTTGTGATAGTGGGCACAGGTAAGATACACACACCTGGAACAGCGCGCGGGAACACCTGGAACACCGGGAACAGCTGGATTAGTGTAGTAGTGTGAGTGTAGGGTGTGCGGGCTGGAGTACAGAATACTGAAAGCCTCGAGACTAGCGGCTACAGCGTTAGCATTAGCATTAGCGTTAGCATTAGCTGCAGTGCTGACTGTGTTGCTCTCGCGCTCAGAGAGAACAGTAATAAGGATGCAACTGTAGCTCAGCGCAGGTGATTAATAATGTCCGGGTTATTATAGTGATATTAATAATCACAGGCTGTATTACTGACTCTCAGTGTGAGAGTGTGAGGTCAGAAAGAGTTTAATGTAGAGACAGACAGACAGAGAATGTGAGTGTGTGTGTGTATGTGTTTCTGTGTGTGTGTGTGTGTGTGTGTGTGTGAGAGAGAGAGAGAGAAACAGACAGTGTGTGAATCAGTGAGAGAGATAGACAGATAGACAGATAGACAGATAGATAGATAGATAGATAGATAGATAGATAGATAGATAGACAAAATTAATGTGTGAGAGAGACATACAGGCAGGCAGACAGACAGAAAGTGTGTATGAGTGAGATAGAAAGATGGATAGACAAACAGACAGAAACAGTAAGACATGAGACAGATGGTTTGTGATAGATTGATTTATAGATTGATAGACAGTGTGAGAGAGAGAGACAGACAATGTGAGAAAAAAGACAGACTGTGTGTGAGAGATATTGAGAGAGACAGACAGAAAGAATGAGAGACAGTGTGTGTGAGGGGAAAAAAGAGAATTAGATAGATAGACAGGCTGAAAGTGTGTGTGTGAAAGAAAGAGACAGAAAGAGTGAAAGACATACTGAGATGCATGAGAGAGAGACAGACAGACAGAGAAAGAGCGAGAAAGTGTGTGTGTGAGTGTGTGAGAGAGAGAGAGAGAGAGAGAGACAGTGTGTGAATCAGTGAGAGAGATAGATACATAGCTAGATAGACAGAATGAGTGTGTGTGAGACAGGCAGACAGACAAAAAATGTTTGTGTGAGAGAGAGACAGAAATAGTAAAACCCACTGTGTGAAAGAAAGAAAAAAAGAGTTAGAGAGACAGATAGTGTGTAAGAGAGAGAGAGAGAGAGAGAGAGACAGAAAAAGTGAGACAGACGGTTTTAGATAGATCGATAGATAGTATGAGAGCGAGAGAAAGACAGGCAGCGTGTGAGCAAGAAAATACAGTTAGAGAGACAGACAGAAAAGTGAGACAGACGGTTATTGATAGATAGATAGATAGATAGATAGATTGTATGAGAGAGAGAGAGACAGGCAGTCTGTGAGAAAGAAAATAGAGTTAGAGAGATGGACAGAGAGTGTGTGAGAGAGATAGAAACAGACAGAAAGAGTGAGACATGAGACATATGGTTATAGATAGATAGATAGATAGATAGATAGATAGATAGATAGATAGATAGATAGATAGATAGATAGATAGATAGTCTGTATGACAGATGGAAAGAGAGAAGGACAGACAGTGGCAGTGTGTGAGAGAGAAAGAAAAAGATAGATAGATAGATCGATAGATAGTATGAGAGCGAGAGAAAGACAGGCTGCGTGTGAGAGAAAATACAGTTAGAGAGACAGACAGAAAACGTGAGACAGACAGTTATAGATAGATAGATGGATAGATACATAGATGGATAGATAGATAGATTGTATGAGAGAGAGAAAGACAGGCCGTCTGTGAGAAAGAAAATAGAGTTAGAGAGATGGACAGAGAGTGTGTGAGAGAGATAGAAACAGACAGAAAGAGTGAGACATGAGACAGATGGTTTGTGATATGGCCCTAAAATAATATCACAATATTTCATGGTATTTTTCACGATACCGCTACTCTTGCCAATACCACACAAAACACGAAATTAAAAATAAAAACTATTTAAAGAATACACTACTGCAACAAAACAAAAAAAATATTCCTGCATACATTATGACATGGTATGATACGGTATACAATTTCAGATTTGTAACAGAAGCCAGCATAAAGTTATCCAAAAGCAGTGTGTAAGACTGGTGGAGGAGAACATGATGCCAAGATGCATGAAAAAAAAACTGTGATTAAAAACCAGGATTATTCCTCTAAATATATTTCTGTGCTCTTAAAACTTTATGAATATGAACTTGTTTTCTTGTATTATTTGAGGTCTTAAAGCTCTTTTTCGCATTTTCTGTAAATAAATGCTCTAAATAAAGATATTTTTATTTGGAATTTGGGAGAAATGTTGTCTGTAGTTTATAGAATAAAACAACAATGTTCATTTTACTCAAATATAAACCTATAAATAGTAAAATCAGAGAAACTGATTCAGAAACTGAAGTGCTTAGGGTTATGTAATATCTATTGATGTTAGTGCTGGGCGATATATGAAAAATCATATATCACGATATGGATTTTTTTTATATCACAATAACGATATATATATATATATATATATATATATATATATATATATATATATATATATATAATCATGATATACCACATTTAAATATGTTTTTTTAAAGTTATTCTTAAAAAGACTAAATACTATCATTGCTTACTTTTTTCCAACTTTATTTCAAAGTGACATTAAACCCAACTTTCGCAAATGAGAATTACTACCTTTTAGTGCAGCAATATATGTAAATATATATCAAATGAAAACAGATGAGGTAGATGCAGTAGCTCATTTTTTTTAAAGAACAATGCGTCTCCATTGTTCAGCTCTCATGAGTTTAATAATGTAAAGCACGTCGCAAACCGGCGTGTCCCTGCGTGACCGTCAAATAACGTAAAGCAGCGTCACGCCGCAAAACCACATTATGAAGCTTTTATTTTGTTATTTTGAAGATTACTTTATTATCACTTATATAAACCGAGTTTATGCAAAGTGACCATGCCAATACATTTCATCATAGCCTACTTTATATATTTGCATGAATAATTGATGAAATTACTGTAGAAATGATAGAGACGATAGAAGATAAGTAGCACGATAGACACTTTTCACAATATCGTCCTCACGATATTTATCATCATATCACACAGCACTAATTGATATTATTCCGTACGATACCCTGAATGGGATGCAGTACAGACTCTGTACAGTTCTACAGGACGTAGCAGAAGATGTAGGTTACTACACCCCCACTACTACGTTCAGGAGATTAACGTCCACCACAGAGCAGATCCAGGTCCTGTCCTCATTCTGCACATGCAGTGTCCTGATTCAGAGCAGAGGAGTGCACCAGTTCCTCAGGACAGCAGGAGATGACGCCTGTGCTCCCCTGTGTTAGTGGTGTTTCTGCAGTCGTATGGAGAAAAGGAAGGGCGGAGGAGAAAAGGAAAGGATTGCGATGGCTGAGAGCGACGTCCCCGTGCCGTGATTGATGGTGTGCAAATGAATATCTCTGGCCCACTTCTGCTTCTTCTCGTGCAAAACCACCAGAGCCAGCTGGTCCCTGGGCTGCCGGTGACATGGGGACATGTGCTGCCGGGCTATTTCTGCTCAGACGCCGCTCTGCTGTTCCGCCGTTCCGCCGTTCCGTGTCAAGGTTGCTCAGACAGGCGTGTTTTGTCCCAGGTTCCCTCGTTACCCTCTCCTCGTTCCTGCGCCGGGTACAGGTGGGGACGAGAGTATGGACAGGGAGCAGTTGTTAATCAATATGGCGGACCTCTGATGACATCTGGTAGACCCTGTGACGGTGTGAAGGCCGTGTTCCCGTTGGTTGCGCTCCGTCGCCTGCTGTTCTCTACGCGTCTGACCTGAGAGTCTCCAGGGGGTTGAAGCGTGCAGCTTGCAGACTGGCATAAAGCACCTACAGCACAGCAGGGTGTCCAAACTTTGCTTCAAAACCATATTTTTTTACATTAATAACTAAGGGTGTGACGAGACACTAATATCACGAAAACGAGACGAGATTTAAAAATAAAATTTTAAAGAAAACGTCAAAAATGAAAAATCAAAACTTCAAAACTAGAGTTTTATTCAACCGGTTTCTCTCACACATTGATTATATAAGAAATAGAAATAAGAATAAGAATATAAAATAAAAATAAAACTAGGTCTTATATAGTGCAAACAATAAGTGCAAACCACAACCAATCATATTAAGACTATTGTTTGTGTGTTTTTTCTCCTAAATCTCTTGTAATTTAACTATGCAGAACCATAACCAGTCATATTAGGACTATACTTGAAGTGAAACAGAGACAGAACATGTTTTTAAATACAGTACAGAGCTAAGGGATTAGTACAGCTGTCTATGAAACAGTCACGTGCAGGATTTACTTACAGTATTTATATATGGTTTGTATCTTGTTGGTCACTCTGTTACCGTTTATTGTTTCCACTGGAGCCAAAATGCAGCCAGATATACAACTTAAAAGTAGCAGAAGCTTCTTCTATACAAATACCTGAATTTTCCTCTTCTGCTGAGAGCTGCTCTCACTGCTCAGCCACCACACTCGCTGCTATCACTACTGTGTTGCCAGATCCATCTTAAAAAGTCTGCGCTAAACTATTTTTTTCCCCGCGAGACAGGTTTAAGCTTGACGAGAAATATGGTCATGTTTTAATCTCGCGAGATCTTGTCACACCCCTATTAATAACTAAAATGTGTTCCACACTGTAAACCTATACGTTGTTTGAACTCAAATGATTTCTTAATGAAGTCTGTTTTACATAAAATTGGACATTTCTAAACATTACTCAACTATTTTGAGTTAGTAGTTTGAGTTGAACCAACTTATAATAACTTTATGAGTTTAGTCTGTTTTGCCGTTGGCAGCTTCTTTTCCATTGGCTTCTGTCACAATCTATTTGCATACTGGGTGTGTCCAACAGTTTCTGACAGACACTCACCATCAGTGTGTAGTGATTCCCCCCGGGTTACCTTACAAATAAATCAACTTCCTTTAGTTGTAATAACTTGATGTTTTAATTTATGCTAACTCAAGTTTTCATTCCCCACTAGTCCAGCAGCGGGGTTGCCAGTGTGATAAGGTGGTTGCCAGTGCGACGAGGTGGTTGCCAGTGCGATGAGGTGGTTTCAAATGCAATTTGGTGTTTGCCAGTGGGATGAGGTGGTTGTCAGTGGGATGAGGTGGCTGCAAATGCAACGAGGAGGTTGCCAGTGCGATGAGGTGGTTGTCAGTGGGATGAGGTGGTTGCCAGTGCGATGAGGTGGTTGTCAGTGCGATGAGGTGGTTTTTAGTGCGATAAGGTGGTTGCAAATGCAACGAGGGGGTTGCCAGTGCGATAAGGTGGTTGCAAATGCAACGAGGGGGTTGCTAGTGCGATGAGGTGGTTGTCAGTGCGATGAGGTGGTTGCAAATGCAACGAGGGGGTTTCCAGTCCGAT
The DNA here is from genome assembly GCF_023375975.1 of Astyanax mexicanus. NCBI lineage: Eukaryota > Metazoa > Chordata > Actinopteri > Characiformes > Acestrorhamphidae > Astyanax > Astyanax mexicanus. The sequence goes on along the minus strand of NC_064424.1, from coordinate 1,238,943 downwards.
GAGGGGGTTTCCAGTCCGATGAGGTGGTTTTCAGTGAGATAAGGTGGTTGCAAATGCAACGAGGGGGTTTCCAGTGCGATGAGGTGGTTGTCAGTGCGATGAGCTGGTTGCAAATGCAACGAGGGGGTTGCCATTGTGATGAGGTGGTTGTCAGTGCGATGAGGTAGTTGTAAGTGCGATGAAGTGGTTGCAAATGCAACGAGGATGTTGCCAGTGCGATGAGGTGGTTGTCAGTGCGATGAGGTGGTTGCAAATGCAACTTGGGGGTTGCCAGGGCTGCTAAGGTGGTGGCCAGTGTGATGAGGGTGTTGTGGGTGCTACGAGGGTGTTGCGAGTGTGGCGTAGGGTTGCAACGGTATGAGATTTTCACGGTATGATAACCGTCTCAGAAAATACCGCGGTATCACGGTATCACAGTTTGTTACATATATTATTAAACTGACCCTTAAAGAAATTACAACAAAGGTTTTTTGTTCAATTAACTATTTATTGTAGAAACCTGGAACAATTATATAGATAATGTCTCCTTAAAAAAATAAACTGTACACCATCAGGTGAAGGAAACCAGGTTTTTCCACTACTCTTAAGGTCATTAAGGGTGTATATAATTATATATATATATATATATATATATATATATATATACACACACACACACACACGTGTCACACATTACATGTCCTCTAAGAAGTAAAGATCCTGTGTTTAAACTATTCAGTACAATTATTTAAGTTTAAATTATTTAATATCTGATAAACTGAGCCTGGGTCAGTGTCTGATCAACGACTGTTGTAAACGTCCGTTTTACTGCCAAGTTGGTATATAAGCAGATAGAGGAGATTTATTTCTGAGTCTGGTTTTAACACATGAAAAACAGGCACGTCAGAATTTGAAAATGAACGCATGTAAATGAATGGCGTCTTTCACATCCAGTCCGGCCAGGACCTTTACACGGACACGTGAATCCGTCGTAGCACGCACTTCACGCCTGTACCTGCGTGCCCAAATTTCGGATAACTCAGCGCTTTTGCGGGCGCTTACCGCAGGGGTTGTGCACGACTACAAAGAGGTTTTATTTAGGTTCAGATTAAAATTATAAGCTAAACACATACTTTGCGCTGCACGGCGGGGTGGTGTTCTTGGAGATGGGAGAACAGGTTTGACGTATGTCCACCTTTAGCTGCGACTTTACAGCCACATTGATTACGAATTGGATAACCATCCTCGGGTGCGTTCGGCGGGTCTCTGAAATAGTCCCACACTGCTGATTTTAGTTTAGCCTTTTTTTAGGCGGACGGAGATAATGTTTAGTCTGATGCACTTTCTGCTGTTCTCACCGCTGTGTGCTGAGCAGCTGAAGCGGAGCAGAGTTGCGCATGCGCGGGTGAGTTTCTCCGCTGGCTTGCCTTTTACCGGTAATAAGCAAACACACACGGTATGATAACCGTGCATTTTAATACCATGGTATACCGTGAAACCGGTTACCGCTGCAACCCTAGTGTGGCGACAGGGTTGCGAGCGTGGCGCGGTTGTGCAGTAGTGCTGAATCTGTTGTGCTTCTTCTCAAAACTCGGTTTCATTTACGGATTTTCACCAGCCGACCTCCCACCCACAAATCTGAACGAGGGAACAACAAGAGTGCTGACAGAGAGTGAGAGAGAGAAAGAGAGAGAGAGAGAGAGAGAGATATGGATAGGGCTAAGGGTGACAGAAGGAGGAGGAGAGAAAGAGAAGTGACTTCCTATTCTTTCTCTACCTCTCCCTCTCTCTGCCTTTCTCTCTCTCTCTCTCTCTCTCTCTCTCTCTCTCTTTCTTTCTCTTTCCCTCGTTCGGCCCTGACTATAAATAAAACACAAAATGACTTTCAAGGTGCAGAGATAGAATCCATTCTAGAATGTTCTCTGAAATGAAGAGTGATTTATGATTTCATACAATTCCCGCTGAAAGCATTTCGGGCTTTGCTCGGTCATCAAAGTCTGACCAGCCTCGATCTATTATTTATCGCCCGGCATGTCTATGTGGCACCAGTGCTTTATGGCAGGTAATGTTTGTCTTTAGCAAACATGATGTGGAAAAATCGATACAGGATAGGATAAATGGCATTAAAAGATGGCGGCGGGAGGTTATTTACACTTTTTAAAAACATCTCTAGTATTTTCTCGACAGTCAGAAGCTGCCCGGCTCTTCTGCTGCTGTTTTCACTGAGTAAGTTACTCAGGTGTTTCCTGTTTATCAGAGCAAATGAAAAGAAATGCGTAAATATAATATATCTCTTTCCTCTGTTGATGCTTTCTCTCAGGTTATGTTACAGAATGAAGATTCAATAATATTGTTGAAAGGCACAGTGAAAGGCAGGGTATCAGGGTATCAGAAACCGTATTCTGGAGTTTTATTGTAAAATGCACACTAAACAGACAGTGAAACTGTACAATACTGTGCATTTTTCACTTTACTAATTCTTCACTAAACCACAAGCTACTTGGGAGAGTAAAAACTATATGAAACTATATAACTATAACTATAGAAATGTTTTCATTTAGTTCTGCTGTTTGAGAAGCTCAGACAGCCCACAGCAGGATTAGCTAGCAGACTTCGTCTGAGGGAGGAATCTGTACCTGCTGTGTGTGGCAAGTCAGCAACATTAACATTTAGTGTTAGGAAGATCCTGTGCTCTGTTCGCTCAATTAAAATCAAGTTATATGTTATAGTAACTACAGACTTAATGTACAGTATAACTATGTTATTTATAGTTAACAGGATTTTTGTCAATTGTCTGCCTGACATTATACCACTAAAATCTTGCTGCTAAAATACTGCTAAATTGGTCTTGAGGCCTAAATGTAGACAAATGGAGGGCATTACAAAAAAATAATCGCGACTAATCAACTAATCGAATCAAATAATCGGCAGATTAATCGACTACTAAAATAGTTATTAGGGCTGCGGCGATTGGTCGATATAATCTTGTTTTCTCTCTCTATAATGTTGATTATTTAAATTTGTCGACAACAAATTTCATTGTCAACTAATCGCTAATTTGTAACAGTACTGAATGAATTACACAAGAACACAGAAGCGCAATGGGACATAAATGGGGTAAATGTCTTTTTTAGAGATGGAGGACATGGCAGAAATAATCGCTGACTAATCGACTAATCAAACAAATAATTGGCAGATTAGTCGACTACTCAAATAGTCATTAGTTGCAGCTCTACTCTGAACACTGAGTGAAGTAAGAGAACTGATGCGCGGTAAAGATTTTTATAAAGGTGGCGTTGGGTGTGAATGCAGATTTAAGGCGGAAACTCAGCGCAGGAACAGTGTTTTCCTTCAGGTCCAGGCTGGTGTAAAATGGTGGTGTGTATCAGGCTATAACCCGGCGGTGGAGGATCCTCCATCAGTTAAATGGCCGGGCGAGGAAGATGCGATGGACCTCTGGGTTTGCTCGGAATAAATCACTTTCCCATTGTGTGAGAGAGACGGGACGGGGCAAGGCCAGATGAGGAGGAAGAAAGATGGAGGGACAGGCACGCTCCAGCGACTTAATGGAGTTGTTTTCAACTCCACCCGGCTCCTTCTCTCCGGCCTGGACCCCACACATCCCCCCGTACTCTATACTCTTTATTCTGTACTCTGTACTCTAGGGCTGGCCCGAATAGCGTTTTTTGAGCTCCGGATATTCGGCACTGATTCGAAGCGAATATTCGAATATTCGTTTTTAAAAAAAGAGGTAAAAATTTTTTTTTTAAAAAAGCAAATCACGGCCCCTTTAATCCACTGAAAAATGTTCAATTTGCTCTGACCGACGAGACATATTCACCCCGGATTTTTGGTGTTTTTATCCCGGATTTTTGTGTTTTCACCCCATATTTTTTCTGTGTTTTTAGCCCAGATTTCTTTGTGTTTTCATCCCGGAATTTCTGCTGCCCCACACGCGGCTTATCCGCTGCGTAAGCAGGCTAGGAGGCTGCTGCTGCACGGTTTCTCCGCTGCGCAAGCCAGCCCAGTAAATTGCTGTTTGTGTTTTCACACTTAGGCTATTTGCTTAAAAAAACAAACAAAAAAACGTTTGTTCAGGAAGTATTTTATATTCTTAATCTTCTTATATTCTTAGTATTTTATATTCTTACTCTGTACCCTGTACTCTTTATTCTATACTCTTTATTCTGTACTCTTTATTCTGTACTCTGTACTCTTTATTCTGTACTCTGTACTCTTTATTCTGTACTCTGTACTCTTTATTCTGTACTCTGTACCCTGTACTCTTTATTCTGTACTCTGTACTCTTTATTCTGTACTCTGTACCCTGTACTCTTTATTCTGTACTCTGTACTCTTTATTCTGTACTCTGTACTCTTTATTCTGTACTCTTTATTCCGTACTCTTTATTCTGTACTCTGTACTCTTTATTCCGTACTCTGTACTCTTTATTCTGTACTCTGTACTCTTTATTCTGTACTCTGTACTCTTTATTCTGTACTTTGTACTCTTTATTCCGTACTCTGTACTCTTTATTCTGTACTCTGTACTCTTTATTCTATACTCTTTATTCTGTACTCTTTATTCCGTACTCTGTACTCTTTATTCCGTACTCTGTACTCTTTATTCTGTACTCTTTATTCTATACTCTTTATTCTGTACTCTTTATTCCGTACTCTGTACTCTTTATTCCGTACTCTGTACTCTTTATTCTATACTCTTTATTCTATACTCTTTATTCTGTATTCTGTACTCTTTATTCTGTACTCTTTATTCTGTACTCTTTATTCTGTACTCTGTACTCTTTATTCTTTACTCTTTACTCTTTATTCTGTACTCTGTACTCTTTATTCTGTACTCTTTATTCTGTACTTTTTATTCTGTACTCTTTATTCTTTACTCTTTATTCTGTACTCTGTACTCTTTATTCTTTACTCTTTACTCTTTATTCTGTACTCTGTACTCTTTATTCTGTACTCTTTATTCTGTACTCTTTATTCTGTACTCTGTACTCTTTATTCTGTACTCTTTATTCTGTACTCTTTATTCTGTACTCTTTATTCTGTACTTTTTATTCTGTACTCTTTTTTCTGTACTCTTTTTTCTGTACTCTTTTTTTCTGTACTCTTTTTTCTGTACTTCTGTACTCTTTACCCTGTACTTTTTATTCTGTACTCTGTACTCTTTATTCTGTACTATGTACTCTTTATTCTGAAATCTGTACTCTTTATTCTGTACTCTTTAGTCTGTACTCTTTATTTTGTACTCTTTATTCTGTACTCTTTATTCTGTACTCTGTACTCTCTATTCTGTACTCTCTATTTTGTACTATGTACTCTTTATTCTGAAATCTGTACTCTTTATTCTGTACTCTTTATTCTGTACTCTTTATTCTGTACTCTTTATTCTGTACTCTTTATTCTGTACTCTGTACTCTCTATTCTGTACTCTCTATTCTGTACTCTGTACCCTCTATTCTGTACTCTCTATTCTGTACTCTTTATTCTGAAATCTGTACTCTTTATTCTGTACTCTTTATTCTGTACTCTTTATTCTGTACTCTTTATTCTGTACTCTTTATTCTGTACTCTTTATTCTGTACTCTGTACCCTCTATTCTGTACTCTCTATTCTGTACTCTTTAGTCTGTACTCTTTATTCTGTACTCTTTAGTCTGTACTCTTTATTCTGTACTCTTTAGTCTGTACTCTCTATTCTGTACTCTCTATTCTGTACTCTCTATTCTGTACTCTTTATTCTGTACTCTTTATTCTGAAATCTTTATTCTGTATTCTGTACTTTTTATTCTGTACTCTTTATTCTGTACTCTGTACTGTGTTTTAAACCGTAAACGTAAACCAGAGCTGCAATGATTAGTTGACATAATCTTTAAGACTTTGTCGACTTGAAGTTTTAGTGTCAGTGAATCATTCATTTGTAACTGAAAAGCACTATGTGAAGTGCTGATTACTGAAACACCCAAACACTGAAATTAGAGCTTAGATTCTCTTCCTGAACCCGACCCAACCAGAGGCCAGACTCAATTGCTAGTAAACAGCTCTAGTTGTTCTGTTTTTAAACAATATAATAAAGTAATCTGTTTATTACTGTTTATAACGCTGTTCTGTGGTGTACTGTATTTTATGCACTGCATTGCAGTTATATACATTATGAGAGCGTGGGCTGTATTGAGAGTAACTGTACTGGGCAGTAATGTGGATTATAGTAGTGTGAGTGTAATTGTAATTGTGGGGACGTTGGCTCTTCACAGATTGAACTTGGCGGGGGGTTTTGAGGGAGGTCAGGAGGACGATGCGCTGCAGGATTTAATAGTGATCACTAACAATACGTCCCGTCTCTTCTGATCCACAGGCCTCACCGAGTCGGTCATCGCCGCCGCCTGCTCACGAGTGGGACAGAGGGTTCTTCACCTGGACAGGTAAACCTGCACTTCACTGATATCACCTCTAATTACAGAGTTTTATATGATGCTGCACATGATGAAACTCTTCCTCAACCTCTTCCTCATTGTCTGCAGCAGCTAGTAAAATAAAATATTCAGAAAAACAAAACGAGTCGATCAGGAAAAGCACCATGTCTACATCAACCCATGAATTAGTATTCATGGCCCCGCCCACCTCGGCTCGGGACCGCCCACAGACAGAGCTGAACCGGGCAGCGACGCCATCTCGTCAGATAGGAGATAACTAACAGCGCTAGGAACAGCATGCAGTTCATTCCTGTGTTATTTGTGCGAATAACACATCAGTGTTTATATACTTTACCCAGTAATTCAGAGCTAAGGAACAAATGGTTAGAATTAGTCTATGGAGGAAAAACAATACCAGCCAAGTACAATAGAGATAGGTAGGTGTTTAGATGTTTAGATCAGTTTCTACTTACACAAGTTAAAATAAAAAATCCACCCTGGGGTTTTGTTCCAACTGCCTGGAGGGTGGATTTTTACTTTCTGGACCTGGACTCTACCCTCCTCTGTGTGTAACTATAGGTTTAAATAGGATCTCCGGTGGATTTGGTGTTTTACAGAGACTCTAAGACTAGGTCAGTGGCTGAACTGCACTTAGCAGGGCATTATTACACGTGTTGTAATGTAACATATGATCACATTGTAAAGACTGTTATAAGTGTAAAAATGTCTTTATTTTAACATTTCTAACTGTTGTCCATATGGTCTGTGCCTCCTGATGTCAAAGTGCTGTTAGCCAATCAGAGGCGATATGTTTGCATGTATAAATCCTATCATCTCCCCTCGACCACTCCTCCACCGGACTAAAGCAGTGTTATACAAGATCACCGGAGCACTTTTTTATCCACAAAAACAGCTCACATGGAATTTATTCATACTAGAGACACAACTAGACATTTTAAAATGAATGAAAAAACGACGAGTATTTTTTAATCTTTACTTAGTTAAGTAGTTGTTGCTTCTCATAATCTGGATTAGAACATTTCTTAAAAATTCACTATTCACTGTATACCTGTAACTCTACCTCTTCACTACTTTACTTTAACTGATGCTCTCAAACACTTTATTAAGAGACAAGAAATTCAAGTAATTAACTCTTGATGAGTTCAGCACAGCTGTTAACTGAAAGCCTGAATTCCAGGAAACTCTACCTCATAAAACTGACTGAGAAAATCCAACAGAGATGTTCAAAACTGATCATCTAAACAAGAGGAGATACTTTAAAGAATCTATAATATAAAACATATTCTGGTTTTAATTTTTTTTAACACTTTTTACTTGACACGCTTTACGTATTCTGTGTAAAAAGGCTTTAAATCAGTTTTTTTTTAATCAATAATCCTGTTTTTTCTGATTTCAGGAGAAACTACTATGCGGGTAACTGGGCTAGCTTCACTTTAAACGGGCTGCTGTCGTGGATAGAGGAGTATAAGGTCTGTATATCTCTATAAGCATTGTGTTCACACTAGGATACATTATACTGGTTTGAGATTGGGAGTAAACTGCTGATGGGTTTTGGTGTTGTTTACAGGCGCAGCAGGAGAAATCACCAGATGACCAGACGGATGTGGAGCAGGAGTGGAGAGAGAAGATCGAGGAGGGAGAGGAAGTTCTGACTCTTAACTCTGTAGACTCCACCATCTCTAACCTGGAAGTGTTCACTTACGCCAGGTATAGATTTACACATTTGTCCTTTTGGATATGTTCACATTACCAAACTGAAGTGACTCAAATCAGATTTTTTGTTCAATGTGGATCAGATCTGATTTTTTCATGGCTGTGTGAACGTACCAAATCTGATTTTTTTTTTTCCAAGTCAGACTTGAGTCGCTTTAGCTATGTTCACATTACCAGGCTGAAGTAACTCAAATCCGATTTTTTGTTCAAAGTGGATCAGATCTGATTTTTTGCTCAATGTGGCTGAGATCTGATTTTTTCATGGCTGTGTGAACGTACCAAATCTGATTTTTTTTTTCAAGTCAGACTTGAGTCACTTTAGCTATGTTCACATTAGCAGGCTGAAGTAACTCAAATCCGATTTTTTCCAATTAGATTTGAGTCACTTTAGCTATGTTTACATTACAAGGCTGAAGTGATTTTTACGTATATCAGATTTTTTGCTTGTTGTGTTTTGTTTTTTCCAAATCAAATTTGAATCACATCAGATTGTTTCATGGCTGTGTGAACGTCCCATATCAGATTTAAAAAAATCACTTTTGCTGTAAATGAACAAGAGTGCTTTATTCACCGAAATAAACAGTTTTCAGGAAAGAAGTGTGTGTGCTCGTTTGAGTTTAAAATAATTTTTTTGTCTTTTTTTATTACAGTTTTTTTACTTAGCTTAACCCAGTGTCGAGACCTGCTGAATTAGAAGTTCCTTATAGGGGTGTGCCATATCGTATCGTACGCAATAATATCGACAACATTTTTGAATATAGTGAACAATATTATACCCTGAAATATTGTATCATATCACCCACCCCTAATTATCACATCAGGGTTCTACTTTTTTGCTTTTTTTATCAAAAGAAAAATTCACACTGTTCTCAATTCCCATTATATATCTACTAGATACAGATTATATCTGTCCAGTATCATTTATTTTACTTTAATCCTGGATATATAGAGATATTTGGAGTGCATTATTATTACTATTAGCATTGACTTCTGTTACAAATCTGATAAAAAGCTCAGTTAGTGGTGTGCCATATCATTGCAAAAATATGCAATAATAAAATGTCATTTTCATTTTGTTGCAGTAGTGTTTTTCCTGAATTTTTTATTTTTTTTTAATTAAGTGTTTTTTCATATTGCCAAGAATATTGCTATCATGAAAATAGCATGAAATATTGTGATATAATTTTTGTTTCTTACAGTGTCTCCTAAAATGTGCCTTATAATCCGGTGCACCTTATAGTGCCACAAAATACGATAAACTAAAAATCAGATTCTGTGAGGAAGTCTCTTTTACCTGCTGTGTGAACGTAGCTTTATGTTCTCTTCCTCCACAGTGAGGAGCCTGAGGAAGAGGAGGAGGTGAAGGCTACGTCTGTAGGCAGTGTGTTAATCGACTCTTTAGCAGCAGAAGCTAAAGAGAACAGCAGCAGCTCTACAGAAGCTCAGAACTCCAGCGGTCCTGATGATACAACTCCAGATAAAGATGATGATGAGGAGCATCAGCATCAGGAGCCCGAGAACGAGCAAACGCCCGAGACCCAGGAGGAACCAGAAAACGAACCGCAGCCAGAGCCGGTTCCAGAGGTGAAGAAGAAGAAGATAACCTATGCTAAGCTAATAAAGGAAGGACGCAGGTTTAACATTGATCTCGTGTCTAAGGTGAGTTACTCAGTTAAAAAAATAAAGATAATATATAGTATATATTCAGTCTGAAAAAAACATCGAAAAACTGCTTGGTTTGCACTCCTAAACATAAAATTTTTTAAATATTATTAATATTAAATATATATAAATATTAAAATATGGCTAAAATATGGTACTATATGAGTACCTAAACAAACTACTATGCTGCCAATACAAACATCAGACATTTTACAAACAGTTACACAATACAGGTCCCTACTTTTCTAGGCTCTCTATCTAAAGAACATTTAAGCTTATATAAAGGCACATTTATTAGCTTATTAGCTTATATAAAAAAAGACAACTGTGCGTACACAAACATTTATTTTATTTATATTTCAACATCAAGTACATGAGGGGCAGTCCAGGTTTTTTTTATTGTAGCACGGACATTAAAAAGCAGTTGTTTGATTGGCTTCAGTCTAAAAGCATTGACGTATCCTCCACCCTTAGCTTACGCCCACTGGCTCTCCTGTCTGCACTAGTGTGATTGTGACCTCTTGTGTTCAAACAATGAAATTGAAAACTCTTGTGCCATTATGCTTTGTTACACCCCTGTTACTTTATTTACTCCTCCCCACACGACTCTGACCAATAAGAGGAGTGAACGTGATCCACGTAGTTTGCTGTGTTTTCTTGCATGGCACCAAACCAGACCAAATTAAGAGGAAACACTTCAAGTTAACGAACTCGTTAGCTGAGTTGGACCAGAGAAACCAGCTATTTTGGAAACACCCTTAATACCAGTTACAAGAATGGAATTAAATATTTCTTTCAACTGTTTAAAAAAAATTGTTTAAGATTTGGATATTTTATTAAAACCAGCATAGAATTATACAAACAATGTCAAAATTCTACATACAGCACACCTACAATTACTTTAATTTTCCCTGCAGACAGAATTCTGGTTAGATTGATAGATTCATCTTTGAATTTATGAATTTAATTATATTAGTTTTATTTGATGTGTGTTTGGAGTCATTTTCTTATTGTAACAGCAAGTGGTTCCAGGTTTATTCCATCGACCAGATAGTCCTACTTTATGTTAATTATGTTATTATTATTATTATTATTGTTATTTTTAATAATAATATATCTGTGTAAAAGCTGATTTTTTTGTGTTAAACTCCTCTTTTCTTCACGTATCTCAGCTGCTGTACTCCCGTGGGTTACTGGTAGACCTGCTCATCAAATCCAACGTGAGCCGCTATGCAGAGTTCAAGAACTTAAGCCGGATCCTCACCTGCAGGAATGGCAAGATAGAACAGGTACGCATAACATATGATATTTATACACAACTTAATGTGTGTGTGTGTGTGTGTGTGTGTGTGTACAGTACCTGTCAAAAGGTTTAGACACACCTCTTCTCGTTTAATGTTTTTTTATTTTATGTTTATTTATTTTCCTACATAGTAAATGTAACAATATTAATCCTAGATTTCTGCATTAATCATTTGATTAATTGAAATTACTGTGCTTTTTTTTAAGTACATAGAAATAATGTGAAAAGGTCTATTAATTAGTGGGACTCGTTAGGATCTTTACAGACTTATCAGCAAGTGAAGTAAATACATTTTCTGATCTATTTTCTCATTTTTCTCTCGTTTCTCTCGTGTGCGATGTTTGTGTGTGTGTGTGTGTGTGTGTGGTGTGTGTGTGGTGTGTGTGTGTGTGTGTGTGTGTGTGTGTGTGTGTGTGTGTGTGTGGTGTGTGTGTGTGGTGTGTGTGTGTGGTGTGTGTGGTGTGTGTGTGTGTGTGGTGTGTGTGTGTGTGTGTGTGTGTGTGTGTGTGTGTGTGTGTGTGTGTGTGTGTGTGTGTGTGTGTGTGTGGTGTGTGTGTGTGGTGTGTGTGTGTGGTGTGTGTGGTGTGTGTGGTGTGTGTGGTGTGTGTGGTGTGTGTGGTGTGTGTGGTGTGTGTGGTGTGTGTGCGATGTGTGTGCGATGTGTGTGCGATGTGTGTGCGGTGTGTGTGCGGTGTGTGTGTGGTGTGTGTGTGTGTGTGTGTGTGTGTGTGTGTGTGTGTGGTGTGTGTGTGTGTGTGTGTGTGTGTGTGTGTGTGTGTGTGTGTGTGTGTGTGTGTGTGTGTGTGCGCGGTAGGTGCCGTGCTCGCGGGCGGATGTGTTTGGCAGTAAGCAGTTGAGTATGGTGGAGAAACGCATGCTGATGAAGTTCCTCACCTTCTGTCTGGACTTTGAGCAGCACCCAGAGGAATTCCAGGGTATAACTCTCTATCTATCCCTCTATCTCTACCACTCTCTATCTGTCTCTCTCTCTCTCTCTCTCTCTCTATCTTTCTCACTCTCTTTCTACAACTGTTTTACTATCTATCTATCTATCTATCTATCTATCTATCTATCTATCTATCTATCTATCTATCTATCTATCTATCTATCTATCTATCTATCTATCCCTCTTTTGCACTCTCTCTACCTGTCTCTTCCTCTTTCTCTTGCACTAAATCTCTACCTCTCTCTTTCTCTCTTTCTCTTACACTATTTCTCTACCTGTCTCTCTCTTAATCGCTCTGATTTCTTAATCTTGCTCTATTTCTCTTTTTCTGTCTCTCAACCTGTCTATCTATCTATCTATCTATCTATCTATCTATCTATCTATCTATCTATCTATCTATCTATCTCTTTCACTCTCTCTACCGCTCTTCCTTTTTCTCTACCTCTCTCTATCTCTCTCTTTCTACCTCTCTCTCACTCTCTCTCTCTCACTTTCTCTCTCTTTATCTCTATCTCTCTACCCCTCTCTCTCTCTATCTTTTTCTCTTTCTCTTTCTCTCACTATCTCTCTCACTATTTCTATCTATCTATCTATCTATCTATCTATCTATCTATCTATCTATCTATCTATCTATCTATCCCTCTCTTGCACTCTCTCTCTACCCCTTTTGCTGTCTCTCTTCCTCTTTCTCTTTTACTACTTCTCTACCTCTCTCTCTCTCAATTTCTTAATCTCTCACTATCTCTCTCTCTCTGTTTAGTTTTAGGTTCTTCTTTTATTGGATTTGCGATTTAAATGTATTAATTTTAAGTAAAACTTATCTAATAATAGCCTGTGTGTTTTTGTGTAGCTGGTCTGTCTGATTGTGAAGCAGGTATCTGTGTCCTGGTTTAGATTTCTCACAGAAGCCGTTCTGGGATTACCTGAGGAGCAGGAGTCTGACGGAGAACCTGCAGCACTTCGTCTTTTCCTCCATCGCCATGGTGGATCAGGAGACGCTGACGGAGGAGGGCCTGAGGGCCACGCAGCACTTCCTGCGCTGCCTCGGCCGCTACGGAAACACGCCGTTCCTCTTCCCGCTGTACGGCCTGGGAGAAATTCCACAGTGCTTCTGCAGGTCAGAACTTCTTCTAAAAGCTCAAAAACTCAGATTTAAAGAGGTTATATTATGAAAACATAATTTTTAGTGCTTTTGTTCTTCTTTTTGGGTTTCAACTCCCCCTATAAACACTATAAACACTAAAAACACCAAAAAATCTGAAAAAAAAAGCTGAAAAAGTTATCAAAAATCTCAGGAATAATTTTCAGCTTCTATGAGCCGTTTACAAGCTCCTTCCTTATTGTGACATCACAATAAACCAGGAAACCTAAATAGAACCACACTGGTTCCCCCTCTCACTTGTCAAACCCTCACCCACTAGAGCCCCGCCCACTAGATCAGGTGAAGAAACTTTCCAGCGTTATTTTATTTCGGTCTGCTGGTTGAAAACCTCAGATAGTACACAGCTCAATAAGCCAGGAGACTTCTTCTGAGGGAGGGATCTGTACCTATAGTGTCTGTGGTGAGAAAGCAGATGAGGGAGATGTAAGAACTTTTAAATAATATGTGTAATATAATATGCTTCTATCACAAGTAAGCATCAAGCTAACACTAATGTGTGGTAAATGCTCAGAGTAAACATGGGGTGTGGCCAGCAACAGCATATTATTTGCATTAAAGTGACAAAGCCCTTAAACGTCTCGTTCTGAAAAGGACTGAAGCTGGTTAGAATAGAGCTGGTGAGATCTTTATCTTTATGTGAGAGTGATTTTGTAGAATTGTTTGTTTGTTTAGTTTATATGCATGCACGTTTTGGACATTTCTTTTGATACATTATTATAGGTTATATTTAAGTTAGATTATTTCTAATTTCAATATTGTTTTATACACAATACGAGTCTTGTTTTACAGATTTATTTTTTTGCCTCTGCTTAATGGTTGAAACTCAAATACTTAAAAGAAATGCATTTATTTTGATGACTATATATATACAGCTCTTGAAAAAATTAGGGAGATCACTTAAAAATAATGAGCTTTTTTATTTTATCAGATTGAAAACCTCTGGAATATAATCTAGAGGAAGATGGATGAACTGCTTGAATTATTGCACCAGGAGTAAAGCAGCATAAAGTTATCCAAAAGCAGTGTGTAAGACTGGTGGAGGAGAACATGATGCCAAGATGCATGAAAAAAAAACTGATTAAAACCAGGGTTATTCCACCAAATATTGATTATTTCTGAACTCTTAAAACTTTATAAATATGAACTTGTTTTCTTTGCATTATTTGAGGTCTGAAAGCCCTGCATCTTTTTTATATCTATATTGTTATAAATGCTCTAAATGAGAATATTTTTATGTGGAATTTGGGAGAAATGTTGTCTGTAGTTTATAGAATAAAACAACAATGTTCATTTTACTGAAACATAAACCTATAAATAGCAAAATCAGAGCTGTGTTTATAATATTTTTTCAAATCCGAAGTATATTGTCATCGCAAAAATACCCTAAAGTATTGTGATGTCTGAACTAGTACTGTAATTTATCATACAGTACTAGTTCAGAATAGTGCTTGTGTAAAAACTGCAAACATATAAATAATTTTACAAAAATACCCATACAAAAAGGATTGTTTTCACTAATTGTGTACACTTCGACTTTGCACACCCCTGATTGGAGATATGGAGGTCCGTTAAGTGTATTTTTAAGCGTTCAGTTCGGTGTGCTGCTCTGTATAAAACAGCAGCAGCTCTTCACGCAGTCCGAGTCTCTTTTAGCTGCTTTTAGCGCTCTCGGTCTACAGGGAGCGCCGCTGTGAAACGGTGCCACTTAAAGGCGAGGGGGCTTCAGGACACCACCACCGAGAGTATACGTTATCTAGAGATCCTCCCTGTAGTGGAGTCAGATAAACACTGGGGGAGTTTGTTGCTGTTTTGCCACTCTAGAGGCCACTTTAGTGTAGTTTATTCATACATAGGGGCACCAGGGGGCAGTTGCCCCCCACCACCCCCCAGTCAACCAGTGGTACAGTCCATTAAACTTACCTGATCTCGAGGTATTTTTATTATATATATATATTTTTTTATTGTGGTGTTGATCAATTAAAAAATATATATTATTAATTAATCACACCTTATATACACACGATATCCTGTGATAATCACAATTAATCACACATTTCATAAGCCTTTAATAGTGGATATTTCAATGCAAATTAAATTACTCATGTATGATTTGCAAAATTATTAAATATATTTTTTTATATTATTTTCAGTCAATCTCTTATTTACAGTTAAAAACCTAATCTAGGTACATTCTGAAATCGACAGTAGCGATGCTAAAATCTGTTAATATGTCATCAGGCTCTGTAAACTTGGTAACTTGGTTTAACTTGGTTTAAAAAAACGTGTTAAAATTTCCCAGATTAACATACTGTACTATTTAACTTAATATTTAGTATTAGTTGTGATGTGTGAAAAGTAAGGGTGGTCAATATGGCCCTAAAGTAATATCATGATATTTCATGGTATTTTTGTGATAACGATACTCTTGGTAATATGACAAAACACTGAATTAAAAAAAATATTTTAAGAATACACTACTGCAACAAAATTAAAATTTCATTTTATTACCACATATTATATGATATGGAACACCCCTAATAACTGAGATATTCAAAAATACAAGAATTTTATGAGGTGTGCAGGTGTGATGGATCACAGTATAAACCAATAGGGAGTCGGAATGGTATATGTTTATACTTCTCTACATCCAATCACAATCAGACTTATTCACTCTATCTGGATGGAGAGATTTATCTGGATAGGGTTTTTTTTATTGAACGATGAGAAGCAGGAATGAGTAACGAAGCTGAAATTAAATTTAAAAAAAGGAGTAACGAGGTTGTTTTTATTAAAATGTAAGGAAAAGGAAGTTCAGATAATTTTATGTAAATGTATAATTACTAGGGGTGGGCAATATTATATCGTATACAATATATCGTGACACAGAAATATCATGATATTAAAAATCCATATCGTGATAATAGGGCTGTTATGTCTTAAAAGTAGTCTATTATTTACTGTGAAGCTTTAGGTGTATTTATTGTATAATTGTTTTAGTTTGCAGTTTATATGCATGCACTAAATATTCTGCAATATTATTTGCTGCATTATATTATTTTATGCTATATTATTTATTTTGCCACATTATGATTATACTGTTATTCTATTATACTATATTCCTGAAATTAATGAATTATTTTAGTTTTCCTATATCGCCAAATATATCGTTATCACAAAAATACCCTGAAATATCGTGATATTATTTTAGAGCCATATCGCCCACCCCTAGTAATTACTGCTGTAAAGTATAGATAAACTACATTTATACTTAATTAACATAAAGAAGTATTTGTGCTCCATTTCTTTACACATCTCTGATGTATTGTGCTGAGTGTATTGAGGGCAGGTTTAGTAGTGACGGGTGGAGAAGGGCGTCTCTGGAGTCTGACGGTCAGTCTCTGATCTCTGATAGAGAAATAAGAGCAGGACGGAAATGAGAGGCAGAGAGACTGAGGAAGATTGGGTTTGAAGATGAAGAAGAGGAGGAGGAGGAGGATGATGGTGATGAAGAGAGGCTGGTAAATGAAACGGCAGGGACCCTCAGAGAGGACCGGAGCGAGGGATAGAGAGACAAAAGTCGGCGTGAGAGGTGGCGAGGAGGCGGAGTCATCCATCACGCTGATACCTGCTCGCAGGTGATGGATGGATGGACGGCGGCGCAAACTCAATAATGCTCACTCTCTCAGGTTATTCACAGATCAGCGAGCAGCGCCGCTAATAAAGTGATGAAATGCTTTGCTGTCCTTGCCCGCATTATCCCTCAACTCCTGACAGTGGAGACTCTTTTAATTTCTAAATAACCTTTGGCGCTCCTGCTGCCGCCCTCCGTCTTCACCGTCCTGCTCTCTATAGCTCTGAAAGAAAAGGGGTCTCTATTTACGTTTTAGTACACTATTAAATACTATTAAATACTAATAAATACGCCGTGCATTTATCTTCAAACGTCTGAATCGTAGGTGGAATTAGAACCTTGGAGGAATTGAGGCCGACCCCTCAATCCCTTTATTTCTGCTGTAGACTGAAAAAAACATTTGTGTTTATTATATAAAAAGAAGAATATGAGACAAAAAAAAAACAAAAAAACTCACTGTCTGAACTCACTAGGGCTGCACGATTTGGGCAAAATATCACAATATTGTGAATTTCCCACAGAATATTGCAATTGCAATAGTGGTTAACATACAGCTCTGTAAAAAAAAAAATAAGAGACCGCTTTTATTCTATAAACTACAGACAACATTTCTCCCAAATTCCAAATAAAAATATTGTAATTTAGAGCATTTATTTACAGAAAATGAGAAATAGCAAAATAGCAGAAATAAAAAATAATGCAAAGAAAACAAGTTCATATTCATAAAGTTTTAAGAGTTCAGAAATCAATATTTGAAATAACCCTGGTTTTTAATCACAGTTTATGTTTGCATGCATCTCTGCATCATGTTCTCCTCCACCAGTCTTACACACTGCTTTTGGATAACTTTATGCTGCTTTACTCCTGGTGTAAAAATTCAAGCAGTTCAGTTTGGTGGTTTGATGGCTTGTGATCATCCATCTTCCTCTTGATAATATTCCAGAGGTTTTCAATTTGATAAAATCAAAGAAACTTTTAATTTTTAAGTGCTCTCTTTTAATTTTTCAGTGTGTGTGTGAAAAAAAAAAAAAAAAAAAAAAAAAAAATATATATATATATATATATATATATATATATATATATATATATATATATATATATATATATACATGTGACTACAATCCCAGCGCTCTACACACTACAAACGCGGTGATGTCTGGCATATGTGCTGCAGTGTTGTGACGCGTCTCTGAAAGAGCAGCCTGCGTCTGCGTCAGAACCATTGATCAAATATTGACCATAACCAGTACAATCCTTCGGTTTTGTTCTGAAGAAGAAAGTCATCACTGGTGTATTCAGTAACAGGTGTCAGACAGATAGACCAAGAAAAAACACAGCAGTTGATGAAACAGAAACATGGTGACTTCTAGACAGACTTCTAGACAGACTTCTAGACAGACTTCTAGACAGACTTCTAGACAGACAGACTTCTAGAGAGACAGACAGACAGACATTTTTTTATCCCGAAGGAAATTTAGGAATCTACTGTTCACAAAACACTTAATGAACTAAAGTAAAGAGGCTTCAACAGAAAATTCCGTCCGTCCGTCCGTCCGTCCGTCCGTCCGTCCGTCCGTCCATCCGTCCATCCGTCCATCCGTCCGCTCTGTTCCCAAAAAACATTGTTATACATTAATAGGTCTATGCTTCTTCAGCGTTGCAATGTTAACATCATTCTAAACAGATTTCTCTCATTCAAACAGCCTGAAAATGTTTTAAAAAGCTCAGTTTTAACGCTTTACTTACTAAAATAATGTTTGATTTAAATCGGACTCTGGCTCTTAATGAGGATGGGATGGGTCGGGCTTGGGCTGGAGTTTTTGGGCCTGATCTAAGCTTTTCACATATGATTTAAAAGATCAAATTCGGGACACATTTACTGAATTAAGTGCACTAAACTAGTCTAGTCTCTCCCTTTATAAAGATGAGGAAGCCTGTGTCTGGTGTGGATTTGGTTCTGGTGAGACCTGAACAGTTTGAGCAGAGGGAAGGAGATTTATTTGGGTCTGTAAACACATTCGCCTACGACAGCTTTTGATTTGCGTTCGGTACGGCGCTGTTCTGCAATCAGGTGACAGTCAAACAGAAACAGATTGAGAGGACGGGGTAATGCAGGGTAATAATGCAGGGTATTATTTCAGGGTAATGTGAGATAATGGGTCCATTAGAATGGACGAACGTCTTTTCCAGCATTCGCCCAGTATTCATATTTCTGCTCTGTCACTAGCCCCGCCCACTTTCTGTCGTCTCAGGGCACAATAAACAGGTAATTTATTCGGATCGGCGCAGGGATTTAATTTTGGGCGCGAGACGCTCGCCAGGCAGCATGGCGCTTTGTTTTCTTTTAATTATTGGCCAGCCATTAGCCCCCCGCTCTGGCACGCAGCGCCCCCGATTACCAGAGCGCTTTCAGGAGAGCCCAACCTGACAGGTGAGCGTTCTTTACCGCCGGTGATAATTGTGTTTGTTTAGCGTCTATTGGACGGACGGAGGATTTACTGTTAATGCAGGCAGGGAAAATAAACGCTGGTAGGAAAAGATCTCCACTCCTAATGTCCCGCCTCTCTACTGGGGGACGAGATTTAACCCAGTTTAACCCAGTTTAACTCAGTCCCACCATACGGACATTATTATTCAACCACTTTAATTCTTAATTCTTTACACTATCACTTCCCCAACCTCACTTATATTCAAGTACACTTTACTCATGATTGGGTATTCACATACTCACTTCTCAGAATTATTTTGTAACGTATGCATATTTATATTTATATTTAGATTTATATTTATATTTCTATGGCACATCAGTCACTTTCATAATAATCAATGTCATTGCACATTGCACTTTGCTCTGTTAATTATTTAATGATCATTAGAAACATCTACTACACTGCTCCGTTTACAGATATATCTTTATCTTGTATAGAAAGTTTTTTAGCCATATATATTTTCTATTCTTCTGTGTTTTAATTTATGTTTAAATATGTTGCTGCTGGATGCCTAAATATCCTTCGGGAAATCTATTTGTCTGTCTGTCTGTCTGTCTGTCTCTGTCTGTCTGTCTGTCTATCTATCTATCGTTTTATCGATCTATCTATCTATCTATCTATCTATCTATCTATCTATCTATCTATCTATCTATCGTTCTATCGTTCTATCTATCGTTCTATCTATCGTTCTATCTATCGTTCTAACGTTCTATCTATCTATCTATCTATCTATCTATCTATCTATCTATCTATCTATCTATCTATCTATCGTTCTATCGTTCTATCTATCTATCTATCTATCTATCTATCTATCTATCTATCTATCTATCTTTCTATCATTCTATCGTTCTATCATTCTGTCTATCTATCGTTCTATCTATCGTTCTATCATTCTATCGTTTTATTGTTCAATCTATCTATCGTTCTATCTATCGTTCTATCTATCATTCTATCTATCTATCTATCTATCTATCTATCTATCTATCTATCTATCGTTCTATCTATTGTTCTATCTATCGTTCTATCATTCTGTCTATCTATCGTTCTATCTATCGTTCTATCGTTTTATTGTTCAATCTATCTATCGTTCTATCTATCGTTCTATCATTCTGTCTATCTATCGTTCTATCTATCGTTCTATCGTTTTATTGTTCAATCTATCTATCGTTCTATCGTTCTATCTATCGTTCTATCTATCGTTCTATCTATCGTTCTAACGTTCTATCTATCTATCGTTCTATCTATCGTTCTAACGTTCTATCTATCTATCTATCTATCTATCTATCTATCTATCTATCTATCTATCTATCTATCTTTCTATCATTCTATCATTCTATCATTCTGTCTATCTATCGTTCTATCTATCGTTCTATCATTCTATCGTTTTATTGTTCAATCTATCTATCTATCTATCGTTCTATCTATCATTCTATCTATCTATCTATCTATCTATCTATCTATCTATCTATCTATCTATCTATCTATCTATCGTTCCATCGTTCTATCTATCTATCGTTCCATCGTTCTATCTATCGTAGATTTTTGTGAAAGACAGGGTTTTTGTGGTCATAAAAAACCTGAAAAAGTAATGGAATCTGAAAATAGCAGTTTCCAGGCCTGGATAAGTTCTGGAAAAATAGAAATACCAACAACGTTTTGAAAAATCATGGAAATTTGATCTACATTCCCATGTGTTTCCGTTTAGCAACTGAGAAAATCTATTTTGAGATAACAAATACATCAATCAGCTTAGAGTTAATTCAGTAATTTAGCTCTACACAATGGAGCGCTCGGGATTTGATGCAAATTTTATGATTAAAGATTATGTGTCAGATTTATTATCAATGTTGATTATAGTTTTATTTTAGTTGATTTTTGGTGGAATTGGTGTTTTAAAAATCATATGGTCATAAAATAAATTCCCTTGAAGGCATGGAAAAGTCATGAAAATATTGTGGATATATATTGGTTAAAAAGTTGTTAAAATTTGTATTCTGATAGGATACAGGGGTTACGATTCTTTTTAGTACGTTGGGATCCGGATTATGAAGGAACACTATGAAGGAGCAATAATCTGTTGCCTTATAAACTCAAACTATTTGGGTTTTAACTAAATATATTTTGATATTTCGATCATTCATGTTTTTATTTTTTATTTGCTTGTTTGCTGTTTTTGCACTCATTGATAATTGCGATCTTTGTTCCTGATAGAGCGATAATCTTTAGCCTTAAAAACTCATATTTTTGTTTTTAACTAAATGTATTTTGATATTTTGATCATTCATATTCACGTTTGCTTGTTTGCTGTTTTTACATTTATTGATCATTACAATCATTGTTTCTGATGACGCGATGATCTTTAGCCTTATAAACTTTAAAACTATTTAGTTTTTAACTAAATATATTTTGATATTTTGATAATTTCATGTTTTTTTTTATTTGCTTGTTTGCTGTTTTTAAACTCATTGATCATTTCGATCATTGTTCCTGCTGGAGTGATAATCTTTAGCCTTATAAACTCTAAAACTATTTCGTTTTTAACTAAATATATTTTTACATTTTGATCATTCATGTCCATTTTTGCTTGTTTGCTTATTTGTTTTTTTTTTATGTTTATTGATCATTATGATCATTGTTCCTGATGAAGCGATGATCTTTAGCCTTATAAACTTTATAAATATTGGCTCTGGATTATAGCTGCTGGGTAAAGTAAATCATTATCTGTTCCTAATATATATTTTTTATATTATATTTATTATTTATTTATCATCACTATCCCGTCACATTCCCGTGGATTGAGAGCGAGGCTGCCTCCTCGATGGTTGGAAGGTCCTGTTTAATTTATTTTGGGCTGGATTGAGATGTTCTTGGAGGAGCCTGCAGCTTATTTGTGCTTCTTGTTACATTACCTTTTAATTACAGAAATAACTAGTTGGAGGCAGTTATTTTGTGGGGTTTGGGTGACGGAGGGGGGGTTTAGATGATGAGAAGGTGGGATGTGACCTTCTCCACACTCGCTGCAGCTGTAATCAGTGGAATTAATAGCATAATCAAATTATACACAAACTCATAAATCATCGGTGAGCGCGCTGTCACCACGTCGAGCTATTAATGGCCCCCATTGTTTTGCTAGTGTATTAAAAAATTCATGTCCCCCTGATTCCCTCCTCGATAGGAACTGAAATGCCATTTAGAGGCTATAAAGACCAGGGGCTTGTGTGGGGAACCGGATTTTCACAACTGTTAATTTAGCCCCACGCCGGCGAGTGATGTTGCGGGGCGAGTGCCAGGGCACAGGGGTGTTTTAGGGAGGGTGGGAACACGGCTGATCTCCGTCGATCTGCCCCGGCAGCATCATCTCGGTTGACAGCGGGCAGTTAATTAGAGCAATATCGGCTTAAACGCCCGTCAGATAGGGTTAAAGACCCGCCCATGCCCCGCCCCCTTTCCCAGCCCTTCTCCAATCTCGCTTCTCCAAGTACTTTCAGCTTCTTTGCGAGACGGGAGGTAACTGGTCCATATCATACAGATACAGAGTTCAGTATGAAACAAAAAAAAAAAAACTAAAAACTAAAAAAACTAAGTAACTTTGCCATCGTGTCTCTTTTAAGCTCTACTTTTCCAGTCCCAATCTCAGATAAAGGAGGAGGAAGATTGAACAGAGATTATACCACAGTTGGTTCCGACCCTGCAATTTGATTGGCTGACAGGCGTTTTATGAGTGACATTATCAGCCAGTAATGCACTCTAACCAAAGCTCTCCATGTATTACTCCGCCACATACAGGTAACCTAGCATTGATGCAGAGATGCTTACAAACCAAATACAAACCAAATGCGATATCATTAAACACCACTGAGAGGCGCTGGATCCCATATAGGTGCACAGTACAGAAACGATAAGCCATGTCTCCAATAGAAGGTGCAAGTAAAGATGCGGTCCAGCAATTAAAAAATACGCATTATTACACACATTATCAGCCACCAATATCAAGTTAAGAGTTATTATTAAATTATTATTAAAACAAAAGCTTAAATGTATATTTTTTCCAGTTAATGTAGGGTATTTTCCCTGCCCCGCCTCCTCCTCCCAATAATTTCAGCCCTTTGAGAGATGACTGGTCCAGATCCAAAGTTCAGTTCTGGGCTATTTAAGCTCATCATTGAACAGTTTGTGTATATATAATAGGTTTGAAACTAAAGAAAACTTAAGAAAACTTTAATTTTTTAAAGAAAAAAAATTATAAAATAAAATAAAAACGAAAAAAAAAAAAAAACACTAAGTAACTCTGCCAAAGTGTCTCTTTTAAGCTCTACTTTTTCAGTCCCAATCTCAGATAAAGGAGGAGGAGGGTTGAACGTAGATTAGCACTTCCTGCTAACTGCTACTCTCATGCTAACATTTAACAACACGGAAAAAAAAAATATTTATGTAATTTACGCAAAAATGATTTCTACATTTATATATTTCGAGAAGTGTCTGCCCAATTTCCAAGGCAACAAAAGTTATTAATCTGTTCAGAATTTATTTGTAAAATTTCTAACATATTTCGGGTGTTTTTTTACTCAATTTTTCTCTCTCTTGTTGGATGTTAATCTGTGTAG
Organism: Astyanax mexicanus; assembly: GCF_023375975.1. NCBI lineage: Eukaryota > Metazoa > Chordata > Actinopteri > Characiformes > Acestrorhamphidae > Astyanax > Astyanax mexicanus. The sequence goes on along the minus strand of NC_064424.1, from coordinate 1,215,004 downwards.
ATTAACATCCAACACTCGGTTAACTTTAAAATAAATTAATCCGGTTCGCCTTATATAGGAAAATAGGCCAGAAAATAGACGTTTAGATTAGGTGCACCTTACAGTGCAAAAAATATACACTATAAGCTTTGTAAAGTGTTTCTGTGGTTTCTGCTATTGCTAAAGCCTTGTTAAGGTGTCTGTAGTGGTTGCTAAGGTGTCCATGGTGGTTGCTATGGTGTGGGTAAGTTGTTGATAAGGTGTTGCTAGGTGGTTGATAGGTTCTTGTGAAAGTGTTGCTATTGTGTCTGTGGTGGTTGCAAAGGTCTCCGTGGTGGTTGCTCAGGCCTCTCTGGTGGTTGCTATGGTGTTGGTAAGTTGTTGATAAAGGTTTGCTAGGTGGTTGCTAAGGCGTACTTTAAGGAAAATTGAAGGTCAGTCAATCCGAAAAAAATTCAGAAGTATTTTAAGTGGTGGTTGCTACAATCACCGTAGTGATTGCTATGTTGTTGGTAAGTGGTTACTAGTTGGTTGCTAAGATGTTGCTAGGTGGTGGTTACTAAGGTGTCCATGGTGGTTGCTAAAGTGTACGTAGTGGTTGCTATGGTGTTGATAAGGTGTTGCTAGGTGGTTGCTAAGGCGTACTTTAAGGAAAATTGAAGGCCAGTCAATCCGAAAAAATGTCAGAAGCTCCAGGGTTGCTCCGTGGTGATTGCTATGTTGTTGGTAAGTGGTTACTAGTTGGTTGCTAAGATGTTGCTAGGTGGTGGGTACTAAGGTGTCTGCGGTGGTTGCTATGGTGTTGGTAGGTAGTTGCTAAGGCGTACTTTAAGGAAAAAAAAAAAAAAGGCCAGTCAATCTAAAACATTTTGACTTTAAAATTATCCTCAAGTGCGGTCGCTGCAAAGACCATTAAAAATGTTATGATGATGAAACTGGCACTCATCAGGACCGCCCCAGGAAAGGAAGAGCGAGAGTTTCCTCTGTCGTACAGCTACCAGCCTTAACAGCTCCCCAGATAAGAGCACCTAAATTTTAAGTTATACTTGATTCACTTCTCTATTAATTTACAGTGTAGGAAAAAAACCAAAAATAAAAGCATTAAACGAGAAAGTGCATAATACATTGTAAATACATGGTAAATATTTATAGGATGTTTTAGCAGAAGTGGTTCTAGTAATAAAATAATGTGGTGCTGATGTTCAGATGCTCATGGTGACATTTTGGGCTGTCAGATGAATTGGATTGTGTTGTTTTTGGTGTAGACAGGGTGTGAACTGAGTTTTTTTTCTGAATTTATGGCTTTAATGTCAGGCTATCAGATGTAATTATGGGTGTTTGCTGGATTTATTCACATTCATTCAGTGTAATGTGTCTGTATCTAAATGTACGTGTATAAATGTGTGTGTGTGTGTAAATGTGTGTGTAAATGTGTGTTTTTTTGTGTTTTTCAGGATGTGTGCTGTGTTCGGGGGGATTTATTGCCTGCGCCATTCTGTTCAGTGCCTGGTCGTGGACAAGGAGTCGGGAAAGTAAGTAGTTCTCTATCGATCCGCCGCCTACACACACACACACACACACACACCACAACAACTAAACACTGTCATGTTGCAGTACAGCCAAGCATTTACAGTATAAAAAGGATTGAAAACGTTTAATAAGACATTTGAAATAATAAGGATAATTTTGCTATTTATAGGTTTATATTTGAGTAAAATGAACATTGTTGTTTTATTCTATAAACTACAGACAACATTTCTCCCAAATTCCAAATAAAAATATTCTCATTTAGAGCATTTATTTATTGCAATGCACACAACATTATGGGAGACATACCAGAGTTCAAAAGAGGACAAATTGTTGGTGCACGTCTTGCTGGAGCATCTGTGACCAAGACAGCAAGTCTTTGTGATGCATCAAGAGCCACGGTATCCAGGGTAATGTCAGCATACCACCAAGAAGGACCAACCACATCCAACAGGATTAACTGTGGACGCTGTAAGAGGAAGCTGTCTGAAAGGGATGTTCGGGTGCTAACCCGGATTGTATCCAAAAAACATAAAACCACGGCTGAACAACAAAACTAGGTTTTTCAGTTTTATTGTCCAACTCTTGTATTTATTAAAACATAGGAGCTCTAAACTCACCCCCCAAATAGATTAATTTACTGAAGTTACTGCTTCATTACTCCACATGGTGGCACTATAATCTAATTAAAAGAGTCAACCTGCAGTAAAGAATATTGGTATAATATATCCAATAAATCTATAATTCCTGGTATTTGATAATATAGGAGTATTTTATCCTCTTCAGGAACACAGATGCCTTGAAGTATTGTAGAGAATCACAGTATCGTGGGCAATATATCGTGATAATATCGTATCGTGAGATGCTCTGTGATTCTCACCCACTAGTAAACAGGTTAATCCTAAACAAAGCCAGGTGAGAACAGTAGGAGAGAGCTGTTCGTACGTAAGGGGACTAAAATTATAGATATGGAATTAATTTTCTGGGAGACAGCGGCGCACAGGCCCCCTGAAGCAGCCAAGCTTGGAAGACAAATCACGGGCCCTGCCACTTGGGCCGGCGATGAGTGATGCCGCTTTTTCCTCGTGGCCTTACCTCCACTAATTGATTTTCATCTGAAGACAAAAAAGCCCTCTGTTGCTGCCTCTTAAAAAATGAGAGTTCATCTCCAGTCTCCCTTGATTAATCTGTGCTGATAATGTGCGTCAGGCCTCACCAGAAAGGCCTTTAATGAGTTTCAAAGGTGGATTGTTGTCATAAACTAGGTTAGATCGAGCCCCCCTCGTCCCCCCGTCCCCCCGCTCGGTTCCCCGGCGGTATATTGAGTTTCTTTCATCTTAGTGGTGGGTGACCCTGGGGGATTGGATTCCTGTGGATGTGGACTGTAGAGGGAGAGAGAGAGAGAGGGAGAGAGGGAGAGAGGGAGAGAGGGAGAGAGGGAGAGAGGGATGGGTGCGAGTGCTGGAGTTATCTACCTGGGGTTTAAAACCTCCATACTGACTGAGAAGAAGTTCAACCTGAACTCAGCAGCACAACTGTAAGAAACAGGAGAAGAACCCATGCTTCTACAGTATCTTCTACTGCAGGGGTTTCCAAACTAAGGTATTTTAGAAATAGAATGAAAGTTGGCCCGCTGTTAAGCAGGTTTTTATAATGTGAGATTCAAAGTTTGAACGCTAGGTGTCAGAAACGGGCCAAAGAGTCTAAAAGTGGAGAGAGTGCGCATTTCTAGCGCAGAAAAACAGGGCAAAAGAGTCTAAAAGTGGAGAGTGCGCGCATTTTTAGCGCAGAAAAACAGGCCAAAGAGTCTAAAAGCGGAGAGAGTGCACAGTTTTAGTGCAGAAAAACGGGCCAAAGAGTCTAAAAGCGGAGAGAGTGTTCAGTTGTAGCGCAGAAAAACGGACCAAAGAGTCTAAACGCGGAGAGAGTGCTCAGTTGTAGCGCAGAAAAACAGGCCAAAGAGTCTAAAAGCGGCGAGAGTGGCACTTCTAGCGCAGAAAAACAGGGCAAAAGAGTCTAAAAGTGGAGAGAGTGCGCATTTTTAGCGCAGAAAAACGGGCAAACGAGCCTAAAAGCGGAGTGGGTGCGCAGTTTTAGCGCAAAAAAAAAAGATCAAAGAGTCTAAAAGCGGAGAGAGTGCTCAGTTGTAGCGCAGAAAAACAGGCCAAAGAGTCTAAAAGCGGCGAGAGTGGCATTTCTAGCGCAGAAAAACAGGCCAAAGAGTCTAAAAGCGGAGAGATTGTGCAGTTCTAGCTCAGAAAAACAGGCCAAAGAGTCTAAAAGCGGCGAGAGTGGCATTTCTAGCGCAGAAAAACAGGCCAAAGAGTCTAAAAGCGGAGAGAGTGTGCAGTTCTAGCGCAGAAAAACAGGCCAAAGAGTCTAAAAGCGGAGAGAGTGTGCAGTTCTACCTCAGAAAAACGGACCAAAGAGTCTAAAAGCGGCAAGAGTACTCAGTTGTAGTGCAGAAAAACATGCCAAAGAGTCTAAAAGTTGCCGTAATTAAGGAGTTTAATATTAAGAGACATCATGAAATGAAACATCAATTTGAAAAATCTTAGTTTACACAACACTGTCAAAGATAAAGATAGTAAATCATGTAAAATGGTGTGTAAATGAAAGTAATCAGGAAAATGTATTATTTAAAGTGGTATATTTCATTATTTGTTTTATTATAGAGTCTGTGGTCCGTGACTTCAATTATATTTCTCCTTCTGGCCCCCAACAAAAAAAGTTTGGACACCCCTGTTCTACTGTGTCTCCTACAGTAATTCTTGCAGTATCTATTGCAGTAACTCTTGCAATAAGTCCTACGATTACTTCTACGATATTTCTTATGATACGTCCTACTCCATCTCCTGTATCTTCTACTGTGTCTCCTGCAATATCTTCTACCATTACTTCTACAAATGTCCTACAGTGTCTTTAATAATATCTCATACGTTGTCTCCTAAATGTTCTACTGTGTCTTCTACTCTTCTTCTGTATCTTCTACTTTCTTTCCTGTGATATATTTTACTGTCTCCCCTGCAGTAACTCTTGCAGTATCTATTGGAGTAACTCCTGCAATATCACCTATAAAAACTTCTACTATATATCCTACTAGCCCCGCACTTTTAACCAACAGGAATAACTTTTTTTAGGGTTACAAATATGAAAGAACTGTTTGAAAAGATTCCACCAGCTAAAATACTTAATTTTCTGAAAGTCCTTCATATATAAAAACACTGATTGAAGTCTGTGATTGTCGATACCATACAACAGCCAATGTGTTGCTGATATGGAACAAAACAAACAAACAAAGCAAATATTTCCTACTATATCTCCTACAGTGTCTCCTGCAGTATCTCCTGCTGCGTATCCTACTGTATCTACTGAGTTTCCTTTACAGTGTGTGTGTGGGAAAGCTCTTACTTTCACTGTTAAACATATCCCTGAGTTTTATTGTTATTTTCTGCCATTAGATTACACCAAATCACTGATCACCATCCTTTACGATTTTTTTCTGACAACATTTTTTTCCTGGAAGATGATTTTCCCCTACTGTCCTTCCACTTCTAACAACATGTTGTAAAGTTCTTAACCTGTTTTTCGTAGTTTTAGTAGTTTCTTTATATGTTTTCTCTGCATGACCTGTCTAAAACAGATGAACTGGATCTTTTCCACGACCACAGAAGGTTTACCATCTATCCACATGGTTGGTTGTTTAAGAATTGAGAAGCTACTCCCTGCATCAGTTAGAGTTAAAACGTTCATAAATTTCATTCACCCTTGCTGTAATTATTATTACCCAATGTGAGGCTCTTACTGTATACGGTTTTGCTTAGAGAAATCCACCCCTGACCTTTTGGTTTGTTTTTTGTTTGTTTTTTCAGGCATATATTGTGTATATGATATTTATATATTTGCTCTGATCTGACCCTGTTAGAGGCAGTTTGGTCATGCCAGCCGTACCCGGGCGGTGTTGCTGTTAACTGGTGTTCTAAACTTAACGCAGCGTACAAACCCCTTACGCAGGACGACCGTGAAGAAGAGATGACTAGATAAATAGATGAAGAATAGATGGAGAATAGATGGATTGATGAATTGATGGAGTTCTTTCACTTCTTTAACACACTTCCACCCGCCAGTCAGTTAATTCCAGAAGGTGGAAGAGCTGCACTAAAACTCAAGGCTTCTCGTGAAGTTTTCACGACTCTGAAGTCCTCTAAAACTTGTGGATGATGATGATGATGATGATGAGGAGGAGGAGGAGGAGGATTAAGCTCAGCTGCTTGGAGGAGTCCATATGTACTGGGAGTGTTTTGGGCTGAACACTGGACTCGCTCCAAACCCTGGTGTAGAGCAGAACGCTGAGAATCATCAATCGCCAATCTGCGCCAGAGGCGCCCCGGTATCTCCTACTGCATCTCCTATGATATCTCATACTGTATCTCCTAAGTTTCCTTTACAGTGTGTGTGTGTGTGGGAATGCTCTTACTTTCACTGTTAAACATATCCCTGAGTTTCATTGTTATTTTTTGCCATTAGATTACACCATATCACAGATCATGTTCTCTCCTGGATGATGATGTTCCTCCACTGTCCTTCCACTTTTTAATAACGTGTTGGGAAGTTCTTAACTCCATTTTTTTTAGTAAGTCCAGCTACAGTTTTCTCAGATGTTTTCTCTCCATTCATGCCAAAAAAAAAATGTTTTCCCAGACCACAGGAGGTTTAACATCTATCCACATGGTTGGTTGTTTAATAGATGAGAAGCTACTCCCTGCATCAGTTAGGTGTTAAATCCCATGTGACTTCTTGCGGTTGAAACATTCATAACATTCATTCACCCTTGCTGTAATTATTATTATCCAATGTAAGGCTCTTACTGTATACGTTTTTTGTTTAGTTTAATCCACCAGTGACCTTTTTGTTTGTTTTTTGTTAATTTTGTCGGGCATATATTGTGTATATAATATATATTTGCTCTGATCTGACCCTGTAAGAGACAGTTTGGTCACCCTCAGTGCCTCTAATGCCTCTAATGCCAGTGACACCAGCCGTACCCGGGCTGTGTTGCTGTTAACTGGTGTTCTAAACTTAACGCAGCGTACAAACCCCTTACGCAGGACGACCGTGAAGAAGAGATGACTAGATAAATAGATGAAGAATAGATGGAGAATAGATGGATTGATGAATTGATGGAGTTCTTTAACTTCTTTAACACACTTCCACCCGCCAGTCAGTTAATTCCAGAAGGTGGAAGAGCTGCACTAAAACTCAAGGCTTCTCGTGAAGTTTTCACGACTCTGAAGTCCTCTAAAACTTGTGGATGATGATGATGATGATGAGGAGGAGGAGGAGGAGGAGGATGAAGCTCAGCTGCTTGGAGGAGTCCATATGTACTGGGAGTGTTTTGGGCTGAACACTGGACTCGCTCCAAACCCTGGTGTCAGTCAGACTCTGGAATCCAGTCCACCTCGTTCCCTCGACGAGCAGAACGCTGAGAATCACCAATCGCCGCTCTCCGCCAGAGGCGCCCCGGTGTCGACTCGGCTCGGCCGCGTTCACGCCATACATCATCGCCCAGAAAAAAAGTTGCGTGAAGGTGAAGAGGTAAAGGGAAAAAAAGACGAGTTGGCAAGGTGTCTGGCAGGCTGAACAATGATTTTAATTTCCCCAGCATCATAAATTACCGCCCTATGTCTTCTCTTATTACAGACATAAAGCTGAAAAGGGTAGAGTTAGATTAATAATGCAGCAGAGGATTATGGGGCCTCGGAGCCCACCTGCCACTCGGTGCGGAGGCGGGTCCGGCGGCAGCCCGACTTGTTAGCGCGGCCGACAGCCGCCTCAATCACGCGTCCGAACCCATTTGTCCCGCCGCTCTTATCTCCCGCCTCGTCAGCGGGGCTCGATCGAGCTGATTGGTCCTGTCACTCTGCTTTATCGCGGCTTTATCGGATCAGAAATGCCGTCCGTCACGTTCTGATACGCGCTGATATTCAACCGCATTGGTTGTTCAATTGCGTTGAATTGCTTGTGTGTGTGTGTGTATATAAATATATTGTCTAAACGCAGTATATAAACTGATTTAAGCCATATATAACCCTACTGTTTATATATATATATATATATATATATATATATATATATATATATATATATATATATATATATACACACACACACATTTGAATTTGAATTTAAAATCTACCCAATTTAATCATTCAATTTTATTCAAAAGTCAAATTCAAATATAATTCAAATATACAAAATGCAGATTTCAGTACTTATATCAACTTCAGATTCAGGCCAAAAAAAGTATGTATGAATTACACATTTAAATATTAAATATATAAGTTAGGGATGGGATGTTTTTGTGAAAATGGTCTTCTTGGTGATATGATTTAAAACAGTACATTTCCTTATTTATTTATTTAAAAATTTAATACTACAATAAAATATAAGTTTCATTAAAGTTGAAAAAGTTTTATTTCATTAATTTTAGTAGAAACAAAAATATCAGTTTTTTTTTTGTAAAAAGTAATTTACTAAGACCCTGATTAAAAATAAATAAATAAATAACAACAGTGTAAAGAAATAAAACAATGTAACAAATATTTATCCAAAAGCAGTGTGTAAGACTGGTGGAGGAGAACATGATGCCAAGATGCATGAAAAAAACTGTGATTAAAATCCAGGGTTATTCCACCAAATATTGATTATTTCTGAACTCTTAAAACTTTATGAATATGAACTTTTTGTTTTCTTTGCATTATTTGAGGTCTGAAAGCTCTGCATCTTTTTGTTTTGTTATTTTAGTAATTTCTCATTTTATGCAAATAAATGCAGAAAATTGGAATTTGGGATAAATGTTGTCTGTAGTTAGAACAACAGCCTTCATTCCTCTCATTTTCTTGTATTTTTCATCAGAGATGCGATATAGCACACCCCTAATTACAGTTTTATTAAATAAAGTTAAGCAAAGTCAAGTAAATTTAATAGAAAAATACAAAAATGCAGATTAAAGTTCTTAATTCAGTTACAGAATTCACTTTTCCATGAGAAATTAGTCTCTCAGTTGTAACATCAATCATGGCGTTATTTAGCCGATCACCCATCACCTGTTTATCTGAGAGGAAGTGTGTAAAAGTCAGGTGAGGTGGGAGGGGCATGTCGTTGGGAGCAAGGTTAAGGTTCTGATTGGCTGAGAGCTCTGCTGCTTTATGAGGGATATATCTGTGGTTATGATGATGCGGGAGCAGGACCCGGCCTTGGGGCTGAATGAAACCAAGTCATTAGCTCTATATCAACACTTTATGAATGCTGACAGAACCTCCCGTGTCTGTAAATAACGCTCCTCAGATAGAGCTCTGTATACCTGAGGAGGTAGTATCGATGAGAGCAGAGCTGTGGTAGATTTAGAGTAGATATAAGGAATCATGTAGGAACTTAAAAGTGTTAAACAATCCAAAATACTCTGTTAACTTGCTGTTTCTGGGGCTGGTAACTTAAATTAAACTCTCGCTCTTCCATCATTTCCTGGGGCGTTCCTGATGAGTGCCACTTCCATCATCAGAATGTTTTTGATGGTCTTTTTTTGCGACTGCACTTGATACTTTATAAGTACTTGAAATTGACCTGGGAAAGAGCGCCATCTACTGTACCCACCCAGAGAGAGCAAGGCACAACTCTGCTCGGTGCTCTCGGGGCTCCGGCAGCTGATGGCAAGCTGCATGACCGGGATTCGAACCATCTCCTGATTATAGAATTGGAGCATTATTCGACTAGATCTATGCACTGTATACCTGTAAATCTACCTCTTCACTACTTTACTTTAACTGATGCTCTCAAACACAAGAAATTAAGAGGCAAGAAATTCAAGTAATTAACTCTTGACGAGTTCAGCACAGCTGTTAACTTAAGCTCCCTTTATACCCAATCATGACTCTCGCTGTTTCCAGTTGTAACCTGTTCACCTTCCTTCCTTCCTTCCTTCCTTCCTTCCTTCCCTCCCTCCCTCCCTCCCTCCCCTCCCCTCCCCTCCCCTCCCCTTCCTTCCTTCCCCCTTTCCTTCCCCCTTTCCTTCCCCCTTCCCTTCCCCCTTCCTTCTTTCCTTCCCCCTTCCCTCTTTCCTTCCCTCTTTCCTTCCCCCTTCCCTCTTTCCTTCCCTCTTTCCTTCCCTCTTCCCTCTTTCCTTCCCTCTTCCCTCTTTCCTTCCCCCTTCCCTCTTTCCTTCCCTCTTCCCTCTTTCCTTCCCCCTTCCCTCTTTCCTTCCCCCTTCCCTCTTTCCTTCCCCCTTCCCTCTTTCCTGCCCTCTTTCCTTCCCTCTTCCCTCTTTCCTTCCCTCTTCCCTCTTTCCCCAATTATGCTTTCAAGCTCTCTGCTGTAAAAAAAAAAAATACAAAAGAAAATCGAGAATCAAATCGAATCTTGACCCTAAAATCAGAAATAAAATCGAATCGAGGATTTAGAGAATCGTGACACCCCTACAGTTGGGTGGGTTGGGCAGAACACTGTTTTACTGCCTGTTCCACAGCCTGACCGCCTAGGGGAAGAAGCTGTTTCGGAACCGGCTGGTTCTGATCTTTAAGATTCTGAGTCTCCTTCCACTCGGCAGCTGTGAGAACAGGAAGTGGCTTGGATGGAACGGGTCCTTCATGATCCTTTTGGATTTCCTCAGGCAGCGGTTGGTGTATACATCCAAAAGGTTTGGGAGCTGAACCCTGGTGATGTAGTGCGCTGTACGCACTACCCTCTGCAGGGATTTTCGCTCCAGAGCTGCCGTTTGATTGGAAGCTCCAGCTTCCTGTCCGTAAATAAATCTTCATTTACATAAGCAGGACTGTCTCGCGGGTGGCGTTGGTGGCGCGTCCTGCGTTGGAGGAGGGGATGGTGGCTCTGAGGGCCGCGGCGCTCCTCCCGTCGCCGGAGCGAGTCCCTTGCCTGCACCTTTATTGTGTTGTGAAAGTCCATTTCAAGGATGTCACCCCGAGCCCATTAGTTTGGATAATGAGCCCTATAAAGCACATTTATAACTCTTGACATAACAAGCCGACAGATTCCCCTTCCTTCCCTCTTTTTCTTCCTCTCTCTCTCTTTTTTCACTTCCCTCTCATCTCTCTATCCAACACCCAGCCCCCCCCCCCCCCACACACCTTTCTCTCTCTGTGTCTGTGTGTGAAGAGCAAGAAGGTCACACACTTCCCCCGGTGCTTCTGCTGCTGTTTAAACTCACTTTTTTACCCAAACTTAAAAAAAAACACAGACTTTCACTCATTTTTTTGACCTCATTCTGCACGCCGACCTTTCTATCGCTTTAGAAATTCACACAATAAAACAATAGATTTAGATAATAAATCAATAAACAATAAAATGATTCTTCATTTACGTCTAATCTATTATTTTTAATAATATTATTACTTTAGTCCTGATGCTGTCAGTCTGCCAGTTGACTTTAAACACTACAGCAAAGACTCCAATTCCCAGCATGCACTCCCTCACCGGACTTCCCTGCCTCTGCTGATCACGTGATGCTACAACGTTCTCTCTCTCCGAGCTTCTGATTGCTCACACCTGGTTTGTTTTGTATAAATACCTAAATACCACCCCATTTACTTTTATTTCCTCGCCGGGTATTACATCTAGTTTTGCACTCGCCCTTTTTATATCTCTTGTTTGAGGCAGAAATGACCACAGTAAAGCTGTTTTTTAAGGTTTTAAGTGAAATCTGTATACAATTTTAAGCAGGACTGGTATGTTTCATTCTTTCACACAGACACGTTTCAGCAGTTAATGAAAAAATTTGGTTAGGTGACTCTTTAAGGGGTTGAGTAATTTTGTCAACAAGGAAATCACACATTTGTTGGTATATTAGAAAAAAGTATTGTTATAATTTATGTTGCATTTATCTATTATACAAGTCCTTATTTGATCTGATTGTGAACGAGAGCATTAACGCTCGCCGAGCTTCTGATTCCTCACACCTGGTCTGTCTTGTATAAATATCCCCCGTTTCCTTTTGTTTCCTCACCAGGTATTAAATCTAGTTTGCTTGCTCTTCAACTAAGCGTTTCTTTTGTTTGTTTTCGATAGTTACCCCCATTTTTTTGTATATAAAAACATTACAAAATAAAAAAAAATTTAACATAAAATGTAGAGAAATTTACCAAAATCTACCATAATACTAAAGTGCACAATATAAGAGAAAAACATAAATCTTATTTTGAATTTTATTTTTGTACATTTTAAAAATCATCAAACAAAAGCAAACAGTAGCATAATACACAGAGCAAATAGGGGTAGTTAAAAAAAATCAGATATTACAAATACTCAATATTCTGACACATTCTGTACCACAAAAATACACTTCAACAAAATGACATAAAAAAACATCAGTATAACATACAGCAAAATACAGCTCAGGTACAGGTATTTTAAACATCTTTTATTATTTTTTATAGATTAAAATATCCACTATTTAGTCCTCATAAACTTATTGGATAAACATAGAAAAATCAAAATAATCAAAATATTAGGAATAAAATATTATTGTAACCATATATTGTGTATGAACTGATACGGCACATTGTAAGTTATAGTAAATATTAATAATTCATGTATCATGTTTTAGACGACTTCTAATCAGACTTGTCTTGTCTTTGTCTTCATAGGTGTAAAGCTGTGATTGACACTCATGGCCAGCGAATCAGCTGCAGCCATTTAGTGGTGGAAGACGGTTACATCAGAGATGAGCAGAGGACAAGATCAGTAAACAGGTGGGTAAACCCTGTGAGTGAAGGACCTGAATCTTTATATCCTAATCAAAAGATATGTAAACTTGCGCATCATCTCTTAAAATATAATTCTTTACCTTTTGGAATTAGCAACATTTAACAGTGATATTTTAGTCACACACTTACCTCAGCAGTGCTATTCCAGTCATACATTCACCTTACCCTCAGTGCTGTTCTTATCATGCATTTACATTAGAAGTGCTATTATAATCACACAGTTACCTCAGCAGTGTTATTCTAATCGTACATGTACCTCAGCAGTGCTATTCTAAACATAAATTTACCTCAGCAGTGCTGTTCTAATCACACATTTACCTCAGCAGTGTTATTCTAATCGTACATGTACCTCAGCAGTGCTGTTCTAATCACACATTTACCTCAGCAGTGTTATTCTAATCGTACATGTACCTCAGCAGTGCTATTCAAAACATAAATTTACCTCAGCAGTGCTATTCTAATCATACATTTACCCCAGTAGTGCTGTTCTAATCACACATTTGCTTGTTTTTACGTTCTTGACTATCAGTGTGCTCAGGTCATCGGGTCAGAGTTCTATTTGTGATCAAAGACAGAGGCAAGACTTAAAAGATCATATAAAAGCATCTAGAGATCCTGAGCGGGTTCAGTGCTTGACATGCGCTGCATGGTTGAGTTAATTAAATTCTTTTCATTTTTTTCGTGTTATTATGCTTTGAAGTTGTTTCTAATAAAGTCAGGTTCTCAGCAAGTGCTATCTGGATGTTTAACATGATGCTTAAATGTACTGGTTAGTCAGCAGGTAGGTGTATATGTGTGTGTGGGTGTAGATGTGTATTTACACACACTCAGCATAGACAGGAATGGAAATATCATTAATTCTTTAATAGAGAAAAACATTTAGTGAACGTTTTTATTTGCATATCTGCATAACCTGGTAGAACACAATAAATGCATGGTAAAAACTTGTCAAATCATTAAAAACATGGTAAAATAGTAAAAACAAGGTAAATTGCTAAAAAAAATGTAGAAAAACATGGTAAATCTCTAAAAACATGGTAAAAACATGTGAAATACTAAAATAATGCTAAAATATTTAAAACATGGTAAATCAGTTAAAACATGGTAAAATACTTAAAACATGGTAAAACTAAAAACATGGTAAAACACTAAAAGCATGGCAAATTACTAAAAAATGGTAAAAACATTATAAAATACTAAAAACATAACACAAATTGTGTTAAAATACTAAAAACCTGGTAAGACACCGAAAACATGGTAAAACAGTAAGAGCATGGTAAAACATGGTGAATTACTAAAACATAGTAATATCACGGTAAATGGTAAAAACATGGTCAAATACCCGAAATATTCTAAAAAGAAAAAATCTATTTAAAAGTGAACAAATGGTAAAACTATGATAACATTATAAAGACATTTTTCTGAATATTTGAAAAACTTGGTATTGGTTTGTTTAGTAGATCAAAACAAATGTATTTGAAATACAGCACCAATCAAAAGTTTGGACACACCTCTTTATTCAGTGTTTTTTTTTTTATTTCTTTATTTATTATTATTTTATTTTCTGTGTTTTATATTGTGTGTGATGCTCTGTAATCTGTGTTTCTCTGTATTTCTGTAATGTATGATTTTGTAGGCTGATCTCCAGAGCCGTGATCATCACTGATCGATCCATTCTGCCCTCCGAGTCTGATCAGCAGGTACTCTCTCTGTGTGTGTGTGTGTGTGTGTGTGCGTGCGTGTGTGCGTGCGTATGTGTGTGTGTGTGTGCGTGTGTGTATGTGTGCGTGCGCGCATGTGCGCGTGTGTGCGTGTGCGCGTGTGTGCGCGTGTGTGTGCGCGTGTGTGTGCGCGTGTGTGCGCGTGTGTGCGTGTGCGCGTGTGTGCGCGTGCGCGTGTGTGCGTGTGCGCGTGTGTGCGTGTGCGCGTGTGTGTGCGGGTGTGTTTCTCTCTCTTCAGGCTCTTTCTCATTTATAATCACAAACAATAGCCTCTCTGTCAGAACTAAAGGAGCTGCTTACATATCCATATGTACATTTAAATTCCGCCGTCCTCGTCGCCGCTGCTGCTGCTGCTGCTGCGCGTCTGCGCTGTGCTTCCTGCAGATCTTGCACTTTTTTACTTCTGCTGCCCAACTTGTTTTGCATTAAATCGTTTTTATGCTGCCGATCACATTTGTATGGATTCTTGGTCCGTTTCCAGGAGTCAGCAGGCCCAGAAACAACAAAACATCACGGGCGATTTGTGGAACGGCCGCAGTGGTTCTGACATGCTGCTCAGGAGCATTACGCTCTAAAGTGAATTATGAGGAGAAAGAAAAGCGCTTCAGTGAAAGAGCCGTAATCCCGCTCGCTGAAACCCATTCAGAGTTTGATGAATTAATCAGAGTGTCGGGAGGATGGAGGATGACGGGCTGAGGAGCATCTAGATCAACACAACAAAGAACAGCATCTGTAGTTAAACTAATCCTTTATCCCAGTGATCCTCACACTGATTTACATCTAAACGCAGTACAGTACCAGCAGATCCATCCTAAACTCATCCAAACTATGAAGATAAACACATGGAAATATTTATTAAACAAAAAACAATTTATTTTATATTCTTCATAGTATCTCCTCTTGTTTAGATGATCAGTTTTGAACATCTCTGCTGGATTTTCTCAGTCAGTTTTATGAGGTAGAGTCTCCTGGAATTCAGGCTTTCAGTTAACAGCTGTGCTGAACTCATCAAGAGTTAATTACTTGAATTTCTTGTCTCTTAATAAAGTGTTTGAGAGCATCAGTTAAAGTAAAGTAGTGAAGAGGTAGAGTTACAGGTATACAGTGAATAGTGAATATTTGAGTAATGTTCGAATCCAGATTATGAGAAACAACAACTACTAAACTACAAAAACACTGGTCTGAACAGTTCACACTAAAAACATCTGTTAAATGACTAAAAACATAGTAAAATAGCAAAACATGGTAAGCATGATGAAACACTAAATATATGGTAAAATACTAAAAACATGGTAAAACAATAAAAACACTGTGGAGCAAAAAAAATGGGAAAACACTAAAAACATGGTAAATTAGTAAAAATCCAGTAAAATCCTAAAATCATGGTTAAACACTAGAAACATGGTAAACAATAAAAACATGGTAAAAACGTGATAAAATACTAAAAACATGGTAAAACACTAAAAACATGGTAAAACAAAAAAAAACACATGGTAAAATATTTAAAACATGGTAAATTCGTAAAAATATTGTGGCGTGGAAGAGGAAGGAGGACTCGTGAGACTCATTGCAAGTACTCAACAGCTCTTTATTAACAGGCTTGCCACTCACTTATATCCTTTAACAAGGCTAGGAGAGCGAAACCCAACTGCTCACACAGCATAAACAGCCCTGAGGCCACCAACCCAGCTATCCAGCACAGAGATGGTAGGTCCCCTTAACCCACCCAAAACATACCCCCATAATGCCCCGCTGGCCCCGGATTACCATGACCCGCCCCCACAGGCACACTAAAAGCTGGCACACACACACACACACAGACGCCACATAGCCCCCCCCTTAAGTGTCAGCCGTCCCGGCGACCCCACAAACCCAACAATAACCCCATGAACAACAAAACATTTTTTTTTTTTTTTTATACAATCAGTCACACACAAAGTCCTGAAGACGGGCGGGCGGCCTCCTCACCCGCGGCAGCCTGGAGGGGCCGGGCAAAGCGCCACCCGCCAGTGGTTCCACAGAGTTAGAGACCTGGTCAGGCTCAGGTGCAGGGCCGGCAGGTTCTGCACCGCCGTCCCCAGTGTCCAGCAGTTTCGGCCTATATGGGGCCAGCCTGTCCCGGTGCACAATCATTCTGCGCCTGCCCCACCGGATCCTGTACACCACCTCCCCAAGCCTGGACAGCACCAAGCACGGACCCACCCATGCCGACTGAAGCTTCGGGCACAGTCCCTTTTTACGCTGAGGGTTGTACAGCCAAACCCTCGCCCCCACAGATAAAGGCTCCCCAAAGCAGCGCGTATCATACGCGCGTTTCTGCTTCCATCCGGCAGCAGACTGGTTCGAGCGCGCGAGCCCGTGCGCTAAATCCAGTGAGGACAGAAGATGCGAAACGAAAGTGGGCGCGTCCGTAGCGTGCTCGCCCCCATCAGGAGGCGCCCCGAAAGCCAGAGCCACCGGCGTCCTCAGCTCGCAACCAAACATAAGCAGGGCCGGCGTGAATCCTGTCGTCTCCTGCACGGCCGAGCGGCAGGCCAGCAGCACGACCGGTAGATGTTTGTCCCAGTCACACTTGCCTTTGCTCGACACCATGGCCAACTGCGCTGCCAGCGTGCGGTTAAACCGCTCCACCAGCCCGCCACTCTGCGGATGAAGTGGCGTCGTCCTGGTCTTATGTATGCCCAAGATGCGGCAGACCTCCGCCATGACCTCTGACTCGAAGTTCCTCCCCTGGTCGCTATGCAGCTCCTCCGGAACCCCGAATCTGCAGAAGAACTCCCGCACCAGGACATCCGCAGTAGTGACCGCCCCTTGGTCCGGCACCGCGTAGGCCTCCGGCCACTTCGTAAAATAGTCCATCGCCACTAAGACATAGCGGTTCCCAGAGTCCGTCACCGGGAAGGGGTCCAACACATCCACGGCCACCCGCTCCATCGGGCCGCCGCACTGATAGGGGTGAAGTGGGGCGCGGGGCGCCCTCGCGGGGCTTTTCTTGGCGGCGCACACGTCACAGCAGTGCACGAAGAGCTCCACATCAGCCCTGCACCCAGGCCAATAGAAGTGCTGTCTCAGGCGCTTCAGGGTTTTGGTAACGCCAAAGTGCCCAGCCCCAGGCGACCCATGGACTCCCCGTAGGACCGAATCCCTAAACGCCCGCGGTATCACCACCTGAAACACGCGCCGCCCATTCGCCGGATCCTCCCAGGTATGACACAGCACGCCATCAGATAAGCTAAAGCTAGCCCAGTTGGAGCGCAGCGCTTTAGCGACCGGACCCAACGGCACCACCTCCTCCCACGACGGCGCGACATTCGCCTCGAGCGCTTGTACTGCCCACATTAAGTCGCGATCCGCTCGTTGCGCATCTCGGATCTGTTCTACGGACACCTGGGCCACCGCTACACTGCCGGCCACATCCGCTGAGACTGCAGCGCAACGAGCAGTCTCAGCGGATTTCTCCTCCGCACGAGCGCAATGCTTACAGTCAATGGCCGCACACGGCCGGCGAGACAAAGCGTCCGCGTTACCATGGCTACGGCCCGGTCGGTGCACAACCTCGAAGCTAAACTCCTGGAGTCTAGATATCCAGCGCGCAAGCTGGCCCTGGGGCTCGCGGAAACGCATGAGCCACTGTAGCGAGGAGTGGTCGGTGCGCAGCAGAAATGGGACCCCATACACATACGGTCGGAAATGTTTAAGGCTCTCGACCACCGCGAGTAGCTCCCGGCGCGTTACGCAATAGTTACGCTCCGCTTTGTCCAGGCGGCGGCTATAGTACGCTATTACGCGCTTTGAGCCATCCTGAACCTGCGACAGGACCGCTCCGAGGCCACGGTCGCTCGCATCAGTATCCACAATGAAACTCTCCGACATATTCGGATACGCTAGAACTGGAGCATTGCATAGACGGCTTTTTAGCTCCTCGAACGCTCGCTCCGCCTCGTCAGACCAGCAGAATGTCACACCCGGTCTAGTTAAATTGTGAAGTGGCGCCGCCACGTCCGCGAACCCCCTGATAAACCGCCTGTAATACGATGCGAGCCCCACGAAACTACGAACCATTTTCACGTTGCGTGGGACAGGCCAGTCACGGACAGCCTCCGTCTTTTTAGGGTCGGTTTCCACACCAGCACCGCTCACTACATGGCCCAGAAAATTCACGCGCTGCCTCAGCAGGTTACACTTCGCCGGGTTGAGCTTCAGGTTAGCCGCCTGAATCGCGCCGAGCACCACCTCGAGGTGAGAGAGCGCGGAGTCGAAGTCAGTCCCGTGCGCCATGACGTCATCCAGGTAAACAACGCAGCACGAACGCGGGATCCCGCTTAACACGCGCTCCATAAGACGCTCGAAAGTAG
Source organism: Astyanax mexicanus (assembly GCF_023375975.1). Taxonomy (NCBI): domain Eukaryota; kingdom Metazoa; phylum Chordata; class Actinopteri; order Characiformes; family Acestrorhamphidae; genus Astyanax; species Astyanax mexicanus. The sequence goes on along the minus strand of NC_064424.1, from coordinate 1,196,647 downwards.
CCGGCGAGTTACACAACCCAAACGGGAGCACCGTGAAATGCCATAGAGCCGAGCCGAGCGAGAAAGCGGTTTTCTCCCTATCCCCTTCAGCTAGGGGCACCTGCCAATACCCGCTCCTCAAATCTAGCGAGCTGAACCAGGCTGAGCCCGATAGCTGATCTAGCATATCGTCGATCCTGGGAAGCGGATAAGAGTCGAGCTTCGTGACGGCGTTAAGTCGGCGATAATCAACGCAAAAATGCCAGTTCCCGTCCTTCTTTTTTGCAAGGACCACCGGGGCCGACCACGGGCTGCTCGAAGGCTCAATAACGCCCGCACTCGCCATATCACGGACTAACTGCTCAGCCGCTACGCGTTTCGCTAATGCCAGACAGTGCGGTCTCAGCCTGATGGGCTGGGCGTCACCTGTGTTTATAGAATGAAACGCCAGGCTAGTCCTAGTACACTCACGCTCAGACACAGCCAAGCTAGCGCGAAAACGGTCAATCAGGTCGCGTAAGCGCAGTTGTTGGGGCTCTGATAAGCCCACACAACTGCGCTCCAGCATCTCTTCTATCGGATCGATAATTAACCCCGCATCTAACGGACCCTCGAACATAACGTGCACCGAATCACACGCACCCCCCCCAACGGCTCACTTACCCCACACTCGTCATGTTCCTCTACGGGGAGTCCAGTCACCAGAACCGAGCCCCGTGCACAATCAATGACAGCTCCAACGCGTGCGAGCAGGTCCTTGCCCAGAATGCACGGATCATTGATGTGCCCAACCCAGAACTCCTGCTGAAAGGGGCCCTTGCCAACATCAATTGTCAGCTCCGTTAATCCCAGGAGAGCGATAGGATCTCCGGTGACTGAAGAGAGCGCGATGCGCCGGCTGTAGTCCACCACAAACTCGCCTGCCACACCCCTCGCGAGCTCAGGCTTTATCAGCGAGACGGACGAGCCCGTGTCCACCAGCGCGTCCACCGTCACTCCATTCAGCGTGCACTTCAGAAAATAGCCGCCGGGTCCGACAGCTCCGTGATCAGGTTCCGAGGGTAAGCCTAGAATCCCTGGGGCCACCGTAACCCTCACTTGGTGGTCCCGGCTCCGTTTCCCGGCCGGCCGCACTGCGCTCGCTTGTGGCCACGCCCCCCGCAATGCCAGCACTCCAGTTGCGCCTCAGGCCGGCTCCGCCTCCATCTCGGTGGATCATGGGCTCCGGGCGACGCCCCCCACGGTTCCGGATGGCTGGACAGGATGAGTTCGGACCGCTCAGCCACCTCCACCGCGGCCTCCAGGGTCTGTGGGTCGGCCAGTCTCACATGTTTGCGCAGCTCGTCTGGCTCTAGGGCGCGCAGGAAATTATCCAGCGCGAGACTTCTCTGAGCCGCTCGCGAAAATGCCGGATAAGCTTGGCGGGTTAGCAGACCCATCTCAGATGCCAGCACGCCCAAAGTCTCTCCCCGCTGCCGGCGCCGGTCCGCCACTAGCATTTTGGCGGCCGCCTCGGAAGGTTGACGGCTGAAACGGGTTCTCAGCGCCTGCGTCAAGTCAGACAGCTCGCAGCGGCACTCCGCGGGGAGCTCGATCAGCACCCTCAGTGCGTCTCCCTGCAGCGCCAGACAGAGGTTGGCCGCCGTCTCAGCATCCGTCCAGCCCGCACGGCCCGCCACGATCTCCAGCTGGGCTTCGAAGGCCGTCCAGTCAGCGCAGCCGTCATAGAATGACAGGCGGGGATGAGCCGTCAAGCTCGCCGTCAGCGCGCCGTCCACTCTGGGAGCCGGCGCCACCGACTCCACGCCATCCGCTCCGCGAGCCGGCGCTGACGTCACCGCGCCGTCCACTCTGGGAGCCGGCGCCGCCGTCCTCGCGCCATCCGTTCCGCGGGCTCGACCTTCGGACAGCCTGCTGGCGCCGTCCGGTCTGGGTCCACTCCGCTGGTGAGTCTTGTCCCTCGTCCGGTGGTCCGCCGTTATCCTCTTCAGCCGTTCGATTTCCCTGCCAGCAGCTCCATATCATCCAGCAGGGCCACTTCTGACACCAAATGTGGCGTGGAAGAGGAAGGAGGACTCGTGAGACTCATTGCAAGTACTCAACAGCTCTTTATTAACAGGCTTGCCACTCACTTATAGCCTTTAACAAGGCTAGGAGAGCGAAACCCAACTGCTACCACAGCACAAACAGCCCTGAGGCCACCAACCCAGCTATCCAGCACAGAGATGGTAGGTCCCCTTAACCCACCCAAAACATACCCCCATAATGCCCCGCTGGCCCCGGATTACCATGACCCGCCCCCACAGGCACACTAAAAGCTGGCACACACACACACAGATGCCACAATATAGTGAAATACTAAAAATATAGTAAAACAGTAAAAATCCAGGAAAATCCTAAAACCATGGTAAAAACATGGCAAAACAATAAAAACCTGGTAAAATACTAAAAATATGGTAAAATAACAAAATCTGGGCTCATCACAGAGAATGAGTTCTATCTTACTGTAAAATTAGCACCTTATTCAGTCATGACCTCTTCTTAATTTGTCTACCGTATGGAGCTTAAAAGCTGACAAATATTTTAATCTGCATTTTGTATATTTGAATTTGAGATGTGGTAAAAAAAAAAAAAAAAGAATTTAAATCCATAAATTAAAAATACATTCAGAACTCCAAAAAAAAATTAAAACTCTTAAAATTCTAATCTATAAATTATAGCATTAAATATTTCAAGTTTATCTAAACATACATTTATTTTAAATATACAAAATTCAGATTCAGAGACTTAATCTGATCCTGGTATACTGAAGAAGATGAAACTGAATCTTCATGTGAAGCGCTGCTCTTAAACACATAAGCTTCAGTTTAGGAATGTGAACTATTCATACTATTCAGTTTCGGCTGCAGATCACATTATAAATAGTGTATTCTTTATTCTATGTACGTGTAATGAGTGTGTAGCTGCTAAGTTTTAAACTAAAAGTTTCATTATTACTATAAATAGGCCATAATACTGATTGTTACAGTGTGTTTGTGGCTGTGAACGCAGTGTATAAATTGAGTAGCTACTCCCATCTCATTTATTCAGCTCATTTAGCATGCTACAATATTTATTTATGTAAAAAGTGTGTATTTATTATAATTTTTCCCCCTGTATGCAGATCTCGCTGGTGACTGTGCCTCCTCTGGACTCCTCCTCTCCGGCCGTGAGGATGGTGGAGCTCAGCTCTTCCTCCATGACCTGCATGCCTGGAACCTGTAAGCTTCTATAACCGTTGATTGCGTTTATATACTAGTGCATCTCTTAACATTATCAAGAATTTAATTGAAAAGTTGTTTTATTTCAGTAATTCAGTTTAAAATGTGAAACTTATATATTATATAGATGTATTAAACACAGAGTGATCTATTTTAAGCGTTTATTTCTTTTATTGATTATGGTTTACAGCCAATGAAAACTCCCAAAAATCAGTGTCTCAGAAAATTTAGAATATTATATAAGACCAATTGGTATTTTTGGGAGTGTGGGCAGTGTGCCAAGTCCTGCTGGAAAAAGAAATCCACATCTCTGTAAAAGCTGTCAGCAGAGGGAACCATGAAGTGAAGTGAAGTGTAAGATTTTGTAAAGGTGTCGCCATGTTTGCCTTCTAATGGGGAAACTGGGGAAGCGCCTAAATAAACAAAACTATAATTCATAATAAATACATGCGCTGGATATTAATCTACACAGATTTCTCTCCTGAAACCTAAAGTTTATTTGGGTGAATAAAGTGCTTCCTTTTATTTACAGTAAGCTTAGATTTATAAAAAATTGTCCTAGGGTGAGTTTTTAGTGAAGTTTCTCCAGCACTAAGGCTAGGTGCAGAAGCATTAGCATTAGCCGCTAACCTGTAACCCAGGGCGCTATCAGCTAGCGGTTTGTCCTACGTAGCTTCTTTTAACACTGTTAGGTTAAAAGAAGGTTAGCGGCTAATGCTAATGCTGCTGCACCCAGCCTTAGTGCTGGAGAAATGTAACTGAAAACTCACCCTTAGAACTCTTATAATACTTCAGCAGAGTGTCTTTACTGCTCCTTCATACCTGACTGGTAGAATTCATACATAAGGAGCACTGTCAAATCTTTTTTTTCAGGAAAATTTAATGATTTTAATGGTGCCTTTATAGTGCAAAAAATACGGTAATATAAGTGTCATTATTTAAAAAAAAATGTGAGGGGTTTACTCACTTTTTTGAGATACTGTAAGTACAAATACAGCTCTGGAATATAATCAAGAGAAAGATGGATAATCACAAGCCATCAAACCTAAATCTAAATCTAAAAAGCAGTGTGTAAAACTGGTGGAGGAGAAGAACATGATGCCAAGATGCATGAAAAAACTGATTAAAAACCACCAGGGTTATTCCACCAAATATTGATTATTTCTGAACTCTTAAAACTTTATGAATATGAACTTGTTTGTTTTCTTTGCATTATTTGAGGTCTAAAAACTCTGCATCTTTTTTTTGTTATTTCAGACATTTCTCATTTTCTGTAAATAAATGCTCTAAATGAGTATTTTTTATTTGGAATTTGGGAGAAATGTTGTCTGTAGTTTATAGAATAAAACAACAATGTTCATTTTACTCAAATATAAACCTGTAAATAGCTAAATCAAAAGGGAAAGTCTACCTGCTGGCACCGAGCTGCCCCTGCCCTCAACGCTCCGCCCGGCTCACCCTACTGACTATTGTCATTAACTGCATTGTTATTTATGGAAGTTATTCTTTTTGTTACACTGACGTTACTTTGCTATCAATCACGCGGTGGAGGAGAGGTGATTCTGGTGGAGATGGATCACCGGTCTTGGCTCCGGCCCCAGAGGCTGACTTGGTGTTGATGGGCGAATGAGAAGCTTAATCAGCGGAACTTCACTTCCCCTCGCCGGGAATTGACTATAGATAGATAGATATAGGGGGGTGTAGGGGGTGTTGTGACGAATCTGGAAGCGGCGCTGGAACCGTTACCCCACCCCCTCGCTTTCTCAGAGGGAGACAGATAGGAGTCAGTCTTGCTTTAAGTAATATACGTCTATATATTGGCACATCACTCACAATCAGCGGGATGATGATGTGCGTGACAGTCACATGCTCAAAGGATTCATTTATTTTTCAGTTCATTTATATGAATCAGGATGTGCTGCTTTATTGGGGTTGAATCTGTGTTGACTGTAAAGGTCGCTGTTCAGCTGAGGCTTATTTTATTTAAAAAAAAAAAAAAAAGGAAATGTTGAGAATTATATTTTTATAGTGGTATAAATATATTATATTCATATTAGTGATGTCAGTTGATTTAAAAAATTTTATCAGATTAATCACAACAATATTACGACTCCGAGTGGTCTAAAGCACTGCCACTATGATCAGGAGATCGCTGGTTCGAATCCCGGTCATGCAGCTTGCCATCAACTGCCAGAGCCACGAAAGAGCACAGTAGAGTACAGTAGGTAGCACTCTCTCCCCTCATCACTCCTAGGGTGATGTGGATCAGCACAAGGCGTCTTGGGTGTAATTGGATCTGTAAATGGGGGATAAAATGGGCTAAAAATGAGAAATAAAATTATTTAAAAAAAATCTACTGCAATTAATCACTTTTGTTCCTCTTTTATTTTTTATAGTGGATATTTAAATAATAAAAATAAAATAATGTATAATTTATTATATTTATACTAGTGGTGTTCATTAAAATACTAGTATATAGTTGAACGTGGGACTCTGGAATAATGAATGCAGATGTAGTAAACGAGCAGTGAACGCTGCACATACCGCATTCAGTGTGTAAACAGCATGGAGCAGCTCAGTTTTTAAATAAACTTTAAAGGAATAAAGAATTGGTGTTGTGCTGATTAAGTAAATAAAACTGTAATTCTTAAAAAAAAAAAATAATAATTCTTTCAAAGTCAAACGAGTGCTGAGCTGTACTTGCCACTGAACGGTGAAAAAGCTAGCGCTTACCGCTGTGGTTAGCGGCTAATGCTAATGCTGCTCCATCCTTAGTGCTGGAGAAGCTTCACTGAAAACTCACCCTGTATAACTCTGTACTTCAGCTGAGTGGCATTACTGCTCCTTAATACCTGACTGATAGAATTTATACATAAGAAGCACCGGATTATAAGTAGCTCTGATGATTTTTGGGAAATTAAAGGATTAAAAGTGCACCTCATAGTGTAAAAACAGGATGTAGTAAATCTCTTTAGTTCGCTCAGTCACTAAGGGTGTACTCACACTAGGCAATCCGAACCGTGCCCGGGCACGGTTACCTCCCAAAGCACGGTTCGTTTGGCTAGTGTGATCGCTCCGAACCGTGCCCGGGCCCGCTTGGAGAGGTGGGCCCGAGCACGGTTCACTTGGACACGGTACAGATGCAGTGTGAGCGCAAACCGTGCCCGGGCACGGATCAAGATGACGTCAGTGATGCGACGCTACTGTAAACGGAGGACGTTTTATACACAATTCTGCATATAATATTTTTGAAAAGGGTTCTAAAGAGCACCATAATGGTTAGTGTTACCCATAATAAATTAGGACTACTATCTACAAGTCCTAAACAACAAACACATTTTATTATTACTTGAGTTTTATGTTTCGCTCCTTTGGTCACTATTTATGTATATAGCAAGTACGTCTCTTACCTTACTGATAAACGTGAATTGTAGTCCGCGAGTAAAGCTGCAAATTTCTCCCTGGACGTCTGCTGCTTGTGTAAAAACCTTCTTACACGTGCAGCACGATTAGCAGTAAATCGCTGTGTTGCACAATCAATGAATCTCTGGTTCAGTTGCGTATTTGCACGCCCAAAACGACTCCAGAGAAACAAAAACAACTGTACAATCCTGAACTCCATTGTTTTGCGCGCGCATACTGTTCTTCAAAACAAAAGTCGCCTGTTGATGACGAAAGCGTGCTCGGGCACGGATCGTTTAGCGCAGTGTGAGTGCAGGCCTGCGGGGGAGTGGGGAGGGGGCCGATTCAACCCAACCGGGCCTAGTGTGAGTACACCCTAAAGTGCAGAGTGAAACCGAAACTATCCGGATCAAGTACTGTATATGCAATGTAACAAACACACGCATACTGGTGCGGACTCTGGTCCAGACCTAGACTTTCTTGTGAGAAAACGTCCTAAGTTATGTATTTTGTTTTCTCATCTTCCACAGATTTGGTGCATCTGACCTGTTCCTCCGTCGGCTCGGCCCGGGAAGACCTGGAGCCGGTCATTTCCAAGCTGTTTTACGTTCCTAGCAGCCCAGGGGAGGAGCCTGCACCAGGTGAGATCACCTTCTTTATTACTAATCATTAATAATCACCTTCTTTCACCAGCTACAGTTACTGTACCTGTATTATTTTATTCTATCTTTCATTTATTTTATTTTAACAATTGCTCTTTGGGCGTAACGAGGCTGTGAGATTACAATTTCAGTCTACCTCATGTACCACGTGTGATGTGAATGACAATAAAAACTCCTTAAATCCTTAAATCCTGTTGATCGAACATTTAGTGCTGTGTATCAGCAGGACAAGGTTATCTCTATAAAAAGATTTAAAAAAAAAATATTTATAAAATAAATAAAAAAACGATAAACCACTTCTGACACCAATTTTTACATCTAAACTATTAATAATCAAATCTGCGTTTTTCAAAATTGATATCAGTGTATCAGTTGAATGATGTGATTGCAGGACAGTGTCAGACAAAACACTGAACATATATTATAGAACCCAAGTGAACAAAGGAGGAGAAAAACTCTCTCGCTCACTCGCACCGTCTCTCACACCATCTCTCGCTCACTCGCACGTCTCTCACACCGTCTCTCGCTCTCTCACACCGTCTCTCACACCGTCTCTCACACCGTCTCTCACACGTCTCTCGCTCACTCGCACGTCTTTCGCTCACTCGCACGTCTTTCGCTCACTCATGCCTTCTCTCACGCTGTCTCTCGCTCACTCGCACGTCTCTCGCTCACACGTGCTGTCTCTCGCTCACTCATGCTGTCTCTCGCTCACTCACACCTCCTCTCGCTTACTCATGCCTTCTTTTGCGCTGTCTCTCGCTCACTCACGTCGTCTCTCGCTCACTCATGCCGTCTCTCGCGCTGTATCTCGCTCACCCATGCCGTCTCTCGAACCGTATCTCTTTCTCTCGCACTGTCTCTCACTTGCTCATGCCTTCTCTGGTGCTGTCTCTCGCTCACTCGCGCTGTCTCTCGCTCACTCATGCCGTCTCTCGCTCACTTTCACCGTCTCTCGCTCACACACACCGTCTCTCGCTTACTCGTGTCTTCTTTCGCGCTGTCTCTCTCTCACTCATGCCGTCTCACTTACTCATGCCTTCTTTCGTGCTGTCTCTCACTCATGTCGTCTTGCGCTGTCTCTCACTCACTCATGCCGTCTCTCGCGCCGTCTCTCGCTCACTTGTGCTGTCTCTCACTCGACCCTGATATAACAAAATAAAAAAAGGCTCTAGTCTGCCAGACTAAACTATTATTACTGCCCCCTTCTTAAACATACAGGGAAAGACCAGCATTAAAAAAAAAAAAGATAATGATTATAATACATTTTTAAGTGATTGAAACCACTAATATAAATATAATTTATATTGTATGTTTTGCCAGTCTAGTTCTGATATTTCTTTAAGGGTGTTTTCACACCAGCACTGATTAGTCTGGTTAAAATGAACTCTGGAATACAGAATCAGAATCTTCTTGCTATATTTACTTTTAAATATATTTATATTTACTCCCACACCAGACAGATTTGACCAATCAGAGGACACAACCTGCTTGCGTGGTTTTTTGGGAGAAGGGAGAAACTGAAGCTCCAAATTAACTAACTCATCAGCTGATCCGGATCATAGAAACTTGTCTGTAAAACGCCCTAAATAAACTCTTAAAAAATAGAAATGTATCCAGGGATATTCTTAAGAAAAAAAATACTCTTTCTATTTTTTGTGTACAATTTAGAAAAAAGTTTCGTTTAGATATCTGTATCGAACTCAAAGTATCGTATTGGTATCGATATTTTTAAAACGATACTCTAGGAAAGCACTAGGTACGATACGATATCGATGTTTTTGAACACGTCTGCTCACGTCTACCTATTTCCTCATTATTGACCCCGAACTGCTGCAGCTTCTCTAAGACACAGATGTGGGTGAGCTGAACAGCCTGCAGCCGCTGGAGCTCAGAGATCATCTGTTTCTTCTCTTTAAAGAAGAAAGATCTCGCGCTGCCGTGACATTCAGCACGGTTCTCGCGCCGACACATTACGGCCAATAACGCTGATGGATATTGATGGCGGCGTGGCGGCCGGGCCGGACGCTCGTCCCATTGATTCCTATTACGCTCTGTCAGGGTCCGCCCGGCACCTTCACTGTAAATTACAGCACGACCTCTCATACGACCTCGCCCTACTACTGACCGATATGATGCACATCACGATACAGGATCACACTTTAAAATATCGTCATATTTTACAATACTGTACTCAAATTCCAGCCAAAAAAATAGATATCACTTTAAAATAAGACTACCTTTAAAAAAGGTTTATGAATGGTTTATAAAGGAGTTTACTAATAGTTAATAATTAGGATGCAAAACAACACATAAATAGAAATGGCCACAGTAATTTGAAAATTTGCTAAATATTATTTCCACACTCATTTCTACTGTAAAATCTCAGGTCATTCTAGATACTGAACTTTCTATGTGTTTTCCATCAATCAGCATTAAACCGGTCATATTAATATATGTGAAAGTATGTTAAACTATTTACTATAAATGAAGTGAATTTTAAAGCATTTACAACATAATCAATAATAATTAATAATCTAATTTATAAACCCATCATCAGGGTAGTCTTATTTTTAAAGTGGTACCAAAAAAAACTCTCATAGAACTAATGAACCATGTATATTATGTAATATATTGTATGATAAACCAGTAACGTAATTATTGTAATGGGATTTCCTGTTTGTCCTTTTTTGGAATTAAGATCTCAATAAATAGCAGTGTAATATATTGCAATTGTGTAAAGCAAATTCCCCCAAAAAACTATCATAGTATCATAGTACGAAGTACAAAATGAATTTAACGCAATATTTGTATTTGAAAATATATCATATTTAAAACATAAATAAAATAGTTATTCACGTTAATGATCTGCTCACTAAAATAACTAATTAGACCATGTATGTTATGTAATATATTGTATATATTGTAAATCAATAATGTAATTATTATAATAGGATTTCCTGTAATGTCCTTTTTAGGAATTAAGATCTCAATATTCCAGAAAAAAAAACTAACATAGTATAAAAACGAAGTTAATTTAACGCAATATTTAAAGCAATATATCATCTTTCTTACAGTTTTGCAGAATACCATGATACATACACAACCCTACAAAACGATGATGTACAGTATTTAAAAAATCATCTAAAGTACGATTTAAAAAAAATAATTAAGTGAAAAACAAAAATAATAAACTTTTAAATATTAACTTTTATATTTAGAAATTGGATTTGGAATGAATGCCTTTTAAAAAACATCATAAATAAAGCATAAATAAATGATTTATTCACCGTTAATTATCTCTTCTTGCTAAAAATACAAAAATGTTAAAAGATCTTAATATAAGTAATTAAGATCTCAATATTTTATATATTTTTTTCCATCTTGCATAAAACAGTTTTTATTATAACAATACTTAAATAAGTTATTGAAGGTATGTTTATTTGTGAGCATTTCTTTCAGCAAATTTTAAGATTTCCCTTAAAATATCTTCTCAGAAATCTTAAATAGTATCATATTAGTTCTTAATTGTAATTCAGTGTGAGGCTCAATGTTTTAGACGGAAACGTCGGTGTTAAAATGACGACTCCATCCTCGCTGACCACGCCGTCTGCAGGAGAGGGAGGAGATGATGGTCATCGTTTTGTTTTATGGCGTTTTCTCCTTGTCTGTGAGGGAAGGTCATCACAGGAAAATCAGATAGACACCCGCCAGCGACCCGTCTCACTCTTCACCACATGCTCCTGTTCCCTCCATCATCATCATCTCCCTATCTTTCCTTACAATCAGTCTTACATACACATTATCTCTGTTTTTCAGGGATTTACCAAATATTTGGCAACCAGAATGATTCGTCTAATTGAATTAATATATGAAAAAATGCAGAATAAAAGCTAATTTATTATACAAAGTCATATTTCAGTGCTTCCTCTAATGTTGGGTAAATAAAAAGATTAAAATATCACTGCTGAGGGAAATTCAAAATTAAAATAGCACTGCTGTGTTACATCTATGATTAGAATAGCTTTACTGCTGAAGTAAATTTCTTAGATTAGAATAACACTGCTGAGAAAAATGTCTGATTACAATAGCACTGCTGATGTGAATCTATGATTAGAATAGCACTGCTGAAGTAAATTTATTAGATTACAATAGCACTGCTGAAGTAAATATGATTAAAAACAACACTGCTGAGGTTAATGTATGATTAGAACAGCACAACTAAGGTAAATGTATTAGATTAAAATAGCACTGCTGAGTTAAATGTGTTAGATTAGAATAGTGCGGCTGAGAAAAATGTATGATTAGAATAGCTTTACTGCTGAGGTAAATTTATTAGATTAGAATAGCACTGCTGAGGTAAATGTGTTAGATTGGAATAGCACTGCTAAGAAAAATGTATGATTAGAATAGCTCTAATGATTGAGGGAAATGTATGATTAGAACAGCACTGCTGAGGTGAATGTATGATTAGAATAGCTTTACTGCTGAGGTAAACTTATTAGATTAGAACAGCACTGCTGAGGTAAATGTATGATTAGAATAGCTTTACTGCTGAGGCAAATTTATTAGATTAGAATAACACTGCTGAGATAAATGTACGATTCACGTATTATATTTTGAACACATAATTTTTAGTGGAATATTAATTTATTTATTTTGTGTGTGAGTGTGTGTGTGTGTGTGTGTGTGTGGGCAGTGTAGCAGAGGGTGTGTAGCAGGCCCTGGCGTAACACAGGCTTTTTATCACAGGAATGAGGTAGTAGTATTTTAATTAAAATGTCAGAACAAATACTGGCAGAGGTCTTAAGGATGAATCACTAGATAAGGAGAGCAGTGGGCCAGAACAGGTCAAAGACACAAAGTCACCTGGGCAGCAGATCTTCACTGTGTGTGTGTGTGTGCGTGTGCGCGTGTGTGTGCGCACGCACAAGCATAGTGGTATGTCATAATTTAAGTTATGAGTAGAATAGCTTTGCTGAGGTAAATGTATGATTAGAATAACTTCACTGCTGAGGTAAATGTATGATTAGAATAACTTCACTGCTGAGGTACATGTATGATTAGAATAGCTTCACTGCTGAGGTACATGTATGATTAGAATAGCTTCACTGCTGAGGTACATGTATGATTAGAATAGCTTCACTGCTGAGGTACATGTGTGATTAGAAAGGCACTGCTGAGGTACATGTATGATTAGAATAGTTTCACTGCTGAGGTACATGTATGATTAGAATAGCTTCACTGCTGAGGTACATGTATGATTAGAATAGCTTCACTGCTGAGGTAAATGTGTGATTAGAAAGGCACTGCTGAGGTGGGTATATGATTAGAATAGCACTGCTGAGGCAAATATATTATTATCTGTATGATTGAAATAGCACTAAAGTAACCTTTTTTTAAAGGTAAACATATGGTTAGAATAGTACTGCTGAGGTAAATATACAATTAGAATAGCTTTACTGCTGAGGTAAATATATAATTAGAATAGAGCTGCTGAGGTAACTGTATGATTAGAATAGCACTAAAGTAACCTTTTTTTAAAAAGGTAAACGTATGGTTAGAATAGCACTTCTGAGGTAAATGTACAATTAGAATAACACTGCTGAGGTAGAGGTATGATCATAATAGCACTGCTGAGGCAGGTAGTGCACTATGAAGTGTATGGTCAAGGGGTGTCCAAACTTTTTTTGTTGGGGGCCAGAAGCAATGTATATGTGCAGTCATGGGCCACAGACTCTGTAATAAAACAAGTAATGAAATATACCACTTACCATACCATACAATTTCTTAATTACTATCATTAACTAACCTTTTTACTTGAGTTACTATCTTTATCTATGTTTGACAGTGTTGTGTAAACTAACATTTTTCAAACTTATGTTTTGTTTCATAATGTCTCTTAATATTATTATACTCCTAATTAGGCAACTGATTCCTGACATATTAAACATTAACACTTCCCTCTGAACTCAGTTAAAAAATAGTCATTTTCCCAACATGCCTGAAATTTTCTGCATTTGCTGTCCTTTTTTCATTTCTTTGGAGTTATTAGACTCTTTGGTCCGTTTTCTGCACTACAACTGCGCACTCTCGCAGCTTTTAGACTCTTTGGTCTGTTTTCTGCGCCACAACTGCGCATTCTCGCCGCGCATAGACTCTTTGGCCCGCTATCCGTGATACAACTGCACATTCTCGCTGCTTTTAGACTCTTTGGCCCATTTTCTGAGCTACAACTGTGCACTCTCTCCGTTTTTAGACTCTTTGGTCCGTTTTCTGCGCCACAACTGCACATTCTCGCAGCTTTTAGACTCTTTGGTCCGTTTTCTGCACCACAACTGCACATTCTCGCCGCTTTTAGACTCTTTGGTCCGTTTTCTGCGCCACAACTGCACATTCTCGCAGCTTTTAGACTCTTTGGTCCGTTTTCTGCACTACAACTGCACATTCTCTCAGCTTTTAGACTCTTTGGTCCGTTTTCTGCGCCACAACTGCACATTCTCGCAGCTTTTAGACTCTTTGGCCCATTTTCTGCGCTACAACTGCACATTCTCTCAGCTTTTAGACTCTTTGGCCCATTTTCTGTGCTACAACTGCGCATTCTCGCCGCACATAGACTCTTTGGCCCATTATCCGCGATACAACTACACATTCTCGCTGCTTTTACAATCTTTGGCCCGTTTTCTGCACTACAACTGCACATTCTCGCCGCTTTTAGACTCTTTGGCCCGTTTTCTGACACCGAGTGTTTACACTTTGAATCTCACATTATAAAAATCTGCGGGCCAACTTTAATTTTATTTCTAAAATACCTCGCGGCCCACTTTAAAAAAGGAAACGGGCGCACTTTGGACACCCCTGGTGTGGTGTGTGTGGTGTTTGTGTGTGTGTATGTAGATGATGGGGTTTTATGTAGCTGTGTTACTGCATGCTCCAGCAGATGCATTTGGATGCAGTTTGTTCTGCTCCTGTTTTCTCCTCTTTTGAGAGCCGGTGGTCTTTTTGAAGTGGCGTTAAACATTGATGTTGCCACACCTCTCCCCTTCTCGCCTTTCAAATTAAGCAAATCGCTGGTCCACTCCGGGCAGGGAGGAGAAGACGCGTCATAATTGTGTGACATTTGGGTAATGACCACGCTGACATTTCAGACTGACACCTTTTCTCTCCACACTTTTCTCCATCCCTCCTCCATTCTTCTTTATCATGGAGAGGAGGGGGGGACTTGTGTACTTAAAGGGTAATGATGCTGACTGACAGCTTTACACTTTCAACAAGACCTGTACACACACACACACACCCACCAAACACACACACACACACACGCTGCTTGCTCTGTATGTTTGACTGTATGGAGTCACTCTCTCTTCAGGTGGCGTCAGAATGCAGGGAAAGGTGAAGATCTGCTGCAGGTCATGCAGCTGCTGTTCCTCTGAGAATTATACATGATTTTGGAGTATGGAGTGTATAGCGTGTGTATGGCGAGTGTATGGGGTGTGTATGGCGAGTGTGTGGTTTTTATATTGCCTGTATGGCTGTTTATCATGTTTATGTTGTTTATAATTATATATGCCGCGTATGGTTGTTTTATTATATATGGCATAAATTTGTGCTTATAGCATGTATGTTTGTATATGGTGTGCATTATGTGTATGTTTGTGTGTTGTACTGTGTAAGTAGTTGTGTATGGTGTGCGCAAGGTTTATATGGCATGTGTTGTATGTATTATGTGTGTGATGTGTATGTTGTATATGGTTATATACAGTATATATGGCACGTGTGGTTGTATATGGTTTGTATGGTGTGTGTGGGAATATATGCCATGTGTGGCTGTGAATGGTTGTATATGGTATATATGGTTGTATGTGGTATGTATGGTGCGAGGGTGGATGGTTGTATATGGCGTGTGGGGTTGTGAATGGCTGTATATTGTGTGTGTGTATATATATATATATATATATATATATATATATATATATGGTTTATGTGGCACATAGGCTTGTAGGTGGTCGTATGTGTCACGAGTGGCTCGCATGTGGTTGTATATGGTTTATATGGTTGTATGTGGTATGTATGGTGCATGGGTGGATGGTTGTATATGGCGTGTGTGGTTGTGAATGGCTGTATATTGTGTGTATATATATATATATGGTTTATGTGGCACAAAGGCTTGTAGGTGGTCGTATGTGGCACGAGTGGCTCGCATGTGGTTGTATATGGTTTGTATGGTTGTATATGGTGTGTGTGATTGTATATGGTTTGTATGACGCGCAATTGTACGTATATGGTGTGTGTGGTATGTAAGGGTCTTGGCCGTTACCCCCTCAGTTGGCGTGTTAATCTGTGGTGTGGACCCACAGCTCTGTCCTCAGTCCCCGGTTCTCTGAGCCGCTGGTGTTATATGGTTGTTTATGGTATGTATGGTGTTAACAGTGTTTTTTGGCGCAGTAATAAGCGGATCTTTGCGGTTTTCAGGTTGTGAGGAGGAGCAGAAGCCGGTGACGTTATGGATCATGTTCTTCAACATGCGAGACTCGTCCGGCCTGGACCCCAGCTGCTACACCCTCCCCACCAACGTCCATGTCTGCACCGGCCCCGACGCCAGCCTCGGCAACGACTACTCCATCACACTGGTGCGTCCCTCAGGGTTTTAGCACGAGCTGCTAAAGCTTAGCAACGCCATAGCAACCAACACGGATACCATAGCAACAATTTAGCAACAATTTAGCAACAATTTAGCAATGCCATAGCAACCAACACAGATACCATAGCAGCACCTTAGCAACCACCTAGGAACCACAAGGCAACCACCACAGATATCATAGCAAAACACAATAGCAACCACCGTAGATATGATGGCAACACCTTAGCAACTATTTAGCAACACCATAGCAACCAACACAGTTACAATAGCAACCACCTAGGAACTACTTAGCAACACCATAGGAATCACCACAGATATAACAATAACACTTTAGCAACCATTTAGCAACATCAAAGCAACCAACACGGATACAATAGCAGCACCTTTGCAACCACCTAGGAACTACATAGCAACACCATAGGAATCACCACGGATACGATAGCAACACCATAGCAACCACCACCACGGATACGATAGCAACACCTTAGCAACCAATAAGCAACACCATAGCAACCAACACAGTTACCATAGCAACCACGTAGGAACTACTTAGCAACACCATTGCAACGACCACAGATACCATAGCAACCACTTAGCAACATTATACCATGACCTGGGATAGCGACCGATGCCTTCAGGAAATACACTTGAAATGGTACAAAATCCAGTGTTTTAAATGGTGCAAAAAAATGCATTAAATTGACAGGACTTTTACTGGAAAAAAATACACAAATAAAAGCTCAAAAAGATATATTTTCCTAAAAAGAAAAAAAGATATATGGATATACATAAGGAGCACCAGATTATAAGGAGCTCTGACCATTTTTAGGAAGATTAAAGGATTTTAGGTGCACCGTATAGTGTGAAAAATATGAAAATGAGAATCTCGAAACTCTTAGTCTGTAGTAAAGCTCACACTTTCATCATTATAATAACTAGAAAAAGACACAGAAACAGAGAGAACTCTTTAACTATTCAAAGTAGAAGTCTTTTCTTTAGACAGACAGACAGATAGATAGATGGATGACATGCAGTGTTGGGAAGGTTACTTTTAAAATGTAATCCCTTACAGATTACTGATTACATCACTCAAAATGTAATTTGTAACGTAATCAGTTACATTACTTCAAGTGAGTAACGTAATCTGATTACTTTGGATTACTTTTTCGTTTTTTTAAGCCTGAATGAATGTAGCAACCACATATTGCATATTATTATTTTATTTTTCTTTCCAGTTAACAAATAGATAAACAAATAAAACAGCCTTTTCAATCACTCTATAAAAATACTTATGAAACCATTTCATCAAACAATTTTATAAAATACTAAATTGATGATAAAACCATTAAAAACCAAACAATGTAACAACAACTGTACGCTATCTATTTGCAGGTTTGCCACCAGTGTTAATTTTGACAACAAATTTTCATTTAGTCTTAGTCATAGTTTTGTGATGAAAATAGTATTTAGTTTTAGTCACAATTTAGTCATCTGAAATGTTTTTAGTTTTAGTCAACTTAATGTCATAAGAATATAGTCGACTAAAATTACAGTAAATTTATTCGACAAAAATGTAAAGGGTGTAAATGATTTTTCATCAGTTCCCTTGAATTATTAACTCTACATGTATACGAAATGAAACGTTTAATAACCACTTGAGTAATATTGTTAATGTTTAATGTGAAATATATTTATATATGATTTAATGTATATTATTATTATTATTGTAGGTGTGTGACTATACATATTTTACATTTAAAAATTTGTTTTAGAAATCAGGTCATAAAACAACTGAATAGTTTAATTATAGTTTGAACAGAGCTGTAGATGCAAAAACAGCTTTTAAATGATCTAGTTTAATCTCCAGCACTAACCCAGCACACCTACTGGAGCTACAGTCTATAAATGAGACACACATTCACACACTGTCCTGTAGAGATGCTCTCAGGATGTACTGAGAGACTTCATAAGTTAAAGTGAGAAACTTATGAGAAAGTGCTGTAAGGAACTTTACACAGACTTTTGGGTTCATAGATTGACTTATTTTATTGTTTTATTTTCGTTATATTATTGAGTTCCTTTCTGACCTGCTGCTGCTTTAACACTAGCTATATCTTTCCCACTGTGAGACTAAACAGATGATCTGATCTTAATGAGTGAGTTCTGTATCAGTTCTGTGTTTTAGTGCACTGCTGAGTTAAACACATCAGCTCATGAAATAACATCAGTATTAAAACGCGGATCTCTGCATGGAGATCTGTGGGACTCTGGTCTGCAGAAGCTGAAAGATTAGTGGTGTTTTTACCGGAGATGGAGTCGCTCCACGCGGTTTACACGTTATCTTGTTTTTCGCGACGTCAAAGGAGAAATATATCGGCCCTCTCTCTCTCTCTCTCTCTCTCTCTCTCTCTCTCTCTCTCTCTCCCTGCTGAACACTGTCGAGTTAACTTCCAGTCGAGCTCCGTAACGACAGGTTAATTCCCGGGTTTGTAACTGAGCGCGCGGCGCTAGTGAAGGAGAGGCGGGTACTGATTGGATGAGTACCCCGCTTGTCCCGCCTCTTCACCTTCGCTAAAGTAGCAGTGATTGGATCTCTTCCTAACTGGTCACTACCTTTCACAGAACTAACTCAGTTCTGATTGGATTTCGTCCCTGCCAAACATTTTCGTCTCGTTTTTATTCGTTGACCAAAATGTCAGTTAATTTCGTCTCGTTGTGTGTGCGGAGCCGCTGTCTGCCCCTCCTCCCGTCTCGCTGCCTGCACGCACACAGACACCGCTGCACACACAAATAGGGAGGAGTGATTGCGTTTTGTCGGTGTTGGATTGGAAGAGCAAAAATAGGAAAGTACCGCAATGTAATCCATTTATTTTAGCAGAGTAACTGTAATCTGATTACCACTTACTGAAGCAGTAACTGTTACGGATTACAGTTACTCATAAATTGTAATCTGATTACGTAACGCCGTTACATGTAATCCGTTACTTCCCAACACTGATGACATGACACAAAATTTATTATGAAATTGACTGATGTGCCATATAAATATAAATATGCATACATAACAAATACGGTTCTGTGAAGTGAATATTTGAATACCCAATCATGAGTAAAGTGTACTTGAATATAAGTGAGGTTGGGGAAGTGATAGTGTAAAGAATTAAGAATTAAAGTGGTTGAATAATAATGTCCGTATGGTGTGATTGGGTTAAACTCAGTCAGCTGCAGCATCTAGTCCCCGATGGGAGGAGTTAAAGAGTCTGACGGCTCTGGGGATGAGGGATCTTCTGAGTCTCTTGGAAACTGTAGAAAAAAACTGCTACAGGAAGACGTCTGGCTGACCCACATGGAAACAGCTTTAGCTTTAGCCTTTAGCTCAGATTAACAGGATTAAAGACTGAGTCTCAGTTTCAGCAGAACTGAAGTGAATTAGAATTAGAGTGTGTGTAATCTGTGTGTAATCTGTGTGTAATCTGTGTGTAATCTGTGTGTAATCTGTGTGTAATCTGTGCACAGGCCGAGTCGGTGTTTCGGCAGCTCCTCCCTGATGAGGAGTTCTGTCCACCGGCTCCAAACCCTGAGGACATCATATATGATGGAGACGGTACTCAGACGGAGGGGGCGGCGTTCCAGGAGGCCGGTGATGCACTGGGGACTTCAGCTGCGGGAGAAGAGGAGGAGGAGGAGCCTCAGGAAAACGACCAATCAGAAGAGAGCTCAGAACCTGCAGCGAGTTCAGAGAGTGCTGCCCAGGATAGTACCAATGAATCTGAGGTTCCTGAGACTCCGCCCACTCTGGAATAAACATTCCCTCCTTCGTTCTGAAGACGAATCACTAAAGAGATCACCCAGCTTCATCTCAGAGTCTCATCTGCCTTCCTGTAGAAGATAAAGGTGAAGATGAAGTCTGGTTTCAAATGATTGACAGGTGTCTGTCTGCGGACTGTGATCACCTGGATGTGTATTAAATAAAAATACAGCTCTGGAAAAAAAGAAATAAAAAGATCACTTCAGTTTCTGAATCAGTTTCTCTGATTTTGCTATTTATAGGTTTATGTTTGAGTAAAATGAACATTGTTGTTTTATTCTATAAACTACAGACAACATTTCTCCCAAATTCCAAATAAAAATATTCTCATTTAGAGCATTTATTTACAGAAAATAAGAGAAATGGCTGAAATAACAAAAAAAAAGATGCAGAGCAAAAGAGAAACAAGTTCATAATCATAATAAAGGTTTTAAGAGTTTAGAAATAATCAATATTTGGGGGAATAACCCTGTTTTTTCTTGGCATCACATTCTCCTCCACCAGTCTTACACACTGCTTTTGGATAACTTTATGCTGCTTTACTCCTGGTGCAAAAATTCAAGCAGTTCATCCATCTTCCTCCTGATTATATTCCAGAGAAACTCATGATTTTTAAGTGCTCTCTTATGTATTTAATTTTTTTCAGAGCTGTATAATACTCGGACTGATGCCCATTAATTGCTTAGAAGAATTAAAAAAATAAAAATTGTAGAAACAGCAAAAATATAAACACATCCCGATGACAAAAAAACGCCAATCCAAATCTCACCTACCCTCTGGTCTAACCTAAGCGTTTGACCGCTACTGTGGTCTTATGTTCCTAAACCTATCAGTCTTAGCATGCAGATTTATTAGCTCAAATATAAACTTTCATTGGAATGGACTTTTTTTATTTATTACTTATTTATTTTTGTTGGTTTAAAGGCCTTGATCTTGATCCCTTTATCATTACAGTACCTGTTATTAACCTGTTATTAAAGGCCATTACTGGCATTTACAGTAGTTCTACTAATATAACAAATAAAATGATGATGATGATGATGATGATGTAAATGTAAATGTGTACACAACAAAAAATACTGTGTTGGTTGAACCGAGGTGCCTGTAGAAGTGACGCACTGCTCACTGAGGATTTCATTAAACTGCAGACGTCTCGCTGCCAAATCAGCAAACACTTAAATATTTCTGGTTCTTTGTTGCTATAAATGATCAGTTTAACATTTATCAGTTAATTTTATGAGCATATGAGGCTAAACTGGGAAAATAATATAGACGCTAAACTTTATTATTAAATTTTCTCATTGATTAAATCAAAGATGAACTGGAATTTTATGTATTTATGTTGTTTTTTCTTATTATTTTCTAATCTAAATAATAATACATATATATATATATATATATTTTTTTTTTTGCATTTTTACATCATGTAACACCATGTTTTGTTACAAGATAGCAAAAACATGTTTAAAAAAAGAAAAAAAAAAAAATTTTAGGAATTACAGATCGCTAGTTTTGGGTCATTGTCATGGTGCATGGTCCACCTTTCTCACAGCTTCAGTTTTTAGACTGTGAGATGGTCTCACATTTTCCAAACCTATGTTTGTTACAAGATGGAAAAATAGATTAATATGAAAATAAATAAAGAGTAAAAATTATTATTTGTTTTATTTAGTTTTTCTGATTGTGATGGACAAACATTAAGAACTAAAACAATTACAAATATGGAAATATGTAAACCCATTTAAGTTTTAATTGGCGATAAACAAAATGGACAAGCTAAAACAAAATTTTAGTTTTTACCCAATTTCCCAATTTATTTGGAATTTAGCCTTATATGGTCAGAAAATTGAGCTGATAACGTTACACTGATCCTAAATGTTGGTTGGTTGGTTGGTTTTTAAGCCTTCACTTTTTGTTTTGTTTTTTTCACTCTACCTTACGCTCACTCACTAAAGGACACACTGTGTTTTATTACTTGGTCTTAATGTTTTGATGGTCCTCAGCTTCTGTACCATGAATTCTGTCCGCTCTTGCCTGAATGTACTGTAGGCTTCAGAATAAAATGCTTTCAAATGCAAATATTAAATGTTTAAACTGAGATGTGTTGAAAATGTCAAAAGTCAAAAGTCAAAGTGGTTTTTATTGTCATTTCAGCTATATACAGAGTACACAGTGAAACGAAACAACGTTCCTCCAGGGACCATGGTGCACATAAACACAGTGTAGACAGAACAATAGTGCAACAGTACAAAAGTGCAGACAGACAATACAACACAATACAGACAAAGAATAATAAATAACAAGACAGTGTGCAAATTATGCAGTGTGCAAAAAAGACCAGTGAGGTAGTAATTACTCTATTACACAGTGTGCAATAGAGTCCAGTGAGGTAGTAGGGTTTTTAGTGCTTTCCATTTTCTGGGGTAAGTGGGGTAAGAGTGTGTGCGCATGTACAGAAAAACCATCAGTTCAGTCTCTGCAGTTAAGGAGTCTGATGGCTTGGGGGTAGAAGCTGTTGCAGAATCTGGTCGTGCTGGACCGGATGCTGCGGTACCTTCTTCCCGAAGGCAGGAGGGAGAACAGTTCGTGTGAGGGATGGGTGGGGTCATTCACAATGCTGGTTGCTTTGCGGATGCTGCGGGTGGTGTAAATGTCCGTGATGGAGGGGAGAGAGACGCCGATGATCCTCTCAGCTGTCCTCACAATACGCTGGAGGGTCTTGCGGTCAGAGACGGTGCAGGTCCCAAACCAGGCAGTGATGCAGCTGCTCAGGATGCTCTCAATGGTCCCTCTATAGAAGAGTGTGAGGATGGGTGGAGGGAGACGGGCCTTTCTCAGCTTCCGGAGGAAGTAGAGACGCTGCTGGGCTTTCTTGGCTGTAGAGCTGGTGTTCAGGGTCCAGGTGAGGTTATCTGCTAAGTGGACACCAAGGAACTTGGTGCTCTTAACAATCTCCACAGAGGACCCGTCGATGTTGAGTGGAGAGTGGGTGTGTTGTGCTCTCCTGAAGTCAACAACCATTTCCTTTGTCTTGTCCACATTCAGGTGAAGGTTGTTGACTGTACACCAGTCTGTCAGCCGCTGCACCTCCTCTCTGTATGCTGACTCGTCGCCTTTGGTGATGAGACCCAGCACGGTTGTATCATCGGCGAAGATATATTTAAATGTCGTGTGATTTAAATATATCTTGCTTTAATCCATTTCATCAGACTTTATTATCTATTCCTCATAGATGCTCAACTAACATTTAACTGAATATGTATTAAATGCAACTGAACTCTGAGGTAAAAGTAAGTGATTCCCAAATAAAATGAACCCTATACCTAATTTTAACCACCTAAACTTTAAGAAATAGTTAGATTTGAGTTCTAGATTAAGGTTTATGTTTGGGATTAATTCAGAACTTTATTCTAAAACTTTACAACTCTATAAATAAACAATATAGATACCAGATCATTTTAACAGTTTAAGGGGAAGATAAGAACCACAAGATGAGTAAACATGCCTAAAACTGCATCACAGGATCTACAGGTGACTCCGCCCACTGCTGTTTTGAGTCGTTGTCATGTTGCATGGTCCACATTTGTTAGAGCTTCAATTTTGGACAAATATTTTCATATATTCCTTATTAAGGTCCCTCAGTAAATACAGTAATTAATTTATAGTGGGGACTTGAGGAAAATGTAAAACCATCTATACAAACACGGAAGTGGACCCTGCAACATGACAACGACCCAAAACACGCCCAGTCAAAGACCAGATCTTAATACTATTGAGATTGTGATTTAAAGTGATTTAAAATGGACTGAATTGTACAGCTGGACTAAATCCATCAGCAGCCGGAGTCTGAGAGAGAGAGAGAGAGTACAGTAGATCATGCTGCTGCTTCTCCATCAGCAGCCGGAGTCTGAGAGAGAGAGAGAGAGAGTACAGTAGGTCATGTCGTTTTGTCCATTACATTGTGATGCTGGTTGGTACAGGTGTCTGTTAGCTGATGTATCAGGGGATCCGGCGCTTTCCTGCCTAGTTCTAATAAGTGGGTAGAATTAGAAATGAATTCTAAATAAAAAAGCACATTTTTAACAATGTGACCTATTTCCTCAGATCCAGCTCCAGTCAGAATCGTGCTGCTGCAGCTGATTCTACAGACTGCTGAGGGTTTTTACCTGTTCAGTGTGTGGATAAGTTACAGCTCCACACCTGTCCCAGGTTACTTTTAACCTGGAGAAAGTCTGCTGGGTGCTTAAAAACTAGGGCTGTAAGACAATATTAGAAAAAATTAAGAGAACACTTCAGTTTCTGAATCAGTTTCTCTGATTTTGCTATTTATAGGTTTATGTTTGAGTAAAATGAACATTGTTGTTTTATTCTATAAACTACAGACAACATTTCTCCCAAATTACAAATAGAAATATTCTCATTTAGAGAATTTATTTACAGAAAATGAGAAATGACTGAAATAACAAAAAAGATGCAGAGCTTTCAGACCTCAAATAATGCAAAGAAAACAAGTTCATATTCATAAAGTTTTAAGAGTTCAGAAATAATCAATATTTGGTGGAATAACCCTGGTGGTTTTTAATCACAGTTTTTTTTTTATGCATCTTGGCATCATGTTCTCCTCCACCAGTCTTACACACTGCTTTTGGATAACTTTATGCTGCTTTACTCCTGGTGTAAAAATTCAAGCAGTTCAGTTTGGTGGTTTGATGGTTTGTGATCATCCATCTTCCTCTTGATTATAAATATTTAAAATTTGAAATAAAAAAAACGTATAATTTTTAAGTTTTTTATTTTTACAGTTATATATTTCTGCAGCTCTGGTTTAACTGGGTTTTCATTACATTTTCCTGAATTTTCACAAAAACTGCATGATAGATAATATATTGCTAAATGTTTTTATAATGTTCTCTGTTTGCTCTGGCTTGGTTGGTTGTTTACAGGTAAAGCTTTTGTGCAGCTTGTTTTGGTGTTTATGCTAAATTTCTGTATTTTCTTCATAATTTCATGAAAATCCTTTATTTCCAGCATTTCTGTTTCATTTTCCTCTTTTTTTTAAAGTGATTATATTTCCTCTCTTCACTGATTCAGCCACTCAATAGTATCATTGGGAATCAATTTTCTGCTTGGAGAATCTTGACATTCAGACGTGAAAGGGTAGAAAGTGCCCCGGGCCAGACACCTAGCGGGGGCTCTCGCGCCCCTCTCGCGCCCCTCACTGCGGGCCATCAGAACCAGAACCTTCAGGGATCCAGAGCTGCTGGAATCAAACTGCTGAATATCAGATTCAGATTTACTGCTGAACCTCAAATATATTTCTAATAGATTATTAATTATTAAAAATATATTAATCTCATCATTTAAAGGATAAAGAAATTCCTATTAGTGAATTTAGATTCAGCGAGATTATTATTATTATTATTTATTTATTTTTTTATTTGTCTTACATAGTAAATAAACAGAAGTGATCCAGACTATGAAGTTACTGTTTTACCATGTTTTTGGTATTTTACCATGTTTTTACCATGTTTTTAGTATGTTAACATGTTTTTACCATGTTTTTTACATGTCTGCAGCTCTAGTTTAAATCGTTTTTATCATATTTTCATACATTTTCACTAAAACTGCTGCATAACAGATATTAAAAAAGTAAGAAAAATGGATAAAGCTGGAAAATATAATTTCTGTGAAGTCTGAAGTCTTATAAATATGATAAACATTTGGTTGATTTTTCTACCAGAATATCAGATTTAATATAATTAGACATTTCCTGGCAAAAATCAGGTGTGATGATTAATAATACTAGACAATAATAATAATAACAACACTTTATTTCAATTTTAAAATTTATAAATTAAACTAAATGAAAATGAATTCTTAAAACGCAGTTTGTCAAATAATGAATTAATAATCAGTGTAAACTAGCCGCTTTACAGTCATCTTAATAATAATAAAACAGTTCATAAATCAAATCAGTTTGCATGAAACAACAGGTGCATGAAAACAGGTAATAATACTGAAGCTTCTAATGGAAATTTAATTATTAAATAATTGTATTTATTTACTTATTTGTTTACTTATTTATTTATTTGTGTGTGTGTGTGTGATTTTTTATAAAATAAAGTATTTACCTTGAGCAATAGTTGTGTAAATGGTGACACCTGGTGGCAGTACAGTCTAAGCGCAGTCAGCGGGTTTTGTATCGTTGGTAATAATTTAAATTCAGTGAATTCACGTTATTCAATTCTAACGCCACTATATCAAAAAATACAATATATAAAATACAAATAAAAATAATAAAATACATAAAATAAAATAATAATAATAATTAAACATTATGTTTGTTTAGAGCGGCTGCTGTTTATTTATTTTTTCTAATATTATATTTGAAGCTGGATAGTTTAACTCTTTAAGTACACTTAACAATATGTTGATTGATGTGTCAGGATTCCCCCCCCCCCCCCCCCCAATATTATTACTTTTAATATTATTTTACATTTAATCTCATAGGTTCGTGCCAATAAAACAGGATGGTTTACTGGCCAATAATTTGACTCTTCTGAAACAGATGACCTGGATCTTTTCACATGGTTGTTTAACAAACGAGAAGCTACTCCCTGCATCAGTTAGGGTTAAATTATGACTTGTTGCAGCTGAAACATATTAATCACCAATGCAGTATTTATTTATTTATTTATTGCATTATTTTTTTCCGGTTTAGTTCAGGAGATGGTGGAGGACTGTTTACTACATAAATACATATATGTCCCTTAATTGTTTTTATGTATTTAATATTAATTATATATTATTATTATATATATTATATGATATATTATTATATTAATAAATAAATTAAATCAAGACACAATAAATAAATGAAGGTTGTCATAACTTTTAACTGACCCTGTCTATATATTTAATCCATTAAAAAAAGGTTTAATAAAAGTTTTTAATTAGGACTTTTATTTTGAAGCGAACCATTCCGCTCTTACAAGAAGCGATGGCGGCGCCCACGGAGACGCATGAGTCTCTCTCTGAGGAGGAAAGTTTGGGTGTTTTAGAGGAAAATGTGAGTTTTTAAGCGTTTTTATCTGTTTTTATCTGTATGTACGTCTTTATCTGCTGTTATTACCGTGTTTTTTGTCGAGTAGCGGCCGCTGGAGACGCTGTTTTATAGTAAATTGTGTGTAAAAGCGGGTTAGCTTTAGCTTGGTGTTGCGTTGAGTTGTGCTACCCGTCGATATGCGCTACTTACGGCACTGCGCATTCGCTGATTTATAGTTTTTAATGTTTTCTTGTGTTTTGTCGTGATAATTCTTCTCATTTTTGCGTGTTTGACGACTTATACAGTCTGAGATTACTGTTTACTTGTTGTTTAAAGAAAATACACAATTTTATTTTACTTTATTTTTTATCACCCCTGTGTATTAGTGTTTGTTTGGGTCCCTTATCTATACCCTGATAGCTGCAGTGATTTAGGCTTATCAAATAGCTACCCTCCCTCCTGTTCTGCTGAAAAAATGCTCTAATTCTAGGTAATTTGGTACTTCAGCCTATGAAAATCTCTAAAACCTATAGAAATATCTGTTAATACTACTTGTGGTAGCAGGATTTGGCAAGCTTGCACAACTCGACACAACACCAGGTCAGTAAAGTGAGGCTGTACCACTAAAATCAGGGTAAAAATGACAAAATGTAAAATTTACTACATTTCTAACTTGTAATTTCTGTGTTTATATGTAGGATTCACTGCAGGATGATCCTGATAATAAACCAGCGCCTAAAATACAGGAGACTCCTGAGGATATTAAACAGGAGGCTATAGTAAATACACTGGCCTTCCACCCTAAAGAAGATCTCCTCGCTGCTGGAGACATTGATGGAGATATTTATCTGTAAGTTTTGTTTGTGTACTTGTTTCCTATTATTATCGTCACAGTTATAACAACTCTGATTGTTTTCTCTGATTTTGCTATTTATAGGTTTATGTTTGAGTAAAATGAACATTGTTGTTTTATTCTATAAACTACAGACAACATTTCTCCCAAATTCCAAATAAATATATTCTCATTTAGAGCATTTATTTACAGAAAATGAGAAATGACTGAAATAATAAAAAAAGATACAGAACTTTCAGACCTCAAATAATACAAAGAAAACAAGTTCATATTTATATTTAAGTTTCAAGGGTTCAGAAATTCTATAAAATATTTGGTGGAATAACCCTGGTGGTTTTTAATCACAGTTTTTTTTCATGCATCTTGGCATCATGTTCTCCTCCACCAGTCTTACACACTGCTTTTGGATAACTTTATGCTGCTTTACTCCTGGTGCAAAAATTCAAGCAGTTCAGTTTGGTGGTTTGATGGTTTGTGATCATCCATCTTCCTCTTGATTATATTCCAGAGGTTTTCAATTTGGTAAAATCAAAGAAACTCATCATTTTTTAATCCCCTTTTCTTTTTTTTTCTTTCTTTAAACAGTTTATTTAACGTTGCCTCAAATGCTTCAGTTAGTGTTGAAATTCAGACATTAAATAAATGTTGATTTAAAGGTTTTGAATGGTTGTGTGTTTGGGAAAGCTCTTACTTTCACTATTAAACATGATTTCTGTATATATTCTAAGGCTGTTTTTCTACCATTTGATTTGTTGCACCAAATGTTTAAGTGATAATAAATAAATAAATAATATTAAACAATAAAATACATTTACATTAAGTTGTCAAGCATTATGTTTGCAGGGAGGCTGCTGTATTAAGTACACTTAATATGGTGATTGGTGTGTCAGGGCTTTCTTTTTTCAACATTATTACTTTTTTACTTTTTAATTCATAGGTTCATGCCAAGAAAACACAATATTTTACTGCTCTTTTGCATTTGAGATACGAATAAATATAACAGACAAAGGTTTTGAGGCAAAATGTCAATCAAAAGAATTGAAAGGCATATTTTAACTTAAGTATAAATGTGTTTAAAATATTATCTGCTAACTATAAAGATAAAGATCAAAAAATTATGTTTTCATTGTTATACACTACCAGTCAATTAAAACTATTGCCTCATGTTAATCACTTAGTGTTAAATTTCTGACATTGAATCAGTGTTCATTTAAAGGTTTTGAATAGTTGTGAGTGTGGTAAAGCTCTTACTTTCACTATTAAACATCATATCCATAAGTGATCACTGATTTTATTATTAACGTTTTATATATATATATTTTTTCCCACCACATTCTTTTCAGGAAGATGATGTTCCCCTACTGTCCTTCCACTGTTTAATACTAAAGCGTTGGACATTTTATTAAACTGATTTTAGTAGATTCAGCTACATTTTCTTAGGATATTTTTTTACTGCATTATTGATTCATGCCAATAATTTAATGCTTCTAAAATAGATTAAATAGATTTCCACATGGTTGTTTTTAACAGATGAGAAGCTACTCCCTGCATCAGTTAGAGTTAAAGCTCACCTTCCGTTGTTTTTTCTTTCATTTTAAAATGTCTAGTTGTGGTCTCTAGTATGAATGAATGACATGTGAGCCGTTTTTGTAAAAAAAAAGTGCTCAGGTGTCTCTGTATAGCTCTTTTTTAATGGACTTTTTTAGGGGTGTGTCCAAAATGACCGGATTCCAGCTTTGCTCATGAATATTCATACATGCAAACAGCATGCAAATATCTCTCCTCTGATTGGCTAGGAGCACTGCGACGCCCCTCCACCGCTCTGCCGCTCACTGCCTCCCACCTCCTAACTGATGAGCGGTGATGTTGCGTCGCTTCAGCTCCGCCTCTGGGAGTTTCTCGAGCCAAGGTGGGCTGGTCTGTGAGTTTCTGCCTACATAGGCAGAAAGATAATTCAAAATTCACCCGTTTTTCGGAGGGGGGGAGGGGGGATTTCTTTGCTTAGCTCCTGCAGACAATGGGGGCTGCAAAACAGTTTAATGTGCAGGTGTACACATTCAACTCGGAGAGACCTACTGTATTCCACAAAAAACAAGAAAAATCGGATTTTCGTGGAAGGTGAGCTTTAAATACATTATGAATGTTTCAGCTGAAAAAATCATAATCACACATGCAGTAATTATTATTATCCAATGGAGATTCTTACCTATTTGCTTCCTTTTGTTAAATCCATTTTTTGGCCAGGCAGTGTATATGATATTATTTTTATTTTATATATATATATATATATATATTTTGTTATTTATTTATTTGCATTGCAGGTACAGGTACTCCTGCACGGTGGGGGAGAACAAAGAGCTGTGGTCCTCTGGGCATCACCTGAAGTCCTGCAGGAAAGTGGCCTTCTCCAGTGATGGTGAAAGTCAGTATAAGAGTTTAAATTGTTTACAGTAAATTTAAAGGCTTTTATATTAAATATTTCCAGATTAAAAGATCAATGAAGATCATAAGAAAGAAGATATAGATGTTGTTTGACCTCAGGGATATCCAAATATTAATTTAATAGGGACCAGATTAGACATAATGTATGGACAAAACACAAATGTACAGAAAAATGTGTTTTTATTATTAAACAATGAATTTATATTTTTTTCACAGTAACTGCAGCAGGGTGTTAAAATACTACATTTTAATTGTACTAAACATTTTATTCAATACTTAATACGTAATATCTAAAAACAACCTGAGAAATGCAGCTCTGGAAAAAAAGAGAGCACTTAAAAATGATGAGTTTCTTTGATTTTACCAAATTGAAAACCTCTGGAATATAATCAAGAGGAAGATGGATGAAGCTTGAATTTTTACACCAGGAGTAAAGCAGCATAAAGTTATCCAAAAGCAGTGTGTAAGACTGGTGGAGGAGAACATGATGCCAAGATGCATGAAAACAAAAACTGTGATTAAAAACCAGGGTTATTCCACCAAATATTGATTATTTCTGAACTCTTAAAACTTTATGAATATGAACTTGTTTTCTTTGCATTATTTGAGGTCTGAAAGCTCTGCATCTTTTTTGTTATTTCAGACATTTCTCATTTTCTGTAAATAAATGATCTAAATGAGAATATTTTTATTTGTAATTTGGGAGAAATGTTGTCTGTAGTTTATAGAATAAAACAACATTGTTCATTTTACTCAAACATAAACCTATAAATAGTAAAATCAGAGAAACTGATTCAGAAACTGAAGTGATCTCTTCATTTTTCGAGAGCTGTATATATTAATAATAATACATTTTATTTCATGGGTGCCTTTCTGTCACTCAAGGACACTGTACAGAAAGTGCGAAATAGACCATAAAATAAAAAAAATATAAAAAAATGCATTATGTAAACAAAGAAAATTCTAAAACAAAAAGTATTAAAATAAAAAAAATAAAATAAAATAAGATAATCCTTTATTTAATCCTGAAACAGGGAAATTTGCAGTGTTACAGCAGCACAGAGGACAGAGCAAAGGAAGTAGTGTGAATATACAAGCAATATATAAAATAGAAAAAATAAAATAAATAATAGTTAAAAATAATAAATAACTAATAAAATATTGCACATGATTGTGGTAAACATACTAATAATGCCCAAAAAGTAACCTAGTAAATACAATATGGTGATTTATTTTTATTTTTTGTTATTTTTACCAGATAAAACTAATTGTAACTCCTGTTTATTGAGGGCAGTGGTTGTTATTGAGTCTTACAGCAGCTGTGAGGAATGACTTACAATATCTCTCCTATAATAAACTGTATTACAAGTTTATTAAACATTTACAAAGGACCACTCAGTATTAAATGATCAGATTTTTTGTGTATAATTCCCATAATGTGTGTGTTCTGTATTCAGTCTTTCTCTGTATTTTTTTTATTATTTTGTAGAATTATTCAGCGTGTCTAAAGATAAGGCTGTTCACATCATGGATGTGGAGGCCGGGAAGCTGGCGACACGTATCCCAAAAGCCCACAGGTAATTTTATACGCTGTTTTATATATATATATATATATATATATATATATATATATATATATATATATATATATATATATATATATATATATATATATATATATATATATGTATCAGTGGTGTGCAGTGTGGCCCTTCTAACCCTAAGGGGTGACAATAAATGCATGTAAATAATTACATAATTTTTATTCAGGAAATATATATTAAAGTTATTGTAAGTGTAAGAATTTATTTTATAAATGAACTAAAATAAAACAGCAACTAATTTAAAGCATTAGTCTGTGTTTTTCAGTTGCTGCAGGACTCTTATCTGACTGACAGCGGTTCTAACCAATCAAAGCTTTTTAAAATGGCTCCTCCCCCCACGTGACTGCGTGACCCTTCTTCTGATTTTGAGAAGAGTGTAGTAATGAATCTATTAGCAAAGTCTGAGCAAGTCTAACCAATCAGATTCATGATTTTCACTACGGGGGCGGGGCCATGGCTGCATAACCCCAAATTAAGCATTTATTGTTGGGTCTATTGTATATTTTTGTAGTTGTATTTGTGGGCTGTTTGTGTATTAAGTTAATATCACTAAGTCAAGAGAGAGAATATATAGTTATTGTAATATTTTTCTATGTGTCGATCGGCAGTGGGGGGGTATGGGGGGGGTGATTATATTTACTGCATGCCACTGATAGATATATATATATTTATTTATTTATTTACCACTCAGTCTGAGGGATAGTTTGTAGACACCATGATCTGGTAGACCGGAAGCACAAAAAAAACCACAGGGAGAGAATTTACTCAAATATATCTTTTATTTGGTACAAAGTTCCTCCACAACACCCAAACAAACTCAAATCAACATAATCGACGACCCAGTGGGGCTCTAGTGGCTTAATTTTAAAGTTTTTGGGTCCTTTCTGCCTTGGCCATCTTTTTATCATCAGAAAGTGTTTTTATGCCAGTCCCTGCTGGCTGCTCCATCAGTCCAATGCGAGCCAGCTGGGGCAGACCGTGGCTGCTTGTCCTTAAAACTTAAACATGTTAAACTTGATATTTCTGTGTATTACAATTAATTTAAATGAGTTATTTGTTCCAATTGTTCTTTATTCTCTTCTTTAGTAAGCCCATAAATGCCCTGCTCATAGTCGATGAGAATATATTTGCCACTGGGGACGACGAGGGGACGCTGAACGTTTGGGACCTGAGGAAAGGCACTTCCTTCATGTCTCTGAAACACCATGAAGACTTCATCAGCGGCATCGCTGTAGATCAGGCCAAGAAGATCCTGCTCACCTCCAGGTACTGTACTGATACAGTAAATATTTACACCATATTTACATTAATCACATCATTTTGGTCAACATTTATATTACAATATATATTTTACTATTTATAGGTTTATGTTTGAGTAAAATGAACATTGTTGTTTTATTCTATAAACTACAGACAACATTTCTCCCAAATTACAAATAAAAATATTCTCATTTAGAGCATTTATTTACAGAAAATGAGAAATGACTGAAATAACAAAAAAAGATGCAGAGCTTTCAGACCTCAAATAATGCAAAGAAAACAAGTTCATATTCATAAAGTTTTAAGAGTTCAGAAATAATCAATATTTGGTGGAATAACCCTGGTGGTTTTTAATCACAGTTTTAATTTCATGCATCTTGGCATCATGTTCTCCTCCACCAGTCTTACACACTGCTTTTGGATAACTTTATGCTGCTTTACTCCTGGTGTAAAAATTCAAGTAGTTCAGTTTGGTGGTTTGATGGTTTGTGATCATCCATCTTCCTCTTGATTATATTCCAGAGGTTTTTAATGGTAATTTCGCAGTGATTTCTTTATAGTTGAATCAATATAATTCCAATAGATATGAACAGTATAAAATAATATAATATACAAATCCATTAATAGTTTTAATCACATTCAGTAGAAACTAAACCTGTACATTGAAAACAACACTAACCTACACAACTCTATTTTTTATATATTTTTTAATTTTAAATAAAATAATTATAATGTAATATAAAAATCTATAAACACTAGTGAAGTGCAGAATATTTAGTGCATGCTTTTAAGAAAGAATAACATTTATCACCACACCTAAAGGCTGATCTGATCTGTAGGTGAGCCGTCAACCATGCACTGTGCTGCTTGATTTAGGGAGTGTCAGTGTATCTTTGCTATCATAATGACGGGAAAAGTATTAAAAAAAATAAGATATATATTTTTGTGTAGAATACTATATGGCACACTCCTAGTAAATCCGATTTTATTTTATTTTTTGCTTTTAACTTATTTTTCAGTGGTGATGGATCGATGGGTGTATTTAACATAAAGAGGAGGAGATTCGAGCTGCTCTCAGAGATCCAGGATGGAGATCTTACTTCTGTTTCCATAATGAAAGTAAGAAAACTTTTTTTTTTTTTTCAGTTTTACATTTTTATTTATTTTTTTTTAATTATAGTATCACAAAGTGAGCAAATGATATAGGTCTGCAGCGCTGCATGATTTTGTAATTGTGCACATAAAAAGCAAAACTAAGCAAAACTATTCTTTATTTTTTTAATCTTTTACATTTTTAAATAACAGAAAAATCTAAATCATAAAAAAGGGCACCCTGCACAGTTAGTACCTAATCACACCAGAGCCAGTGTTGTGCCAAATTAAGTACCCCCGCCAGGAAAAGCACCACCTCTCGGGACCGTGCACGTATATCTTCACGGCTTTAACTTTTTTTTTTTTTTACAATACCCATAATCATACCTGTCAAGTTTTGGACTTAAAAATAAGGGATTTTTTCCGCCGCCCCAACAGCCCAAACGAGGGGGAAAAAAATATATATATATATATATTTTATATATATTTTTTTTTTATTTAATAGATTTAAAATTGAAATTGAAGGGTGCACAAATTTACAAAAAGGACATGGATCAGATATATTCCATAAGTAAATAATAGTCCTAAGGGGCCTACACAATTAATAATCTTTCATTAATACTTCTTTCTATCGTTCAGTCCACTCCTGATCAGTTCAGTTAATTTCAGCCCTCTCCACATTTTCTCTCTCTCCAGCTCAACCATCTCTTCTACCCCTTCTAAATAATACATTACATTACATTATAATACATTACACCACAATACTTGAGATTTAAACAAATTCTAACAAACCCTAAAACTAGCCCTGAACTAATAGAGTTTGGAAATGATAGTTATTGGCTGATCAGGCACATCAGGGCAGGGCATTATATATATATATATATGTATGTAGATTTTTCTCAAACCCTGAATATCTATCTAGCTAATTCTAAAGTTAAGCTAACTGAGTCACAAGCTGTATTTTATTAAACACACAGTGGGTTTAATTTATGTTTTGATTCAGAGAAGAGTCTTTTTAACCAGCTATCAGAAACAATCTCATCACAGTTTACATGGTTAATTACCTTTCTTTTAGAAAAATCTCCGTATATCCAGATTAGTTTTAACGACAGCTGCTCCGACTAGCTGCCTGAACTCACAGCGAGGGGAGGGGCGGGGCTTCCTGCACACTAAACTGCGCTCCGCAAAACCAGCTAGCTGATTGGCTGTTTCTCCTGAAAGGCGGGACTTTCTCCTTGAACCGGCACCACCATTGGTTAAGAGACACACAGCGGTCAGTGCATTGTCGCCTGTGGCCTATATATTTTTTTATTTAGTATAATACGGGAAAATACTAATACGGGAGGACGGCGGGAAAGAGGAGTAAAATACGGTAGTTTCCCGGCCAAAACGGGAGACTTGACAGGTATGCCCATAATGCTGTTCTAAGCTACGCTAAAAAAAAGCCATGTCACCTGCAGCCTCTTCCGAGAGGGGGTGCTTTTCCTGACGGGGTGCTGAATTTGACACAACACCGGTTTATGGGGAACCTGTCCATGGTTCTCCCCTGTTATATCAGTAAATAACTGCAGAACTTTAATCTCATTAAAAATAATTGTAATTATATGCTTATATGGTTTTGAGAAGCTTTTCATGGTAAGAGTAGGTTAAAAATTAAAAATATGAAGCAGGACCAACATTATATCATTATTTAATCAACATTCACAAACAAATGTTAGTGTTTGCAGTAAAGACAGTCATTAAATATGTCTATAATATTTACAATTGTAAAATTTGTATACAGAAATGAAAAACATTTTATACAAAGGCAAGTTTATTTTTATATCAGTTTTTATACACAATGATCATTCAATGCGTTACAAATTAAAAGATTCAAAGAGAACAACATGTAAAAGAATAACAAAAATGGAAATAAATACATAAAATAAAGAATAATGCATGAATAAAACATTATTAAAACAATATATTTAAATAAAGAAAAATGAACTAAATTAATTAATAAGTACTGTTGCTATTTGGTTTGTAATCTAATTACTTAATTTCTTCATACTGTTTTTCAGTGCTTGTTTCTTGTTCTGTGAGATAAATGTAGTTTTGGGTTTGAAAAAGTGCAGTAAAGTCTGGTTCAGTTTCTGAGGAGGATATATGAAGGGCCGGTTATAGAAAGTTTTTAAAAACAAAAATATTAAATTAATTTTTTATTAAAAAAAATATATATATATATATATATATATATTTTAAATATTTCAAATTATTTTATATTTTAAAATAATATTTTATTATATTATTAAAATAGAAACTAATCACTGTTCAGTGATATTTCTTTAAATTTAGAAAGCAAAGTATAGAAAACGTATATTTCCATTTCTCTAAAGGTTTTAGACAGTAAAGTCGCTGCATTAACAGCTCCTCCACCAGTCTTACACACTGCTTTTGGGTAGCTTTATGCTGTTTCACTCCTGGTGCAAAAATTCAAGCAGTTTTTAAATTGTAATTTTGCAGTGGCTTCTTAATTGTATGCATAGCTTTATTTATTCATTTTAATATCAGTTGATTCAATATAGATTCCAATAGCTAGATATGAACAGTATAAAGTCCTAAAATGTTAATATTTTATTATCTTGTTCCCTTTTGTGCTTTAAGCAAAAACTATTCTTTATTTTAATCTTTTACTTTAAAATAAATAAATAAATAACAGTAAAAATAAAGTGATTAAAGTGTTTAACTGTTTTATCTGCTGTTGTTGACTAGATTCCCACTCTTTTATTTAACTATTATATTTGTATTTATCTCTCTTGTTTTATATCAGTCTTTATTTTATGTACTTAGTGTTAATGTGAGCCACTTTCAATCAACTTTCAATCTGAGTTGATTGATTGATTGATTGATTGATTGATTGATTAATGTATTGATCCTGTGTGTCTCACAGAGAGGACAGAAAGTGGTGTGCGGCTCCAGTGAAGGAACTATGTATATTTTTAACTGGAATGAGTTTGGGGATATGAGTGATCGGTTTGATGTGCAGGCGGAGTCTGTGGACTGCATCGTCCCGATCACAGACAGTATTCTCTGTGCTGCCTCTACAGATGGAGTCATTCGGTGAGTAGAACTGCAGAATGCGCTCTTTGCACAACTACTTCCTCATTCTCATCAGTGCTGCTCCAGCGTTTCCTGTTTGGCTTTTCTAACACACTCGCTATGGCAGTATTTTCAGCTGGTGTTTACAAGAGCTTCTAAAAATGAACCTCAACGTTGAGGAGAGCAGTAAAGCCTACCACTAGAAAGCTAGAGAAAGACTTTAAACTATATGCATCTTCATACCTACACACTACAAAGATTTGTTTCTTATATTTTACGTTAGCCCACACAGCTCAGCATTAGCTAGGATAGCTAACTAGCTTGCTAGGTGCATTACTGATTGTTGTTAGTTTCTCCTGTTATTAAATGGAAGTCTAATAAAATGCTAGTAATAATAATAATGCTAACTATAATAATCATCAAAAATAATTAGACAAATGCTAGCTGTGCTGGCTATAATAATGCTAACTATAATAATAATAATAGTAAAAATAATAATCACTATAAAAAGGAAATGCGTCAAAGCCGTGAGTGCAAGGAGCCCACTGTGATCATAATGATGATGTACCTTTATTTTGTAAAGTGTCTGTAATAGTTATACAGTGTTTAGAGCAGCACAATGTTTTTCATTGATACTTTTAGTGAATTTAGTTACTAAAGTAAAAAAAAAAAAAAAAACTTTTCTCAAGTAGCTCACCTCTGTTCTCCCCCGAATTCCCAAATACTGCACTTTTAGCTGATGCTTCCAACAGGCTCACAATACTAGTGATAGGAGCACAGAGTTACCCAGGCAAAGAATTCAATATTATTACCCCGTAAACTTATTAAAAGTGTCATTAGGTGTTTGTAGCAGCACAATGTTTTTCATTGATGCTTTTAGTAAATTTAGTTACTAAAGTAACAAAGACTACAAAAATTTGTCAAGTAGCTCACCTCCATTCTTCCCAGCAATTCCAAACACAACAATTCTCCCAACAGGCTCACAATTCTAGTGATGGAGAGACAGAGTTACCCAAGCAAATTATTCAATATTATTACCCCATTAACAAACTCAAAGTAGCATTATACTTTATTGTTAGAATAGTTAGAATTTAAAACAATGCAATGAGGACTTTGTTTTTACCCAACTACCTGTGCATTTCACTGTTTATACCAGTTTATAACAGTACCTTCAGCTAATTTATTATTACCATAAAGTAGTTTATTATTAAAAGCACTGTTGGTGCACACAGTGCCTTTGGGTAGTTTATTAAAAACGGTGTTTACGTACGCGGTATATTTGGGTATCTTATCAAAAACGACGTTTGAGCACATGGAGTCTTAAGTAGTTTATTAAAAACGCAGTTATGCACGTGGCGCCTCCGGGTAGTTTAAAAATACTGTTTATGCACAGCTTCAGGTAGTTTATTAAAAGCGACGTTTACACACGCAGTAAATTAAAAGCGGGTAGTTTACTTCTGGGTAGTTTATCAAAAACGCTTTTTTTATGCATGCATCACGTTCAGGTAGTTTATTAAAAGTGACGTTTGCACATGCGGCACCTTTGGGTTGTTTATAAAAAGTGGTTAGTTTACTAAAAATGCTTTTTACGCACACTGCACCTTCAAGGGTTTACTTTGGGGTAGTTTATTAAAAGCGACGTTTACACACGCAGTAAATTAAAAGCGGGTAGTTTACTTCCGGGTTGTTTATTAAAATTGCCGTTTAAGCACGTGGTACCTTTTGTAGCTAATAATGATGACGGCAGGATGGAGTTAAGTTCTGTAGCCCATAACTAAACTATAGAGAGAAACTGAAACTATTCTGATAAAATACGGTTTATAAAATGTAAAAAAACACACGAACCTCAGAGTCTTTTCTCTTTTTTAATGTGTCTCTGTTCTCCTCAGAGCCGTCAACATTCTGCCGAATCGGGCCGTGGGGAGGATCGGGCAGCACGTCGGTGAACCGGTGGAGGAGATCGTCTGCTCTCGGGAGAAACGCTTCCTCGCCAGCTGTGCTCACGATCAGCTCATCAAGTTCTGGGACATTTCCGCCCTGCAGAGCAGCAGAGTCAGCGACTACCGGCGCCGCAAGAAGAAGGACGGGCGTCTCCGAGCGCTCAGCAGCAAAGCGTTCGGAGGAGCCGGAGACTTCTTCTCCGGATTACTGGATACAAACCAGGAGAACCAGCAGAAAAACACTGAAGCTCAGGAGGAAGAAAGTGATGAAGAGGAGGAGGAGGAGAGCGACAGCGGGAGCGACTAAAAACTGTGCTTATTTGTTCTGTTAAAGTGTTTTTGTTGTTAAACAAACAGGTTTTGTACAGATATGGACTGAATAATTAAGAATAATAACTATCACAATAAATAACCATAATGCCTTGCACACACATACATACATACATACATACATACATATATAAGCAGCCTCATCCTCTTCTGCCAGTATAAATAAAATGTGTTTATAAATGTGTGTCAGTGTTTCTATTTGTCAGTAACCCAATAAATGTGTTTAAATGTGTGTTTGTTGAAGAACGGTCAAAAATTCCACCAAAATTCAGGGATTTTGGTGAAAAAAAGTGTGTAGTTTAGGATATAGAATAGGCAGTTAAAAACAACACGTCTTGCTCAAGCACTTTGTAACTGATTTGAGTTGTAATTTTATGGAAACTAAGTTTTTGGTGTGATTTTGGGACCGTTCCTCAAATTCTAAGAATATAGCCTTATGATATTCTGTAATTTTTAGTCAAGACTGTAGCCTAATGTAGTTTGCTGATTTTTGGTGGGAAAAAAAAAACAAAAAGCTTTTTAATGTCTATTTGAATAAAACTACACACATTACACCATGCACAGTTAATGTTTGACTCAATTGAGTTATACTTTTTTGAAAACTAAGAATTTGAAGAAGGGTCCAAAATCACACCAAATGGTAAGACTATAGCCTTGCGTAATTTGTCAATCTCGGTGAAAATGAAGAAAAAAAAAAATATTTAAAT
The DNA here is from genome assembly GCF_023375975.1 of Astyanax mexicanus. Lineage (NCBI taxonomy): Eukaryota > Metazoa > Chordata > Actinopteri > Characiformes > Acestrorhamphidae > Astyanax > Astyanax mexicanus. Next base: position 1,156,544 of record NC_064424.1, on the reverse strand, counting down.
TGCCTATTTGCATAAAACTACACACAGCACACTATGCCCTGTCACTTCCCAATTTATTCAAGTTATAATTTGTCAGTTTCAGTGAAAAAAAAAACTTTTTAATGGCCTATTTAAATAAATCTACACACAGCACACTATGGAAACTAAGAATTTGAAGACGACAAAGAAGAAGAAAGACAAAAGGTATTTCGAAAGCAATTTTTGACTTTTGAGTTTTTTCAATTTTATGAAAAATGAAAATTGGAGTTTGAAGAAGGTCCAAAATCCAACAGAAGGTAAGACTATAGCCTTACTTAATTTTAGAATTTTGGTGAAAAAAAAAAAAAAAAAAAAACACTTTTCAGTGGCCTATTTAAATAAATCTACACACAGCACACCATGCCCAAGCAATGTCTGCCTCATTTGAGTTACATTTTTATGGAACTACGACTTTGAAGAACGGTCCAAAATCACACCAAAAGGTAAGACTATAGCCTTACTTAATAAAAATAAAGCCTTATGTAATTTGGCAATTTCAGTGAAAAAATAAAAAATGTTTTTAATGGCATATTTAAATAAAACTACACAACACTACTTGCCCTGTCTTTTTTTAGTTATTTAAGTTATTATTTGGAATATATAATATATTATATAATATAATAATAATATTATATAATATAATGTAATAAATTATATTGGAAAAAGTGAAAAATTACACAAAAAGGTAAGACTATAGCCTTAATTTGGTGATTTTAGTAAAAAAAAATTAAAAATAGCCTATTTAAATAAAGATACACACAGCACACTTATTTGAGTTATAATTTTCTGGAAACTATCAGTTTGAAGAACGGTCCAATCACACCAAATAGTAAGACTATACCCTTATGTATTTTTGCAGATTTTTGGTTAAAAATAAAGTTGTTTTTAACCGCCTATCTAAATAAAACTACACACGATGCCCTGTCAATTCTCAACTTATTTGAGTTACAATTTTATGGAAACTAAGAATCTGAAGATGACGAAGAAGAAGAAAGACAAAAGGTAAGACTATAGCCTTTCACAATTTAGTAAAATTTTGGTGTAAAAAAAAAAAAAAGGTTTTTAATGTCCTATTTAAATAAAACTACACACAACACAACATGCCCAAACAATTTCTGACTCATTTGAGTTATAATTTTATGAAAACTAAGAATCTGTAGAATAAAAAATCACACCAAAAGGTAAGACTATAGCCTTACTTAATAAAAAAAAAAAAAAAAGTTTTTAAATAGCTTATTTTAATAAAACTACACACACCAAACCATGCCCAGTTGATTTTTGACTCATTTGAGTTGTAATTTAAAGAATTATCAAAAATTCCACCAGAAGGTAAGACTATAGCCTTATGTATTTTAGTGATTTTTGTGAAAAATGTAAAAACTATTTTAAGGTCCTAATTGAATAAAACTACACAGAACACACCATGCCCAAGCTATTCCCAACTCATTTGAGTTATAATTTCATGAAAACTGAGAATTTGAAGAACGGTCCAAAATCACACCAAAAGGTAAGACTATAGCCTTATGTCATTTGTCAGTTTCAGTGAAAAATAAAAAAATGTTTTTAATGGCCTATTTAAATAAAACTACACAACACCACTTGCCTTGTCAATTCTTTAAGTTATTCGAGTTATTATTTGGAGCCTTACATAACTTGCCGATTTTGGTGTAAAAACCAAAAAGTTTTTTAATGTCCTATTTGAATAAAACTATACGCACCACACCATGCCTAAGCAATTTTTGACTCATTTGAGTTATAATTTTCATGAAAAGTAAGAATTTGAAGAACGGTCCAAAATCACGCCAAAAGGTAAGACTATATTTAATTTGCCGATTTTTGTGAAAAAAAATAATAATAATAAAAATAAAAAATGTATATATATATATATATATATATTGAATGAATCAAATTTGAGTTAGAATTTTATGGAACATGGGCTTTTGTAGAACGGTCCAAATTTGCAGATTTTGGTGAAAAAAATATACCGGTATATGTTTTTTAAATTGCCATAATTAAATAAAACGACAATTTCTTGTTAATTACCAGCTCATTTGAGTTATAATATCATAAGAATTTAGAACTTAAAGAATGGTCTACAATCACACCAAAAGGTAAGACTATAGCCTTACATAAATTTGGAGATTTTTGGTGAAAAATAAAAAAAGTGTTTAGTGTCCTGTTTACATAAAACTACACACAACACAACCATGCCAACGCAATTTTTAACTCGTGTGAGTTGTAATTTTATAAAAAAGTTTAAAGAACGGTTCGAAAAGGTAAGACTATAGCTAAAAATCATTTTTAATACATCTCGCCCAGTCAATTCCCAACTCATTTGTGTTGTAATTTTACGGAAACAAAGAATTTGAAGAATGTTCCAAAATCACATCAAAATTAAATTAAAATTAAAATTATTTAAAAAACATTAATTTATTAAAATAGGCCATTAAAATCAGACACAATACATCATGCCCAAGTATTTTCTGACTCTATGTTTAGTTATAATTTTATGGAAACGAGGAGTTTGTAGAACGGTCCAAAATCACAGCAAAAGGTAAGACTAATGCCTTACATGATTTTTAAAAAATAAAAATGTTTGTAATTGCCTATTTGAATAAAACTACACACAACACACCATGCCCAACCAATTTTTGACTCATTTGATGTGTAATTTTATGAAAAATGGGAGTTTGAAAAAGGGCCCAAAAATTCCACCGAAGGTAAGACTATATATAGCCTTAGGTAATTTGGACATTTTGGTGGTAAAAAATGAAAAAATGGCTTATTTGAATAAAGCTACACACAACACACCATGCACAGTTCATTTTTAACTCATTTGAGCTGTATTTTCCTGGAAATCTAGCAATTTCAGTAAAAAAAAAAAAAAAATTAAAACGTTTTTAATGGCCGATTTCAATAAAACTAAACAGACACCATGACTAAGCAATTTTTGACTTATTTGAGTTGGAATTTTAAGGAAACCAAAAATATGAAGAACAGTCCAAAATCTCACCAAAATTTTAAAAATCTTTTTAATGACCAAATTTGAAGGAAAAAAAACTACCTACACACATCAAACCATGCACAATCATTTTCTGACTTCTTTGAGTTATTATTTCAAAAGTAGGAGTCTGAAGAACGATCCAAAAGGTAAGACTATAGCCTTGAATAATTTGCCGATTTTGGTGAAAAATTCAAAATGTTTTATTGGCCTATTTGAATAAAACTACACATAACACACCATGCACAGTTAATTTTTGACTCATTTGAGTTATAATTTTATGGAAAAAGGGAGTTTGAAGAACAATCCAAAATCACACCAAAAGGTAAGACTATACATAGCCTTACATAAATTTGGACATTTTTGGTGAATATAAATAAAACTACACACAACACACCATGCCCATGCAAATTTTGACTTATTTGAAGTTGTAATTTTATGAAAAATGGGAGTTTAAAAAAGGGTCCAAAAGTTCCACCAGAAGGTAAGACTATAGCCTTACATAATTTGGTAATTTTTGGTAAAAAAAAAAAAAAAAAATACTTTTTAAATGTCCTATTTGAATAAAACTACACACAACATACTAACACATCAAAGGTCAACAATTCCACCAAAAGGTAAGACTATATAGCCTTACATATTTAGTGATTTTTGCAAAAAAAAAAAAAAAAAAGTGAATAAACTGAATATAATGGCACACAACACACTATGCCCAAGCAATTTTTGACTAATTTGAGTTATAATTTTATGGAAACTGAGAATCTGAAGAAGGATCCAAAAATCCACCAGAAGGTAAGACTATAGCCTTACGTACTTTGCGGATTTTTGGTGAAATAACAAAAAATAATAGCTTATTTAAATAATATAACACACAACAAACCATGCAAAGTTTTTTTTTTTTTTTACCCATTTGAGTTATAATTTTATGAAAACTAAGCATTTTAAGGACGGTCCAAAATCACACCAAAAGGTATAGCCTTATGTAATTTGGTGATTTCGGTGAAAATAAAAAAAAAAGGTTTTAATGGCCTATTTAAGAAAAAAAACTACACACAACACACCATGCCCTGTCAATTCCCAACTCATTAGAGCTAGAATTTTATGGAACATAGGGATTTGACGAAGGGTCCAAAATCCCAACAAAAGGTAAGACTATAGCCTTACGATATTTGGTCATTCTGTTTAAAACAAACAAACAAAAAAAAACGTTTTTAAGGGCTTATTTAAATAAAACTACACACAACACAACACACTATGCCCAAACAATTTCTGACTCACTTGAGTTGTAATTCTATGGAAACTACGACTTTGTAGAAATTTCCAAATCTACGGCAAAAGGTAAGACTATATAGCCTTATGTAATTTGCCATTTTTTTGGTGAAAAATTAAAAATGTTTTTAATGGCCTATTTGAATAAAACTACAAACAAACCATGCCAAAGTAATTTCTAACTCATTTGAGTTGTAATTTTAAGGAATTTAAAGAATGGTCCAAAATCACACCAAAAGGTAAGACTATAGCCTCACTATATTTGGAACTTTTTTAATCGACTATTTGAGTAAAACTACACGCAACACACCATGTGTAGTCAATTTCTGACTCATCTGAGTTGTAACTTCATGGAAAATTGAAGTTTGAAAAACGGTTCTAAATCACACCAAAAGGCAAAACTATAGCCAATTGTCATTTGGTGATTTTGATTCTACACACAACACACCATGCCCTGTCTATTCCCAGTATATTTGAGTTTTAATTACTTTAATTATTTTAAACTACACAATTCACCATGCGCAGTCAATTGCCAACTCATTTGAAAACTAAACTACAAATCTGAAGAACGGTCCAAAATCATACCAAAAGGTAAGACTATATAGCCTTACGTAATTTGCCAATTCTTGGTTAAAAAAAATAAAAAGATTTTTAGATAAAAAAAAATATACATATAAAAAAATATATAAAAATTTAATGTTAAATGGCCTATTCGATTAAAACTGCACATAACACACCCTGCCCAAGCAATTTCCAATATAAAAAGTCTGTAATAAGAACAACAGGACTCTTATCAGACACTATATAAACCAAATGAAGATCCAACAAATACTGATTTTACATTCAATACAGAGCACTGACACTTCATCATTATTACTATTATTATTATTATTATTATTATTATTATTATCATTATTATTATTATTATTATTATTATTATTATTATTATTATTATTATTATTATTATTATTATTATCATCATCTTTGTCCATGGTATATTTATTTGTGTTTTAAGATCAAATTAAGATGTTTGTTGTAATTAATGATTATTTGTCTAAATGATAATCAGAGTGTGTGGCTGTAGGGAATTAAACTGGGCACTAGATGGCAGCATGGAGACAGATATCAAAATCTTTACACTGAATTAACCATTTTCTGATACAACTGATTCAGGTGAGTTAACCCTTTCAGACTCTGTGGTCAATATAAAATAATATATTTAACACTAATATATGAGTGGGACAGGAGGGATTATTAATATTATAGGGGATAAATTAAACGATGTGACGGGGTTGAAATAAAACGTAAGGACGTGTGTTAAAATTGCACACAATTACATATTTCATATAAGATTCTTTACTATTGGGTAAAAAAGTGGAATGGGGATGAGTGGGATGGGGGGCTGAGGTCACAAAAAACGTTTACATTTTTTACATGTAGGGGATATATAGGGAATATATAAATAGGTGTGAAGGGTTTGAAATGAATCTGGATAAAATGTAATATCAAATTCATTCATTTAAGTAAAAATACTTAGTTAAAATAGACAAACTCAGCAAAAATCAGGAGCAAAAACGTGGAATTAACTGCAAGTTCTCTGATTATTAAGCAGATTTAGGTGCTGGAAAAAGCAGGGGGGGAAATGAGTTGAAATTGCAATTTTATATAACATAATTTTATCTTTTTAGAAAAAAAATCTAGCTAAAATAAGCAAACACATGGTTACATTAGCAGCAAAATTGTGTTATAAATTGAGTTTATAAGTTTGTTTTTCTGATTAATTTGTGAGTTGATGGACAGTGCTCTCTACTACTAGACACACATTTTATGTTATTGTATTTAATTTTTTAACATTTTGTTTTAGCACAACTGGCTGAATGTTATAGTTGCAAAAACCTTCAGTTCTATTAAACATGGTTTGGGTTAGGAAACTTCAGAGAATCGCCAAAAAGCCATTTTTCTAACCTAAACAAGAACCTAGAAAAACTAAATACAGCTCTGGAATAAATGAAGAGATCACTTCTTCAGTTTCTGAATCAGTTTCTCTGATTTTGCTATTTATAGATTTATGTTTGAGTAAAATGAACATTGTTGTTTTATTCTATAAACTACAGACAACATTTCTCCCAAATTCCTAATAAAAATATTCTCATTTAGAGCATTTATTTACAGAAAATGAGAAATGTCTGAAATAACAAAAAAGATGCAGAGTGAAATAACCCTGGTTTTTAATCACAGTTTTTTTTATGCATCTCTGCATCATGTTCTCCTCCTCCACCAGTCTTACACACTGCTTTTGGATAACTTTATGCTGCTTTACTCCTGGTGTAAAAATTCAAGCAGTTCAGTTTGGTGGTTTGATGGTTTGTGATCATCCATCTTCCTCTTGATTATATTCCAGAGGTTTTCAATTTGGTAAAATCAAAGAAACTCATCATTTTTAAGTGTCTCTTATTTTTTTTAGAGCTGTATATATTCGGTAAAATTTGCAAAGTGTTTTAAAGCAACTTATACAAAGATACAAGATACAATCCAATTTTAAAAACACCAAGACTAAACAAACAGCACAATAATGAAAACTGACGAACACTAATCTTAATATTAATCTTAATCTTAATCTCTACACCTGAAATCAAAGAAACAAAAACACACAGAAACTCATATCTCCCTGCGACAAAACAGGAGAAAAAGGTAGACAAAATAAAGTGGTACTCACCCCCCAGACCTGCTCATCCCTAAAGATCAAAGACAAACTGTAACAAAACTAACAAAACAAACAAACAGAGAACAGACAGTGTGGAGTGGAGCTGCAGGTGAGTTTGAGCGGGTCGCACTTCCAGGTAATCAAAAGGGGAGGAGCTCTAAACCTCTCTCTCTCCAGGTGAGTCTTGGGTCTTCTACAGAGCTCCCCTGGTGGCCAATTGTGGTACTGCGGCAGACACTATATTATTATATTTATTTGTTTATTCATGTATTTATTTAATTAATTGACCCAAACCGTCGTTTGAAAGACAAATATATAGCAAAATATAAACCAAAAAAAACTCCACACTATCAACCCCACCACCCATCCCCAATACCCAACTTAAGTTGCTTTATGATAAAAAAAAAAACGAATGTACAGATTCGGTTAATTCTGCTCACTAAGATGTTCAATGAAAATAATGTTAAAATTTCACTATAGTCTAAGTCTAAGTGATGTTTTGTACATTTTCACTCACTTCGAATCACATTAATGTGATTTTATTGTGAACAGTTTTTATTCATGTTTTTACAGGTTAAGGTAAGGTTTATGAAATAAAAAGGTCAATATGAAATATAAGAACATTACACACAGGCTTCCAATGCATTGGAAATAAAAAAAGCTATTAAATATTTGTTAATTGGATTAATTTGCTATATATATTTTATAGTAGAATATAAGAGTATCCTTTTCTGTGCATTACACACAGAAAACTTTTTTTCAAAATGTTGTAAAAGTTATTAGTTGATCTTCTAAGTGAATGCTTAATTTTTTCTAATTTTAAAAAGAAAAAAGAAAAAATTGGGTAGGCCAAAATAGATGTTTTCAAAATGGGTTTCACATCAACGTCAAGTGTTTCTGAAAAAAAATAGCTGTCGAGAATTTTAACCCTTTTAGACCCTGAATCCTTTACAATGGACGACACCATGTATTTTATTATATATTTTTTTATGTTTTCCTGCACATAACACAGAATAGACCATGAACCAGCCAATAAACAAGTTCATAAATCAACAAAACTGAAGCTTGACTCCGCCCAATGCAAAAACACTGGAAAAACAGTAGTATAAGAGCCATGGAGGTAAAGTATAGGATCATTTTTACTAATTTAATGTGATTTCTAACAATTTTTTATTCATATTTTTGTTTTACTGTTTAGGGCTGGTTTATGAAATAAAAAGGTTAATATGAAACATTAAATATTAAATAAAATATTAAATAAAAAACTAAAAAACAATAATCATTTAAATATTTTAGTTAGGGATATATTTTGTATTAATCTAATCTGTGTATCATTTTTTCTTTTGACATCAGAAAATGGAAAAATAATTAAATACATTTTTCTTTTTGTTGTTTGAATGTAACACCAAAAAAACAGTATTTGTGCTTTTGATTTCATACTTACCTTTGCAGCAGCTCCAGATACAGCTCTCTATAAACTTTATTATATGAAGTTTTCTTGGAACAATGAACTCTATGTAGCATACATTTCAAAATGTCTCTTGGGATTTGAACCCTAACCCTCCGATCATACTTATGTGGTTTAAACCAAACAGCCAAAGCATCTAGTCTGGCTCTTTTTTGGTCTTGTTGGTTTGTGTTTACTCATATTTGGAACCATTTTAATTCATTGGCCCTCCTGGTGGAAATCCTGATTGGCACTTAAACCAATGACCTCAAGACATAGTGACTATCAGTGATCCACAAGATCCCACAGTTTCTTTATATGTTTTTTTCTGAACATTTGTGTCTCAGATTTTAAACTTTATAATATATACATGCCAAAATGTCTCTTGGGACTTGAACCCTAACCCTCCTGATCACAGACATATGGTTTAAACCAACCAGCCATAGCATCTTAAAAGTACAAGTATTGCGGCTCGTTTTTTGTATGTGTTGGTTTGGTTTTCCTTACATTTGGAATAATTTTAATTAATTGGTCCTACATGCTGTAGAGATCCTGATTGGTACTTGAACCAATAAGCTCAAGGCGTAGTGTGTACCAGTGGGCTACAAGATTCCACTGTTGCTTCATATGTTTTCTGAACATTAATATCTCAGATTTCAAGCTTTATTTGTCTTGGGATTAGAACCCTAACCGTCCTGATCACAGACATGTGGTTTAAACAACCGAGCCATAGCATCTCACAAGTACAAGTATTGTGGCTCGTTTTTGGTCTTGTTGGTTTGGTTTTACTGATATTTGAAACTAGTTAAATTCATTGGTCCTACATGCTGTACATATTCTGATTGTGACTTGAACCAGTAATCTCAAGGCGTAGTGTATACCAGTGAGCCACAGGATCCCATGGTTGTTTATATGTTTTTTTATATGTTTTTTTCTGAACATTTGTGTTTCAGATTTTAAATTTACAATGCAAACATGCCAACATTTCTCTTGGGACTTAAACCCTAACCCTCCTGATCATAGGCATGTGGTTTAAACCACCGAGCAATAGCATCTCCCAAGTACAAGTATTGCAGCTTGTTTTTGGTCTTGTTGGTTTGGTTTTACTCATATTTGGAACAATTTTAATTTATTAGTCCTACATGCTGTAGAGATCCTGATTTGTACTTGAACCAATAACCTCAAGGCGTAGCATCTACCAATGACCCACAGGATCCCACAGATTCTTTAAATGTTTTTTTCTAAACATTTGTGTCTCATATTTTAAACTTTACAGTGCATCCATGCCAAAATTTCTCTTGGGACTTGAACCCCAACCCTCCCGATCACAGACACATGGTTTAAATCGATCAACCAAAGCATCGCAAAGATAGCATAAATCTTTTTTGACATTTTTGGTTTGACTTTACGCATATTTGGAACAATTTTCATTTATTGGTCTTACATGCTGTATAGGTCCTGATTGGTATTTGAACCAATAAACTAAAGCATAGTGTCTACCACTGAGCCACAGGATCCCATAGTTTCTTTATGTGTTTTCTAAACATCTGGGTTTTAGATTTTAAACTTTACAACGCATACTTGCCGAAATGTCTCTTGGGACTTGAACCTAACCCTCTCAATCATAATCACATACTTTAAACTGATCAGTCAAGCATCTCACAAATAGTGTGGCTCTTTTTTAACTTGTTGGTTTGGTTTTACTTATATTTGGAACCATTTTAATTAATTGGCTCTACATGCTGTAGAGATCCTGATTGGTACTTGAACCAATACCCTCAAGGCATAGTGTCTATCAGTGAATCACTGGATCCCACTGTTGCTTTATGTGTTTTCTTAACATTAATAGCTCAGATTTTAAGCTTTATTTGTTATAATCCTGACCGTCCTGATCACAGACAGAGGGTTTAAAACACCAAGCCATAGCATCTTAAAAGTAGGAGTAATGCGGCTCCTTTTTGGTTTTGTTGGTTTGGCTTTACTTATATTTGGAACCATTTTAATTTATTGATCTTACATGTTGTAGAGAACCTGATTGTAACTTGAACCAACAACCTTAAGGCATAGTGTCTACCAGTGGGCCACAAGATCCCACTGTTGCTTTATGTGTTTTCTAAACATTAATATACCATTAATATTATACATTAGTATTTGGAACCATTTTAATTTATTGGTCCTACATGCTATAGAGATCCTGATTCGTACTTGAACCAATAACCTAAAGGCGTAGAGTCTACCACAGACTGAGCCATAGCATCTCATAAGTACAAGTACTGTGCCTTGTTTTGAGCTTGTTGGTTTGGTTTTACTCATATCTAAAACCATAAAAAATTTTTGGTCCTACATGCTGTAGAGATCTTGATTGGAACTTGAACCAATAAACTCAAGGCGTAGCGTCTACCACCGACTGAGCCATAGCATCTCACAAGTACAAGTTTTGCACCTTGTTTTGGGCTTGTTGGGTTGTTTTTACTTCTTCCACAAAAAGGGCAGCCTAAAGGGCACTCGGTTTATTTTGTGCCACTCTACAGGACACTTCAATTAACTACACTAATTAACAAATCAATTAGTAAAACCTTCATTAATAAAAAGGGAAGAACTCACACAGACACCGCCACTGTGTTTATATGGTATATTTGGATGTTCTGAAGCAAAGGAATGTGGACAGCTTTTTTTACGATCGCAAATTTCCTCAAATTTAGACCAACAAACCTAAGTATACTGTATTTCTAATAATGCTATCCATGCAAATCAAACTCCATATAAAAAATAATTCCATTCCGCCGTCAGCTGTGACTTCATGACCAATTAATATGGATTCTACCATTCTCATATTCATAGTTATAATAATCAAGCAATATAGAAATTCATACCAAAGCAACTCCTCTGTAAATCAAGATAAAAAACCCTCGCTTTGAGACGCAAGATAAGCATAACAAAAATTTCTCTCTTATCCCAGGAAAAAGATAGAAAAATAACTTTATACAAAAACAGAAAAGTAGTATTCTTAACGCTTCCAAAAAAAGAACTGAAGCATCAGTTCAACTTATTCGCATCAGATCAAATCAGATTAAAATATTAACACAAGATGTCACTAAAATCAAAAATCTTAAGTGTTAAATGGACTTTTGTTGTAGTAAAACATGATAAAAAGTTCTTATCTTTGATGAATAGCACACCTCCATTCTCCCACAGAGTTCAGAGATCCAGAAATTTTAACAGTATATCCAACAAACACCCTTCAGACTGGGTGATACGGGACATAATTTACCCTGATAAATCACTTTTTACACCGTTATCCAGCTCAAAGTAGCTCCACACCTCCTTACTAGAATCCAAGAGGAGACCCTGACATTTAAAACCAGGCATTAATAACTTAAAAAGTGCTTAAAAAGAAGCTTATTAAAAAACACTGTTTACATCCTAGAACACTACTAGCTTCAGCTCCAAGCGCCGCCATCACTGTACTGATAATGATATAGACATATATATATATATATATATACATAGACTCCACATAGTCTGCCTCTTGCTGCCGGCTGCTACACTATGCGGAGTCTATGTATATTCATATATCTATGTTATCTATGTTATCAGTACAGTGATGGCGGCGCTCAGAGCTGAAGCTATAGGAGTTATAGGATGTAAACAGTGTTTTTAATAAGCTTCTTTTTAAGCACTTTTTAAGTTATTAATGCCTGGTTTTAAATGTCAGGGTCTCCTCTTGGATTCTAGTAAGGAGGTGTGGAGCTACTTTGAGCTGGATAACGGTGTAAAAAGTGATTTATCAGGGTAAATTATGCCCCGTATCTCCCAGTCTGAAGGGTGTTTGTTGGATAAACTGTTAAAATTTCTGGATCTCTGAACGCTGTGGGAGAACGGAGGTGTGCTATTCATCAAAGATAAGAACTTTTTATCATGTTTTACTACAATAAAAGTCCATTTTATACCAGAGTTCTCCTTTAAAGCAACATCGAAACAAAGTGAGGGATGATGGAGGATCATGAGTGATATATTCGGTTAAAACGCTTTACAGTCCAAGTTATTGAACACAAATGAAGTCTGGAACTAAGCAGGGTTTGAGTTTTGCGTTTTGAGTTTCTTAATCTGGATCTACTAAACCAGTTTGAGTTTAAAAACATGACGAACACTATAAGAGTCATTCACTAGAGACGAACTATCCCTCAGCCGACACATCCTTAAACTAATACCTCGCTAAACACCTTCGATGACATCATGACGTGCATGCACATGGGATTATTCTTCAAATGCATATTTCGTATAATGTGGCACTTTGCACCAAGTTTCAGTGCAGTTACTTTTATCATTCTGGTTTTTCTTCTTCTAATCCAGCATCCTGTAACGATCCTGTGATGCTCGATAAACATCGGATCAACGTTTTTCACCGTATAAACAGCCGACAGCGAACCATAAACTCTTATTAAACGATAGCGAATATAAAGATTGTGTTACAGCTGTGAAGAATCAAAGGGTTAATAATCTGCATAGAGAACACTTTGGCACCTTTAGCCAGTAAGTAGCAGGATCTGTAAACCACGCCCACCCAGCTAACAACTTTTGGTTAGTAGAACGTTTCCTCAATGTTCCAGTTAAAGTTCTTAGAAAGCCAAATGTTACGTGTCAAGATTCCTGGATGTTTAAAAAAAATTTTTTTTTAACGTTTTTAAATATTCTCAAAACATTGCAGCAATGTTACTTTGTTTTGGGAATGATACTTTTCTAACTAACGTTTCTCTAATGTTTGTTTTCATCTAGTTAGAAAAGTTATGTGAGAAATGTTTTAACAACATTTTGATGCAAACCATTATTATGTTTCCTCAACGTTTCAGTTAAGGTTCGAGTGTCGAGTTTTCTGGAAGTTTTCAGAATGCCTTTATTAAACGTTTTTAGGCATTCTGCCAACATTGCAGCAATGTTACTTTATTTAGGGAATTAAATTTTTCTAACTAACGTTTCCTCAATGTTTCAGTTAACATTCTTTGAAAGTCCAATGTCAAGTGTCAAGTTTCCTGGATGTTCTTAGAGTGCTTTTATTTAACGTTTTTAAACATTCTGCTAACATTGCAGCAATGTCACTTCATTTTGAAAATGATACTTTTCTAACTAATGTTTCCCTAATGTTTGTTTTCATCTAGTTAGAAACCTTATGGGAGAAATGTTCTAGTAACCTTGTGATGCAAACCATTATTATGTTTCCTCAATGTTCCAGTTAACGTTCTTAGAAAGTACAATTTTAAGTGTTGACTTTCCTGGAAGTTTTTAGAATTTAAACATTCTCAAAACATTGCTGCAATATTACATTGTTTTGGGAATGATACTTTTCTAACTAACGTTTCCCTAATGTTTGTATTCATCTAGTTAGGAACCTTATTTGAAAAATGTTTCAATAACGCTTTGACGCAAACTATTATTATGTTTCCTCAACGTTCCATTTAACGTTCTCAGAAAGTCAAATGTCAAGTTTCAAATTTCCTGGATGTTCTTAGAATGTTATTATTTAATACTTTTAAAAGTTTCTTGAAACATTGCTGCGATGTTACTTTGTTTTGGGAATGATAATTTTCGAACTAACATTTCCCTAATGTTTATATTCGTCCAGTCAGGAACGTTATGTGTAAAATGTTCTAATAAAGTTGTGAAGCACACCATTATTATGTTTACTCAATGTTCCAGTTAACGTTCTTAGAAAGTCAAATGTCAAATGTCAAGTTTCCTGGATGTTCTTAGAATGTTTTTTTTTACGCTTTTAAAAGTTCTGCTAACATTGCAGCAATGTCACTTTGTTTAGGGAATTATATTTTTCTAACTAACATTTCCTCAACGTTCCAGTTAACATTCTTAGAAAGTCAAATGTTAAGTGTCAAGTTTCCTGGATGTTTTTAGAATGTTTTTATTTGATGTTTTTAAACATTCTCAAAACATTGCTGCAATATTAATTTGTTTTAGGATGATACTTTTCTAACTAACATTTCCCTAATGTTTGTATTCATCTAGTTAGGAACCTTATGTGAATTTGTTTTTAACACACTTTGACGCAAACTATTATTATGTTTCCTCAACGTTTCAGTTAATGTTCTTCGAAAGTCAAATGTCAACTGCAAACGTTGCTGCAATGTTACTTTGTTTTAGCAAATGATACTTTTCTAACTAACGTTTCCTTAATGTTTGAATTCATCTAGATAGGAAGCTTATGTGAAATGTCAAATTTCCTGGATGTTCTTAGATTTTTTTTATTTAACGTTTTTAAACATTCTCAAAACATTGCAGCAATGTTACTTGGTTTTGGGAATGATACTTTTCTAACTAACATTTCTCTAATGTTTGCATTCATCTAGTTAGAAAAGTAATGTGAGAAATGTTTTAACAACATTTTGATGCAAACCATTATTATGTTTCCTCAATGTTCCAGTTAACGTTCTTAGAAAGTCAAATGTCAACTGCAAACGTTGCTGCAATGTTACTTTGTTTTAGGAAAATTATACCTTTCTAACTAACATTCCCCTAATGTTTGTAATCATCTAGTTAGGAACCTTATGTGAAAAAAGTTTTAACAACGCTTTGACGCAAACTATTATTATGTTTCCTCAACGTTCCAGTTAACGTTCTTAGAAAGTCCAATGTTAAGTTTCCTGAAAGTTCTTAGAATGTTTTTATTTAATGCTTTTAAACATTCTGCCAACATTGGAGCAATGTCACTTCATTTTAGTGATTATAGAATTATTAGGATTATATATTTTTAACTAACGTTTCCCTAATGTTTGTATTCGTCTAGTTAGGAACCTTATGTGAGAAATGTTCTAATAACATTGGGATGCAAACCATTATTACGTTTCCTCAACGTTCTAGTTAACGTTCTTAGAAAGTCAAACGTCAAGTTTCGAGTTTCCAGGATGTTCTTAGAATGTTTTTATTTAATGCTATTAAAAGTTATCAAAATGTTGCTGCGATGTTACTTTGTTTTAGGAATGATACTTTTCTAACTAACATTTTCCTGATGTTTGTATTCATCTAGTTAGGAAAGTTATGTGAGAAAAGTAACTTCTAATGTGATGCAAGAAAACTGTTATTATGTTTCCTCAACGTTCCAGTTAAGTGTCAGGTTTCCTGGATGTTTTAAGAAAGTTTCTATTTAACGCTTTTAAACATTTTGCCAACATTGCAGCAATGTCACTTCATTTAGAGAGTTATAACGTTTCCTCAATGTTCCAGTTAACTTTCTTAGAAAGTCAAATGTTAAGTGTCAAATTTCCGGAATGTTCTTAGAATGTTTTTATTTAATGCTTTTAAAAATTCTCTTAATGTTGCTGCAATATTACTTTGTTTTGGGAATTATATTTTTCTAACTAATGTTTCTCTAATGTTTGTATTCGTCTAGCTCGGAGAGTTTTTAAACATTCTGTGAGAAATGTTTTAACAACGTTTTGATGCAAACCATTATTATGTTTCTTCAACATTCCAGGTAACGTTCTTTCCTGGATGTTCTTAGAATGTTTTTATGTAATGCTTTTAAAAGTTCTCAAAACATTGCAGCAATGTCACTTTATTTAGGGAATTATATTTTTCTAACTAACGTTTCCTCATTGTTCCAGGTAACGTTCTTAGAAAGTCAAATCTCAAGTGTCAAGTTTCCTGGATGTTCTTAGAATGTTTTTATTTACCGCTTTTAAAAGTTCTCGAAATGTTGCTACAACGATACTTTGTTTTGGGAATGATACTTTTCTAACTAACGTTTTTCTAATGTTTGTATTCATCTAGCTGGGAACATTTTTAAACATTCTGTGAGAAATGTTTTAACAACGTTTTGACGCAAACCATTAATATGTTTCTTCAACATTCCAAATAATGTTCTTAGAAAATCAAATGTCAAGTGTCAAGTTTCCTAGATGTTCTTAGAAGGTTTTTATTTAACGTTTTTAAACATTCTCACAACTTTTCTGCAATATTACTTTATTTTGAGAATTATACTTTTCCCTAAAATTTCCCTAATGTTTGTATTCATCTAGTTAGAAACGTTATGTGAGAAAAGTTCTAAAAACTTTTTGATGCAAACCATTATAACCATTATCGCACTTTTCAAAATGTTCCTGGAACATTATTCTGTAACGTTGCTGAACGTTCTTATAACGTTCTCTGTTATCTGGGCAGAAGGTTCTGCGTAAGCTTTGGGTTTGGGTCTCGTCCTCAACTCCTGTATTCTGTACTTTCTAGAACGGAACCCTTTATCAAGACAAATCAGTAAAGCATTATAAAATCAATACTTATTAATGTGTGATGAGTTATATATGAGTTAAGCTGTAGCCATTATCTATAACTCTATACTGCAAATAAAATACAAAATTACCCAGCAAACATGACCAAGTGGGGCTTATCTGAGGATTTGAGTGGGTTTATACAACTCAAAATTATCCGTTTTTCTCATCTTCCAGCATGAAAATGCATGTATTTTTTAACCATGTGTTTAAAAAAGCATTTTATATAGGTTTAAACGATGTTTACATCACGCCTTATTCTGTTTATGACTCATGTTAACTAATGAGTCAAATATCCTTATTATCTGATTACCGTATTTTACGATCTATAATGAGCGCCAGATTATTAGGTGCATTATGCAACACTAGTAAGGAACAGGGGTGATGCCATGTTTTCCTTTTAATTCAGTTTTTGTAAAGCTAAGCTAAGCAAAACTGTAATTCTTAAAAAAATATTTTCTTTTAAAGTAAAACGAGTTTGGATGTTAATCTACACAGATTTCTCTTTAAAAAAAATTGTTTATTTGGGTGAGTAAAGCACTTCTGTTTATTTACAGTAAGCTTAGATTTCCAGATTTCCACTAAAGCTAGAGCATCAGCATTAACGGCTAACAGCTAGTGGCGATTAGCACTAGTAAACGCATCCTGACAGAGCAGGTACACTGAGGAACCCTGAGTTTTTCGTCAAGCTAGGGCGATATTAGCTAGCGGTTCGTCCCACGGAGATTATTTTAACACTGTAAACATGCAGACTACAGCTGTGAAAGAGTTAGCGCTTAGCATGGTTAGCAGTTAATGCTAATGCTAATGCTTGTACTCCAGCAGTGCTAGCCAGGGTTAGCAGCAGGCTAGAGGCCAATTATACCCACTTCTAATCAGTAAATGAGCTAGCGCTTAGCACAGTTAGCGGCTAATGCTAATATTTCTCCAGTCTGGGTGCTGGAAAACTAAACTGAAACTACTGTATAACTCTGTACTTCAGTGGAGTGTCTTTACTGCATAAAGAGCACCGGATTATAAGGAGCTCTTTATTATTAAAGGAAATAATAATAAAAAATAATTAAAGGATTTTAAGTGCATTTTATAGTATGAAAAATATGGTACTCAAAACTTATTTAAATCAGATCAGATTAGTGATCTGACAAACTCAAACATTCTGCAATAATCAGATTATGAAGTGGAGCGTATGTACATTTCTGCAAATAATGTATTATATATTTTAATAAAACAACCCTATAGAAATACAGTTTAAGTACAGATTATATATCAGTATATATTTATTAGACATTTATTATATATTTATTTAGACATTAATTAGTCTAAATATCTGCGACAAAATGTCTAAATGTGACTCGTTAGATGTTAGGTGCGATTGAATGGGGAGCAGGGCTGTTAAATTTGGTGACATATTGGCCAATGGATATACAGCATGCCACCTCATGACAAAGAACTCTCTGAAGATGTTAGAAACAGAATTGATGCTCTTTATAAAAATATCACTTGTGTTGCAGCTGCTTAAACATTAATGTCTGTGAGTTGCATTATTTTCAGAGGGCAGTAATATACAGTGAGTCCAAGAAGTATTTGATCCCTTGCTGATTTTCTTCGTTGGCCCAC
Organism: Astyanax mexicanus; assembly: GCF_023375975.1. Lineage (NCBI taxonomy): Eukaryota > Metazoa > Chordata > Actinopteri > Characiformes > Acestrorhamphidae > Astyanax > Astyanax mexicanus. Next base: position 1,138,218 of record NC_064424.1, on the reverse strand, counting down.
TAATAAAGACATGATCATTCTATACTTTTAATGGTAGATGTATTCTTACATGGAGAGACAGAATATTAAAAAGAAAATCCAGAAAATACATCTAAGGAATATATATTAATTTATTTGTATTTCATGGAGTGAAATAAGTATTTGATCCCTTAGTATTCATTAGCAGTTCTGGCTTTTACAGACCAGTTAGACACTCCCAATCAACTTGTTACCTGACCTGAAGCCACCTGTTCTCACTAATCACTTGTGTGAAAAACACCTGTCCACAGAATCAGACAGATCACACAGATTTCAAGTCTCCAACATGGGTAAAACCAAAGAGCTGTCACAGGACCTCAGAGTCAGAATTGTTGACCTTCACAAAGCTGGAATGGGCTACAAAAAGATTAGTAAGGTGTTGGATGTGAAAGTAACAACTATTGGTGCAATTATCAGAAAGTTTAAAGAGTATAACATGACAATCAACAGACCTCGGCCCGGTGCTCCAAAAAAGATTTCGCCTCGTGGGGTGGCAATGATGCTGAGAACGGTCAGAAATCGTCCTGCAACCACTCGGCAGGAGTTAGCAAATGACCTGAAGGCAGCTGGGACCACAGTTTGCAAGGAAACAATTGGCAACACTTTGCGCAACAATGGATTCACATCCTGCAGTGCCCGAAAGGTACCCCTGCTGAAGAGAGCACATGTGGAGGCGCGCCTCAAGTATGCCAATGATCATTTGAAAGATGAACCAAGTTATTGGGAGAAGGTTTTGTGGTCAGACGAGACCAAAATTGAACTTTTTGGCCTCAACTCCACCCGCCATGTGTGGAGGAAGAAAAATGCTGCCTATGACCCCAAGAACACTGTGCCCACCTCAAGCATGGAGGTGGAAGCATAATGTTTTGGGGGTGTTTCTCTGCCAAGGGTACAGGGCTACTTCACCGCATCACTGGGAAGATGGATGGAGCCATGTACTGCACAATCCTGAGGGACAACCTCCTCCCCTCTGCCAGGGATCTGAAAATGGGCCGTGGTTGGGTCTTCCAACATGATAACGACCCTAAACATACAGCAAAGGCAACAAAGGATTGGCTCAAGAAAAATCACATTAAGGTCATGGAGTGGCCCAGCCAGTCGCCAGACCTCAATCCGATCGAAAATCTATGGAGGGAGCTGAAGGTCAGAGTTGCCAAGCGACAGCCCACCAACCTTCATGATTTAGAGAGGATCTGCAAAGAAGAGTGGGCCAAAATTCCCCCTGGTGTGTGTGCTAAACTTGTGGTTAACTACAACAAACGTCTCACCGCTGTGATGGCAAACAAAGGCTTTGCCACTAAGTATTGAGTGTGTTTGGCAAGAGGGATCAAATACTTATTTTCCTCATTGAAATACAAATTAATTAAAATATATTCTTTAAAATTATATTCTGGATTTTTGTCTTGATATTCTGTCTCTCCATGTTAGAATATATCTACCATTAAAAGTGCAGAAGGATAGTGTCTTTATTAGTGGGCAAACAAAGAAAATCAGCAAGGGATCAAATACTTCTTGGACTCACTGTATATATATATATAGGATAAGCTGTACACTGACTGCTCTAAATTATAACCACGTTTCCACATTTTCTACAGATACAGTATAACAAAGTACAGTACTGTGCAAAAGTTTTAGGCACCAAAGCAAATGACACTAATCCATTTATCTCAGCAATATGAGTGTTTCTACCTGAAAAAAGCACCACATATGATTTAAACAGATGCAAGTAAACATACATAAATACAGTAAAACTTAAAATAAAATTTCTCATTTTTAACTGTAAATATATCATGTTTATATGTCCTGTATTTCCAGGATTTCTCCTGGATGCTCCTCAGTCAGCATGTGTATATTATTATGTTCAGTTCCGTCAGCAGCTTACCTGATTTACCACATTTACCACTAATTTACCACCAAACCAGGTGTTGATTAATATGATGAGAACTAGAAATAAATAACTCTATTAAACTCAGATTAGAAGGAGGAGAGATTAGATGTTGTTGTTTTAAGGAAAACTTTTTGTTTTGCTTTTTGTAAAATTGCTGTTTTTTGTATTTATTGTAATGCTAAGCTAATTTCTAATAAGCTTTTTCTTTATTAAAAATTCACACAGGTGCCTAAAACGTTTGCACAGTTGTGTATATTTGCAGAAATGTAAGTGGTGACCTCAGTTGTACCTCATGGACAAAATCTATAGACCCCACATGGACATGTTGACTGGGTGCCTTAATATTTGGTGGTGTGTGTAATGTGTGTGTGTGTGTGTGTGTGTGTATAGAACAAAAAAAAAACAGCATCGCATATCGCATATCAGAGGTGTGTCATCATCGATGGAAAAATGCGCTCTCGTACTGCGGAAAACGTAAAAGCTAACATTTCCAATATTGTATATGGTGTTTAAAGACTACTTATTTGCTAATAATAAGAATAATAAGAAGAATAATCATAGTTTTGCAGTAATAAAAGCATTTTCATTACACTGTACTCGTATGTACTTGTACGTACTTTTATGTACTTGTACGTACTGTATGATTTATGGTCCATTGCCATTGTTATTATTATTATTATTAATGTTGATGCACAGTCAAATATTGGGCGCCAGGTCCGACTCATGGAAAGCCAAAAGTCTTCAGCCACTTAAATCCGCCTAAAAGCAGCCTAAAGGAGCCTAAAAGCCGCCTAAAAGCAGCCTTAAAGCAGTCTAAAGGCGCCTAAAAGCTGCCTAAAAGCAGCCTAAAGGTGCCTAAAAGCAGCCTAAAGGCGCCTAAAAGTGCCTAAAAGCAGTCTAAAGGCACCTAAAAGCTGCCTAAAAGCAGCCTAAAGGCGCCTAAAAGCAGCCTAAAAGCAGCCTTAAGGCGCCTAAAGCTGCGTCGTGACCGACTCCTCCTGTTCCCAGTAGGAGGAACCCAGGCTCTCGCAGGGTCCGACCCAGCCCTGACAGAGGTCCTCGCTGGAGCAGAGCAGGCGGGAGCTGGAGGCGGTCAGGCTGGAAGCACAGTGCAGGGGAGGCAGCGGGGAGTTGCCCGGGGGTCTTAGGATGAGGCTGTCCCTGCCGTTTGCCTGCTGAGACCCGGACTGTGTCGGGTTCAGATCCCTTTCGCTGGGTCTCACTCCTAGAGTATGCAGATGCAGCTCGCTGCTCGTCACCCGCTCCTCCGGTAGAGTCCGCTGTAAAACCCTGTCCGAGATGCTGAAGGCCGACTGATGCTCCTCTTCTTGATGATGCTGATGGTCCTGATGCTGCTGCTGATGCTGAGGAGGAAGACGAGGCTGCGTTGGAGCCTCCGGCACATGTCCGTTCATGCGATGGAACAGCATGCCCAAGCGTCGCAGCGAGTCCTTCTTGGAGCGCGAGAATCGCTGCAGGCGGCTGCTCGTCCTCACGAACGACGAGGGCGACCACTTGCTCCTCCTCAGGCCATTGCTCTTTGGTCTGTCGTTGGGCGACTCCTCCACTCCGGCCATGGAGCAGAACAGGGCGGAGACGCCGTACTGTCCCTCGCGGTTCCTCCTGTCCGCCTGGCTGAAGGAGACAGAGCTCCCGACCCTGGACGTCTCCGCCTCCTCGTCGCAGCTGGTCTCGTCCCCGTCTCGCCGCCGCTCCTCCCCGTGCTCCTCGTGCTCGGCGTCGGCCGGGTCGTCCTGCTGCGTGGCCTCGCTGCTGGAGGAGTAGGTGCGACGTGGAGGTTTGCGGTTGCCCAGCAGGTCCAGAACCTCGTAGCGGAAACTGGAGATGTCCTGCTTCAGCTCCTTAATGGACCACAAGGAGACGAGGAGACATTTAATTACAGCAGAAGCACACACAATCCCACAATCACCCAATCCCACAATCCCACAGCACTCCATTAAAGCAAATGGCAAACGGTTGCTACTGGAATCTAATTGAATAAAAGAATAATAATGATGTTTAAGGGCCAAGAGGAGCGCACAAAACGATCAATATCATTGATGGTCTCTTTTGCCAAATTGAAAACCTCAGGAGTATAATCAAGAGGAAGATGGATGATCACAAACCATCAAACTGCTTGAATTTTTGCACCAGGAGTAAAGCAGCATAAAGTTATCTAAAAGCAGTGTGTAAGACTGGTGGAGGAGGAGAACATGATGCCAAGACGCATGAAAAAAAAGTTATGATTAAGGAGGCAGGCTATGCAAAGTCTATATATGTCTATATCATTATCAGTACAGTGATGGCGGCGCTCGGAGCTGAAGCTAGTAGTGTTATAGGATGTAAACAGTGTTTTTAAATAAGCTTTTTTAAGCACTTTTTTAAGTTATTAACGCCTGGTTTTAAATGTCAGGACTCTCCTCTTGGATTCTAGTAAGGAGGTGCGGAGCTACTTTGAGCTGGATAACGGTGTAAAAAGTGATTTATCAGGGTAAATTATGCCCTGTATCTCCCAGTCTGAAGGGTGTTTGAATAAACAGTTTTACTACAACAAAAATTAATTTTACACCAGACTTCTCCTTTAAAGAAGAAAATATAAATATATTAATAACAAATAATAAACCTTGAAGTTTTCTTCTGTTAAGCCCTCGTCTGTTTTGGTTCTTCGGATCATGGCTGCCACGTATCTCTTCACCAGATTTCTGATCACCTCCTAAAACAAAGAAAAACAGAAAAAAAACATTACTGTTATAATTCATCAATACAGAGAGGATGGAGAGAGGATGGAGAGAGAGAAAAGAGAGAGGATGAAGAGAGGATGGAGAGAGAATAGAGAGAGGATGGATGGAGAGAGGATAGAGAGAGGATGCAGAGAGGATGGAGAGAGGAGGGAGAGAGAGAATAGAGAGAGGATGGAGAAAGGATGGAGAGAGAATGTAGAGAGAGTAGAGAGAGGATGGAGAGAGGATGGAGAGAGAATGTAGAGAGAGTAGAGAGAGGATGGAGAGAGGATGGAGAGAGGATGGAGAGAGAATAGAGAGAGGATAGAGAGAGGATGGAGAGAGGATGGAGAGAGAGAATAGAGAGAGGATGGAGAGAAGATGGAGAGAGGATGGAGAGAGAATAGAGAGAATGGAGAGAGAATAGAGAGAGGGTGGAGAGAGGGTGGAGAGAGGATAGAGAGAGAGAATAGAGAGGATGGAGAGAGGATAGAGAGAGGACAGAGAGAGGATGGAGAGAGAATGGAGAGAGGATAGAGAGAGGATGGAAAGAGGATGGAGAGAGGATAGAGAGAGGAGGAAGAGAGTGGATGGAGAGAGGATGGAGAGAGGATAGAGAGAGGATGGAGAGAGAAGGGAGAGAGAATGGAGAGAGAATGGAGAGAGAATAGAGAGAGGATGGAGAGAGAGAATAGAGAGAGGATGGAGAGAGGATGGAGAGAGAATAGAGAGAGAATAGAGAGAGGATGGAGAGAGGATGGAGAGAGAATAGAGAAAGGATAGAGAGAGGATGGAGAGAGGATGAGAGAGAGAATAGAGAGAGGATGGAGAGAGAAAAGAGAGAGGATGGAAAGAGGATGGAGAGAGGATGGAGAGAGAGAATAGAGAGAGGATGGAAAGAGGATGGAGAGAGGATGGAGAGAGGATGGAGAGAGAGAGAATAGAGAGAGGATGGAGAGAGAAAAGAGAGAGGATGGAAAGAGGATGGAGAGAGGATGGAGAGAGAATAGAGAGAGGATAGAAAGAGAATAGAGAGAGGATGGAGAGAAGATGGAGAGAGAATAGAGAGAGGATAGAAAGAGGATGGAGAGAGGATGGAGAGAGGATAGAGAGAGGATAGAAAGAGGATGGAGAGAGGATGGAGAGAGGATGGAGAGAGAGAATAGAGAGAGGATAGAGAGAGGATGGAGAGAGGATGGAGAGAGAGAATAGGGAGAGGATGGAAAGAGGATAGAGAGAGAATAGAGAGAGGATAGAGAGAGGATGGAGAGAGGATGGAGAGAGAGAATAGGGAGAGGATGGAAAGAGGATGGAGAGAGAATAGAGAAAGGATGGAGAGAGGATAGAGAGAGAATAGAGAGAGGATAGAAAGAGGATGGAGAGAGGATGGAGAGAGAGAATAGAGAGAGGATAGAGAGAGGATGGAGAGAGGATGGAGAGAGAATAGAGAGTGGATAGAAAGAGAATAGAGAGAGGATAGAAAGAGGATGGAGAGAGGATGGAGAGAGAGAGAATAGGGAGAGGATGGAGAGAGGATGGAGAGAGGATGGAGAGAGGATGGAGAGAGAGAGAACAGAGAGAGGATAGAAAGAGGATGGAGAGAGGATGGAGAGAGAGAATAGGGAGAGGATGGAAAGAGGATGGAGAGAGAGAGAACAGAGAGAGGATAGAAAGAGGATGGAGAGAGGATGGAGAGAGAATAGAGAAAGGATGGAGAGAGGATGGAGAGAGAATAAAGAGAGGATGGAGAGAGAATGGAGAGAGGATAGAGAGAGAATAGAGAGAGGATGGAGAGAGGATGGAGAGAGAGAATAGAGAGAGGATGGAGAGAGGATGTAGAGAGGAGGGAGAGAGGATGGAGAGAGGAGGGAGAGAGAGAATAGAGAGAGGATGGAGAGAGAAAAGAGAGAGAATAGAGAGAGAATATAGAGACGATGGAGAGAGAATAGAGAGAGGATGGAGAGAGGATGGAGAGAGAATAGAGAGAGGATAGAGAGAGAGAATAGAGAGAGGATAGAGAGAGAGGATGGAGAGAGGATGGAGAGAGAAAAGAGAGAGAATAGAGAGACGATGGAGAGAGGATGGATAGAGAGAGGATAGAGAGAGGATAGAGAGAGGATAGAGAGAGGAAAGGATGGGGTGCAGCATTTATTTGCGTATGATAATTATGTAATTGCAGTTTATTAAGGAAGGAACACAGTTGTGGGCATATTCATGACATATGTGTTTGCTGGAGGTGAAAATCTGGACTCGCATGCATTAGCATAAATTTGCATATTCAATAAAGGACGAGTCAGTGGTGTCTCTACAGAACAGCCCCGTTCCCCGTCCCTGAACCAGTTTAGGGACAAATAAACCAATCACAGCAGACTGGAGAGAGGGAATGATATCAGCAGTAGTCTGCAGTCCAGACAGATAAGGATGGGGTGACGAAGAACAGCCATACTGAATGCTGGCAGCGGTGATGATGATGATGATGATGATGATGATGAAGATGATGGTGATATATTGGTACCACGCCTTTCTTGACACCTAAAAAAGCTTTACAATCACATTCCCCACTCAACCATCAACACTCAGCATTCACCAAACACAAACCAGCAGCCAATCACACACAGCATACTCTCAACCGGAAACAACTGTCCACCTGCAGCACTGTATATACGCCATTCCATCGAATGGGTGCCATTTGCTTGTTGTAACTCTTTTAAATTAAACATATTTTTTGTAATCTTTTTCCACTCTGAATCTAAAAACACATATATTTATTTACAGGTCAAACTCAGGCAGTTTTACTTAAGTTTTTACGGTTTCTAATCCGAAGATATTAACAAAACTCTTGTAACGTTTAAAAAACATGCTTAAAATCAAGTCCACGAATTGCTTTGATTTTCTCTCAAGAAAGTCTTTATTTTAAAGAAATTGTTATAGACTGTATGTTCAAATAATTGATAATAATAATTGATCGGCACTTATTCCTGTTACTGGAACTCACTCCTGTTACTGGCACTTTTCATGTTTAGAATTAAAGTAACAGGGATAAGTTTTTAGCATAGAATTAGCAAAAACATAAAAAAAAATAGGTAAATGGCGGCTAATATGCTAATAGCATGAGGACACTGAGCACATTCTAGTGATTTTCCCAATTTTTGTATTTTAAAAATAAAAATAAATAAGATGTGAGAATGAATTTAGGTAACAGGACTGAGTGTTGAGGTTGAGCTCCTCAGTCATCGTTACAATAAGATCAAATATACACAAAAAAAACTAATGAGGGAATTAATGTTGGTCTTCCCATGATCTTCAGAAGAATCAGCTAATGATGTCACTTCCTGTTGTAGATGTGACTTCCTGTTGTAGAATTTTCCAGATGTGTTACGGTAACAGGACTGAGTGAAACCAACCAATCAGTTGGTGTTTCTTGTTCATCATTCTCTTTAAGAGTAGATCAGGTGAGCTCTGACTTTGGTGGATTGCTATTGTAACGGTGCAGCTACCTGGACGTGTCCAACAAACTCTTCTCAGCAGAGGAAACTGAGCTGCTGGTTGACGCTGTGAAGGAGCTCCAGCAGCTCATTTACGGGAACAGCAATGTTATTTTATTTACTATTCTGTTTATTGTTGATGTAAAAGTTGGGTTTGTGCTGCTGTGTGTTCATGTGTGTGTAATAATGCGGTGTTGCCAAGATAGCAATGAACGGTTGTCAAATCGGTCAGTGAAGCTCCTGTGTTTTCTATTGCCAAGATAGAAATACACCTCATTTCCAGAACACCACGTCCATCAGTGTAGATATATTCAGAAGCTCTGCTGCTGTTTAAACCAGACAGGAGGAAGGAGTGAAAATACACTGTTGGTGGGGGGTAAGATAGTGATAAGCATTATGATATACCTTGCACAGAGTGTAAGATAGGACCCTGTTTCCTATAATGATACTGTAATAAAGAGATTTATTCCTAAAATGAGAAATATTAGATTTCTCCTGTTAGGAGATATATATATATATATATATTTGTTGTATATTTAGGCTGTAAAGCAGGGTGGGGAGATGCAGGCGTACGCTGGAGTAAACTGTCAGGTTGTAAACTGTCAGGTTATAATGAAAGCAGGTAAATTACCTGATAGTGCTGGTTCTGGATGAGGTTGTCAGCGTGACGCTCCTGCAGGAAAACAGAGAGATGCAGTTTTATCATTATTGCTATTCGACAGTTCATTTCATTTCCATTCAACAATCAGCCTGAGCACATTTACTGCAGTGTGTTCGGCTACAGCAGGGATGAACAATGACAAGATAATGCAGCATGTATTATTAATTATGGAAAAACATCAAATATATGAATATAGACTGAATAATCATCAAGTAATAATACCTGTTTCTCTTTCAAATTGTTATATTAATTTTTTTGATAATTCAAGTATTGTGGTTAAAACAAATGTCAGGTAACACTTCCTATGAACCCTGTATTCATAATGCCTTATGAATGCATTAATAAAGCATTATATGACATGCATAATACCGCATAAAAAAACTCATAAGTACTTACAGAGACATTCATAACAAATTAGAAACTACAAGTGCAAGGGTTTATAAAGAAAGGGCTTATAATGCCTTATAATATCTGTTCATAAAAACATTGTACAATGTAGTGTTGTAATGCACTATAACAGATTTTGTATATTTTGGTATAATGCATTATAATACGCAGCTATGATTTCTCAATTTAAGCTTTTATATAAGTGCGTAACACATTATAAAGCCTTATATGCAGTCATTACTGACTTTACGTGTAGTGAGTTTTCATATGCTTTTTAAACATGAAGTACATTTTTTATAAGCCTCACTATAATGTTTTATAGAGCATCGAGTTCTTGTTACTGGCTTTAAGTGAAGTCAGTTTTTTTAAATGCTTTTTTAAATGCTTACAGTAAGGTATAACATTTCCTTCACGTTTAAAACACACTTCACTTAAAGCCAGTAAAGAGCACTCATAATGCTCTATAAGTCATTACAGTGAGGCATAATAAAATTTACTTCACGTTTAAAAAGCATATGAAAACTCACTTCACTTAAAGTCAGTAATGACTGTACATAAGGCTTTATAATGTGTTACGCACTTTTATAAAAGCTTAATTTGAGAAATCACAGCTGCATATTATAATGCATTATACCAAAATGTACCAAATCTGTGTTATAGTGCATTACAACACTACATTGTACAATGTTCTTACGAACAGATATAAGCCTTTTCTTCATGAACCCTTATACTTGTAGTTTATAATGTGTTATGAATATCGCTGTAAGTACTTATGCGTTATTATACAGCCTTATTACAGTCATTATAAGGTATAATGCATGTCATATAACGCATTATGAATGCATGTATAATATAATCATAGGAAGTGTTATCAAATGTTGAAAAGGGGGGCAAAAACATTCTAAATATTCTTTATTTATTATTTATCATGTGTCCATTTTTTAGCAAATATATTTTAATTAATGAAAATAAAAACAGGAAGATGCCAATTTCCCAAACCTCAAAAACCTACTCTACAATAAAAAATATATATATAATAATAATAAAAAAATAATAATAAAAATCTCATCATGAATGCAAGTGTAATGTATGTACATATATATATGAAATTTTGCAACCTAGAAATTGGAACAATTTCATATATTGACACATATGTGTGGCCCATACAATATATAAGGATGTCAATGTGAAATACATTTTTAATATATTACATATCAAGTATACATTACTTGCCTAGATTAAATATATACAGTTCTGGAAAAAATATATTTGCCTGATATTTAATGTGTTTGTTGTCTTGTAATTTTCTTATAACATTGCTCTGTATTAAGTCTTGAATTTATTTCTTATATATTTTTACTCTATACTCTTCTAATACTATTTTTTATTAATTGTCCTTGTTTTAAATATATTATTCTAATCATGTTGAAATCATGTTTTATTCATGCTTTGTTCTTATTGTATTTCTTGTAATTCTCGAGCACCGCCATTACTGAACTGACAGACATATATACATAGACTCCACATAGCCTGCCTCCTGGCGCTGCCTCCAGCTGCTACACTATGCAGAGTATAGTATATATATACTATATATGTATATATATATATATATATATATATATATATATATATATACATATATAGTATATATATGTCTATGTATGTCATTATCAGTACAGTGATGGCGGCGCTCAGAGCTGAAGCTGAAGCTAGTAGTGTTATAGGATGTAAACAGTGGTGTTTAATAATGATTTATCAGGGTAAATTATGCCCCGTATCTCCCGGTCTGAAGGGTGTTTGTTGGACAAACTGTTAAAATTTCTGTTGTTACGTCTCCAGTCTCTCCTTTCACACTCCCGAACTCCATTTCCCATGAACCCACTGGTGATGACGTCACTGTCAGCCGCTCACCTTCACCCAATCGCATCACGCTCCCTCGTTCAGACTCACCTGTGTTCTAAGTTGTTCCGGTTCATAGTAATTCTATGTTTTGTATATATAGGGTTCTGTTAGCATAGGTTCCTTGCGAGGTATTGCCGACTCATTTTGCGTACTGAGTGTTTTTCCAAACCCTTTTCTGACTGCCCTTTTGTTATGACCCTTTTTCCTGTATTACGGATTTTGCCTTTTGTCTTTGCCCTTATCGGATTTGTTGTATTATTGGACTGTCTCTCTGGCTTCGATTCTTGGACTGTTTCCTGTACTACTTGGACTGTTCCTCGGCCCACCCAAGATGGCGGCGCGTTAACACGCAGCGGCCGCTTCGGGTCCGTTAAATGGTGCTTTTGTGTTACTATTTGTCATTTTTTCCGTTTATTTCCTGCAAATATGTGCATCGGAACACCCGTGCACATGTTCTACCACCGCCAGACCCTGCTACAGTGGAGAAACCAGCCAGAAAACACGCTACCGGACAAGGTTCTGCAGACGCTACTTGAGCTTAGCCTGCTAAGAGACCCAGGCCGCCAGCCCGCGGTGTTTCCTGACGCCGGAGCCCAGTGGAAGTGCCATCGCAAGCGGTGCGAGCGTAAGCGGAAGCGCGGAAAGAGAGCCGGGATCCGCGCGAGGCTAAAGGCTAGTCCTAGCCGGCCGGCTATACCATCGCTCTTTCTTGCAAACGTCTGTACCCTTGACAATAAACTGGACTACATCTGACTCCAGCGAACAACCCAGCGTGAGTTCAGAGACTGCTGTGCTTTGGTTTTTGTGGAATCGTGGCTTAACGACAACATTCCGGACAGCGCCATTCAGCTGGACAGGCTAACCGCGTTCAGAGCCGATAGAAGCGCGGCTCTATCCGGGAAGACCCGCGGTGGAGGCGTGTGGGTTTACATCAACACGGAATGGTGTAACAACGCTGTGACTGTCGCCAAACACTGCTCTCCGCTGGTGGAGTTCCTGATAGTCAAGTGCAGACCTTTTTATTTAGTACGGGAGTTCTCCGCCGTGCTAATAGCTGCTGTGTACATTCCACCCAGCGCTAGCATTGGTGCTAATGCTAAAGAGGCTCTGTGTGAACTCTATCGGACTATCAGCGATCTGCAAAACAAACACCCAGACGGACTGTTTATTATCGCCGGAGATTTCAACCATGCAAATCTCAAGTCAGTGCTCCCTAAATTCCACCAACATGTGAACTTTGCAACGAGAGGAGCGAGCGCGTTGGATCTTGTTTACACAAACATCCCCAGCGCGTACCGGGCGGAGCCCCGCCCCACCTCGCTTTCTCGGATCACATGTGTGTTTGGCTGACACCAACATACACACCACTCATCAGACGCTCCAGACCAGTTCAGAAGCAGGTGAAAACCTGGCCGGCAGGCTCCATCTCTGCCCTTCAGGACTGTTTTGAGTGCACTGCATGGGACATGTTTAGGGAGGCTGCTACTGAAGGCGATTCTGTTGATTTGGAGGAGTATGCAGCATCAGTCACTGGCTACATCAGCAAGTGTATTGATGATGTCACTGTCTCCAAGACCATCACCACACGCCCAAACCAGAAGCCTTGGATGACTGCTGAGGTACGTGCGCTGCTGAGGACCCGCGACTCCGCCTTCAGAGTGGGTGACAAGGTGGCCCTGAGGAAAGCGAGAGCCGACCTGTCAAGAGCCATCAGAGAGGCAAAGCGCGCACACGCCCAGAGAATCCACAGCCACTTCAAGGACACGGGTGACGCGCGGCGCATGTGGCAGGGCATCCAGGCAATCACCAACTACAGGACAATGCCACCGTCCTGTGAACGTGATGCCTCCCTCCCTGATGCCCTAAACAACTTTTATGCACGGTTTGAGGCACAAAACAACACGACGGCGAGAAAGACCATGCCCAAGCCGGACGAGCAGGTGTTGTGCCTGACTGCAGTGGATGTGAGGAACACTCTGCGCAGAGTCAACCCACGAAAAGCTGCAGGACCAGACAACATCCCCGGCAGAGAGCTCAGGGAGTGCGCAGACCATCTGACAGATGTTCTCAGGGACATCTTCAACATATCCCTGTGCAGCGCCACTGTCCCAACGTGCCTCAAGTCCACCACCATCGTCCCCGTGCCAAAGAAGTCCACAGTGTCCTACCTCAATGACTACCTTGCACTTACACCCATCATCATGAAGTGCTTCGAGAGGCTAGTCATGAGGAACATCAAGACACAACTGCCCTCTTCACTGGACCCCCTGCAGTTTGCGTATCGTCCCAATCGCTCCACGGACGATGCCATCACCACCACCCTTCATCTCTCCCTCACCCACCTGGAGAAGAAGGACACTTACGTCAGAATGCTGTTTATAGACTTCAGTTCAGCATTCAACACCATCATCCCACAGAACCTCATCAGGAAGCTAAGCTCGCTCGGCCTCAACACCCCCCTCTGCAACTGGATCCTGGACTTTCTGACGGGGAGACCCCAGTCAGTCCGGTTCGGGGGCAGCACCTCCAGCACCATCACACTGAACACGGGGGCCCCCCAGGGCAGTGTCCTGAGTCCTCTGCTGTTCACCCTGCTGACTCATGACTGTGCTGCAAAACACAGTTCTAACAGCTTTATCAAGTTTGCAGATGATACAACCGTGCTGGGTCTCATCACCAAAGGCGACGAGTCAGCATACAGAGAGGAGGTGCAGCGGCTGACAGACTGGTGTACAGTCAACAACCTTCACCTGAATGTGGACAAGACAAAGGAAATGGTTGTTGACTTCAGGAGAGCACAACACACCCACTCTCCACTCAACATCGACGGGTCCTCTGTGGAGATTGTTAAGAGCACCAAGTTCCTTGGTGTCCACTTAGCAGATAACCTCACCTGGACCCTGAACACCAGCTCTACAGCCAAGAAAGCCCAGCAGCGTCTCTACTTCCTCCGGAAGCTGTGAAAGGCCCGTCTCCCTCCACCCATCCTCACACTCTTCTATAGAGGGACCATTGAGAGCATCCTGAGCAGCTGCATCACTGCCTGGTTTGGGACCTGCACCGTCTCTGACCGCAAGACCCTCCAGCGTATTGAGGACAGCTGAGAGGATCATCGGCGTCTCTCTCCCCTCCATCACGGACATTTACACCACCCGCAGCATCCGCAAAGCAACCAGCATTGTGAATGACCCCACTCATCCCTCACACGAACTGTTCTCCCTTCTGCCTTCGGGAAGGAGGTACCACAGCATCCGGTCCAGCACGACCAGATTCTGCAACAACTTCTACCCCCAAGCCATCAGACTCCTTAACTGCAGAGACTGAACTGATGGTTTTTCTGTACATGCACACACACTCTTACCCCACTTACCCCAGAAAATGGAAAGCACTAAAAACCCTACTACCTCACTGGACTCTACTGCACACTGTGTAATAGAGTAATTACTACCTCACCTGGTCCTTTTTGCACACTGCAAAATTTGCACATTGTCTTGTTATTTATTATTCTTTGTCTGTATGGTGTTGTATTGTCTGTCTGCACTTTTGTACTGTTGCACTATTGTTCTGTCTACACTGTGTTTATGTGCACCATGGTCCCTGGAGGAACGTTGTTTCGTTTCACTGTGTACTCTGTATATAGCTGAAATGACAATAAAAACCACTTTGACTTTGACTTTGACTACTACGTCTTCTGTTTATACTGTGAGTTCTGTTCAATCTGTCTTTACCTTTTATTCGGCAAGCGTCACCCCTATCTGTCTGGTGTTTCATCTGTTATATGATCTGGGAATTCATCAAAGGTAAGAACTTTTTATCATCATGTTTTACTACAATAAAAATCTGAAAATGAAAAAAAGAGAATATGGGTCTCATATGTGTTCATGTGGTCTACATCCAATAAGCTCCCAACTGGAACATGACCAGTAGACCACAACATAATCATCTCCTCCGCTCACTTAAACCACACCACTCACTCTCCACCATATATATATATATATATATATATATATATATATATATATATATATATATATATATATATATATATATACACACATAGATTCTGCATAGTCTGCCTCCTGGCACCGGCTGATATGCTATGCAGAGTCTATGTGTATATATGTCTATGTATGTCATTATCAGTACAGTGATGGCGGCACTATCTGAAGCTTGTAGTGTTATAGGATGTAAACAGTGTTTTTTTAATAAGTTTCTTTTTAAGCACTTTTTAAGTTATTAATGCCTGATTTTAAATGTCAGGACTCTCCTCTTGGATTCTAGTAAGGAGGTGTGGAGCTACTTTGAGCTGGATAACGGTGTAAAAAGTGATTTATCAGGGTAAATTATGTGCTATTCATCAAAGGTAAGAACTTTTTATCATCATGTTTTACTACAACAAATTCTAAAAAATGTAAAAATGATAATAAAGAGAATACGTGTCTCATATGTGTTCATGTGGTCTACATCCAATAAGCTCCCAACTGGAACATGACCAGTAGACCACAACATAATCATCTCCTCCGCTCACTTAAACCACACCACTCACTCTCCACCCGCCGCTACGCCAGTTCACTCGTCTAAAATAAACTCAGCAGCTTTACGTAATGATTTTTCAGCCCAAAAGCGAGCGCTGGGCCGCTGTGTGTGGGTGAACGTGGGTGAGCGAGTGTGCGGGAGAGGGGCGGTAAAAAAACCCGGCAGAGCCGAGAAGTTCAGCTGATGGGAAGACGTCAGGGGAATTGGCATGGTTGAAGCTCGGTTGCCTGGCAACCGCCTCTGGCCGACGGCAACCCGAGGCTGGACGAGCAACGTGTCTCCTCTGTCTCCTAGCAAAAACGTCCAACTCCGAGCATCGTCCTCATCTCCAGCATTTATCTCCACCGTCCTCCAATAACAATAACACTCAAATACGCCGTGTTTACTCCTATATATATATATATATATATAAATATATATACATATATACCATCATATCAAACACCAGAGACAAAACACTAAAATCTACAAATACAGATTATAATACAGCACAGATCAGCAGCTCCTAACCTGCTCATAATCTTATAACTGCAGCTCTAATCTGTTTATTAAACTCAGATTAAATTCAGAATAACTGAGGAGCTGAATTTCAACAACTGCCGTGCTGAGGAGGCTGAAAGGTAAAGGTGATGAACTGACTGGTGAAGTACAGCATGTCTCCTGACCTAAACCAAATTGAGCACCTGTGGGGCATCCTCACGAGGAAGGAGCCTAAAAGTAACCTAAAAGTAAGTGTGCTAAAGGCGAGGATGATGTTTCCGTGTACCGTGATACACTGACACTCACAACAATCAATCCATCAAAATCAGTCAAATCAGCTCTCCATTCTGCCCCGCCCTTAAACCCATACATCACCCAGTGTCCATCCCAAACTCCTCCTCCCATTTTTTAGCTTTTTTCAAATTTGAGGTGAGAGTGGATTCAGCTAAAATCAGGAGGTTTAGTTACACTTAAAATAAAGTCCTTAATTCTAAAAGCCCAGCAGATGTCTCTGACGTAGATAACGAAACTACAGATAAGGGAAGATAACAAGGGGGCGGGGTTACAAACAACCTCAAACAGACCTCAAATAATGCAAAGAAAACAAGTTCATATTGATAAAGTTTTAAGAGTTCAGAAATCATATAAAATATTTGGTGGAATAACCCTGTTTTTTAATCACAGCTTTTTTCATGCATCTTGGCATCATGTTCTCCTCCTCCACCAGTCTTACACACTGCTTTTGGATAACTTTATGCTGCTTTACTCCTGGTGTAAAAATCTTCCTCTTGATTATATTCCAGAGGTTTTTAATTTGGTAAAATCAAAGAAACTCATAAATTTTAAGTGCTCTTTAATTTTTTTCCAGAGCTCTATATGTCATATATTGCATTTCTGAGTAAAACCGTTTTTACCGTGAATTCCTTCAGGTTCTCGTGCTTATGCTCCTCCTCCTGCCGCGGTTGGCCCCGCCCACAGAGGCGGCTGTGAAGCCAGACACACAGGTACCACACGGACTTGGGGCTGGGTATGATGTTGAAGGGCGGGGGGAGCGTCCCTCCTTCATCGAAGTAACTCATCCACAGCTTAGTGCGGGCGAACTTCCACTCGATATCTGCGTGATCCTGCGGGGGGAGGGGAAACATAGCGATAAACCTAGTGATAAACATAGCGATAGAAAGAGGAATTTTAAGATCTTTGAAAGTATCCTCAAGTGCAGTCAATGCAAAGACCGTCAAAAACGTTATAATGATGAAACTGGCTCTCATCAGGACCGCTCCAGAAAATAAGCATTATATAAGCATTATTACACATATAGAGGAATAATGTTAACCTTCCTTTCAAAGAACTTTGTCGACATTTTATACAGTTTTCTTTGATGTGGAGATTTTTTAAAGTGGTAAAATTTCCCAACTCTGATTTAACAGCTTTTTTATACATATAATTTGGAGCATTTCAATTATTAATTTTGTCATTTCCATAAAAATATCAAGAGAATTCCTGATCTACCCTGTCTTTTAAAGGGACTGAAGACACTTGCTGCTGCTTGCTTCAGCATCAATAATAGCATTAATAATATTCATAAGTTTCTTAATATTTCTCTTATTGTCTCCATACTGAGCTTAACGAGGTAAATCTTAAGATTTAGTCCAACCTGTTGCAGTAAAATATCAGCAATTTAAAATAACTGTATTTTTGTATTTTGTATTTATGTATTTTTGTGTTTTGCACGTATTTTTTTATGTATTTTTAGATTTGGATTTATGTATTTATGTATTTTTGTATTTTTTATTCATGTATTTCTCAACCATGTTTTTATCAAATGCCAATTTTTAATAAATTTGTCCTTTTGGACACGTGCATGACAAAAAACAAAAAAGTGATTAAGAATAAAAATTAATTCCTGTCTTATAAATATGATAATAAAAGATAAGGTAATGTAATATAATGTAATGTAATATAATATAATGTAATGTAATATAATATAAAGTAATATAATATAAAGTAATATAAGGTAATGTAATGTAATATAATATAATATAATATAATATAAAGTAATATAATATAATATAATATAATGTAATATAATATAATATAATATAATGTAATATAATATAATATAATATAATATAAAGTAATATAATATAATATAAAGTAATATAATATAATATAAAGTAATATAAGGTAATATAATATAATATAATGTAATATAATATAATGTAATATAATATAATATAAAGTAATATAAGGTAATGTAATGTAATATAATATAATGTAATGTAATATAATATAATATAATGTAATATAATATAATATAATATAATATAATATAAAGTAATATAATATAATATAAAGTAATATAAGGTAATGTAATGTAATATAATATAATGTAATGTAATATAATATAATATAAAGTAATATAATATAAAGTAATATAAGGTAATGTAATGTAATATAATGTAATATAATATAATATAATATAATATAAGGTAATATAATATAATGTAATGTAATGTAATATAAGTTAATATAATATAATGTAATATAATGTAATATAATATAAGGTGATGTAATATAATTATAATATAATATAATATAAAGTAATATAATATAATATAATATAAAGTAATATAATATAAAGTAATATAAGGTAATGTAATGTAATATAATATAATATAATATAATATAATATAATATAAGTTAATATAATATAATATAATATAAGTTAATATAATATAATGTAATATAATGTAAGGTAATATAATATAATATAATGTAATGTAATGTAATGTAATATAATATAAAGTAATATAATGTAATATAAGGTAATGTAATGTAATGTCATATTATATAAGGTGATGTAATATAATTATAAGGTAATATAATGTAAGGTAATGTAATATAAGGTATAATATAACTCACAGCGATGAGCTGGTAGGAGTTGTTCATCATGGCGATCAGCATGTTCAGCAGCACCACCAGTGAGATAACGTTATACGTGCCGAACATCGTGGCTCCGACGAACTCGGTGAACTCGTGCCGAGCTTTAACGTTCGTGACGTAGAGATTCAGGAGACCAAACACAGACCAGAACAGAGACTGGAGAGTTTCAAACAACCTGCAGCAGAAAAACAGAGAAAGAGAGAGAAATAAAACAATACATCACTTCCTCTGTTCCTTTTCCTCAGGTTTATATGTTTCCTCATTTTTATTTGATTCTCTTTTTCTTAAATAAGCAAGACGACTCAGCATAATAATATTTTAATATGACCTACATGTGACTGAAAATCTTTGCTGCTTGTGTTTCCTTGAAAAATGAAAACATTTAATATAATTTAAAAACCCTAAAGGCTCATAGTTTGACCCACATTTCTGCATTAATTTCATGGTAGATCTAAAATGAGCCTGAGGTCTAAACATAATACTACTGAATAATAACACTGAACAGTCCTATACACAAAGGTAATATGTACATTTATAAGATATATGGTATATATGAAATATATGTTTATATAATGTAAAAACATATATGTACATATATGAAAATATATATGAAACCTATGTTAAATTGAAACAATTTCATATTTTGACATATGACTGATGTCGAGCTCCATAAAAACTGTATGTTCATGTATTTAAAATATTTTTTTAAATATATGTCAACCACATGTCTGGCTCTTAGAAAAATGTTTTATGATTATGGATGTTTAAATATTGCATATCATATATGCAGTACTTTCATACACGAATTTAATTTACAGTCCATGTGTCTAATATATATGAATGCAACATATAATACCATATGAACATATGAATTCTACAAATATTTATAATATATGTGCATATTCATTTTTTTACGAATATTTCATATATGTGTTGCAAATGATCTGTATCTATGTATGTACAGCATAAGATAAAATTATATCACCTTATAGGTAACTACTGATATGGAGACATGTCATATGGTGCATTTCAGCATAACAATTATTATTATTATATTATTTGTTTTTTTAACTGCTACTCCTCTCACAGTGAAGTGAAAAAGCAGTATTTTGCACGGGGAGAGGGATTTACAAAAATATTTGTAAACGGATAAAAAGTTTTGTAAATTCCTGGAAATTTCTAGAAATATCAGGAAATTTCTGTAAATTCCTGGAAATTTCTGTAATTAGCTAGAAATTTCTAAAAAAAAAATCCTGAAAATTCCCGTAAATGTCTGGAATTTTCCATAAATGTCCAGATATTTATGGAAATGTCCAGAAATTTGTGTAAATGTCTGGAAATTTCCGCAAATGTCAGAGAATTTCTGTAAATGTCTGGAAATGACTATGTCTGGAAGTTTCCGTAAACGTCTGGACATTTCTGTAAATGTCTGAACATTTCTGTAAATGTCAGACAATTTCTGGAAATTTCTGGAAATTATGTAAATATTTGAAAATTTTCACAAATGTCTGGAAATTTCCGTAAGTGTCTGGAAATTCCTGGAAATTTTCATAAAGAGCAGGAAACAGGAAAAACTGCCCCCCCTCCCCCCATGGGGAATTCAACCCTTGGGAACACCTCTACCTGGAGAATCGCCCCCTCCAATTATTATTATTATTATTATTATTATTATTATTATTATTATTATTATTATTATTATTTATTTATTATTATTTTTATTTTATTAATATTATTTATTTTTTTATTTTTTTATTTTTTAGACGTACGTGGAGAAGGCGTTGTTCTGCTTCTCACAGCGGATACCCTTGCAGTGGTTGGGCTCGTCGGCCGCCTCCGTCTCGTAGTAGAAGTAGAGCTGGTTGAGGCCGTTGGCGAAGGCCAGCAGCACCAGGCAGTAGATGAAGAGGAACTTGAGGATGTCGAGGAGCATCCGGCCGAGAGAGATCTGCAGAGGACCCAGGTGAGAGTTGGCGGTGAAGAGCGAGATCAGCCGCAGGGAGCTGAAGATATTCGCGATGGCGAACAGAGCCTCGGCGATCAGCGTCGGATGCCACATCTCCCACTCCTCCCGAGGACGAGAGCTGTTATACTGAGAGAGAGACACCGAGACAGCGAGCTCAGAGTGAGACAGCAGGAAGTCCAGGATCATCATTAATATCATTATTACACAAAAACATGCAACTGAAAGTGGATCTGGGGTGGGTTTCCCGAAAACGATCAATCTTAGCGAATAACGAACGAACTAACGAATGACGTGAGTAAAGAACGAGCCAGTTCTGCGAGTGTTTCCCAAAGAGCTTCGCAACGTGAAAATTAACGAACGAGGTTAAAGAACGTCTTTGTTGACTCCTCCCCCGAAACAGCGCACTCAATCGATCCACAAATATCGATTCAACACTGCCAATATGCAGTATTTATTCACTATTACACCCTAAAAACGTAGAAATGTGTTGTAATCATCAATATTATACATATTCTGAAATTTAAATTACAAAAGGATGTACTTTGGCATTAATAAAATACTCCTAAAGATACATATGACTAAATAAATACTCGAAAATCTAATCTATTTTAAAACATTAAACTTTTTTACTTTTTTAAAACTATTATTGTTAATATATATATATATATATATATATATATATATATATATATATATATATATATATATATGTATATATATTATACTAATATTATTAATAGTAATTTGGCGAGTAATATTAATTTATTATTATAATTATTAATAATAATATAAAAAATATAATATATAAAAAATATAAAAATAATATAATAATACATATACGTATGTTATATATATTATACCAACATGAGTATGCTCATCCAAATCCCCATCTCAGTTGGGTTTAGGTCAGGGGATTGTGAAGGCCATGCACCTTTTTGTTTACTAGATAATTTTATGTGCGTCAATTAATAGTTTTCATGGTTTTAATATTAATCCACAATGTAAAAAAAAAAAAAAAAAAAAACATTGAATGAGACGTGTCCAACTTTTGACTGGTATTTATATATTTGTGAGCTGACACATCCCAGAGTTTGCCCAGATGAACGGCCACAATGTTGGTTAGAAGCACCTGATTAAGGAATAATATTAAATATTACCTGCAGATTCACCGATACCCTTTACAGTACGTGTAGGTGTGATTAAAGACACCGCAGGCGTCCCTGCACCGGACCTACAGTACCAGGAATTTTCCCAATAGCATGGAAATATATAATGTTGTGCTGTAATTCCCGGTCTGGTGGGAATTGTGTATATTTGCGTGTATTCCACAGTAACAGCCTGATTACAGAATCCACGGACTTGGTGACTTTGCAGCTTTGCTTAGACCGTGAGCATCATCCGCAGGAATCTGGATTTTAATAATGGGTTTGCCAGGTTAGACTACAAGCCACAGACAAATTGGCATTATATATGGCATTATATGGCAATATAATATAATATAATATAATATAATATAATATAATATAATATAACTCATTCACTCACTTACTCACTCATCGTCAACCGCTTTATCCGTTTAGGGTCGCGGGGGGGCTGGAGTCTATAACAGCCGGCTATACACCCTTGAAAGGCCGCCAATCCGTCGCAGGGCAGACAGACACAGACAGACACACAGACACATCCACTCACACACTCACACCTAAGGGTCAGTTTTTAATTTTTATCCGACATCCAATTAGGTCTTTGGACTGTGGGAGGAAACCGGAGCACCCACAGACACGGGGAATATTATAATATAATATAATATAATATAATATAATATAATATAATGTAATGTAATGTAATGTAATGTAATGTAATGTAATGTAATGTAATGTAATGTAATGTAATGTAATGTAATGTAATGTAATGTAATGTAATGTAATGTAATGTAATATAATATAATGTAATGTAATGTAATGTAATGTAATGTAATGTAATGTAATGTAATGTAATGTAATGTAATGTAATATAATATAATATAATATAATATAATGTAATATAATGTAATATAATATAATATAATATAATATAATATAATATAATATAATGTAATATAATGTAATATAATATAATATAATATAATATAATGTAATATAATATAATATAATATAATATAATATAATATAATATAATGTAATATAATGTAATATAATGTAATATAATATAATATAATGTAATATAATATAATATAATATAATATAATATAATATAATGTAATATAATGTAATATAATATAATATAATATAATATAATATAATATAATATAATATAATATAATGTAATATAATGTAATATAATGTAATATAATATAATATAATGTAATATAATATAATATAATATAATATAATATAATATAATATAATATAATGTAATATAATGTAATATAATGTAATATAATATAATATAATATAATATAATGTAATATAATGTAATATAATATAATATAATGTAATATAATATAATATAATATAATATAATATAATATAATATAATGTAATATAATGTAATATAATATAATATAATATAATATAATATAATATAATATAATGTAATATAATGTAATATAATGTAATATAATATAATATAATGTAATATAATATAATATAATATAATATAATATAATGTAATATAATATAATATAATGTAATATAATGTAATATAATGTAATATAATATAATATAATGTAATATAATATAATATAATATAATATAATATAATATAATATAATATAATGTAATATAATGTAATATAATATAATATAATGTAATATAATATAATATAATATAATATAATATAATATAATATAATATAATGTAATATAATGTAATATAATATAATATAATATAATATAATATAATATAATGTAATATAATGTAATATAATGTAATATAATATAATATAATATAATATAATGTAATATAATGTAATATAATGTAATATAATGTAATATAATATAATGTAATATAATGTAATATAATGTAATATAATATAATATAATATAATATAATATAATGTAATATAATGTAATATAATGTAATATAATATAATATAATATAATATAATATAATGTAATATAATGTAATATAATATAATATAATATAATATAATATAATATAATATAATTGCTTCAACCACGGAAATGAACATTTTTCTCCCTTAAAATTGGTGGTCCCTGGTGTTTAAGGTGCTGAACTGCAAGTAGAGATCCCCTAAAGAAGCTCTTTAAAAATAACGACTGGGTGAGGGCACTCGTTAATCTGCGAGCGAGTTTACGTAGTACTTTAGTTACGCACGGGTTTGGGAAACACTCTTTAATTAACGATCAATCTTAAGTACGAGTTAACGACGTTCTTAGCGTTACGAAGCTTTCGGGAAACCCACCCCAGATCTATTAATCAGTTATCAGTTTACCAATCATTTAAGGCACATGTGTCAAACACAAGGCCCGCGGGCCAAATGTGGCCCGCCACGTCTTTTTATGTGGCCCGCGAGAGCTTGTAAGATCTTAGTGTCTATAATAAATAAGTCAGAAGCGTTCTTTGACCAAAAAATACATTTCCCACAATGCTTGTCGATTGTATTACCCGCAAAGTTACGGCTTACTGCCACTACACGGCAGTGTAGTCATTGATGTGGAAACCCTGCCGGAGGGAAGGTGTAACTTCGCGGGTGGAATTGAGACATGTTTATCCCCTAATGTCCAGAAAAAGAGAAGTTGATGCAGACGGACGGCTGTGCTTCAAGGCGAAAGACCGGTATGCCTTTTGTGTTACGAAGAGTGTTACTGACCAAAATAAACGCTTTTTAGGAGAGATATAAGTTCTGTGTAAACATTTATAAGACAATAGCTGACAAAATCTGTTTTAATGACGTTAATAAACATCACTGTGACAGCGCTAGTCGCAGTTTCACCGCAGCAAAGTACGAGGACGTGAATCACTTATCTAACCAGCCTTTACTGATTTCTGCCCCCAATAACCCTTTCAATAACCTCCAATAGCCTTTAATAGTCTTCAGTAGCCTTCAACAGTCTAACCTTGCAGCCGTGGTGTGTCCACTAAACTCCGTAGTTATAAACATCCTGAGGTTAGCAGCGCGCTAACTGACCTGTTTATAATGTAATCCGAGCAGTGACTCATGCTCTAAACGGCTGCTGTTAGCTGATTGGGCTGAAAGATGAACTGTAGAGAGCTGTATTATTCGGTTACAAAAATCTTTATTTCATACACAGAAGAACTTAAAAATTTTAAAAACGCTCCAGACTGGCTGAGCTGAGCCCTGTTGCCCGTGGCTGGGCTGTAGCTCTGACTCAGTAAAGACTGCGGACTTGTGGTGCTGCTGCTGCAGCTCCCACTAGTGGTTGGATGAGGAACTGCTAAATCTGAGGAAATGCTATGTTCTTAACAGCTCACAATTTTTGATTTTATATTTATTAAGCCTTATTTCAGTTAATAATTTCAAAGTTAATATAACTTGATGTCATTTCTATTCACTTGAATAGTTTGGTTCTTGATTGATGGAGTTTTTGGATTTCATGACATGACAAATTAAAAGGATTTATGTTAATAGAGCAACAAGCAAACATTTTTTCCATGCAACTGTAATATTTGATTGAATAAATAATATATTGAGAGTTATTTAACATTAAGGAGTAATTACATTCATTTACATATATTACATTTGGTTACATTTTATTACATTTATAAGTTACATCTGGCCCTCCGAGGACAGCCAATATGCCAATGTGGCCCTCGGCCAAAATGAGTTTGACACCCCTGATTTAAGGGGACATTCGAAATAGAAAAAAAGGGTGTAAAACTTCATTATTCATTGTGATTATTCCATTCAGTATATTTTAAAGAAGAAATGGATATGAAGACGTCTAGAGAGAATGTGGGTCATGCACCAAGACAATGACCCTAATCTCACATTCACTCCATTCTAAAAGTATTGGAACATTGAGACTAATTCATTTATTTCTGCTTTGGAATTAAAAACATTTAACATTTAACAGTTTGACATTAAAATATTTAGAGATTTCTGCTTTTATTTTCGTAAATGTCTGTAAATGTCCAAATATTTCTGTAAATGTCTGTAAATTTACATAAAGAGCGGTAAGCTCTGGAAAAAAGGTTTTGGAAAAGTCATGGAAATTAGCTCCGCAAATCTTTGTGTTTGTAATGCAGTTTATCGATGCAGAAAATATATATTTGATCTACAAATATATCAATTAGCTCAGAGTTAATATAGTAATTTAAGAATACACAATGGGGCTCTCAGGATCTGACCCACATTTTATTATTGAAAATTGTGTGTCAGATTCATTTTAGGCCTCCTACAATATATATTGGTTAAAAGGTGAACGAACCCTGTTGATTGTTGATTTAATGGGGGTTAAATTAGTTTTTACAGGGTTTAATGGGTTAAATCCTCAGATTACACATCTTATTCTTTTAATCCCGAATGTGGAAAAACTTCAGCTGGTAAAATCCCCTCAGTTACAAAAGAGAACAATATTTTCTATTGTTTAAACCTGATCTGAGACCAGAGGTGATGGAAGAACTTACCTTAAGATAAGCCACCATTTTCAGGGATATGGTTGCCAGATAGAGAGAATTCATCGCAAAGTCCATCAGGTTCCACCAGTCATGGACGTATTCTGTAAATCCTCCGTCCCACATCTCTTTTATCTCGGCCCAGATGAAACCTGCAATTATCAGAACACAAATGTATGTTTATAATGTTTATCAATGGTCAATTTTGGGAAGGATAATGGCTAAATTAAAAAAATAGGCGTAAAACTTTAGTATTTATGTATTTTTTCAATTTCCCATTTTTCTAGTTTTTAATTTAAGAGCTTCAAAAAAAAATCTAAGCATTTTTTACTCGATTTTCAGATTTTTCCATTTTTGCATCTTCTTGTCCTAATCTGACTTTTGTTACAAGATGCAAAAAGTAGTATTCTTTACCATATTAAATGGATAAAATAAAAAAATCAAGGTTTACACACAATTTTCTAATTTTAACTTAAGCCTAAAAAAGATTCAGAATCTTAAACTGATTAACCAA
The DNA here is from genome assembly GCF_023375975.1 of Astyanax mexicanus. Classification (NCBI taxonomy): domain Eukaryota; kingdom Metazoa; phylum Chordata; class Actinopteri; order Characiformes; family Acestrorhamphidae; genus Astyanax; species Astyanax mexicanus. The sequence continues at coordinate 1,111,124 of NC_064424.1, read as the reverse complement.
CGTTACACTGACCCAATACAAATGTGCTCTCTAAAGGCAAACACAGCGAGGATGAGGAAGAGCTTCTTTCCACAAGCCATTTGGACTCTCAACCAGGACATCAGGACATACAGTAGGACTCCAGCCCTTCCTCCCACACTCATCACACACTTACGGCTTTAATAGATTGTGATATCTTTACTCCTGCCCTCTCCTTTGTGTTGTTGATGATGTCACTAACAATAGTTTTAGTATCTTTCTTTACAGAACTCACAATATTTCTGTCATGAACTGCTGTGGTTTTCCTTGGTCTACCTGTTAGACATCAGTTACTTAGTACACCAGTGACGACTTTCTTCTTTAGGACACTTCTTTAGGCTTTTTCACTGAACATTTTGCACTTCTGACTTAACTAATAACCCTTACACTGTGAGCTGTTATTGTGTTCCATTGAGTAAATTATTGACTGTAAATGTAATGTTTATATTCAATTCATATTTTTAGGCAGTTATCAAAGCGTTTCACGGCTAGTTGTACTGTGTGCAGTGGTGCTTTGTGAAAGTTTCTGAACCCTTTAGGCTTTTCTATATTTTTATATTTCTGTATAAATATATAAATATATCATATATGTTTTACACAAATGCTTAAAGTAGACAAAGAGAACCTAGGTAAACAAATGAGACTAATATATTATACTTGTTTATTCATTAATTAAGAAATATGATCTAATATTACATATTTGTAAGTGTGAAAATCTCATCTGATGTTTTAATTATTTCTATATTAATGCAGAAATATAGAAATTTCTAAAGGGGTTCAAAAACTTTAAGGTAACACTGTATGTACTATGTGTACTATTGTTGCGAATAAAACTTTAAAGGCCCTATTTTAGCAATCTTTGGTGGAATGGTCATTTGTGCTTTGTGCAGATTGATTTAGGGGTATACTAATTCTCTTAAATATTCATGGCTGTGTTTTGGGCTTTATGTTAAAAAAATAAACCAATCAGTGTGCAAGTAGTCGTTCTCTTTAAGAGCCAGATGCGCTATGACTTTGGCACGTTTGTATCTTAACAGTGCGGCACTTTTGCACGTCTCAGCAGAGGAAAATGTCCTGCACGTTCACGCTGTGAAGGAAATAATTGGGCGGTTGACTGTTGATTGTTGTCAGGGTTTTAATCAGTCTGTAGTGCACCTGTGTTTCCCCCCGCCAAAATAGAAACACACCAGAAATGTACCTGAACACACCTGATTTCCAGAACACAACACCCATCAGTGTAGATATATTACTAAACTCCAATGATATTTTAACTATGCATGCACAAGCCGTGAAAATAGACTGTTGGTGGGGTGTAAGATAGCAATGAGCATCACGATGCACGACAGTGTTTCGCAGGGTGTGCGATAGAGCTCTAAACTTTGAATATCTCATAGACAGTATAATATATTAAACACAAAACCTGCTGGATGACGGTCAGCGGTTGTGTGGAAAGCTGTGATTACAGATAGAGAAATGCAATTTATTTCCCCCGATTTCACCTGAAATCCTGAAATAACGGGACGTGTGATAACTGGACTCAAATCTACGTCTGCATCACCCAGAAAATCAACTCAGCCGAACTAAGAACCGCCAGACTGAGCTCTGATTAAATCAATTCATTCTGATATGAAGCTCCGAATGTAATTCTCTCCACATTCGTCTTCAAACTAATAAATTATGATATCAATAATTCATGAGTGAGTGGGTATTTGCTTCATCTGTGATAAAGCCCCTGCTATCTGTTTCCTCAGCCTCGGTTTATTGCTGCAGATTTCTGAAGCTCCATCACTTTCCCAACTGTAAATGAACATCAGCCAGTTCTGCTCCACTGTCCCAACAACAAAAATATACAATAAATACACTCTCTGTTCTGGAATTCTGCCTACAGTTCACTATATATCACTTCAGCATCGTAATATTAGAGATATACAGCACAAAGAGACAGATATAATATATAGCTCTGTATAAAAAATTATATAGAGAGCACTTCAGTTTCTGAATCAGTTTCTCTGATTTAGCTATTTATAGGTTTATATTTGAGTAAAATGAACATTGTTGTTTTATTCTATAAACTACAGACAACATTTCTCCCAAATTACAAATAATTTCCTCACTCGACTGTTAAGCAGAATTCACATTTATTTGCTAAATTTACCTTTTCTTCGTCCACTACAAACATCCTCACCTACACAGAATGTGCAATATATGGTATATATGTTCATATATCATGAGTGTTTTTTCTACATATGTTACATATAAGGTGTTATATCATATTATTATCTTATAGATACATTGTCTAGGTATATGTAGATATACCTTTAGAACATATATGAAACATATATCATTAATAAAACCTGTATATATATATAATACATAGAGCTCTGAAAAGAAAATAAAGAGAGCACTTTTTGAGTTTCTGAATCAGTTTCCCTGATTTTGCTATTTATAGGTTTATGTTTGAGTAAAATGAACATTGTTGTTTTATTCTATAAACTACAGACAACATTTCTCCCAAATTACAAATAAAGATATTCTCATTTAGAGCATTTATTTACAGAAAATGAGAAATGACTGAAATAACAAAAAAAGATGCAGAACTTTCAGACCTCAGATAATGCAAAGAAAACAAAAAGTTCATATTCATAAAGTTTTAAGAGTTCAGAAATAATCAATATTTGGTGGAATAATCCTGGTGGTTTTTAATCACAATTTTTTATGCATCTTGGCATCATGTTCTCCTCCACCAGTCTTACACACTGCTTTTGGATAAATTTATGCTGCTTTACTCCTGGTGCAAAAATTCAAGCAGTTCAGTTTGGTTTCCTCTTCATCTTCCTCTTGATTATATTCCAGAGGTTTTTAATTTGATAAAATCAAAGAAACTCATCATTTTTAAGTGAAATCTTTTTTTTCCAGAGCTGTATTTGCTGTGGTGTGTTCTTGTGTGGGAGTTTTTTTTTGAGTTTCTTTATTTTTATCAAATTGAAAACCTCTGGAATATAATCAAGAGGAAGATGAAGAGGAAACCAAACTGAACTGCTTGAATTTGTGCACCAGGAGTAAAGCAGCATAACGTTATCCAAAAGCAGTGTGTAAGACTGGTGGAGGAGAACATGATGCCAAGATGCATGAAAAAAACTGTGATTAAAAACCAGGATTATTCCACCAAATATTGATTATTTCTGAACTCTTAAAACTTTATGAATATGAACTTGTTTTCTTTGCATTATTTGAGGTCTGAAAGCTCTGCATCTTTTTTGTTATTTCAGACATTTCTCATTTTCTGTAAATAAATGCTCTAAATGAGAATATGTTTATTTGGAATTTGGGAGAAATGTTGTCTGTAGTTTATAGAATAAAACAACAATGTTCATTTTACTCAAACATAAACCTATAAATAGCAAAATCAGAGAAACTGATTCTGAAACTGAAGTGATCTTTATATTTTTTTTACTGAGTTGTATACAGACTCACCCAGGACCCAGGGTAGGATCATCCACTCCACGATGGTGGGCGGGGGTCCCTGTACGTGCAGGTCGGTGCGGACGATGTGCTGGGAGGCCAGCAGCAGGAGGAAGAGGAAGGTGAGGTAGGAGGCGGTGTGGCAGATGAACTTGATGAAGGGTTTTTTGATGAAGAAGCCGAGCGCGCTCTTTGGAGCCAGCAGGTAGATGATGGAGAAGACCGGGAACAGCAGGCCAATCGTGAAGCAGGTCACCAGCTTCACCACCCAGTGGCGTCGCCTCCAACCGGGGAAACCGTCGTACCACAGCGTGGCTAACAGCTGCTGGCAGTTCGGCTGAGCCACGAACTGTACCGGGAGAAGACAGGAAGCTCAGTTAATGAGGTTCAGATACAGTATTATACAGTATTTATCTCTTATACAGTGTAGTGACTCTAAAACTCTAAAAAAATACTAAATATATAAGAGTTTAATGAGAGAACATTCACTCAAAAGGAACAGACATATTTTGCATATTCTAAAAAAAAGTTGGTTGGGTTACACCCTCAGGAAAAAACAATGTTTGCGTATTTTTAGGGTCCCTCATATGAAAGTAGATATTTGGGTTTTTAAAAAATGGACCCATTGGTTTTCAGTATTTGGTAAATTTACCCTCCTGTTATGTTTCAGGTCAAATTGACCCGTTTTAAAGTGTATATGAAGATCTTGGAAAAATAGTTAAAAGTATTTGTTTCAATATGAAACAAATATTTCGTATTTTTAAATTCTTTATTTAGTTGAGTAGTTGCTGCTTCTCATAACCTGGATTCGAACATTACTCAAATATTCACTATTCACTGTAAACCTGTAACTCTACCTCTTCACTACTTTACTTTAACTGATGCTCTCAAACACTTTATTAAGAGACAAGAAATTCAAGTAATTAACTCTTGATGAGTTCAGCACAGCTGTTAACTGAAAGCCTGAATTCCAGGTGACTCTACCTCATAAAACTGACTGAGAAAATCCAGCAGAGATGTTCAAAACTGATCATCTAAACAAGAGGAGATACTTTGAAGAAGCTAAAATATCAGAGTTTAGTATTAATCTACAATGCAAGGTGTGTCCAAACCTTTGACTGGTACTGTATATTAATTTTTATCATTCTGTATGTTTATTAACACTGTGATTATAGTCTATATTAATGGATCCACTGAAGCACCAGAATTACCCAACACACTCATTAGGACTCCACCTAACATTAGTGATGCCCCAACACACCAGGAGGGTAAAGAAGACCAGCACACGCCTCCTCCGACACATGTGAAGTGAACCTCTTTTGCCGAGTAGCATCACAGCACAGCACTAACGCTCGGAGGAAAGCACAGCGACTGGGGGTTCTGATACAGCAGCTCACAGACGCAGCCTTGTGCTGATCCACATCACCCTAGGAGTGATGAGGGAAAAGAAAGAGCGCCATCTACTGTACTGTACTGTACCCACCCAGAGAGAGAGCAAGAGAGAGCCAACTGTGCTCTCACAGGGCTCCGGTAGCTGATGGCAAGCTGCATAACCAGGATTCGAACCAGCGATCTCCTGATCATAGTGGCAATGCTTCAGACTGCTGAAGTTTTAACACAAACTGATAAAAACTGGCTCCTTTCTTGTCGTTCAGAATTCAGAATAATGCGAATAATTAATAATAATCCTATCAGACGGGATAAAGCGTCTCTCGAGGCTAATTTTAGCTCCACATTTGAGCTTTTGAGCTCTTTCTCTTGGAGTAGCTCTTTGTACGCTATTGTGCTAGTGAAGTCCGGACGCCAGAAGTCCCAGAAGTTCTGTGTGTTTCACGAGTCGATAACTCGGGTTTGTGTGAAAATGCCCACACAGCAAATGTGATTATCACAGAACTGCAGTGCAAACAGCTGACCTGCCTGCAGAGCGAGTGTATACTGTATAATCGAGTGCAGATTAATGCTGCTACTGAAGCGTTTGTCCTTGCCAGGCTTTATAAGCTTTATATCACTTTTCCTTATTATTCAGATCAGCGTTAGGAATCAGTATAATGAGCTGTAATGAGCTGATCTGTACTTCTGTCCTTGGCCTGAAAGGCCTGGAAACACCTTTACCAGAAGAAAAGCATTGTGCTGGATTGAATCAGTCGCTCTCAGGTGAAGAGCAGGTAAGTGTGTGTGTGTGTGTGTGTGTGTGTGTCTTTATTCTGTGGTGCTGAATAAAGAAAAACATTAGATATTCCCAGAACTGAACTCTAAATAGAGCCGAATAAAAACGTTAAATATTAAACGATAACTACATAGGGCCCTATCGTACACCCCGTCAACAGTCTATTTTTACGCCTTGCCCACGCGTCCTTAAAATAGCAATGAACTTCTGAAATATATTAACGCCGATGGGCGTGGAGGTCTGGAAATGACGTTTTTTCAGGTAAATTTCTGGCATGTTTCTATCTTGGCGGCGGAAAAACGCGTTGCGCGATTGATCCTCTGAAAAACCATCAAAATTCAATGTTCAGTCGCGCACCCAAAACTGAATCAAGATCATCCTTTTTTATGTATATATTTTAATTATCTATAGCAAATGTCAGTTTTTATTTCAATTTTTTAAAAATATTTTTAATCCCTTTTAAACTGTAAATGCTCAGCGGCATTGTAAATGAGGGTCCCAATCCAGTGTAAATAATCGATTGCTTGATTAATATTCAGTGTTGCAAACCCAGTTTTTACATAAACAATAAACAGAATAAAGAATAAAATAACATTACACTTCCCTTATTTCAGCTGCTTCCCTTATTTGAACAGCGTGACTCGCAGTCAATTTATGCGCTCTTAAAATAGGAATGAACAGAAGTCAGAGCACAGCTGCCTATTAAAGGGGATGCATACAGACACACTGATTGGTTTATTTCACGTTACGCCAAAAAAACTCCCATGAATAATTAATGGAATTAAAACACGCCCTTTGCGCCATTGAGCTGCGCAAGGCGCATTTTTCACGCCCTTACGATACCAAAGACACAGGACACGCCCCTAAATCCAACTGCGCAAAGCGCAATTAACTAGTGCGCTATAGATTGTTAAAATAGGGCCCATAGTTTTGAATGGAGTTCTCAATGACCTCTTTGAAAATGGCAAACTTCTAAATTTACGCTGTTTAAAAGAGAAATTTAAAGTAGGCACCTCGGATTCATATATATTTTTACATCTAAAAAAAAAAAAACATATGAGCAGATTAATACAAACACTACTTTTAAACCTTTCTTACTAGAAATGACTTTGTTTGATTTTGAAAATCCTAATAAAATTGTATCCAAATTATATATGAAAATTAAAGATTATTATTGCCCAATCTTTAAAACATCACATAGTGAGCTTCAGGGCCGTCGCCTGGCCTGGGCTTCTGGGGCTTTAGCCCCGAATGAATTTCCAGTAGCCCCGAATCGTTTCATTTAGCTCAGCTGTATTATTAATGAGGAGACAGGAATATGAATGGAAAATCTCTTGACACGAATCACGGAGCCGGTTCAAGGATGAATTTCTGTCTTTCAGGATATACAGCCAATCAGCTTGCTGGTTTTGTGGAGCACGGTGGGCCAGTAGGGAAGCCCCCCCTGTTTAGACTTTCAAGAAATCTTCCTAAGAAGCACAAACCCAACTTTTACATCAACAATAAACAGAATAGTAAATAAAATAACATTGCTGTTCCCGTAAATGAGCTGCTGGAGCTCCTTCACAGCGTCAACCAGCAGCTCAGTTTCCTCTGCTGAGAAGAGTTTGTTGGATACGTCCAGGTAGCTGCACCGTTAAAATAGCAATCCGACAAATCCGTCAGAGCTCCCCTGATCTACTCTTAAAGAGAATGATGAGCAAGAGACACTCTGATTGGTTTATTATTTCATGTTATTACCAAAATTAACCACACCCATGATTAATTAATTAAGAGAATAAGTACATGCCTTTTGCTTTGCATTTCTAATCAAGCAAGGTGTACTTTTCTCGCCGTTACGATAGCAAAGACACTCTGACATGCACTAAATGAAGCTGCATGGTGCGCAATTGACCTGTGTGCTATACTGTAGATCTCTAAAATAGAGCACTTGTGTATATAAGGTTAAAGAGAGCAGATAAAAGAAGCAGAAAGCACAATGAGCTGAGAAACTGTATATTTATAAGAGTTGTGGTGTGACTAATTTTTTTATCCATTTATTACAGGAAAAATCTGCTTTTAGCTACAGAGCAGCAGCAGCGAGCTGGAATTCACTACAGGAAACGTTAAAGCTCAGCTCACTGAGATCACTGAACCATTTTATACTTTTAGTTTTTTAATCACCATCAGAAAGCCTGTGATTGTTTTTTTTTTTTTTTTTTTTTTTAATAATTTTATTTCTAATTTTTCCAATTTTCTCCCCAATTTACACAGCCAATTACCCAACCCATTCATTAGGACTCCCCCTATCACTAGTGATGCCTCAACACACCAGGAGGGAGAAGACTAACACATGCCTCCTCCGATACATGTGAAGTCAGACACCGCTTCTTTTCGAGCTGCTGCTGATGCAGCATTGCCGAGCAGCCAGCGCACTTGGAGGAAAGCACAGCAGCTCGGCTCTGGTACATCAGCTCACAGACGCCCTGTGCTGCGGACATCACCCTAGGAGTGATGTGGGGAGAGAGCGCCATCTACCCACCCAGAGGGAGCAGGGCCAATTTTGCTCCCTCTGACGCCGGCAGCTTGATGGTAAAGCTGCATGAGCGGGGGTTCGAACCGGTGACCTCCTGCTCATAGTGGCAGCGCTTTAGACCGCTGGACCACTCGGCGCCAAAGCCTGTGATTGTTTTAAATGATTTTTTTATTAGTTTATCTTTTTCTTATTTCATTTTTTTATTTATTTTATTTTTTTGTGTATTTATTATTACTATTTTTTTTATTCTACTGTTTTATATTTTCATTCTTGTTCTTAGTTCTATTATTCGTTTTATCATTTCTTATCATTCTTAACATTTTACTTTACTTTTACTATTATTATCTTTTTACTTATTTTATATATTTTTTTTACTTTTTATGTGACAATTTGTATTTTATGGCATTTTAGAATTTTCTGTTTTACACATATATATATTTGTTTATATATATTAAATGTTGATTTAAAATTATTACTTTTATTATAAAAAAAATCCTTATCCTTATTAAATGTTTTAAATCCGTTTGATGTTGTACATGCTTGGCAACATTGTAAATGAGGGTCACCCTCAATGTTTTTTCCAAGTAAAAATAAAGATTGATTGATTGATTTATTGATTGACTGATTGATTGATTACATTCATATAAAAAACTCTTAATCGATGTGAAAAGGCCTGAATGCTGCATTCTGACAGGGAAAAAAGTAATTTTACATTTCAGCTGTTTTCAGTCTCTGTATTTTATATTCTGATGAGTGAATATAGGGCTTGTAGCTTTGGGTTATTTATGAGGTAAACACGTTTTCTCTTATGACTGAGGAAACTGTTATCACAGTCCTGCTCTTCCTCATAACGGAGCCGAGGAACACAAAACTGCTTTATTTACAGTCGACAATTTTGTTTTGTTGCTCAGATTTCACTGTATTTCATCATCCGCTAACAATCATTCATAAACCTCCCCTCTCTACTGTTAACAGTGAAGCAGAATATTCACTTTATTCACTAAATTTACCTTTTTCTTCTTCTTTAAAAGAGAACTCCCACTACAAACATCCTCACCTACACAGTAGTGCAATATATGGTATATATGTTTATTTATTATGAGGGCTTTTCCATATATATTACCTATAATGTGTTATATTATTATTATTATTATTATTATTATTATTATTATCTAATACAGTACATACATCATCTGGATATATGTAGATAGAAGTTAGAAGTTTAGAATGTATAAAAAAATATATACATATATAATAAAATCTGTATATGTACACGTATTATAAATATCTATAAGAGTCATATGGAACTGTACTGTTTGTTGCATTTATATTGTAAGACATATAAATTAAATTCATTTATGCAAGCATTTTAATATTTAAAAAATGTATTTCACATAAATAACCATACATATTTATTATGGCCCAGACATATGTGTGATATATATTTTTTTTAAAGTATATTTCACATATATATAAGCATATATATTTTACGGAACCTATATTATATATTTGAATACATTTTTTATTTAAATTTACAATTTTGCTTTCATATGTAATTTTGACACTGTGTATGTACAGCTCTGGGAAAAAAAACCTCTGGAATCTAATCAAGAGGAAGATGGATGATCTCAAACCATCAAACCACCAAACTGAACTGCTTGAATTTTTACACCAGGAGTAAAGCAGCATAAAGTTATCCAAAAGCAGTGTGTAAGACTGGTGGAGGAGAACATGATGCCAAGATGCATGAATTAAAACTGTGATTAAAAACCATCAGAGTTATTCCACCAAATATTGATTATTTCTGAACTCTTAAAACTTTATGAATATGAACTTGTTTTTTTTGCATTATTTATCTTTTTTTTTTGTTATTTCAGTCATTTCTCATTTTCTGTAAATAAATGCTCTAAATGAGAATATTTTTATTTGGAATTTGGGAGAAATGTTGCCTGTAGTTTATAGAATAAAACAACAATGTTCATTTTACTCAAACATTTTTACCTATGAATAGCAAAATCAGAGAAACTGATTCAGAAACTGAAGTGCTCTCTTCATTTTTTTTACAGAGCTGTGTACAGTAGATCTACAGGTATTGGAGAATGAAACTGAAACACCTGGTTTTAGAGCACAATAATTGATTGTGGTGACGGACAGTTCTGGTGGAAACAGGAGAGTTGAGGTGCACATTGAATTCTGCGTGATTTGATCAGCCGTGGTTTTATGTTTTTTGGATACAATCCGGGTTATCACCCGAACATCCCTTTCAGACAGCTTCCTCTTACAGCGTCCACAGTTAATCCTGTTGGATGTGGTTGGTACTTCTTGGTATGCTGACATTACCCTGGATACCGTGGCTCCTGATGCATCACAAAGACTTGCTGTCTTGGTCACAGATGCTCCAGCAAGACGTGCACCAACAATTTGTCCTCTTTTGAACTCTGGTATGTCTCCCATAATGTTGTGTGCATTGTAATATTTAGAGCAGAACTGTGCTCTTACCCTGCTAATTGAACCTTCACACTCTGCTCTTACTGCTGCAATGTGCAATTAATGAAGATTGAACACCAGGCTGCTCCAATTTAGCCATGAAACCTAAAATCCCACACTAAAATGATGACAGGTGTCTCAGTTTCATTGTTCAACCCCTGTATATGTTTGTCGTGTTTAAGATCACTTTAGGAGGTGACTTGTCTGTAACAGGTCCACTCACCTCCTTCTGGTGGTACTTAATGGCCAGCTTGAGCTTGGCCAGGTCCCTGCACTCGCGGGGGTCCAGCTCCTCGCTGTGGTCGTCGCGGTGGTTGAGGATGGTCTCCAGCTCTCGGGAGCTTCTCGCCTGGTCCAGCAGGTCCTTGGCGAAGAGCTTGCACTGCTGCGAGAGCTCCTCGTACTCCTGCCGGAACTCGTTCTCCACCTTACTCAGCTCCTTCAGCTCCCAGCCCAGCCGGAACGCCGTGAGGATGGGGTCCTCGCTGGACAGGGCGATGAGGGACGGGCTGGCCAGGGTCTTGTAGATGTTCAGCCGAGAGCGTGAGTGTCTCAGGCTGTCCACCTCCGAGCTGGACACGCACTCCACGCAGTCGCAGCGGATCTGGTGAGGTCTGGGGATGGTGACCTTCCGCTGCACCAGCAGCTTGATGATCTCGTAGTTGTTGGTGTGAGCTGCCAGCATGATGGGCGTGATGTCCGGAGTGAACTCGGAAAACTGAGAGTCCATCATCAGAGCGGGAACCTGGAAACGGGAAAGAAAAAATAACTATAAACTCTCTACCTCATTTATGAAAAGCACTTATCTCCAAAACAATACATTACATTACATTACATTTGGCAGATGCGTTTGTCCAAAGCGACTTACAATAGTGAGAGTAAGAAGAGCTCTGTCTTCAGGAGTTTATTATTAAAGATAGTGAGAGATTCTCCTGATCTGGTAGTAGAAGGTAGTTAGTTAGAGGTGTTAGGAGAGTAAGTGCTCTTTGAAGAGCTCTGTCTTCAGGAGTTTATTAAAGATAGTGAGAGATTCTCCTGATCTGGTAGTAGAAGGTAGTTAGTTAGAGGTGTTAGGAGAGTAAGTGCTCTTTGAAGAGCTCTGTCTTCAGGAGTTTATTAAAGATAGTGAGTTTTTGCAACTCGCTACTGACTTAGCACATAGCCTGCCCTGAAGTTTAGCTCTGTGTGAGTATGGTGACTGTAAACAGCGCACAGAAGAGCAGTGCTAATTTTAACAACAAATTTTGATTTAGTTTTATAAATTAAGTTTCATAGATCTGTAACTAAAATGGCATTTAGTTTCAGTTATAATTTAGTCATTTAAAACTGGTTTTAGTTTTAGTCGACCAATTAGCATAAGTATATAGTCGCCTGAATCTACAGTCAATTTAGTCGACTAAAGGGTGTAAATGTAAATGCTTTTTCATATCGTTGCTGTCCAATGAAAAACACTCATCTCTAAAACAGCAACTTTACAGGTGAGACAAAAACATTGCACACTTTCAATGGAAGTCAATGTAAAAAGAGTTTACTTCAGGTCATTTTGAAAAGTTTCTATTGGTCCGTTCATCAAGAAATTTTGGCTCAGTGTAAGAAACAGATTGTCTGTTCAAATTATGTAGTAAACTAAAAATCCACAAAAATGGAGACAGCGACGATATATATGTTCTATATGTTAAGGATGTTACACGTCTCAGCACCTTATCCTCACTATACACTTAATTATACCGTACTGCACTGTCCTGTCTTTTAAATTGTCTCGTCTTTTTTATTTATTGTATTTATTGTTATAGTTTTATGTTGCACTCTTTATCGTCACTCTTGCACTTTATGTTGTCTATTGTATTGTTGTTGAAAACACAAAATAAATTAAAATATATACATTTAAATGTAATACAGAGTACTAGTCACGCGTTTGGAAACACCTTCTCATTCAGTATTTTTTATAAATAAATAAATAAATATTAAAGTCATCCAGTTTTATTAGAGTTTTTTTCTTTTTCTTTTTTATTTATTCTATTCATTTTGTCTTTTTATGTATCTCATTTTACATTGTACCTTTTAGCCTTTTAAAAATATATATTTAATTCATTTTGTTCTTTCATTTGTTTTATTACTAGTTTTACTTTTGGCCTGTTACCATTTTATTCCATTTACTTCGTCCTTTTATTTTTTATACTTTTTTTTAACTTTGTTTAAATTCAGTTGTTTATCTTTTTCTTATGTTATTTTAGTCCTCTTTACATTTTAGCCTTTTATTTTTAATTGAATTTATTTCTTCTTAATTAAATCTTATATTGTTTGCTTGTTTTTATAATTTAAACTAATTTTTCAGATTTTTGGGTTTTCATTGGCTGTATACCATAATCATCAACAATAAAAGAAAGAAATGCTTTAAAATTGATCACTCTGTGTTTAATACATATATATAATATATGAGTTTTAGTTTTTGAAATGAATTAATGAAATAACTAATAATTACTCATTAAATTAAAAGACTTATAAATATAAACCTAGTGCGTATATATATATATATATATATATATATATATATATATATATATATATATATATATATAAAGAATATATATATATATATATATATATATATATATATATATATATATATATATATATATATATATATATATATAAAGAGAGAGAGAGGGTATAGTGTGGTAGAGTGACTTCAAAGGCTACTTTTTGATTCGCTCTGATTTCTGAGCTTTTCGCCCGACTTTAAAGAAGCCTGTAAATGAATTTCAGTACATGAGCCTGAAGCTCTGTGATCTGTTACTCTACCAGTGAGAAAGGCCTGAGATAGAAAGAGGGAGAGAGATAGAGTGAGAGAGAGAGAGGGGGAGAGAGAGAGGGAGAAAGGAAATTGATTTGGAGGATCTGAGGAAGAGCTCTGTCCGGTGTTCCACTTCACCAGAACAAAAAAACCTTATTCTACTCCAGAGTCTGAAGAGAGGAACCGATACTGGATCTGATACAGAGTTCAGTTTTACTGTGTTTTACTACTGTACTTCCTTTCTCTACCGAATCAGTTACAGTGTTTATACATTTGGAGGTTTGGGTTGAGTTTTTTGGGTTTGAGTTGGGTTAAGTTGTGTTTGGGTTAAGTTTGGGTTTGGTTTGGGTTATGGGTTGGGTTGGTTCAGGTTGAGTTGGGTTTTAGAATGGGTTTTGCGTTGGGTTGACTTTGGGTTGGGTTTAGTTTGGGTTTGGGTTGGGTTTAGTTTGGGTTGGTCCAGGTTGAGTTGGGTTTTAGATTGGGTTTTGGGTTGGGTTGAGTTTGTGTTGGGTTTAGTTTGGGTTGGGGTTGGGTTTAGTTTGGGTTTGGTGTGGGTTTTGGGTTGAGTTTTTTGGGTTTGAGTTGGGTTGAGTTGCATTTAGGTTAAGTTTGGGTTATGGTTTGGGTTATGGTTTGGGTTGGGTTGAGTTTGTGTTTGTGTTTGGTGATGGGTTGGATCAGGTTGAGTTGAGTTTTAGATTGGGTTTTGGGTTGGGTTGGGTTGAGTTTGGGTTGGGTTGGGTTTGTGTTTGTGTTTGGTGTTGGGTTGGATCAGGTTGAGTTGAGTTTTAGATTGGGTTTTGGGATGGGTTGGGTTTAGTTTGGGGTTGGGTTGAGTTTTTCTGGTTTGGTTCAAGTTTTAGATTGGGTTTTGTTTGCTTTGGTTTGGACTTGTTTTAGGTTGGGTTGGTCTGGTTTAATCCATCCATCCATCCATCCATCCATCCAACCATCCATCCATCACTGTATCTATATTATGATGTGGCCATGTGACAAAGAAATAGTAATCATTTGTCTTAACAAGTGCCATCGATGGTGCCCTTCTGCCCTTCCAGTAGTGAAGGGTGCCATTTATGAAGTGCCTTCTACACTAGCCCTGTATAGGCGCCCTCAAAAAGAAAAAAGAAAATCGGTGATATTTGACACATTTATTGCATTAGTTTTTTTTCTGTTTAAGCCACACCATCTATTGAATGTACAGCCCCATATCATGCAGTAGGTACACTTTTTATTTATTTTTTTACCCCCTGAATTTGTTCAGACTGTCTGATTTCTCTATGTTTCACTGCTGAAGCTCTGAATCACTATTCACTGTTGTTCACGACTGCTCACGGTTTTTTACACGAACACATGCTGCTACTCGCCTGCTTCTCTCCGCTGGGTTTCCTGTGGGAGAGCAGCAGCTCCACCGCTCCCACCACCTCCTTACGGATGGCGTAGAGCAGGGCGTCTCCCACTTGGACGCCGTGACTCAGCAGCAGCTCCATCACCTCCAGGTTCTCGTTCTCGATGGCGATGAGGAGCGCGCTGCGGCCCAGAGGGTCCAGGCAGTTGATGTTGATGTTGTAGTAGATCTCGGCCTCCTGAAGGGCCATCTTCACCCCGGCGTAGTCTCCTTTCTCCACCGCCGTCAGGTACGCCCGCTCCTCCGCCGACAGCTCCGCCTCCGCCCGCACGATCTGCAGCGGGATGCGGTCGCGGTACGGCGAGTAGCTCGCCTTCTTATAGTACAACTGAGCCATGGGGTTCATCAGGACTCGCTGACCGGGGCTTATAGCATCTCACAGGAAACTGGGAAATAGATAAAAAATAAAATAAAAAAAACAAGACAAAAAAGACAATATATCATCATATCATCATATCCTTTCTCATATCATTTAGCTATTTATAGGTTTATGTTTGAGTAAAATGAACATTATTGTTTTATTCTATAAACTACAGACAACATTTCTCCCAAATTACAAATAAAAATATTCTCATTTAGAGCATTTATTTACAGAAAATGAGAAATGACTGAAATAACAAAAAAAAGATGCAGAGCTTTCAGACCTTAAATAATGTTGTTTTCATGCATCTTGGCATCATGTTCTCCTCCACCAGTCTTACACACTGCTTTTGGATAACTTTATGCTGCTTTACTCCTGGTGTAAAAATTCAAGCAGTTCAGTTTGGTGGTTTGATGGTTTGTGATCATCCATCTTCCTCTTGATTATAGTCCAGAGGTTTTGGTTTTGATTTGGTAAAGAGCTGTAAATGAAGCTATGTTGTTCGCTTTATAGGTCAATACTAAAGTCAAAAATACTAAAGAAGCTCCTGTTGTTTAGATGATCAGTTTGTCATGTGCCAGCTTTCTGTATTGATAAATTATGGTTTTAAACTTTAAATTAAGTTTTTTTGTTGTTTTGCTTTGTTTTAGGAGGTGATCAGAAATCTGGTGAATTTACTTTATTTTACCCAATAACGGCTTATTACTACACTGTGTAAAGGATAGAGAGATATCTTAATAGTTGTCATTTTAATGCATTGCCTCTAAGTGTCGCCAGATGACAAAAACACATTAGAAACATACGTACAAAAAATATACGTACGCCTGAAATGAAAGTGCCGAGGGGAAACTGTGCACTTTCTCACGTTCACTTCCCACGTTTAGTACATCTGACAGTGAGTGTGAAATGTTTTCTTCTTTACTACATGAGGCCCCTGGAGAACAGGTAATGAGGGGGCGGAGCTACAAATGAATAATGAATACAGGTGACTAGGGGTGGGTGATATGGCTCTAAAATAATATCACGATATTTCAGGGTATTTTGTGATAACGATATACTTGGCGATATAGGAAAACAGAAAAATAATTCATTCATTTCAGGAATATAGTATAATAGTATAACAGAATAATCATAATGTGGCAAAATAAATAATATAGCATAAAATAATATAATGCAGCAAATAATATTGCAGAATATTTAGTGCATGCATATAAACTGCAAACTAAAACAATTATACAATAAATACACCTAAAGCTTCACAGTAAATAATAGACTACTTTTAAGACAGAACAGCCCTATTATCACGATATGGATTTTTAATATCATGATATTTCTGTGTTCACGATGTATTGTATATGATATAATATTGCCCACTCCTACAGGTGACCACACTTAAGGTGGAGACACAGGAGGAACGTACAGGATTAAGTGGGGATTTGACAAGATAAATAAAACACAGAAGTGAAACACAGGGAAACCGGGGAAGGACGTGACTGTTACACCCTAGCCTGTGTCTGTCCAGTGTCTTTCCTTTTTTGGGTCCTTCCTGCTCCTGTCCTCTGTTCTCTTATTTTGTTTACCTGTCATGTTTCCCAGCCATGTGCTACTGTGTTTTGGTCCTATCTCTGCCTTAGCCCCGCCTTGTCATCTGTAACCCCTCCTGTCTCATTTGTAACTCCGCCCCCTCATTACCTCCACAGGTGTCCCTAGTGTGTGCCTGTGTATAAATACCCCATGTGCTCCTTTGTTGTTTGTCGTGCTGTTTGTTTGAACTCGTCTTGTTACTCTGTTTGGATCTGCAGTGTTTTTTCTAGTGTTCTGGTTTGTTTTCTTGAGTTTGTTTCTTTGTTTGCTTATTTTGCTTGTTTAAGTCTTTTAGTTTATCCTTTGTTTTTCTAGTGTTCGTTTCAGTAACCTTTTTTCTTTATAGTTCTTCCTTAGTGTTTTGTTGTTAGTTTATTTTGTAATAATGGAGAATAAACCTGACTTGCGTTTACATCCTGCCTCCTCCGTGTTACAGTGACACATGACTGTTTAATAATTTTCTAATCTGGCTATAATTGACTTTAATATTTATATTCAAAATGTGACTCTTTTCCCCTCAGTAAAACAAATCCTGCAGCCGGGTGCCCACCGCTGCCAGCGCTGTAGCGGTAGCTCAGAGTGCCAGCAGCCAAACAGCCAAAGAGCCGAAGAGCCGAAAAGCCAGAAAGCCTGTTTTACTGTGACCTTCTGTCAGTGGTATAAAGTTTTATTTGACAGGGTTTGTTGAACAAATCGTTGTTAGTTTGAGCTGCGTAATTGAATGGGGTGACTCTGCAGAGCAGAAGTGTGGAGAGCCGATAGCGTCGGTCCGTTTCCTCTGTTCTCTGTGTTTTATTTCCCCCCTCTGTATCCTAAAAGCTGAGCAAGGCTCCTGCAGGGAATTATGGGCCATGTTTTATTCAGCGTGTTTGTACGGCCGGACTGACACCTGGGCGGGTTTGTTAGTGAGGTCAGAGAACAGCAGCGCATTCTGCTGCTTACGCTTCATGCAGTTATAAATAGCGTGCAGAACTGCATGCAGCCTTCCAATGCTGCTGGAATACAGATTACAGGGTTCTGCGGTTCTGCGGTTCTGACCCGTATCACTGACATTACGGCTGATAATGTGTTTCACCTCCAGCATTAAAGTTTGATTAGTGTTCTGATCGCATCGCAGATGAAACCGCAGCTGATTTACTGCTGCTGGCAAGACGCCTGCACTGCAACTCAACAGTAATGCATATTTACTTCCACAATTCTCTATTACGCCATCGATTACTTCCATCCCTGCAATGTGATTGGCTCAGAGACGTTGTATGTATATGAGTGTCGTAATTGTGCAATAATGTTGCTGTGACAAAAGCTCTTCAAGTATCACCCCTTTCATTTCTGCAAATATTTTATTATATCTTTTCATGGGAACAATATAGAAATAAAACTATACAGCACACTTAAAATCCTTTAATTTTCCCAAAAATCATCAGAGCTGCTTAGAATCCGGTGCTCCTTATGTATGAATTCTATCAGTCAGGTATTAAGGAGCAGTAGAGCCACTCCACTGAAGTACAGAGTTATAAGGGTGAGTTTTTAGTGAAGTTTCTCCAGCACTAAGGCTGGGTGCAGCATTACTAGCATTAGCATTAGCCGCTAACCACAGCGCTAAGCGTTAGTTCTTTTCTCTGCTCGCAGATGAAACCACAGCCGATTTACTGCTGCTGGTGAGATGCCTGCACTGCAACTCACTGCAACTCACTGCACTCATTAGCAACGCATATTTACTTCCACAATTCTCTATTACGCCACCGGTTACTTCCAACCCTGCAATGTGATTGGCTGAGAGACGCTGTATGTGTTTGAGTGTTGTAATTGCGCAATAATGTCGTGTGACAAAAGCTCTTCAAGAATCACCCCTCTCATTTCTGCACATATTTTATTATATCTTTTCATGGGAACAATATAGAAATAAAACTTACACGTGTCTTGCAGTGAGACATGTTGTAATTCTAAGTAAAAGACTCTTAATTCTCATACTAAAAGCTGATTGGCTCAGACACAGACAGTATACAGACCTGTTTAGCTTCTTTACGCATCGAATTGTGCACAAACCCTAAGAGCTGAGATCTTTGTTAGCTGTAAAACAAAAGGAACTTTTGGCCACGCATTATTGGCTTCAATTTAATTAACTCATTCCCACACCTTAATAAGTCATGGCCACGCCTTAATAATCTCATTCCCACATCTTAATTATCTCGTTCCCACACATTAGTATCTCGTTCCCATTCATTAATATCTCGTTTCCACGCCTTAATTATCTCGTTCCCACACCTAATTTTCTCGCTGTCACGTCTTAATAAGGCGTGGCAATGTTAACTGTGAAACAAAAGGACCTTTTAGCCAGGCCTTAATGGCTTCAATTTAATTGACTAATTTCCATGCCTTAATAAGTCGTGGCCACACCTTAATTATCTTGTTCCCACATCTAAGTATCTCATTCCCACGCCTTAATAAGGCTTGGCCACACTTTTTTCTTTTTTACATGATGTCACCTTAGGGGCTTCGTAGAACAGTGCAATAATAGCAGTGTGTGTGTGTGTGTGTGTATAAGTGTGTGTGTGTGTGGCGAGAAATGCCACTGCATGAGTTTCCACTAAAGGAATTACCCATTTAAGGCAAAGGAACAGCGAGGCCCCCAGCGAGGCGTCCGGGTCCTGCCTGCAGCTTTACGCAGTGCTGAGGAGCATCAGTTTCTGAGACGAGAGAGAGAGACTAATGTTTTCCCTCCATCACACAGAGAGAGAGAGAGAGAGAATCACCGTCACAGTCTCGGCACAAACATCCCAGAGCGAACGCACCGCTGATTAACTTATATAATCTCATAGCTTTTATATAAACATACATTAAGACCAGGCTGGTTCTGCAGGGGTCATTTATTTTAGCCGTGGAGTCGCCTCTCAGCACTGTAGCCATACGGCTTCAAACACGAGCGGGAGATTAATAACGTACAGCCGCCATGTTTCTCACACAGAAATATAATATATATATATATATATCATATAGGTCTCTATATCAAGAGTGGTGTTCCTATAAATGTATGATGTAAATGTATAAGATGATATAACATTATTTCATACATACATTCTCTGTATATGTGTAGATATAAGTATATAACCTACGTTAAATATGCATAATACAATTTGTAAATATGTGTATATATGTATACATTAGCTGATCAACTACATAGACTAAATATTACTTGCTGTTGCTTACTGTTGTGAAAGGTTCTCATCTTGAACTCAACCAAACAACCCAACCAAAGCAGAATTATCTAAAGCAAACCAACCCAAACCAAACCAAGCTAGATTAAACTAAACCAAACCAGTAAAACCAACCCAAACCAGATTAAACTAAACCAAACCAGACTGAACTAATCCAATCCGAACCACACCAAGCTAGACCAAACCAGACCAAGTCAAACCAAGCCAAGCTAAGATAAGCTAAGATAAGCTAAGCCAAACCAAACCAAACCAAACCAAACCAGACCAGACCAGACCAGACCAAACAAATCCAAACCAAACCATTGTACAAGTTCTTGAACTCACCTAATCACACCAGAATTATCTAAAGCAAACCAAACAAAAGCAAATATATACAAACCAATCAAACCAACCCA
The DNA here is from genome assembly GCF_023375975.1 of Astyanax mexicanus. Taxonomy (NCBI): domain Eukaryota; kingdom Metazoa; phylum Chordata; class Actinopteri; order Characiformes; family Acestrorhamphidae; genus Astyanax; species Astyanax mexicanus. Next base: position 1,090,718 of record NC_064424.1, on the reverse strand, counting down.
AACCGGATTGAACTAAACCAAACCAACCTAGACTGAACACAACTAAAACCAAGCCAAACCAATCATAACTAAGCCAGTAACACCAACACAAACCAAACCAGACCAGTCCAAACCCAATCCAACCCAAACTAGACCAAGCCAAGCCAAACCAGACCAGCCCAGACCAGACCAAACCAAACCAAACCAAACCAAACCAAATCAAACCAAACCAAATCAAGTCAAGTCAAGTCAAGTTAAAGTTAAGCCAAACCAAACCAAACCAAGTCAAGACAAATCAAGTCAAGTTAAAGTCAAGCCAAACCAAACCAGAACAGACCAAGCCAAGTCAAGCCAAGCCTAGCCAAACCAGACCAAACCAAGCTAAGTCAGACCAAACCAAGCCAAGCCAAGTCTAGTCAAGTCAGACCATCCAAGCCAAGTTTTTTTTTTTCTGCTTCCTGCTTCTGTGCCGTTCAGACGCTTCTCTGCTTAGCTCTGCTATCTCTGCTATCTTTCATACTTTTCTTTATTTTCAGATATTTTCGAGCTACAGTGTCTGAGCTCATTATTTAGATTAGCACTAGCTCTACCATATCTTGTTTCTTATTTTATTTTTTTCTAGTTTCTTTTGGACATTTTATAGTAGAGCCATAGGCACAGGAATCAGAAAAGTTCCTGTAGAGTACTTAAGAAGAAATCTGCAAGATGCCTCCTTGTGTGGGTTCAGAGCACCTGTGCTGCCAGAACTGCTACAATCTTCTACAAAGAATGACTGTTTTGGAAACAAATTTTCGGTCCTTGTTATCAGAGTTTAAGGACTGGCATTTCTGCGCTAGCGGACAACGGGCAGGGATTTTAACGGAGCAGCGAGCAGTGGAGACGAACAGAACTGGACCAGCAGATCATGTGGACATCCCTAATGTGAGTACAGCTGAAAGATATGGGCAAAACCAGCAATGGGTTCGCATTGGAGCTAAACCCAAACGGCATGCCACATACAGCTCTGTAGTATCCTCCACTCCTGCTAACATAGCACATCTGGCTAATGCTAATGCTAAAGCTATTGCTCGGAGATCAGAGCACAGAGCCAGAGGAAATCAGTTCCAGTCACTTAGTTTGCAAAATAGATTTGAGCCACTGCAAGACCTCAATGACTTTCCTAATACCAGCCAGTATGATACAGAAAGAACCAGAAGATTCAGCCATTCAAAACACCCCAGGAGAGCCACAGGGCTCCAGGCTGGGGCCACAGCAGACACCCTTGTTTTGGGGGATGACTCTGTTCATGGCATGAACAATAATCACAAACTCATTGTTCGATGTGAGCCAAACATCACAGTTTCTGAACTGAATGAGAAGCTTCCAGCACTACTGGCTGAATACAGAACAGTGAAACGGATCATTGTTCATGTTGGAAAGAACGATACAAGGAAAGAGGAGTCTGAGGTGTTAAAAAGGGACTTTAATGATCTTTTTACCACACTGCGCAAATTCAACATTCAGACATTCATCAGTGGTCCTCTGCCTGCAAGAGGCTGCAATATGTTCTCTAGGCTGTTGGCTTTAAACATTTGGCTTCAGAAAACCTGCAGGTCAAACGGACTGAACTTCATTGACAATTTCAATCTGTTTTTTGGGAAGAGAGAGTTTTTCAGGAGAGATGGACTGCACACCAACAAGAGGGGAGTCAAATTCCTGTCAGAGAACTTCATTTTTTCTCTGTGCAACTTCTCTGTTCCCACTGGTGAAGACACGTCAGCTTTAACACCCAAGGACACTGTCTGCACAAAAGAGACACTACATCCTCCCCCCACAGAGACTGCGGAGTTATCAGACGGGAGCCATGTTCTGCTGTATCAGCTGCCGGAAACACCGCAACTGCATGAACACTCCACACCATCCTCCATCTCCACCTCATCATCATCATCCTCCATCTCCACCCCATCATCACCCCACCTGAACTTCCCAGCAACCATGGAGAAGCTGGTATCTGCAGGGACAAGACTGACGCTTTCTCTGTCAGCGAGTCCTCAGGTACAGCGGAAAATCAGCTCAACTTCTCCTCCACAGTCACCTACTGCCTCACAGACCCAGCAACACCCCTCCTCACCACCACTACACTCCCCAATCAAGGAGTTAGAAAAGGGGACCAAAATGAAGCCCAGTGAACATGAACATGGGGAAGTATTAAACAAACTCCCCCCACAACCCAAAAAGAAGAGACAAGCTCCTAAACCACCGGACAGACAGCTCCGCTCTCGACTTCTTCACCAGCAGGAGCCCCTCCCACCTCCCTCCACCATAAGGGAAGAGGCCGCCACAAGTAATCCAGCAAACTGATATATTTTGGGTCCGTGCTGCTACAATGGTGATGTCAGCAGTACATGTTTTCAAAACAAGTACGGACCCTGTGTGCCAGTTATCTCCCCCATTCCAGTTCTTATCAGAAGCAGAAAGAACAGAGAGTATAGGTCACATAATGTGAATATATCCAACTTGCAGTATATAAATTGTAACCCACAGTCTTTGGAACAAAACGCACAGGTTATTAAGTTAGCTCTGCTAAATATCAGATCTCTTACAAACAAGTCCTATCTAATTAATGATTTTATTACAAATTATGGGCTTGATTTTCTGTTTTTAACAGAGACATGGTTAAATTCTTGTAGTGCTGAAAGTGTATTAATTGAGTCGGCTCCACCAAACTTTAACTTTTTAAATGTCTCACGTACCGGCAAGAAAGGTGGAGGTGTAGCTATGCTGTTTGATGATACATTTCAATGCAAGCAGTTATCACTTGGTGATTTCACATCTTTTGAATATTTAGGTGCAGTTTTAAAAGGGACACCAAGAATATTACTAATAATTGTCTACAGGCCTCAGGCCTCCAAGGTACAATGCTGATTTTATTGATGATTTTACAGATATGCTGTCTTTTATTTCTACTGAATTTGATCATTTTATTATTGCTGGTGATTTTAACATTCATATTGATAATCCCAAGGATAATTATGCCAGAGAACTCTATGATGTATTTGACTCTTTTGAACTCTCTCAGCATGTGACTGGAAGCACACACTGTCATGGTCACACCCTGGATTTGGTTATTTCGAAGGGTCTCAACATATCAGCCTCTATTAAGGATGTTGCACTGTCAGATCACTACTGTGTCTTCTTTGAAATGTGGACTTCAATACACAGTGAAACCAGACAGATTAGGTACAAGAAAAGGCAGATAAATGACATAACAGCTGAACTTTTTGTGAGCAAAGTGTGCTCTGCACCATGCAAACCATCAGACTCTGTAGATACTCTGCTGGATAGTTTTAACTCAAAAACTGCTAGAGTTTTAGATGAGATTGCACCAGTTAGAGTTAAAACCATGCCATGCAAGCAGAAAGCACCACGGAGAAATGATGCTGCAGTTCAGCTCCAAAAGAGAGAATGCAGAAAGGCTGAGCGCAGATGGCGTAAAACCAAGCTTCACATTCACAACAAAATTTTTAAAGATAGATTGCGTGATTACAATAAAATAATGTGCACATGTAGACAAACCTACTTCTCCAGCATTATTAACAATAATATTAACAATAGCAAAGTTTTTTTCACTGTGGTTGACAGACTAACTAACTCACCTATATATATGACCCCTGAGCTAGTTACAACTGAGAGATGTAATGAGTTTGCTCAATTTTTTAATACTAAAATCCACAATATCAGACAAGCCATCAGTACATCTCTATCCACCAAGGAGCCCATGTGCTCTCCAAAACCATGCAAAAGCATCATAGTCAACATGTGCCAGTTTAGCACTATTAATGAAGAAGTTTTAATTGATACAGTGAGTCACCTCAGATCATCCACCTGCAGTCTTGATACATTACCAACCAAGTTTTTAAAGAATGTTTTTTACTCAATATCAGCAGACATTCTTCAAATTGTAAATACCTCACTCATGTCGGGTGTTTTCCAAATTCATTAAAAACAGCCGTTGTGAAGCCTCTCTTAAAAAAGAAAAATTTAGATACAAACTTATTGAACAATTACAGACCAATTTCTAATCTACCATTCATTGGAAAAATAACTGAAAAAATTGTCTTCAAGCAACTTATGCACTTCCTGTCCATAAATAACTGTCTAGACCAATTTCAGTCAGGTTTCCGGCCCAATCATAGTACTGAGACTGCGCTAATTAAGGTTATCAATGACATTCGCTTAAACACAGACTCAGGAAAAATATCTATTCTACTACTGCTGGATCTCAGTGCTGCTTTTGACACCATTGACCACAACATTCTCATAGATAGACTTGAGAACCGGGTTGGAATTTCTGGAACTGTCCTAAAATGGTTCAGTTCATACCTTCAAGGAAGGAAATACTTTGTGGAAATGGAAAATAATGTTTCTGAGACTGTGCCAGTGACCTGTGGTGTACCCCAGGGTTCAATTCTTGGGCCCCTCTTATTGAATTTATATATGATTCCTCTGGGTGAACTCATGCGTGACTATGGGATATCTTACCACAGCTATGCAGATGACACTCAGATCTACATGGCCCTCTGCCCAAACAACTATGGTCCCATTGACTCACTGTGTAAATGCCTTGAGCAGATAAATAAATGGATGGGACAGAACTTTCTGCAGTTAAATAAAGATAAAACAGAGATTATTTTATTTGGGAATAGTAATGAGAGGCACAGACTAGCTGCCTATCTGGATTCAAAAAGCCTGAAATCTAAAGAACTAGTGCGTAATCTTGGTGTAGAAATGAACTCTGATCTCACTTTTAACAGTCACGTCAAAGCCGTCACCAAATCAGCATTTTATCACCTCAAGAACATCAATAAGATCAGAGATTTTCTGTCTAAATCAGACCTGGAGAAACTCATCCACGCCTTTATTTCTAGTAGGGTTGATTACTGTAATGGACTCCTAACTGGACTCCCAAAAAACACCATCAAACAGCTTCAGCTGATTCAGAATTCAGCAGCCAGAGTTCTGACTAGAAGTAAAAGAAGGGAGCACATCACCCCCATCCTTAAATCCCTGCACTGGATACCAGTATGTTACAGAATAGACTTTAAGGTTCTGTTACTGGTGTATAAATGTGTTAATGGTGCAGGACCAGCATATTTATCTGATGTTCTCCAGCAGTATGAGCCGAGCAGAACTCTCAGATCATCAGGAACTGGTCAGTTAGAGCCGCCTAAAGTAAAAACTAAACACGGAGAGGCAGCGTTTAGCGTTTAGCTGCTACGCTGCTCTTAAATGGAACCAGTTAACAGAGAGCATTAGAAGAGCTCCAACACTAAACATGTTTAAATCCAGACTGAAAACCTACATGTTTGATCAGGCTTTCAGCTCAGCTTAAAACACTGCAGCTCCGCCCACTTTTATTCTGTAACGGCACTTTTATATTATGTTTTATTCATGCTTTATTCTTATTAATTCCTTGTTGTTCTTTTACATGTTTTTAATTTAATTCTCTTTGTTTTAATCATGTTTTAATCAATCATGCTTTATTCTTATTTTAGTTTTTATTTCCATTTTTACTGTTCTTCTTCTTTTACATGTTTTTTTTTTTTTTTTATTTCTCTGTGTATTTTCTAATTTGTAAAGCACTTTGAATGACCGTTGTGTATGAAAGGTGCTATATAAATAAACTTGCCTTGCCTTAAGATAAGTTAAGCTAAGCTAAGCTTAGCTAAGATAATCCAAGCCAAGCCAAGCCAAGCCAAGCCAAGCCAAGCCAAGCCAGACCAAACCAGACCAGACCAGACCAGACCAAGCCAAGCCAGATCAAACCAGGCCAAACCAAACGAAGCCAAGCCAGACCTGACCAGACCAGACCGAACAAATCCAAACCAAACCATTGCACAAGTTCTCACCCAATCAAACCAGAATTATCTAAACCAAACCAACCCAAACACAACCAGACCAAACCAGAAATGACCAACCCGACACAACCCAGACTTAAACCACACTACACCATTTAAACCATACCAACGCTGAAACGCTCCAAATTTACTTGTAACTTGTTACCTGATTTGGATCAGAACAAACCAACATTACAATTCTGAAATCAGTTTTAAGGGGATCATTGTGCATCACAACGATGAAATGGGGTCCACAACAGACTTTATCACATCTACAGCAAATCTACACCAAATCTACACTGAAAGTCCAGACGGGGGGGTCATGTAGAGATGAATCCTGCGGTCTGTATTATTAAGTAAAACTGTGTAGCAGCTGCATCACAGTCAGGACCTTCCCATCATACAGTGCAGGTTCTAATTAACCGCCGGCAGCTGTTTACTGCAGCCCGGGGGAGACGGTGTGGAGCGGTCTGTGTGTTTTTACTTATTTCACTTTATTTTTCTGTGTTAACTGCGTAGTGTCTGTGCACCCTGCTAAAAAAAATATTTACCTAATTGAACTTAAAACATATTGAGAAATGTTAAAGTATACTGTAAATATACTAACAGATTTATGTACTTACTTAAAATATATTAAAAGTACATTAATATTATGCTTTCATCAAATGTTTGAAAGTAAACTTTGATCATACTTTTTTTTTTTAAGTAGTCAAAAGTCAAAGTGGTTTTTATTGTCATTTCAGCTATATACAGAGTACACAGTGAAACGAAACAACGTTCCTCCAGGGACCATGGTGCACATAAACACAGTGTAGACAGAACAATAGTGCAACAGTACAAAAGTGCAGACAGACAATACAACACAATACAGACAAAGAATAATAAATAACAAGACAATGTGCAAATTTTGCAGTGTGCAAAAAAGACCAGGTGAGGTAGTAATTACTCTATTACACAGTGTGCAATAGAGTCCAGTGAGGTAGTAGGGTTTTTAGTGCTTTCCATTTTCTGGGGTAAGTGGGGTAAGAGTGTGTGTGCATGTACAGAAAAACCATCAGTTCAGTCTCTGCAGTTGAGGAGTCTGATGGCTTGGGGGTAGAAGCTGTTGCAGAATCTGGTCGTGCTGGACCGGATGCTGCGGTACCTTCTTCCCGAAGGCAGGAGGGAGAACAGTTCGTGTGAGGGATGAGTGGGGTCATTCACAATGCTGGTTGCTTTGCGGATGCTGCGGGTGGTGTAAATGTCCGTGATGGAGGGGAGAGAGACGCCGATGATCCTCTCAGCTGTCCTCACAATACGCTGGAGGGACTTGCGGTCAGAGACGGTGCAGGTCCCAAACCAGGCAGTGATGCAGCTGCTCAGGATGCTCTCAATGGTCCCTCTATAGAACAGTGTGAGGATGGGTGGAGGGAGACGGGCCTTTCTCAGCTTCCGGAGGAAGTAGAGACGCTGCTGGGCTTTCTTGGCTGTAGAGCTGGTGTTCAGGGTCCAGGTGAGGTTATCTGCTAAGTGGACACCAAGGAACTTGGTGCTCTTAACAATCTCCACAGAGGACCCGTCGATGTTGAGTGGAGAGTGGGTGTGTTGTGCTCTCCTGAAGTCAACAACCATTTCCTTTGTCTTGTCCACATTCAGGTGAAGGTTGTTGACTGTACACCAGTCTGTCAGCCGCTGCACCTCCTCTCTGTATGCTGACTCGTCGCCTTTGGTGATGAGACCCAGCACGGTTGTATCATCTGCAAACTTGATAAAGCTGTTAGAACTGTGTTTTGCAGCACAGTCATGAGTCAGCAGGGTGAACAGCAGAGGACTCAGGACACTGCCCTGGGGGGCCCCAGTGTTCAGTGTGATGGTGCTGGAGGTGCTGCCCCCAAACCGGACTGACTGGGGTCTCCCCGTCAGAAAGTCCAGGATCCAGTTGCAGAGGGGGGTGTTGAGGCCGAGCGAGCTTAGCTTCCTGATGAGGTTCTGTGGGATGATGGTGTTGAATGCTGAACTGAAGTCTATAAACAGCATTCTGACGTAAGTGTCCTTCTTCTCCAGGTGGGTGAGGGAGAGATGAAGGGTGGTGGTGATGGCATCGTCCGTGGAGCGATTGGGACGATACGCAAACTGCAGGGGGTCCAGTGAAGAGGGCAGTTGGGTCTTGATGTTCCTCATGACTAGCCTCTCGAAGCACTTCATGATGATGGGTGTAAGTGCAACGGGACGGTAGTCATTGAGGCAGGACACTGTGGACTTTAGTGTATTTTAAATAAATAGACTACTATGATAATAGACTTTTAGTTTAATGTAATTTTGTATACTTCTAAAATATTTATTTCCAAATATATTTTTGTACATTTTTAGTAAAGTGTGTTAAAAACAACTGTTACAGTAGTTCACTTAAAGTTTTATAATTTAACTAAATAAATAAATAACTTAAATATTTATACCTGACAAAATATACTACAAGTGTGCTACTTACAAAAGAACTTACAGGAACAAGAAGCATATATATTTGTGCTCTAATGTAAATAGATCACATATATTTAATATCAATTCTTAGTACATATACTCTCATATACTTGGTGTATAATAATATAATAGTGATACAGTTGTAATACTCATTATTAAATGTAAAATAATTTTACTGTAAGCATATTTAAAATATGGGGTTAATTACATTTAGAAGTAGTATATTTAAATGTGTAAAATAGTTCAATTTTAGTACAGTTAAGTACACTTTTCTAATATTTTTATACAATTAAAGTATAATAAGTACAAAAGCTCTCTTTAAATATACTGATTAATAATAATGTGGCTACAAGAACACTTTTAGTGCACTACAGCATCATAATGCTTGTAGTATATTTTAATCTGCTGTGTTATCACTAGTGCAGACTATGACGCAATTCTTACGCTGTTATCTCCTCACATCTGTACAGCGGCGGTGGAGGGGGGGGGGGGGGGGTCGGCGAGGGGCTGTTTACATAAAAACCTGCTGCTGCTGTTTCAGAGTGACTCACGGTGAGTGATTACCCTCGCACGGCTAATGCTGCTCACCACAGAGCAGCGTCATTACCAGCCCAGCCTCATCACTCCTGCTGACGGTTAAGGCCGCATTAGCATTTAGCCTTAGACCAGAGACCGCCAGCTGATGTCAGAAGACAAAGATCTGCCCGTCTGAAACGTTCCTCCAACAGAGATCATTACACCATCTGGAAACGTACAGGGGTTGGAGAATGAAACTGAAACACCTGGTTTTAGAGCACAATAATTGATTGTGGTGACAGACAGTTCTGGTGGAAACAGGAGAGTTGAGGTGCACATTGAATTCTGCGTGATTTGATCAGCCGTGGTTTTATGTTTTTTGGATACAATCCGGGTTAGCACCCGAACATCCCTTTCAGACAGCTTCCTTATACAGCGTCCACAGTTAATCCTGTTGGATGTGGTTGGTTCTTCTTGGTGGTATGCTGACATTACCCTGGATACCGTGGCTCTTGATGCATCACAAAGACTTGCTGTCTTGGTCACAGATGCTCCAGCAAGACGTGCACCAACAATTTGTCCTCTTTTGAACTCTGGTATGTCTCCCATAATGTTGTGAGCATTGTAATATTTAGAGCAGAACTGTGCTCTTACCCTGCTAATTGAACCTTCACACTCTGCTCTTACTGGTGCAATGTGCAATTAATGAAGATTGAACACCAGGCTGCTCCAATTTAGACATGAAACCTAAAATCCCACACTAAAATGATGACAGGTGTTTCAGTTTCATTGTCCAACTCCTGTAAGTACCCTCAGTATATGTACAAAAATAAAACCTATTATAAACTAAAACCATTTAGAACACTGACATATACTGTATATTTACACCATAAAATACAAATGGATGGATGATCACAAACCATCAAACCAAGCTGAACTGCTTGATTTTTTACACCAGGAGTAAAGCAGCATAAAGTTATCCAAAATCAGTGTGTAAGACTGGTGGAGGAGGAGAACATGATGCCAAGACGCATGAAAAAAAAACTGTGATTAATGAATCACATGAACTTGTTTTCTTTGCATTATTTAAATACATTTAATTAATTACACAATCTATTATTTAAATATTTTAAATACATGACAGTTTACAACTGGTAAGTAGCAATGGAAATAAACTGAGTTTTTTTAATGGATTTAGTAAAGTTTTGTCTCTACTGCAGCAGCATTTCCACACTTACACACTTACAGCACATTCACACTTTCATCATCATAATAACTAGAAATAGACTCAGATAAAACACAGAGAACTCTGTAACTATTAAAAGTAGAAGTCTTTCTTTTCTTTAGAGAAATTACAGATGAAGCCAGAGAGCGGTGAATACTGTTTCCTACACCTTCAAATAAAGACTCTTAGAAACTGGAGACAAAAAACTGCTACAGGAAGACGTCTGGCTGACCCACATGGAAACAGCAGCTTTAGCCTTTAGCTCAGATTAGCTCAGAGAGATGTATATATATGTGTACTGTAGATATATGTTGTGTGTATATCTACAGTACACAGTACAGTACACTGCACTCCTGTAGCCTCCAGACGTTTGTGGTTCCACAGCACCTGACTGGAGCTGATTGGTCCTGAAGCCTGTAGATCTCGGTGAGGGGGCGTGTCAGACAGAGCTGCGAGAGACGAGAGATTTAATGTTCACTATCGGCCAACACGGAGTACAGTGTTGTCGCTAATGATCCAATTATCCAGCGCGTTTAGAGTGATAATAGAGTGTTTCATTCTCACTCTGCTGCTGCTGAGCTCTAATTTCACTCTCAGGAGATCTTTCACAAATCTGCAGGTAACTGTACAACCCCCCCCCCCCTCCCCATATCCTTACTTAGTAGATCCACCTTTCACTGCAGTTTTAAGCACTGCTTTAACACCCAAACTCAACGTCAGGCAAATCACCAAACACAGTCTGTATGATTATCTGGAACACTGGCAAAAAGAAATCCAAACTCAAAACAAACTGGAATGCTATCGGGCCCTAAAAACAGAGTCCTGACTGTCAGAGATAGAAAGCAGAGACCGATCCTGACCAAGTACAGACTCAGTGACCACAGACTGGCCGTAGAGACCGGCAGGTATAAACAGTCCTGCAGCCCAGAGAGGAGAGACTGTGTGCTCACTGTACGACAGGTGAGGTCGAGACGGAGATGCACTTCCTTCTACACTGTGACAAATTCAAAGAAACACGAAATTTCTTCATTAACAAATTTAAAGATTTAATTCCAAATTTTGAAAAAAATCTCACTATCAGAAAAATTACGGATCACTCTGGGGGAGGGGCACACCGCCCCCCTCGCTGCCAAATACCTCAGCACATGTCACAGCCTGAGAGACAGTGGGTAACACCTCAAAATAAAACCCCTTAAAATTCTGCAGACCCCATCCCAGAGAAAGTGATTATTATTATATCATTATAATTATTGATTAAAAGTATAATTATTATTATAACAATCATAATGATTCTTTTTGTTATAAATGTTATTATTGTGTCTGTTATGTATGTTCATATCTTTGTTGTTAATTGTTAAAATGCTTTGGCAACACTGTAACTTGCAGTCATGCTAATAAAGATACATTGAATTGAATTGAACTGAATTGAACTGAATTGGTATTTGTCACATCTATAGCATTTTTATTTATTTATTTTTTTTGCACCAATAAAGAACAATAAACACAAACTGCAAATAGCAATAAACAAAATAGTGCAGGTAGAGGCAAAAACCTAACATGGGCTTAAAAAATGCCTCTACCTAAATGATATCAAAATCTATTATAACAAATATAACATCAAAACAAACAAACAAAACAAAAAAAAAAATCACAATTTAAACATGAAACAAAAAAATATATTCACAGCATCTGTAATAGCATCTATTACAGCTACTTTTTTTTTATTATTTTATTTAGATTTTAGTAAGTTTATAAACATAATACAAATAAAAACACATGACAAACATACATTAAAGTGAGAAAAAGAAATATAAATAGCACAATGACAATAAAAATAATAATAGTAATAATAATAATATTAAATAAAAATAATAAAGTAAAATATATATTTTATATCTGGTCCAGTGTCATGTCCTTGATATAGTCAATAAATTGCTGCCAGGTTTTATAAAATACTTTAGTGTTGTTCTTTAATTGATTAGATATTTTTTCTAAGGGTATACAACTCTTGAGTTCGGAAAAGTTTTTAGCAGTAGTTAGCATAATTTCGGTAGGTTTTAGAGCATATTTATTCTTAAAATCATTACAGCTACTTTTTAATTGCAAGAATAACAAGTTTGTTAAATCCAAAATGTCTAGCTGAATATTATATTATATATATTATATTGCAATGGTTTTAAAGCTGCTATTTTGAGCTATATTTCAGCACTGCTTTGGTACAGATATATACTTTATGTATTATTAAAAAACACTAGTTTCTTGTGTCCCTTGCGTTGTTTGAATGTAATATATTTTCTCTATATTGCCATTTTAAATACAAATCACACTGTGTACTATCTTCACTCCCTTTTAGAAAGCTTTTAATGTCCATAATTAATGTAGCATTATTAATGTAGCATTATTAATGTAGCATTATTAATGTAGCATTATTAATGTAGCATTATTAATGTAGCATTATTAATGTAGCATTATTATGCTATAGTGCACTAAAGTGTTCTTGTAGCCACATTATTATTCAGTATATATTTAAAGAGTGCTAAAATAAAACAACGAATTTAATTGTATAAAAATAGTACAAAAATCTTACTTAAATTGTGCTAAGTGTAATTAACTGTACTAAAATTGAACTATTTTAGATTTATTTAAGTAACATTTAAACATTTAAACTACTTTATGTATATAACCCCATATTTTAAATATGCTTACAGTACAATTATAATATATATATATATATATATATATATATATATTAGGGGTGGGAATCGATTACTATCTCACGATTCGATTCGATTCCGATTTTGGGGGCCACGATTCGATTCAAAATCGATTTTTGATTCAAAACGATTTGAATTATAAATATTTCTGCTTCTGGCTTATGAATCGTATTGAAAAAAAACCCTCCATAATATACACTGGTCCTGGAGCAAGTAATGTGTTACAAAAACAATAAAATGTGCAGGAATGTGGGTCCTCAGTGACAGAGGAATCACTGGGATATCACAATGACGTTAATGAACAATAAATACATAAATAAATAACACTGCTTTATTACCAGGCTACTAGCGGTGGTGTGTAGGTGACGCTGCTGGGCTGATGTGATGATAGCAGTGGAGCGCTAAAGTTCAGGAGCAGCTGCTGATTAACTAGTTAATTTAAGGTCGTTGTATTTCTTCAGAAAGGGGGCAGGAGGTGGAGAAATTAATTCATATTGTCCATTCCTTAATTCCTCTGTGATGAGGAGCTGAAATTAGCTCTGATTAGCTTATTGTTATTTTTCCGTTCCGCCTTAAATGCTGCAGCCCGCTGCCACCTGTAGCGTTATTTAAGGTGGAACTGGAAAGTTAGCTAGTTAGCTAGCTAACAGTTACTGAAACTAACTACTAGCGATCTTTTTTATGCTTGTTATGAAGCATTCTGCCATAAAACATTGAAACTACACGTTAATCTAAGGTAATATAGTGCTTGTTCTGCCATCTTACCGGTGATTCTCAAACACCTACGCTCTGTGTGTGTCTGGAAGATCTCCAAAGGGACAAGCGCTATCCCCAGGGTTGCCAGGTCCAACAAAAATACCCAGCCCAAAATCAGTCTAAACCCCGCCCCTCAGAATCGATTTTGGGACATTTTAAATCGATTCTGAATCGTAGTAAATGAGAATCAAGATTCTTATGTGAATCGATTTTTTGGCACACCTCTAATATATATATAACAATGAGTATTACAAATGTATCACTATTATAATTATACAACAGGTATACTCGAAATGTACTAAAAATGTATGTCAAATATATGTGATCTACAGTATTTACATTAGAGTACAAATATACATGCTCCTTGTTCCTGTCTTTTGTAAGAAGGACACTTCTTTGGACACTTTGTTGGGTATAAAAATATATTTATAAATTATATATATTACAAATTTACATTTAAATGTTATTTAACACTGTATCCTATTATTTTCTAATATTTATATTTTCAAAGCATTGAAATAACATTACAGAGGACTGAAATACTTTTTAACGGTTACATTAATGTAATACGTAAATATACTTTTTTTATTTACAAATGTAGTAATTTAATTTACTTTCTAAAAAGTTATATGATACATTGCACTTTAAGTGAAGGACTGTAACAGTTGTTTTTAACACACTTTGCTAAAAATGTTCAAAAGTATATTTGGAAATAAGTATATTAGAAGTATGTTGAATTATATTAAACTAAAAGTGTACTTCATAGTAGACTATATGTTTCACAGCTGTGCTCCTTTAACCTATTTACCACAATTACGCCTCCAAACACTACAAACACATTTTTTACGTATTCCTACAGCCATTGTTTCATATATTTACAGAGGAGTTATCATTCTGTGTGTTTTTGATTGGAATTACATTTTTACTAGAATTGTCGTGATAATTAGGTTACTGATTTATTGTTATCTATTGATTTATTGATTGTTATTTATTGATATTGTTTATCTTTCCTACACCTTCAAAAAAAAGACACTTGGAAACTGGAAGAAAAAAAACAGCTACAGGAAGACGTCTGGCTGACCCACATGGAAACGGCAGCTTTAGCATTTAGCTTAATATATATAGTACTGAAAAAATTTAATTATGTAAAAGTACCTTTACTTTGCTAAAATTCTACTCAAGTAAAAGTAAAAGTACCCATCTAAAAATCTACTCGAGTAAAAGTAAAAAAAAGTACTCAATTTAAAATTTACTCTGAGTAAAAGTTACATAGTTACTTTTAATTATTTGGTGTAAAAAAGTACAAATCATAAATTAAATCTTTTAAATAAACTATTATTCCAAATAATAATTTGGACCTTTTTCAGGCAGTATTTGCTCAAACCCCATAAAACATTTTCAAGAACAAGTGGTATAGGTTCCTATGATCATTTTTTTCTTTACTGTTAAAAGGTTATGGTCATATAAGCGACTATAAACTGTATTTTTATAGTTTTACAGTTCATTATAATTGTTTAACTTGCTATGCTTTAACTGCTATTTACATGTTATTTTTTTTACATTTAAGCAGATTGTTTACTGTTTCCCAAAAAAATTAAGGAATTATCATTAAAAACATGAAATCTTACAAAAAATAATGTTGGTCGGCGCATGCGCAGTGCCGTAAAGAAGCACATATTGATGGGTAGCATAACTCGACAGAACACCGGTTCCCCCGAGCACAGCTGATTCACACAGCGTCTCTCCCCCTAACCGTAAAATAAACACTGCTGGGAAAAGTTCAGCTGCGCGAACATGGAGAACAAAACTAATTTTTTTTTTTTAATTCAGACAATTAGTTTTTTTCCTCAGCATTTCATTATTTACTCAGTAATGGGGAGTTTTCTAATGTACTTGAGTAAAAGTAAAATTACCTATTTTAAAAACTACTTAAAAAATTACAAATTATGCACAAAATCTACTCAATTACAGTAATTTGAGTAAATGTAATTCATTACTTTCCACCTCTGGTCATACAATTCATTTCTGTGTGAGTAATAATGTGAAAACAATCAAGGTCAGGTTTGTATTGTTTTCTTTCCTTTGGTTCAGATTAATATCCATGATTAAAATATATGGATTATGTAATAATGGCATGATATTGGTAGCCTCGGTCATAATGTCTGATTTAATTTCTTGGTGTACGAAACTAATGACCGGAAATATAAAATTATGTATATATAAGAATGTGTGCAGCGTGTGATAAGCAGAGGACATTTATGAACACAGGCGTGACACGTGTCTTCATGAGGGCATGAGTTAATGAGTGTGGGATTAAAGCGTGTACGCTGCGTGCATCAGGTGCATTACTACAGGTGCTGCATCAGAACACAGCTGAGTTTATCCATGAGGAAAGAGCACAGCCTGCGGGCAGCATTCAATCAACCGCATAGCTCCTCACATGCCTACAGCTCCCCTCAGAAATCAGCCTTTCACAGCTGTGCTCCTATTCACCACTATAACCCCGCCTCCAAACACTACTAACACACCATCCCTTCATTTTCACACAGACGAGCTTATATATTTATACATCTGTACCGCTGCTACAAACCAGCCCGGCATTCTGGGTGAAATTTGATTTTGATTTTGATTTTTACTAGATTTTTTTATCTAGTTTTTCTTAATTACCTTACTGATTTATTATACAGTACAGTATCCAACAACAGTGAACACAGCTCTTATATTTCTGCAAATATTTTATTATATCTTATCATGGGACAAAACTATAGAACTTAAATTTGCATATAACTTGAAGTAGTGTACAATTTTTATTTGTCTATCTATCTATCTATCTATCTATCTATCTATCTATATATATATATATATATATATATATATATATATATATATATATATATATATATATATATATATATATATATATATATATATATATATATATATATATATATATATATATATATATATATATATATATATATGTCTGCCTGCCTGTCTGTCTGTCTGTCTATATGCCTGTCTGTCTGTCTGTCTGTCTATCTATCTATCTACAGTTGTGGTCAAAAGTTTACATACACTTGTAAAAAAAACATAATGTTATGGCTGTCTTGAGTTTTCAATAAGTTCTACAACTCTTATTTTTCTGTGATAGAGTGATCGGAACACATACATGTTTGTCACAAAAAACAGTCATAAAATTTGGTTCTTTCATAAATTTATTATGGGTCTGCTGAAAATGTCACCAAATCTGCTGGGTCAAAAATATACATACAGCAACATTAGTATTTGGTTACATGTCCCTTGGCCATTTTCACGGCAACTAGGCGCTTTTGGTAGCCATCCACAAGCTCCTGGCAAGCTTCAGGTCGAATGTTTGACCACTCTTCTTGACAGAATTGGTGCAGTTCAGCTAAATGTGATGGTTTTCTTGCATGAACCCGTTTCTTTAGCACTGTCCACATGTTCTCAATGGGGTTTAAGTCAGGACTTTGGGAAGGCCATTCTAAAACCTTAATTCTAGCCTGGTTTAGCCATTCCTTTACCACTTTTGATGTGTGTTTTGGGTCATTGTCTTGTTGGAACACCCAACTGCGCCCAAGACCCAACCTTCGGGCTGATGGTTTTATGTTTTCCTGCAGAATTTGGAGGTAATCATCCTTCTTCATTATCCCATTTACTTTCTGCAAAGAACCAGTTCCACTGGCAGCAAAACATCCCCAGAGCATAATACTACCACCGCCATGCTTGACAGTAGGCATGGTGTTCCTGGGATTAAAGGCCTCACCTTTTCTCCTCCAAACATATTGCTGGGTGTTGTGGCCAAACAGCTCAATTTTTGTTTCGTCTGACCAGAGAACTTTCCTCCAGAAGGTTTTATCTTTGTCCATGTGATCAGCAGCAAACTTCAGCCGAGTCTTAAGGTGCCTTTTCTGGAGCAAGGGCTTCTTTCTTGCACGGCAGCCTCTCAGTCCATGGCGATGTAAAACACGCTTGACTGTGGAGACTGACACCTGTGTTCCATCAGCTTCCAAATCCTTGCAGACCTGCTTCTTGGTGATTCTTGGTTGACTCTTGACCATCCTGACCAATCTCCTCTCGGCAGCATGTGATAGCTTGCGTTTTCTTCCTGATCGTGGCAGTGACACAACTGTTCCATGCACTTTATACTTGCGTATAATTGTCTGCACAGTTGCTCTTGGGACCTGTAGCTGCTTTGAAATGGCTCCAAGTGACTTCCCTGACTTGTTCAAGTCAATAATTCGCTTTTTCAGATCCACACTGAGTTCCTTTGACTTTCCCATTGTAGCTTTTGTAGCTGAGTCTAATCACTGGGTCAAATGAGCCCTATTTAAATGGGCTCATGAGAAGTCAACAGCTGTAGTCAATCAGAATCACTTACAAGAAGTGAAGAGGCCATGACATGAAGCTAATTTGATTGACACAACTCGCTACATCACCAAAATTGACAAATTTTGTTGCTGTATGTATATTTTTGACCCAGCAGATTTGGTGACATTTTCAGCAGACCCATAATAAATTTATGAAAGAACCAAATTTTATGACTGTTTTTTGTGACAAACATGTATGTGTTCCGATCACTCTATCACAGAAAAATAAGAGTTGTAGAACTTATTGAAAACTCAAGACAGCCATAACATTATGTTTTTTTACAAGTGTATGTAAACTTTTGACCACAACTGTATCTATCTATCTATCCATCTATTCATATGTCTGTCTATCTATCTATATATATATCTATCATTTTGTCAGTCTATCTATCTATCTGTCCTTTTGTCAGTCTATCTATCTATCTATCTATCTATCTATCTATCTATCTATCTATCTATCTATCTATCTATCTATCTATCCTTTTGTCAGTCTATCTATCTATCTATCTATCTATCTATCTATCTATCTATCTATCTATCTATCTATCTATCTATCTATCCATATGTCTGTCTCTCTGTCTGCCTTTACCTATCTCTTTGTCTATCTATCTGTCTCTCTAGCTGTATGTCTGTCTGCACAATTATGTCGTTGTCTCTCTGTTGTGTCATGTGACTCGTTAGAGTAACGAGGTCTCAGGTGTGAATGGAGGACCAGGTAAATTTGGAGTTTTAGGTTCAGTTCTCTCGTACTAGCCACTGGATATTCACTGTGGCACCTCATGGTAAAGAACTATCGGAGGATATGAGAAACAGAATTGTTGCTCTACATAAAGATGACCTAGGATTTAAGAAGCTGTAAATCAAAAAGTCAAATTATTGGCATGAATCGATAATGCTGAGAAAACATCTAAGGAGATAAACTACTATAACTACTGAAATCAGGTTAAGAGAGACGCATTATTTAACAGTGGAAGTACAGTGGAGGAACATCACCTTACTGGAAGAAATGTGGTCTGAAGGTGGTTTGGTGAAATCAAATGGTATAAAAACAGCACGAGAACTCAAGGATATGATGTTTAATAGTGAAAGTAAGAGCTTTCCCACACACACACACTGCAGTGAAGGGAACTGATTGGATTAAATGGACCAAACAGCTGTGTAGTTTTAAGAAAAGCTCTTATCAGTGAGGATAATCGATAAAAACGGATACAAATTAAAAGTTAAGAAGGTTTTTCTCTCTCCTGTAAAGTTGCTGTTTTGGAGATGCTTGTTCATCATTGGACAGCGATGATATATGTGTGTAATATACAGCTCTGGAAAAAAATAAGATTTCACTTAAAAATGATGAGTTTCTTTGATTTTACCAAATTGAAAACCTCTGGAATATAATCAAGAGGAAGATGGATGATCACAAACCATCAAACCACCAAACTGAACTGCTTGAATTTTTACACCAGGAGTAAAGCAGCATAAAGTTATCCAAAATCAGTGTGTAAGACTGGTGGAGGAGAACATGATGCCAAGATGCATGAAAAAAACTGTGATTAAAAACCATCAGGGTTATTCCAGTAAATATATTGATTATTTCTTAAAACTTTATGAATATGAACTTGTTTGTTTTCTTTGCATTATTTGAGGTCTGAAAGCTCTGCATCTTTTTTGTTATTTCAGTCATTTCTCATTTTCTGTAAATAAATGCTCTAAATGAGAATATTTTTATTTGTAATTGGGGAGAAATGTTGTCTGTAGTTTATAGAATAAAACAACAATGTTCATTTTACTCAAACATAAACCTATAAATAGCAAAATCAGAGAAACTGATGCTACCATGCTTTAATTCAGTGAGCTGAGTTTTATTTTTCCAGTGCAGTGGGCGGGGCTAATCTGGTCTGCTAATAAATGTCCATTCTGAGTAATAATAGGTCTTTAAATGTGTAAAGTGAAAGAAAACACAAAAAGAAGAAAACACAGCATGTCCACTGCGTCTGTAAGGGTTTTAATGTAATTTTATTTTGTTTGTATTTTGTCCAGATTAGTAAATCAGTAAATGCAACATATTTATAGGGATAAATTCTGTGTATTTCTGTCTGAAAGGGTTAAAAAGACCCGTGTTCAGCTTTAATCTGGTTAGTTGAGTGTATGGTTCCCTGAGCCGGAGCTGGAGTGAACTGTTGGTTTTCTTTAATTGCAGAATCGGTACATCTGTACTGTACAGTTGCGCTGTCCTCTGAGGACGTCTTCAGGCTGCATTAATTGATTAAATGTACTGCAAATGAATGGAGAGGGGACATGTCTGTCCCCCACACACCCATAAATTACGTCTCCAGGCTTTCTGGTGCCTGAGTGGTCTTTAGCGAGCGCCGCCGTTACAGATTCATTACGCTGTTAATAACCTGTAGACAGTAACTGATGAGTACAGCACTTAATTGTGTTTGTGTCCTTTAGGAAAGGTTGAGGACGAGGGACGGAGTGAGGGAGGCCGGTCAGACCCGGGCAGCAGGACACATGTGTATATATATATTCTATAAACTACAGACAACATTTCTCCCAAATTCCAAGTTCAGAAATCAATATTTGGTGGAATAACCCTGATTTTTAATCACAGTTTTTTTTCATGCATCTTGGCATCATGTTCTCCTCCACCAGTCTTACACACTGCTTTTGGATAACTTTATGCTGCTTTACTCCTGGTGTAAAAATTCAAGCAGTTCAGTTTGGTGGTTTGATGGTTTGTGATCATCCATCTTCCTCTTGATTATATTCCAGAGATTTTCAATTTGGTAAAATCAAAGAAAATCATCACTCTTAAGTGCTGTATAATATATTCAGCTTTTTATGTCAGGAGACACTGTGAGACACGTCCTCTGGATATATGTAGATATTTATAAATGTATAGCATATATATGTTTACTCATCATATGTACATTACATTATAATAAACATTATATTTTGGATTCATACTTTACACTCATATGGTTTGCTTGTTAGACATACATATACAATACATTACACATTAATCTGTGCTTGCTCTGCATGTATGATATGTAATATTTCAAAGAATGTATTTCACACCCATGACCATACATACAGTAGATTGCATACACATATACAGTATGTGTGACACACTGTATATTGCAAAAAGTGTATTTCTCAAACAGCATGAGCATAATTATATTTATTATGAGGTAGAGTGTATATATATATATATATATATATATATATCAAGATATGAATTTGTACCAATTCCTAACATATATTTTTTGCACATATATATGCATATACAGTATGTTCATATATTACACTTGTTTACTGCTGATCTTGTTCTGATTGGTTGCACTGAACTCTCTTGCACTTTGAACTTACCTTGCATGTTTTGTTGGATATATTTTTATATATTTTACACAATTTAACTTTTAATAAAAACTGTTTTGTTTGTTCCATTAATAAAATGTTCCTTTCCTCACTGCATCCTTTGTGTATATCTACAGCATAACAAATAACAACACTAAACACTGTCACTTTATCGAATAAACATGAGTAAAAGCATGGATAAAAATGGCTTAAAATAAAATAAAAATAAATATATTTTTGTAAGAAATATTAACACAAGGCGCAAAAGCTATACTATACATATATTCTTGTACTGCAGCAGCAGCATATTTAATATTTCACATCCAGAAACGACACGTGTCGTTATCCACAAAAGGCTGGACTCACCTGAAGCCATTAGATGGCTCTATGAGGTTTTACATGGTTTCTCTGCTGGATGAGTCGGTTCTCCGGTGTCGGTTCTCCTCCAGTTTTGGGGCAGGCAGTAGTTCTGTTGTTTGTTCCAGAAGGGAAACATGAGGAGCAAAGGGAAAAGAAGGGATGGAGGGAGGGAGGGAGGGATGGATGGAGGGAGGGAATGAGGGAGGGGAGGTGTTGTTCTAAGCCCTCCTCAGGGACTCCATGGATGGGTCAAGGTTGGCAGGTTCCTGGGTAAAGCTCCTCAGCTTCGGTCCCCGGCAATCAGGGGAGCGCATCCTGGAGACCTGCGGCGGTGACTGGCTCTGTGCCGGCTCCATCCGGTGGAGGAATGGTGCTCTCTAATGAAAATGCTGTAGAAATCCAGCTGATTTGGTTGAAAAATGGCGAAAATTGGCGAAAAAATGGAAAAATGGAAAAATGGAAAAATGGAAAAACGAAAAATCAAATTGAATCAGGGAGTAGCCGCTATATATTTCTGGGTTGTTTTTTTCTTTCTTGCTTGTGAAGAAAGATGCTCACGTTCTCCGCTCTCCTCCGTGTCTTCTGTCTGTTTTCTGTTTTCTCTCTTGTCGTCTTGCGCTCCTCGTTTCTCGTTCCTCGTCTCATCGAGGTTCATACCCCCCTCATTGGCGGCGTCGGAGAGAGAGAGAGCCAGAGCCAGAATGCTGGGGGCTCGCCTGCCTTGGATGCGTGCTTGCATCCGTTGTCATGGTTGCCGGATGCAGAGTGGCCTCAGTGGCGGCTGTGGCTGTGGCTGTGGCAGCGGCGGTGGCAGGCGTTACTCCTGGCTGGCTCGCCTATGAAAATTGTCATCTCGTTTTTTTTTTGCTTTTTTTCCCTCTTCCTTCTGTCTGTTCTTCTCCTTCTTTTGTCTGTCGTTATCTACAGCTCTCTCACCCGATTCTCTCTCTCATCCCTCTCTCTCTCTCTCGCGTTCTCTCTCTATGCAGCAGTACCCTCTCCCCCGTTCCCTCCTCCTCCCTCCTCCTCCTCCTCCCTCCCTCCGCTCCTGCTCCTCCACATCAGGTTGTTTTTTGCTCGTCTTGTCAGCTCGCTTTCCCCCAATCTCCTAAACCCTTGTTGAATGTGACAGCATCCGCCGCTCTCCTGCGCCGGGGGCTCCGCCGGTGTTCCGCCGGGGCTCCACCGGTACGCTATACCTGCCTCCAGCGCACCCCTGAGACCCGTCTCCTCCTGTCGCACCCTAATTCTCTCCTGACACCCCTCTCTCTGGGTTCAGGCTGGAGCCGTCATTAGTGTCTTTCATCGAGAGCATGTCTCTCTGTCTCTCTCTCTCTCTGTCTCTCTCTCTCTCTCTCTCTCTCTCAGCTCCGCAGCACGAGAGTCTCAGTGGGTTCGGCTGTTAGAGAGCAGGTGCGTTCCAGCCGTCAACACAGACCCTCCTCAAAAACACGACAAGCGTGCAGCTCTGCTCATTTATACACACACACTGAACACACACACACACACACACTGGATCACAGAGAGAGAAAGAGAAAGAGAGAGAGAGAGAGAGAGAGTGTGTGTGAGTGTGTGTGTCTGTGATTGTATGTACAAGAGTGTAAGTGGTGTGTGTGAGAGAGAGATTGAGTGTGTGTGTGTGATAGAGAGAGAGAGAGACAGAGTGTCTGTGTTATGTATATAAGAGTATGTATGTAGGAGTATACATATGTGAGATAGATAGATTAAGAGACAAGAAATTCAAGTAATTAACTCTTGATGAGTTCAGCACAGCTGTTAACTGAAAGCCTGAATTCCAGGAGACTCTACCTCATAAAGATACTAAATCATTATTTTTAAATGATAAGTCATTATATCACTGTTATTTCATCACTTTCAGATGTTAAAATATTCTAAGTAATGTGAGCAAAAATAATAATAATATCCAGCTCTGTAAAAATGAAGAGAGCACTTCAGTTTCTGAATCAGTTTCTCTGATTTTGCTATTTATAGGTTTATGTTTGAGTAAAATGAACATTGTTGTTTTATTCTATAAACTACAGACAACATTTCTCCCAAATTCCAAATAAAAATATTCTCATTTAGAGCATTTATTTACAGAAAATGAGAAATGACTGAAATAACAAAAAAGATGCAGAGCTTTCAGACCTCAAATAATGCAAAGAAAACAAGTTCATATTCATAAAGTTTTAAGAGTTCAGAAATAATCAATATTTGGTGGAATAACCCTGGTGGTTTTTAATCACAGTTTTAATTTCATGCATCTTGGCATCATGTTCTTCTCCTCCACCAGTCTTACACACTGCTTTTGGATAACTTTATGCTGCTTTACTCCTGGTGCAAAAATTCAAGCAGTTCAGTTTGGTGGTTTGATGGTTTGTGATCATCCATCTTCCTCTTGATTATATTCCAGAGGTTTTTAATTTGGTAAAATCAAATAAACTCATCATTTTTAAGTGTCTCTTATTTTATACAGAGCTGTATGTAGTTGAGCGTGCTGTGTTTGAGTATAGAGTGAGTGTAATGTATAATGTATAATGAAGGTAAGAGGTTTATTATAAAGCACAGTGTGAGTATCTGAGGTTCTTCAGCAGGGCTCCTGTGGTCGTGAGCTGCAGTATTCATAATATATGGATTTGTTCTGTTACTCCTGCACTATTACCCCCCCCCCTCCCCTCAGGGTCATAGTGCAGATTGGTGCAGGACTCCTGGGAGGAACGAGGGGTGTGAAGGTTTCTGATGAGTGTTTTACTGAACCCTCCTGTTACTGCAGCAGCATCTTCTGCTCTTCTGTACATCCCTCACTCTTATCTGTTCTTTATCTCTTATCTTTTTAGCTTTTTGCTCATTTATTTATTTATTTAACCTTTTTATGTTATGTATTTTTTTATCTTTACCATTTATTTAAACTAGGGCTGTCCCTAACGATTATTTTTTTAAACGATTATTCTAACGATTATTTTTTTCGATTAGTCGACTAATCTATTTATTGAGAAACATATTTAAATAATTATTATTTTACGTTTTAAAGCAAACGATAAAATACTATATTTATATATAATAACAACAACAGCAACACAAGCCTACTAAACCAAACCCCACACTTATAATCACTTACATGTACAACACGTTTAGATCTATAACGCTAAAAATGGATAAGCTCCCATACACCACCTCCGTGTGTTGCACTGTTTTCTGTGACCGCTAGATTTTGTGACCACGGGCAAGTAGTTCTCAGCAGACCGGTGCACTGGCCGATTCGAAACGTGTTCGTTTCTAATGTTTACCCCGACTGGCCAAAACGGTTCAGTTTAGGGCTGAGGGTAAGGTGTAGGTATAGAAAGCTTCCGTTTTGCCAATGAACGCTCATAACCGTGAGCACTGGTCACAAAATTCCGACGGTGACAGAAAACGGTGTAACACCGCAGCGCCGACGGCGCTAGCTAAAATAACTTAAGGCAGCTAGCTTAGCTAAACACCTGAACTTATGAATAATGCTACTGTTTCTGGAAACTGTGAAATGCCATGCACAAATATAAACCAAAAATGTATATTTTTTGTCTGTGGCAGGTTTAAAACCTTTGGTAGACGGCCTTAAGTCTTTTTAAGGACACCCGTGGAGACCCTGATGTAAACGGTAACTTACTGTGTGACCCTGTTGACATAGTGCTCCTGGATGTTTGCGCTTCAAGTGCTCCTTTTGCACATATGG
Organism: Astyanax mexicanus; assembly: GCF_023375975.1. Taxonomy (NCBI): domain Eukaryota; kingdom Metazoa; phylum Chordata; class Actinopteri; order Characiformes; family Acestrorhamphidae; genus Astyanax; species Astyanax mexicanus. The sequence goes on along the minus strand of NC_064424.1, from coordinate 1,065,384 downwards.
CAGAGGACCACATTGTTGCCCTTTTGCGTGAAATGCTCCCAAACTTTAGATGCCCGCTGGCGTTTTTTTGTAGCTGTTTTCACTACCGCAGTTCTACAGCGGGGGTGTTGTGCCGATTCTGTCCGCGAAGCGGGAGTCAGATTCAGCAGAGAGTCGGATTCGGCACAAGCGCGGCAGCACCTCGCGGTCCGCGGTGTCAGTTGTAAGCGCTCGCGCTAGCCGCAAAACACGGCAGAAAACACTGAGGGAGCTGCAGAATTATGTATGGGACTAGAATATGAGCTCTCACCAGAACAAGCGAATCTCTCTCTCTCTCTCTCTCTCTCTCTCTCTCTCTCTCTCTCTGTGTCTCTGTGTGTCTCTCTCTCTCTCTCTCTCTCTCTCGCACGTGAACTCCTCCGCGTTTGACTTGCAGAACTGTGTTTAGCTGTTCTTAAAAATCATTTTAATTAAATAATAGTTCTATGCTTCTATGTTACCGTGTTAATTAACATATTTACGACGCGCCGACGCACGTTATGCAAATCGATGTATTTTCGTAATCGATGACGTCGATTATGTCGACGCGTCGCCCCAGCCCTAATTTAAACCGACTTTTTATTATATCCATTGCTTTATTTTAATTTCTTTATGTTTCTTATTTTCTATTTTACAATTCATCTTAGATAGATAGATAGATAGATAGATAGATAGATAGCTAGATAGATAGATAGATAGATAGATAGATAGATAGATAGATAGATAGATAGATAGATAGATAGATAGATAGATAGATAGATCGATTGATCGATAGATCACAGGGGGGTGTACAGCAGATGGTCCACCAGATGTAGAAAATCAAAACACAGAAACAGAAATTAATGATTTTTAAATGATCAGTCTGTATTATTTAGTTTCTAGATTGGAAGCAGAAGCATTTCTGAGTGGAGAAGAATATGGATAAAATATTGGGTTTAATGATACCAGTGTGCTGAACCACCATCCCTGATAAGCCTAATATATTCATATTTATATATTCTAAAACCTGGGGTGTCGGGTTGCTTTCCGCGGGAGTTCTTCTTCTTCTTCTGGCCACGTCACGCATTTTTACGTACTTACATCACACGTACAGCCTCTAAAAGAGGATCCAGCTCAGTTTTACTGAACGTGATCGGCTGGTGGAGCAATGGAGACTTCAGAAGAGTAAACTCAGAGCTCAGTAGCTCATTCACCCATAGTAAAACCTCTCTCTCTCTCTCTCTCTCTCTCTCTCTCTCTGACTGAACATAACCTGGAATCGGATTTATTCTCTCTGAAAGGACACCGCATCACACCAGCCCAGTTTAAAATGATTCTTCCCCATACTCGGTGCAATTACCCATTCTCACCAGAGAGGCACTTCGTTCTGTGATATATTGAGTGTCACAGAAACACAGTATTATGATTATGATAACAATAAAAAAGCACTGCCATTGTAATCAGGATATCACCGGTCATGCAGCTTGCCATCAGCTGCCGGAGCCCGGAGAGAGCACAGTTGGTCTTACTCTATCTGGGTGGGTACAGTACAGTAGATGGCGCTCTCTCTTTCCCCTCATCACTCCTAGGGTGATGTGGATCAGCACAGTGCTGCGTCTGTGAGCTGATGTATCAGAACCACCAGAGTCGCTGTGCTTTCCTCCGAGCGTTAGCGCTGTGATGCTACTCGGTAAAAGAGATTTAAAAAGAGGCGGAGTCTGACTTCACATGTATCGGAGGAGGCGTGTGCTGGTATTCTTAACCCTACTGGTGTTGGAGCATCACTAGTGATAGGGGGATTTACAGCTGAGTAGCAGCTGAATGGGTGGGATAAGATAGATGGCCAGATAAATTGGGAGAATATGGGAAAACTTTGAAAACCAAAAAGGGATATAATAATATCGTATCGTGAGATAATTCCCTTTAATTCCCAATTTTTATTCTGTATATCATTCAGCACAAGCCCACAATCCCTCAGTAGAGCGAGTGCCGGGGTCGCTGTCGCCGCTCTGAGCTCAGCGTGGATATTTTTCTGCTTTTTTCCGGCGCTGCTCCGTCTGCGGTTTCAGTGCCAGCGGCTGCTTGATATATTCCTTGGCACGACGAGAGCCAGAGATTTCCAGACATGCCTGTGACAGTCTAAGCCGATTGTGGCGGCGTGCCGCCTGAGTCAAATCCTTTACAATTCGCGCCACCGCCGGGCACAGCTTCTAACGTCTTTATTCTCGCGCCTCTCTGACCACTCACACTTAACACTGCCATTCAGTCAGTAGCCGAGCGCTGCTCTTTTATAACGGCCTGACCTCTGTCGCGCCTTTGTAGCCATAGAACTCGATACTTTAGCGGCTTTTACGTTACGTCTTTTCTGATTCACTCACTGAATTTACTACTGGAAAAACACTGCAAAAAAATCAATTGGCAAAAAATAGACAAAATACAGCTCTGAAAAAAATTAGAGAGCACTAAAAAAGTTTCTTTGATTTTACCAAATTAAAAACCTCTGGAATATAATCAAGAGGAAGATGGATGATCACAAACCATCAAACCACCAAACTGAACTGCTTGAATTTTTGCACCAGGAGTAAAGCAGCATAAAGTTATCCAAAAGCAGTGTGTAAGACTGGTGGAGGAGAACATGATGCCAAGATGCATGAAAAAAGTGTGATTAAAAACCAACCAGGGTTATTCCACCAAATATTGATTATGTCTGAACCCTTCTAAAAGCTCTGCCTCTTTTTTATTATTATTGTTTCAGCCATTTCTCATTTTCTGTAAATAAATGCTCTAAATGACTATAATATTTTTATTTGGAATTTGGGAGAAATGTTGTCTGTAGTTTATAGAATAAAACGACAATGTTTATTTTACTCAAACATAAACCTATAAATAGCAAAATCAGAGAAACTAAAGTGCTCTCTTCATGTTTTGCAGAGTTGTGTATATATATTTATATATTTTCTATTTCATCCTATTGTTTTAAATGGCTGGACAGTCCTTTTTTCCCTTCGATTTGATTTGATTAGATTTGATTAAATGATAGGGGAAATATCAGTCAATTGTTTAAATGCAATTTCACTAAATACATAAACTGATTGTAAATGAATGGATGTTTTCTGCTGGATGAAACAGATAATGCAGATTATCTAACAGACTGAAGGCCCTGCCTGATTTTTTTTTGTCCTGTTAATCTAATCATCCTGTAGTTAATATTAATGAGAATGATGGTCTCTCAGAAGCATTTACTACAAAATCAAAATCACATTCCCACTTTATTTATAATCGCTGTGGGTTAATATCTGAATACAGTGATGTGGAGAATATTAAATGCTGTGAAATGCTACATATCTATCTATAGACGAGCCATTAACTGTACTGCACCGTGCAGCTTGATTTAGGGCAGTGTGTCTTTGCTATCATAACCACAGGAAAAGTACACCTAGTGAAAGTCATGTACTAATCCTCTTAATTAATTAATCATGGGTGTGCTTAATCATGTTTTGGGCATAACGTGAAATAATAAACCAATCAGAGTGTCTCTTTAATTAAGAGCTCATCATTCTCTTTAAGAGTAGATCAGATGAGCTCTGACTTTGGTGGATTGCTATTGTACCGGTGCAGCTACCTGGACGTGTTCAACAAACTCTTCTCAGCAGAGGAAACTGAGCTGCTGGTTGACGCTGTGAAGGAGCTCCAGCAGCTCATTTACGGGAACAGCAATGTTATTTTATTTACTATTCTGTTTATTGTTGATGTAAAAGTTGGGTTTGTGCTGCTGTGTGTTCATGTGTGTGTAATAAGTGGGGGAGTACGCTCGGCTCGGCACGGCGCCCGTGTTACCGAGATAGCGATGAACGTCTGACTGTTAGCGTCTGTCTAGGTTGTATTCAGTCAGTGGAGCTCCTGTGTTTTCTGTTACCAAGATAAACAAGATAAAACTCCAGAAATGTACCTGAACACACCTCATTTCCAGAACACCACGCCCATCAGTGTAGATATATTCAGAAGATCTGCTGCTGTTTAAACCAGACAGGAGGAAGTTTTTGTTTTTATATTATTATTTCCCTGTTTTTATTCGCTGTGCTTCGAGTTTGATCTGTTTATCCATTATCGTTGATTAGATTTTTTGATTTTTGAGCTTCATCTCTGATGTATGAAAGGTGCTACATAAATAAAGCTGTTTTTATTTACCTGTGCTGTTTTCACAGGCTGAAATGTAATTGGACAGTTGATTGATTAGCAGCTTTATGGCGTGGTATGGACTCTTCCCTTGTTCTTTCATGATGAATAGAGGGGATAAAAGGTCTGGGGTTGATTGAAAGTGCTGAGGAGGCTACAGTCAACAGATAGCTTCCTGAATGTGAATAAGGAGGGGTTTTCTTCTAAATGAAAAACACTGGTAACATTCAAGAAAGGTCAGAACAGACTGACGTAAAACATCAAAAAAAAATCTGCTCCTTTAATATTAGCACAATAACTGCAGCAAAGAATCAAAAGAGTAAAAATACCACAGTTTTACAGCAGACTGAACATTTTCTTTAAAACGATAAAGCTTTAAAACATTTCAAGTCTCTTGCATCAGTATTTATTTTAATAAAATTTGATTTTATTTCTCAGTTGCTGTCTACTATCAGACCTATGAGACTCTATACATAGCAAGCTTTTAGTCTTTAAGTAAAAGAGTAAAAGTACTGGTTTTAAAACTACTTAAAGTATAAAAGTAAAGGAATGTAAGGGGTAAAAAGGTAATACCAAGTGGAAATAAAGGTTGATTAATTGATTGATTGATTTAAAATGAAATAAGGCCGTTAACATAGAGGCAAAATTACGAAAAAGAGTTTGCAGTTTGATTTAGGGTGTGTCAGTGTGTCTTTGCTATCGTAACGACGGGAAAAGTACACCTCGCATGGCTCAAAACACAAAGCAAAAAGAAATGTATTCATTATCTTAATTAATCATGGGTGTGGTTAACTTTGGGCTGTTGATTAATTGATTGATTGATTTAAAATGAAATAAGGCAGTTTACATAGAGGCAAAATCACGAAAACCATCCAAATGTTCAGATTTTATCTATATCTATATATAGATGAGACGCCAACCGTACTGCACTGTGCAGCTTGATTTAGGGCAGTTGTGTCATTGTGTCTTTGCTATCGTAATGACGGGAAAAGTACACCTTGCGTGGCTCAAAACACAAATAAAAAATAAAAATGTAAAAATGCATACAATAAATGTATTAATTCTCTTAATTAATCAGGGGTGTGGTTAATTTTGGGTGGGTGGGTGATTCATTGATTGATTGATTTAAAATGAAATAAGGCAGTTTACAGAGAGGGAAAATTACAAAAAACATCCAAATGTCCAGATTTTATCTATATCTATACTCTACTGCATCATGCAGTATGATTTAAGGCGTGTCAGTGTGTCTTTGCTATCGTAACTACGGGAAAAGTACACCTTGCGCAGCTCAAAACACAAAGCAAAAAGAAATTTACTAATTCTCTTAATTAATCATGGGTGTGGTTAATTTTGGGCGGTTGATTTGAATTAATTGAATTGATTAATTGATTTAAAATGAAATAAGGCAGTTTACAGAGAGGCAAAATCACGAAAACCATCCAAATGTCCAGATTTTATCTATATCTATTTATAGATGAGACGCCAACCGTACTGCACTGTGCAGCTTGATTTAGGGCAGTTGTGTCAGTGTGTCTTTGCTATCGTAATGACGGGAAAAGTACACCTTGCTCAGCTCGAAACACAAAGCGAAAGGCATGTACTAATTCTCTCTGAGTGTGGCTAATTTTGGGCGATTGATTAATTGATTGATTGATTTAAAATGAAATAAGGCAGTTTACATAGAGGCAAAATCACGAAAACCATCCAAATGTCCAGATTTTATTTTATGAACCTCATACCAAACTAGCAGAACCTTCAGAACCCTCAGAACCATCAGAACCACCATCAGCCGTTGTGTCTAAATGAATAGTGTCGCGTCTCCTGAGAGCTCTATAATCATTAAAGCAGGAGGATATCAATGCTCTGTGCTAAAACATAATGGAAGCAGCAGCTATCTGAGAGCGGCAGCGTCTTCCAGAGCGTCTCCGCCGCCGGACGCTTCAGCTCAGATCAATACGGACGCGTCCTGCCAGCCGACAGACGGCGGTCCGGGGAATTCTGTGCTGTCGCTGCTCCTCATTCCTGCACGAGCTCATGCCCATAATCTGATTGTGAAGCACTTAATCAATCTGCAGTAAAACCCAGAGAGCATGTTTATAAGAGCACGTGAAATAATCTCTAATCAGTTTGTGTGAGACGCTGCTAAAAGTAAAAACTAAAAATGCAAATAGAATGAAGCACAACTGTCTGACGAGATGTTTCATGTTTATAAGGCTTTTATATTTTTCTGAGTGTCCTGTAAATTATACACAAACCTTCCTGGTGTGACAGAGTGTGACAGGGTTGAATGAGAGGGGGGTATCTGTGATAGAGTTGAACTTGGTTGGGTTGAGTATGACGGGGTTAAATCTTAAGGGAGTTGTGTGTGACGGGGTTTAATTAAAGGGGGTTAAGTGTGACAGGGTTAAATCTTAAGGGGGTTGAGTCTGACGGGGCTGAGTGTGTCGGGGTTGAGTGTGTTGGAGTTAAGTGTTTCGGAGTTGAATGTGTCGGAGTTGAGTGTGTCAGGGTTGAATGTGTTGGAGCTGAGTGTGTCAGAGTTGAGTGTGTTGGAGTTGAGTGTGTCAGAGTTGAGTGTGACGGGGTTGAGTGTGTCGGGGGTTGAGTGTGATGGGGCTAAATATAAAGGGAGCTGAGTGTGATGGGTTTGAGTGTGGCGGGGTTGAGAGTGTTGGGGTTGAGTGTGTCGGGGTTGATTCTGTTGATTGTGTCGGGGTTGAGTGTGTCGGGGTTAATTTTGTCGGGGTATAGTGTTGGGGTTGAGTGTGTCGAAGTAGAGCGTGTCGGGGTGTTGAGCGTGTCGGGGTTGAGTGTGTCGGGGGTTGAGTGTGTCGGGGTCGAGCGTGTCGGGGTCGAGCGTGTCGGGGTTGAGCGTGACGGGTTGAGTGTTTCGGGGTTGAGCCTGTCGGGGTTGAGCATGTCGGGGTTGAGCCTGTCGGAGTTGAGCATGTCGGGGTTGAGCGTGTCGGGGTTGAGTGTGACGGGGTTGAGTGTGTTGGGGTTGAGCCTGTCGGGGTTGATTGTGTCAGGGTTGAGTGTGACGGGGTTGTGTCTAAAGGAATTGAATTTTTATTAGCTTACAGTAGCTATAATTCCATATTTAGCGAGGACAGCAGCACCATGTTATTTATCACAGTGAAAATGATTGAAGTAAAGCTGGGGGACACAGAGATTCAGTAGCATCTCACTCACAGAAATCACAATATTATCACAGCAGGACGGAGAGAAATGGCGTGAGCAGGAAGTGTAGTTTGGGTTTGGGTTTGGGTTTGGGGGGGTAGAGATATGCATTGCCTCATTAGGTTGGATTGATCTGCAGAGCTGACAGAGAGTCATTACCGTCACTTCAGGAGAACAAATGGAGACGCTGTGCTGCAGAACATGCAGTTCAGTCTGCAGCATGTGAAGAAAACACCACCTCATATCTACCACACATCCTGCATCTATAGAGGAGAGGAACAAAGGAGATAAAGCTCTGATGTGTAACATTATACCTCTTTTTATACAAGTTAGAATATATACTTAAAGTCTATGTTCTATATAAAAAATATTTATAAAGTGTTTTTATACAAAATCACTCTCACATAAAAATAAAGAGATATCTCACAGCTCTATTCTTCCCAGTTTCTGTCCCTTTTAGAACGAGTCGTTTAAGGGCTCTGTCACTTTTATGCAAATAAGCTGTTGCTGGCCATGCCCCATGCTTACACTGAGCATTTACCACATGCTAATGTTGGCTTGTGCTCAACACAAAACTCATTATTTAAAAGTACTCACATTCCCTCATCTGCTGAATTGCCACAAACAGTAGGTACAGATCCCTCCCTCAGACAAAGTCTGCTAGCTCTTTCAGAACGAGCCACATGTTAATGTTAGCTTGTGCTTAATGTAGAACACAAAACTCTCATCTGTTGACTTGCCACGGACAGTAGGTACAGATCCCTCCCTCAGACGAAGTCTGCTGGCTAATCCTGCAGTGTACTGTTTGAGTATCTGTCACAGATCTATCTATCTATCTATCTATCTATCTATCTATCTATCTATCTATCTATCTATCTATCTATCTATCTATCTGAGGGGACATATTAAACATCTTTTTACACAAGTCAGAATATCTGTAAAGTCGATGTTCTATATAAAACATGTTCCTGAAGTTCTTTAAACAAAACCTCTCTCACATAAAGATAAAGATCTCACAGCTCTATTCTTACCTTTTCAGTCCTTTTCAGAACGAGCCGTTTAAGTGCTCTGTCACTTTTATTCAAATAAGCTGTTTTTATCACCAATTAGTTTTAGCTTGTGCTAAAAAATGGCAAAAAAACTAACAAGCCAGTTCATGCTTAACTGCAATAGAAGCACCTCATAAAACTGATTATTGGAAAGTAACATCTTACATCTCCCTCATCTGCTGACTTGCCACGGACGGTTTAGGTACAGATCCCTCCCTCAGACAAAGTCTGCTGGCTAATCTTGCTGTGTACTGCCTTAGGTTCTTAACCAGCAAATCGAAATTACCTAAAAGTTTCTCCACCTGATCTAGTGGGTGGAGCTCTGGTGTGGGTTGACAGGTGAGGGATGGAGCCAGGTTTCCTGGTTTATTGTGATGTCATAATAAGGGAGGAGCCACTAAGCCACCCTTTCAGCTGAGATGGAAGGGTTTTTATAAGGGTTTAAAGTGTTTATAGTGTTTATAGAGGCAGTCGAGACAGTTGAGAAGTGGAAAAACACACCAAAAAAAGCATACAAAAATGAGTTTATTTAGCATAATATATCTGGTTTTATAGAAAATATCTGTTATAATGTTAAGTTTAGACAAAACCAGGTATTAGACAAGGTGTGTGCATTTGCATATTTGTGTCAACAATGCGTGCAACTTAGGCTACGTTGCCTTTCCTCAATATGAAACAAAACTCACTATTTAAAAGTTCTCACATCTTCCTCATCTGCTGACTTGCCACAGACAGTAAGTACAGATCCCTCCCTCAGAAAAAGTCTGCTGGCTAATCCTGAAGTGTACTGTCCGAGTATCTGTCACAGATTTATCTATCTATCTATCTATCTATCTATCTATCTATCTATCTATCTATCTATCTATCTATCTATCTATCTATCAGTCTGAGGGGACATATTAAACATCTTTTTACACAAATTACAATATCTATAAAGTCTATGTTCTATATAAAAATGTTCATGAAGTTCTTTATACTAAATTTACTCTTCCGTAAAGATAAAGATAAAGATCTCACCAGCTCTACCAGTTTCTTACCAGTTTCAGTTCCTTTCAGAACGAGCCGTTTAAGGGCTCTGTCACTGTTATGCAAAAAAGCTGTGTTTATCACATATTGGAGATCTGTGCAAGTGCAGCAGCCAGAACAAGACTTGAAAAAACTAAAAAAGAAAATTGTTTTTTGACTCAAAAGTCATGTATTGTGAAGCATGTTTTAATATTATTAAATTATTTTGATATTATCTTTCACCTCCTTGCAGATTCATGTGAGATTTTTGTGTATTTCAGCTTCAGCAAAACCTAACAGCTAATTTATCACCTCCCGCATCCCTGACTTCTTTCTTACTGTTTGTGTCATAATAAACAATATGGCGGTTCTTTCCCAGAACATCTCCACTCTATTATCCCATGTGTGCTTTAAAATCCTCCACAGCTCGTCGTTTTATTGATACCCTCCCAGATTTATCACCTTTTATCAGCTTTTCTTCAAACAAACCCTTCAGAACCGGATTTTAAAACAGAAGATTTAGACAGCAGGTTAAAAATGAAAGAATTTGTCAGAAAAGCCCCTTTCTATAGTATAATTAGAGTTGAGATTTTTATGAAATGATATTTCAGGAAATATCATGGTTATAATGATGTTACCCTACCAAATTAACATAATCATAATAAACAAAATGATAAATATAATTAAAATTACAAATAATTACATTATGTTATATAACTATATGATATTTTTATATAGACACCAGGAGTAGAGGAAGTGTTCAAAACCTGCATTCTCAACAAAAATAAAGTATTAAAAGAACTACATAAATAAAAAATATTCACATTACATCATCAGTGTAGAAGAAGACGGGTTTTAGTGTAGTAGTTGTGTTGTGGTTCATTTAAGTTTTTAAAATGCAGAAAACTGATAATTATTAAATCAAATATAGATAAATAAGCATTACATAAACAATCTCGCCAATAATCAATGCCAATAACAAAATCTTAGCAAGTAAAAATATCTAATTTCAAGGCAATAAATCTTTTTTTTGTCTTAGTCTTAGTTTGTCTTACTAAGCATTGGGTAAGGGTACGATTATTTTGTTTAGTTTAGAAATAATAATCTTAATCAGTCTTAATTTTACCTTATTTGAATAAAAATTAAAAGCACATTATTCTGATTATTTTGTCCAAATTTAAGACAAAAATCTGAGATTTTATCTTGATTTAAATCTTACTCCACTCATTTTTAGACTTTCCGATTGCTTATTTTTAGAAATATTACTATATATATATAATAATAATTAGCTTGACCTGCTAAATATAAGCATATATTTTTACATATATTTTGCCTAGGTCAGGGATGGGCAACTTCCATGATGGAGAGGGCCACATTTTTTTCAGCATGACCATTGGAGGGCCACATGACCTCGCACTTCAAATAATTGAATATGAAAAACGCTACAAATGATTTTCAATAAGAACAAATTTTATATGAATTTATATCTGTATGTTTACAGCACCAACATTTATCAACAACTATTTTCTGCATATTAATGCATTTTAATACGGCAAAAGACAAACCGTTTGCTTAAAAAAAGTGCAAAAAGGAAGTCCTTCATATCAAAGAACAAAAAGTTTGCTTAAAAAACTGATTGCAAATACAGTAGTTCCTCTGTGTAAAATAAGTTCATTATAACAAGTCCTTCATAAGCAACAAGGACAAAACATTTGCTTATAAAAGTGCAAAAGGCATTTGAACTCATTTATAACAAAGAACAAAAAAGATTTAAAAACTGATTGCAAATAGCTCATTCAATAATAGCAGAAAACTAGACCACAGAGGCCCAACATTTATTGAAGCTAATGAGAGAGCTGTGGTTTGGCCTGCTGGCTCACAATGGACTGGATGTCAATGTCAATTTTCGTGGTTGTTTGGCAGCGCCCTCTAGCGGTCAAAAGTAGAATTACGTTTTTTTTTGTTTTGTTTTGTTTTTTTTGTTTGTTTTTGTTATGAAATTATGAAATTATTTTTGATCTATTCGCGGGCCGCACTGAGTGATGACGAGGGCCGTGTGCGGCCCCCGGGCCGCCAGTTGCCCATCCCTGGCCTAGGTAATGCCAGTGTATTTTATGCAGTGTATTTAAGATTATTTTAATATTACACAGTCTGGGTCACTGAAGTTCCCTTCCTAATAGCATAATAAGTTATGCACATTTTCATACCAAAGTATGCTACAAAAAAAAAAACGGTTACCACTGTTAATACAGTCTATTTGACAGCTATAATACACATGAATAAACTACAAATATTCCAGAAATCATTACTCTCTGATCATATTTAACATGATTAATTCTAGAAGGTAATTCTACTTTCTCACCGCTGATTAGTCAGATCTGTGGGGGGCGGGGTTAATAAAGTAAATACAGGAAGAAGGTTCTGTGTACTATTTCAGTGTAGTTTAGCATGGAGCAGCAGCAGAGATTAGCATTAGATAATAGCTGTAGAAGTTATTATCTCTGTAATAAAACAGGTTAAACTGCACCTGAACAGCCAATCAGCTCAAACATGAGGAGTAGATTTGATAGTCGGGTCGGACTGAGGTTGGTTCACGTTCTCACTTCACTACAAACAGAACTGCTCTGGATTTGTTTTAGGATAGAACCTGCTGAAACGGGCCGCACCAAAATTGCAAACCAACCACAGTCTGATTTAACAAATTAATTATAGTGCTGGGCTTTTCTTGCCTGGGCTTTCTGTTGCAGGGTGTTACCAGTGGTTTCCATGGTGTACACTACAGTGGACGCATATTTAAACACATTTAAAAGACAAAAGATTTGCAATACATACTCCAAACCACCAGGGCGCTGTCTTGTAAACCCACTATCTTAATTAATATTAAGATATTGCAGAAATCCAAGATGGCGACCAACAGTGGAAATGACAATATGAACTCTGGAATATCGGTCAAATAATTTTATCATGAAAGAAATATGCCGGTATACATTTTATATATATTTTTTATTAAGAATGTAGTAAGGAACACTTTTATTTGATTATTAAGTTTAATCAAAATTGGTGATGTAACCAAATGTAACTGTCCACTATAATGGACATCATGCACCAATGGTAACATTTAGATAATAAGGACACTATGAGTGAATTTGCTAAATTAGCTCTAATTATTGTTATTTTAATATATTATTCATATTATAATACTATTATAGATATTTTATTATTATTATTATTATATTATATTGTTGTAGTATTAATACTAGTCAAGTATTATTGATACTTTTATCTAAGCTGTATTTACATTGAAGCTTTTGTATTTAAACAGTTCCCATCATATATTTTTTCTTTGAGCTAAAAACATGAAATAGAACATTTTCTACTAAATTGCATTTTAATCCCGTTAGTGCATGGTGTCTACTAAAGTGGACTGTTGTGTATCTCCAACAGAATAAATAATAAAAAAAAATAAAACTTATTATGAGTTTTAAAGCTCCACTAGGTAGGATTGAGATTTTGTGCTCGTGGGCTCCCCCTACAGTTGTAGAGTGTAATAAATGTTTCAGGCAGATTTTAGTTTCTCTTTCTCGTTTTCTGTCTTTCACAGACATATTCGGTCTCTTTCCAGCTTCTGCCAGAGTGTCTGTATGTTAGTTTGTAAAGAATGAACCAGTAGTCCTTGTAGAACTGTTAGAACTAAAGGTCGGAAAGCAGGTCGCAGTTCTCGCGAGCGTTGGTCGCGGCCGCCTCTGAAAACTGACAGAGTCTGGTTTGAGCTCAGAGGAGCTCCGGCACAGACACGAGAGCACCGCTATTCCTCCTATTACACCTCAATGCAGCGCTGCAGTGAGATTCAAGCTGTAATTTTACTAATTTAAAAAGATCAAAAATCAAGGAAATCCTATGTAGTGGGGCTTTAAGTCTTTTTTGTGGGGGAAAAAAATCCACTTCAATTATTTAATAATTCATGCATGAAAGGGGTAAAGAAAACCCTGTGTGTGTGTGTGTGTGTGTGTGTGTTGGTTTGGGGGAGGATGTTGGGGGGGAAGCTTGGGGGGGGTGTTAGGTCCGTTAAGAGCAGTGGATGGTACCAAATGTAATCACGGCAGGTGATGACAGAGACACGGGGTCTGTGATCAATAAAGCCATTACACACACACACACACACACACACACACCTCGGCATAGCACACAGAGGACAACAACAACCTCTTGTGTGAGAAAGAAAGAGAGAGAGAGAGAGAGAGTATCTTTCATTAATAGAAACTGAATCTATTCCAGCCTTGACCTGGTGATAAATCATAAATATGATATGATGTGATTATAAAGAATCATTAATGCATTTTAAACTGTATGATTCCTGCATACAGCTCTGTATAAAAATAAAAGGTCACTTACAAATGATGAGTTTCTTTGATTTTACCAAATTAAAATCCTCTGGAATATAATCAAGAGGAAGATGGATGATCACAAACCATCAAACCACCAAACTGAACTGCTTGAATTTTTACACCAGGAGTAAAGCAGCATAAAGTTATCCAAAAGCAGTGTGTAAGACTGGTGGAGGAGAACATGATGCCAAGATGCATGAAAAAAACTGTGATTAAAAAACCATCAGGGTTATTCCACCAAATATTGATTTCTGATTTCTGATCTCTTAAAACTTTATGAATATGATTTTTTTTTTTTGTTTTCTTTGCATTATTTGAGGTCTGAAATCTCTGAATCTTTTTTTTTGTTATTTCAGACATTTCTCATTTTCTGGTTTAAACTTACATTAAGGTTTACTCCACCATACAAAAGACATAACCAAGAACGAATTAACTGAATAAAAGAATGTAAGAAAGGGTTAATTATCCAAAATTCACTGCATGATGTCTCAGGCATGGTGGAGGTCAAGCTAAGGTCTTCAAGACTTCAGGAAGAACTGCTCATATTATTCCTAAACAGACCAATCAAATTCTCTCGTTGACTTCAAGACCCTAAGAAAGATTGATTAGACTCTGGAGGAGTGCTACACATTTGGATATTGGTACGGATATAAGATTTGTACTGGTGGAATGGGCACTAATTTGTTAAATGGGTAGCTAAGATACGCTAGGCTAACTATGTAGAAGGAGTACTAGCCAACTAAGAAGAGTACTGTGCAACATACAAAACCAGTGAGACACAAATGCATATGGAATTAAAAGCTGTAATCTTAAAACCATTTGAAGTAAGCAGAAGCCTGTGAATGGGCAGAAGCCTGTGAGTGGGAAAAAGCCTGTGAGTGGGCAGAAGCCTGTGAATGGGCAGAAGCCTGTGAGTGGGCAGAAGCCTGTGAAGGGGCAGAAGCCTGTAAACGGACAGAAGCATGTGAATGGACAGAAGCCTGTAAACGGACAGAAGCCTGTGAATGGACAGAAGCCTGTGAACAGGCAGAAGCCTGTGAATGGACAGAAGCCTGTGAACGGACAGAAGCCTGTGAATGGACAGAAGCCTGTGAATGGACAGAAGCCTGTGAATGGGCAGTAGCCTGTGAACAGACAGAGAAGCCTGTGAATGAGCAGTAGCCTGTGAACAGACAGAGAAGCCTGTGAACGGGCAGAGAAGCCTGTAAACGGGCAAAAGCCTGTAAACGGACAGAAGCCGTGAACGGACAGAAGCCTGTGAACGGGCAGAAGCCTGTGAATGGACAGAAGCCTGTGAAAGGACAGAAGCCTGTGAATGGGCAGAAGCCTGTGAATGGGCAGACGTTTGTAAACGGTCAGACACATCTTCACAATCTTTTAATGGAACAACACTATAGAAATTTACTTTTTTTTTTTTAGAAATTTGTGCAGTATGTGACATATAAGAAATTACAGATGAAGTCAGAGAGCGGTGAGTACTGTTTCCTACACCTTCAAATAAAGACTCTTAGAAACTGGAGAAAAAAAACTGCTACAGGAAGACGTCTGGCTGACCCACATGGAAACAGCAGCTTTAGCCTTTAGCTCAGATTAACATGATTAAGAACTGAGTCTCAGTTTCAGCAGAACTGAAGAGAAGAATTAGAATTAGAATTAATTGACAGGTTAAGAACTGCAGTAATAAAGTCACTGATAAAGATGTAAATAAATAAATATATATATGAATTAAACTACAAGTTGAGTTGAGGGGAACTCGTTGGCGGTGTAGTTTTTCAGAGTTATTCCAATGTTTTGAGGAGCGTGACAGAATTAAAGTTGCCATGCAATAGAAATATATACTGGCATTCACTTGTTGAGTATTAAAATTGTTGTAATCAGTAATGATGCTTTTTTTTGTTATGTTCCAGGGTTTTGAGTGTTCCAGGGTTTTAAAATATTACAATGTTTTTTTGCATTTTTGTTAACACTGTGAAGTGAGTTTATGGTATAATGAACTCTAGCAGCCGAGAGCTGTATTTTATTTTACTCTAGATGGGATTTTAGTATTTTAACTTCCACAACAGTGAACAGAGTTAAAAGAGTTAAAACTCCCAGAAAAGAGTTACTTTAACTCTGTTATAGAGTATATTCAATATTCAGTGGTCACGTATATACTCTTAAAATGAGAGATAATAACTCTCAGGGAGTTTATTCCAAAAAAACAGAATTTGCTGTGTAGAGAGACTCATGGAATGGGTTCCCAAGCCTGTATATATTGAATGTATATATACAGTGCCCTCCATAATTATTGGCACCCCTGGTTAAGATGTGTTCTTTAGCTTCTCATAAATTGAGTTTTGTTCAAAATAATATAGGACCACGATGGAAAAAAAGAGTAAAATACAACCTTTAACTCAAGTGAATTTATTCAGTAGGAAAAAAATCCCACATTAAGAAATAATTATTTAACATCAAATCATGTGTGCCACAATTATTAGCACCCCTGATGTTAATACTTTGTACAACCCCCTTTTGCCAACAAAACAGCACCTAATCTTCTCCTGTAATGTTTCACAAGATGGGAGAATACAGAAAGAGGGATCTTTGACCATTCCTCTTTGCACATTCTCTCTAAATCATCCAACGACCTGGGTCCTCTCCTCTGCACTCTCCTCTTCAGCTCACCCCACAGCTTTTCAATGGGGTTGAGGTCTGGGGACTGAGATGGCCATGGGAGGAGCTTGATTCTGTGTGCGGTGAACCATTTCTGTGTAGATTTGGCCAATGTTTAGGGTCATTATCTTGCTGAAAGACCCAGTGACGACCCATCTTCAGCTTTCGGGCAGAAGCCACCAGATTTTGTTTTAAAATGTCCTGGTATTTTAGAGCATTCATGATGCCATGCACCCTAACAAGGTTCCCAGGGCCTTTAGAAGAGAAACAGGCCCACAGCATCACTGATCCCCCGCCGTATTTCACAGTGGGCATGAGGTGCTTTTCTGCATACTCAGCTCTTGTGTTACGCCAGACCCACTTAGAGCATTTGTTTCCAAAAAGCTCTATCTTTGTTTCATCTGACCAAAGCACACGGTCCCAGTTGAAGTCCCAGTACCGCTTAGCAAACTCCAAACGTTTGCGTTTATGATTGTGAGGGAGAAATGGTTTCTTCCGTGCATGCCTCCCAAACAGCTTGTTGGCATGTAGATAGCGCCTGATGGTTGTTTTGGAGACTTTGTGACCCCAAGAAGCTACCATTTGTTGCAATTCTGTAACAGTGAGCTTTGGAGAACTTTTTATTTCTCTTATCATCCTCCTCACTGTGCGTGGTGGCAAAATAAACTTGCGTCCTCGTCCAGGCTTGTTTACCACTGTTCCAGTTGTTTTAAACTTCTTAATAATTCCTCTGACAGTAGATATGGACAGGTGTAGGCGAGTAGCGATTTTCTTGTAGCCATTGCCTGACTTGTGAAGGTCAACACACATCTGCCTCACTTGAATGGTATGTTCCTTTGTCTTTCCCATGTTGAAGATAAATGGCCTCTGTGTCACGTCATATTTATACCCCAGGGAAACAGGAAGTTGTGAATTACTAATTAAATGTTCCTACATACTCTGATCAACTTCGTAAACTACTGTAGAAGTGACAGAAATACTTTTATTAAATTTATTTCCTAAGAATTGTTAGGGGTGCCAATAATTGTGGAACAGGTGATTTTATGAAGAATAATTATTTCTTAGTCAGGGATTTTATTTCCCCCTTAAAATTTACTTGAGTTAAAGGTTGGACTTTACTTTTTTTCCCATCGTGGTCCTATATTATTTTGAACAAAACTCAATTTATGAGAAGCTAAAGAACACATCTTAACCAGGGGTGCCAATAATTATGGAGGGCACTGTATATATATATGTGTGTGTGTGTGTGTCTGTGAGCTATGATATATTGTCCTCAGTGGATTTCAATCCCAGCAGGCGTTTACACCCCATAATCAACTGCAGATAATATAGAGGCAGCTGATCCATCATGTGCTGTGCCGTTTGGAGTGTGAGGTTGATAGCTTACAGCAGCCTTGGCATGTTAAATTGAAGGGTCTGTGATTAGCATACGGCAGTGTGTGTGTGTGTGTGTGTGGGTCACATGGGAGGCCATGACAGCAG
Organism: Astyanax mexicanus; assembly: GCF_023375975.1. Classification (NCBI taxonomy): domain Eukaryota; kingdom Metazoa; phylum Chordata; class Actinopteri; order Characiformes; family Acestrorhamphidae; genus Astyanax; species Astyanax mexicanus. The sequence goes on along the minus strand of NC_064424.1, from coordinate 1,047,458 downwards.
TCAGGAGTGATGTATAGGATTTGGAAGAAGCCTGAAAAACCCTAAAACCATGGAAACGTCATGAAAACCAGTCCTCCATGACCGAGGATGCTGGTGATAAATCCAGTGTAACTGGGCGTGTTGGACTGGGACGACTGGTGAGCGCTACTGTCTCAATGACTAATGAATTATAAAAGAATTATTCTGTGTTTTGTGCAATCAATGGTACTATATACAGCCCTGCAACAAAATAAGAGAGAACTTAAAAATGATGAGTTTCTTTGATTTTACCAAATTAAAAACCTCTGGAATATAATCAAGAGGAAGATGGATGATCACAAACCATCAAACCACCAAACTGAACTGCTTGAATTTTTGCACCAGGAGTAAAGCAGCATAAAGTTATCCAAAAGCAGTGTGTAAGACTGGTGGAGGAGAACATGATGCCAAGATGCATGAAAAAAACTGTGATTAAAAACCACCAGGATTATTCCACCAAATATTGATTTCTAAACTCTTAAAACTTTATGAATATGAACTTGTTTTATTTGCATTATTTGAGGTCTGAAAGCTCTGTTTCTGAATCAGTTTCTCTGATTTTGCTATTTATAGGTTTATGTTTGAGTAAAATGAACATTGTTGTTTTATTCTATAAACTACAGACAACATTTCTCCCAAATTCCAAATAAAAATATTCTCATTTAGAGCATTTATTTACAGAAAATGAGAAATGACTGAAATAACAAAATAGATGCAGAGCTTTCAGACCTCAAATAATGCAAAGAAAACAAGTTCATATTCATAAAGTTTTAAGAGTTCAGAAATCTTTAAATATTTGGTGGAATAACCCTGATTGGTTTATAATCACAGTTTTTTTTTTTTCATGCATCTTGGCATCATGTTCTCCTCCTCCACCAGTCTTACACACTGCTTTTGGATAACTTTATGCTGCTTTACTCCTGGTGCAAAAATTCAAGCAGTTCAGTTTGGTGGTTTGATGGTTTGTGATCATCCATCTTCCTCTTGATTATATTCCAGAGGTTTTTAATTTGGTAAAATCAAAGAAACTCATCATTTTTAAGTGGTTTAGAATATCTTTTATCTTGTATGTATATATTTGTAAATGGGTGGGTTAAAGCTGGGATTTATAGTATATCTGTTTGATGTGAGGCTTTAAACAGCTTCAGGCTGAGATATGATTTGTATTCCACATATATTACACATATATCCAAACTCAGGGAGGTCAGATAGGAGTCAAGGCCGTTCTGGTAATCAGGCAGAACCATCATAAAACTCTGATCATTCAGATCAAGATTACCAGCAGACTCATCCTCCTGCTACTGTCCTCCTGACGAGCAGTTCATCATCCCGCAGTCCTGCGTACGCCCATATACTGAAATCTGCTCCAACCTCGATTATCAACGGCGGACATGAACAGGGTTTTTTTTATTAATTAAACATAATGTAAACATAATTTACATACAGAAACCAATGAGGAAAAAATACAAATGGAGAAAATAGGTAGTAAAATTCAAACAAAGATCCAATTTAAGATTTAATTGCTGCACATAATGAAGCTTACAGTCTGACACTGATGTATTTAAAGCAGAATTTCGTAGATTCAAATTAACTTTAAATAAAACAAAATTTAAAATATTACATGAAATAATTTAATGTTTTTTTGTGAGGAGGTAAAATTTGCTGTTTAAAAAATACATAATTGTACAAAATTGACCAAATTCAGATTCTATAACAAATTCAAACCCATGTTTCAACATTTTGAAACATTAACTATTGGAGTTAATCAGTAAATTAATTATGAATTTTATTTTCAGCTGCAAATTTTACCACCTAACACACAAGCAAAGTTAAAATGCAAATTTACCTGAATTTCTTGTCTCTTAATAAAGTGTTTGAGAGCATCAGTTAAAGTAAAGTAGTGAAGCGGTAGAGTTACAGGTATACAGTGAATAGTGAATATTTCAGTAATGTTCTAATCCAGGTTATGAGAAGCAACAACTACTCAACTAAATAAAGAATAAAAAATTACTTTAAGAAAAAATGAAATGAAGGTTGGTTCATCTGAAAAGAAGAATTTTCAAGAACTTTGAAAGTATCCTGTATACTGATGTTTAATAATAATGTGGCTACAAGAACACTTTAATGCACTATAGCATAAAAATAATAATGCTTAGTATACTTTAATCTACTTTTTTTCACTAGGTGTGGTGTTCGGGTCTGTGGGACCCGTTTTCATTTTTCATCAAATGATACTAAAAAAATATTTTTTCTAACTCAAACTCATTGGCATTGGCTCATTTTTTGTGAAAAACATAATATCAAAACACATTTTTGATAAACACACACTGTATACCCCCCCCCCCCCACACACACACATTTATATTACATACAGTATGTTTGGCCAAAGGCTAATAAACATTGCTTCATTTGTAAATTTGAAACTAAACAAATTTTCTACTCATATCTTGAGTTTAATTCATTTTCTTTTACATTTTATTAAAAAACTAATAAAAAAAGAGTAGCACTTTTTAAAAGAAATGTAACATAAGAAAGGTAAAGGGCAAATATTAACCATGTAAGCTGTTTATATTGCTTGCAGTTTAGGTGAAGCGAGCATGTGTAAAGCATTTTAATGTAAAATTGCTTAATTTTGCTGAATTAAATACAAATAACAAAGTAAACAAGTAACAAAAATATGAACACCACACAAGGGTTAAGTGACAGAAAGGTGCCTATTAAATAAATGTATTATTTAATGGGTACGGAAGATTATTTCAGGGTTTCTAATGAAAGAAGTAAAATAAAGAAAGAGTCAGTAAAGGAGATGTGAGTTTTTGTGGCTGGAGGATCTGTGGATGTTGAACGGAAATCTGCACAGCGTTTGTCTGTTAGCATTAGCCTCTCTTACGCTAAGCGGAGCTGCTAAGGGTTTGTGTGAGAGCAGGGTGATATTGTTAAGAAGGGTTTAGCTGAGCGCTCCGGCACCGTAAGCTCCCGGTGAAGCTCATTCTCTCCTCCGAGCTGCCGGATTTCCACACCACTGCACCGCACCTCCTTATCTCAACACTCCTCCAACCGTCACATGCAATATTCATTTACAGATCCGTATCTCAGCTGATAGGAGAAATGTTTTATTTCTCTGGCCTGAAGCCGGAGTTGAGGAACGGGAGGAATGGGGAGGAATGGGGAGGATATTGCAGTGATGTGATGCTCTGGTGCAGTGCTGCAGTCAGTATCTGTGAGTGATCGGTTGGATACTTGGTATTGAATTGAATTGAATTAAATTCTGCGGTGAGACCGATATCACCGTCGTACCATTCATCATGTCTAGTGGATAATCTGCAGCTCTGCATTAAAGAAGAAATTTGCTGTTTCTGTTCTTAGACTAAGATTGTAGCTTTAAACTCAACATAAAGAGACCAAAACATATATATTTTTCCCTTTTTTTTTAATGGACCACCTAACACAAATTTAATGTATGCAGTTTTGAGTTTGCTGTTCTTAAGAAGCATTGCTTGATGTGAATCATGCCTCTGAGAAGACCTACGTTCAAGAACTGTTGACTTGAAGCATGAAGCTGGAAAGGGTTATAAAAGTATCTCTAAAAGTCTTGATGTTCATGTTTCCACGGTGAGACAGACGCTCTACAAATGGAGAAAGTTCAGCACTGTTGCTGCTACTCTCCCTAGGCGTGGTAAAGTCCTGTAAAGGTGACTGTAAGAGCACAGCACATGCAGAACGATCAATGAGGTGAGGAAGAATCCACTGAGGAAGAGTGTCAGCTGAAGACTGAATACAGAAATCTCTGGCACATGCTAAAATTTTGTTGACAAATCTACAATAAGGAAAACATTAAATAAGAATGGAGTTAATGGGAGGAGGACACCCCGGAGGAACATAAAAATTAGTTTAAGCGTTTATTTTTTTTATTGGTGATGATTATGGTGTATAACCAATGAAACACCAAAAATCAGTATCTCAGAAAATTAGAATATTATATATAAAGACCATTTGGTACTTTTGGTACTTAGTGTGGGCAGTGTGCCAAGTCCTGCTGGAATAGGAAATGAAATAAAATGAAATTGAATTGAATTAAATTCTGCGGTGAGACCGATATCACCGTCGTACCATTCATCATGTCTAGTGGACAATCTGCAGCTCTGCATTAAAGAGGGAATTTGCTGTTTCTGTTCTTAGACTAAGGTCGTAGCTTTAACTCAACATAAAGAGACCAAATCATATATATTTTTCCCTTTTTTGTAATGGGCCGCCTTACACAAATTTAATATATGCAGTTTTGAGTTTGCTGTTCTTAAGAAGTATCGCTTGATGTGAATCATGCCTCAAAAAAGCACAAAAGATCAAGCTCTCAGAAGACCTACGTTTAAGAATTGTTGACTTGAAGTATGAAGCTGGAAAGCTACTCTCTCTAGGTGTGATAAAGTCCTGTAAAGGTGACTGTAAGAGCACAGCAGCGCAAAATGATCAATGAGGTGAGGAAGAATCCACTGAGGAAGAGTGTCAGCTGAAGACTGAATACAGACATATCTGGCACATGCTAACATTTTGTTGACAAATCTACAATAAGGAAAACATCAATAAGAATAAAGGTAATGGGAGGACACCACAAAGGAACATAAGAAATATTTTAAGCATTTTTTTATTATTATTGTTGATGATTATGGGTAATAACAATCATTTATAACCCAAAAATCAGTATCTCAGAAAATTAGAATATTATACAGTATAAGACCGGTTGGTTCTTTTGGTGTGCTCAGTGTGGGCAGTGTGCCAAGTCCTTCTGGAAAATGAAATCCTCATCTCCATAAAAGTTGTCAGCAGCAGAGGGAAGCTGTAAGATATGAAGTGCTGTAAGATTTTGTGGGAAAACAAAACTGCACTGACTTTAGACTTGATAATAAAACACAGTGGATCAACACCAGCAGATGACAGACATGACTCTCCAAACCATCACTGATCATCAGTAAAAAAAAAATACTTTTATTTTCCAGCAGGACTTGGCACACTGCCCACACTGAGTACCAATTGGTCTTATTATATAATATTCAAATTTTCTGAGACACTGATTTTAAATAAATAAAGGCTTAAAATAGATCACTCTGTGTTTAATACATCTATATAATATATGAATTTCACATTTTGAATGAACTGAATTACTGAAATAAAGTAACTTTTCAATGATATTTAGATTTTATGAGATGCATTACACAATAAAATTACTTACTTTCAAACTATGCAAACTACATATAAAACCTAGATTGATTGGATATATATTGCCAAAAGTATCAGCTGGCCTGCATTCCTTAAAACTTTCAGTTAACAGCTGTGCTGAACTCATCAAGAGTTAATTACTTGAATTTCTTGTCTCTTAATAAAGTGTTTGAGAGCATCAGTTAAAGTAAAGTAGTGAAGAGGTAGAGTTACAGGTATTAGTGCTGGGCGATATGGGAAAAATCAGATATCACGATATGGAAATTTTTTATATCATGATAACGATATATATCATAATATGCCACATTTAAGTATGTTTTCAGTTATTCTTCGAAAAAATATGACAAAATAATATCATTGCTTACTTTTTTCCAACTTTATTTCAAAGTGACATTAAACCCAACTTTCACAAATGAGAATTACTACCTCTTAGTGCAGCCAATACATTTCATTGTAGCCTACTTTATATATTTGCATGAATAATTGATGAAATTACTGTAGAAACGATAGAGACGATAGAAGGTAAGTAGCACGACAGACACTTTTCTATCGTCCCCACGATATTCATCATCATATCGCACAGCACTAACAGGTAAACAGTGAGTAGCTCTATTTTAGTAATGTTCGAATCCAGGTTATGAGAAGCAACAACTACTCAACTGAATAAAGAATTTAAAAAATGACTTGGTGCAAGTGCAGACACCTCAAAGACAATCAAAAAACATTGTGATGAAACTGGCACTCATCAGGACCACCCCAGGAAAGGAAGATCAAGAGTTCATCAGAGTTACCAGCCTCAGAAAATGCAAGTTTAACAGCTCCCCAGATAAGATTATTATTATATAAGAGTATTTAGGTTTGTTTAACACTGTTTTTAAGTTACTACATGATTCATTATGTGTTCCTTCATAATCTGATAGATCACTTTACTATTTATTTACTATGTAGGATAAAAAATTAAAAATTTTAAATATTGAAAAGGTGTGTCCAAACCTTTGACTGGTAGTATATATATAACTATAACTGAAAATGTAAGTGTATACTTGGACCAGCGGCAGTCTGCTCCATTCAACTGCCCTTTATAAAGAGGCAGTGAGAGCCATTTATCCATTTATGTCTCTTTTCACTCTCACACAAAAGCTATCTAAACTACTGTTATACCAACATTCAGTCCACGAGAGACACTATTACACAGCTTATAAATGGGTCAAAGGGTTCTACAGAACATAATCTGTGAGCTCGATCAGATAAAACAGCGTTTTAATGCTTTAAACAACCTTATATTTTCTACTATAGCTATAGCTAATATACAAGTGTACGTCATTGTCTGGCTGTCTGAGTTGTTGAAGTGTTGTTTTAAGTTTTAATTTAGGTTTTAATGTTTATTTGTCATTTGCAATGTCAGAAAAGTTGTGCATTAAATTGTTCATAGTGAGACATGGTGAGAAAATACAGAAAATATACAAAAAAACACAGAAACATACAGAAATAAAAAGGTCCTAAAAAACAGAAGATAATGATATCTTGAATTGTAATAAATGCATTGTATTTTATTTTATATAACCAAGTTTTTTTTGCTAATAGACAGCCCTAATACATGTACCAGTAAATATTAGCAATTAGTAATATAGTTTCTCGTCTCGTCTCGTGAGAAAATCAATACTGCGTTTTTGAATCTCCCTCTGGGATCGATAAATTATCCATCTATTTCTGATACTTTATTTCAGCCCTGCTGTCCTCATCACCCTCCAGCTCTCCGTCTCACACAGGTGAGTCTGCTGATGCAGAAACAGAACATCTTTCTGACATCACTTCCTTTATATCAGCAGATAAACCCAGACTGACACACTGCTTACATAACCCTTCACCATCAGTTACTGCCCTTACTGTGTGTGTGTGTGTGTGTGTGTGTGTGTGAGAGGTTTAGCAGTCACTTTAATTTGTGTCTCTGTATATGTGTGTGTGTGTGTGTGTATCTGTACTGTGTGTATGTGCATGTGTAGCTAAGGTGTGTGTGTGTGTGTAGAATTTAGTAGTCACTCTGTTCCGTTTGTGTGTGTGGGTATGTGTATATGTGTATATGTATGTGTGTGTGTGTGTGTAGTGTATGTGTAGTGTGAATGTGTAGTGTGTAGGTGTGTGTAGAGTTTAGCAGTCACTTTGTTCTCTGTGTGTGTGTGTGAGTGTGTGTCTGTGTGTGAGCGTGTGTGTGTAGTGTGTGTGTGTGTGTGTGTGTGTGTGTGAGCGTGTGTGTGTAGTGTGTGTTTGACCTTAAAGTCAGTGGACGGTGCTGGAGGTCAGGTGTGTTGGGCTGAGTGTCAGTGTATAACAGAGTAACAGGTAAAAGGACAGGTGTGTGGGGGTACAGAGCGGACAGGTGTGTGGGGTACAGAGCGGACAGGTGTGTGGGGTACAGAGCGGACAGGTGTGTGGGGGTACAGAGCGGATAGGTGTGTGGGGGTACAGAGCGGACAGGTGTGTGGGGGTACAGAGTGGACAGGTGTGTGGGGGTACAGAGCGGACAGGTGTGTGGGGTACAGAGCGGACAGGTGTGTGGGGGTACAGAGCGGACAGGTGTGTGGGGGTACAGAGAGGACAGGTGTGCGGGGTACAGAGCGGACAGGTGTGTGGGGTACAGAGCGGACAGGTGTGTGGGGGTACAGAGCGGACAGGTGTGTGGGGGTACAGAGCGGACAGGTGTGTGGGGTACAGAGCGGACAGGTGTGTGGGGTACAGAGCGGACAGGTGTGTGGGGTACAGAGCGGACAGGTGTGTGGGGGTACAGAGTGGACAGGTGTGTGGGGTACAGAGCGGACAGGTGTGTGGGGTACAGAGCGGACAGGTGTTGGGTACAGAATCAGGACGCTGTCAGTATTAGTTACGGATCTCCGGCTGCAGACTCAGACTGTTTAAAGGTCAGGGGTGAAAATTAAAAGGGCACAGGACCCGACTAATGCCAAAAAATCCACGATGCATCACACATGATAACACAATCTTCATCCATGACCTGAGCCTGGTTCAAACCACACACACACACACACACACACACACACATTTCACACAGAGCTTATACACGTACTTAATGAGGATAATTACTGGAATTTCTTGTCTTTTAAAGCTCCACTAGGTAGGATTGAGATTTTGTGCTCATGGGCTCCCCCTACAGTTGTAGAGTGTAATAAATGTTTCAGGCAGATTTTAGTTTCTCTTTCTCGTTTTCTGTCTTTCATAGACATATTCGGTCCCTTTCCAGCTTCTGCCAGAGTGTCTGTATGTTAGTTTGTAAAGAATGAACCAGTAGTCCTTGTAGAACTGTTAGAACTAAAGGTCGGAAAGCAGGTCGCAGTTCTCGCGAGCGTTGGTCGCGGCCGCCTCTGAAAACTTACAGAGTCTGGTTTGAGCTCAGAGGAGCTCCGGCACAGACACGAGAGCACCGCTATTCCTCCTATTACACCTCAATGCAGCGCTGCAGTGAGTTTCAAGATGTAATTTTACTAATTTAAAAAGATTAAAAAATCAAGGAAATCCTATGTAGTGGGGCTTTAATGTAAAGTTTGAGAGCATCAGTTAAAGTAAAGTAGTGAAGAGGTAGAGTTACAGGTATACAGTGAATAGTGAATATTTGAGTAATGTTCGAATCCAGATTATGAGAAGCAACAACTACTCAACTAAATAAAGAATTAAAAAATGACTTTAAGAAGAAATAAGGTCAGTCAATCTGAAAAGAAGAATTTCAAGAACTTTGAGAGTATAAAACGTTATAATGATGAAACTGATTCCTGTCTTTTGTAAGTAGCACACTTCTAGTATACTTCGATTGATATAAAATATATATTTTAATATACTCTACTACAGTGTTTGGTGTGTTACAAATTTACTTAAATTTTATTAATGTAGTAATTTAATTTACATTCGAAAAATTTGCATGATACATTGTACTTTAAGTGAACTACTGTAACAGCTGTTTTTAACACACTTTGCTAAAAATGTACAAAAGTATATTTGGAAGTTTTAAAATATTTTAGAAGCATATTTAATTACATTAAAAACTAAAAGTGAACTTCATAGCAGTCTATTTTTACACGTTTAAAATACACTATATTGTACTTTTGAAGAAAGCATAATAGTAATGAGCTTTTAATATGTTTTAAGTAAGTACATTCAATTGTTAGTATATTTACAGCATGCTTAGACATTTCTCAATATATTTTAAGGACAATCTTTTTTTCACCATGGAAGAAAATTAAAATACATACATTTAGCCAAAGTTCTCATACTTTTACATACAACCATAAATATTCCACACCTCTTGTGACACAATGTGAGTGTAAAGCTCATTCCCTACCTCTCTGTTCTCTCTTTAAATTTCATTATTCTGTATCAGAGCTGTACTGTGTTCTCCATTAGTCACTGTTCAGTTGCTTTTTCAATATGAGTCTAATTTGCTTTAACAGACGTTAATTCCACTGAATGCATGGAGCAGAAATTAGGCAGGCTTGAGGCTAATTGCTGCCGGGCTTTGATGGATATGTTTCCTCTGGCTGTGGAGCTAATTCAAATCTGCACAGTGTTTGTGTCTCTGTGCTGAAAACGCTGAAGATGTGAGATACAGCAGCGTGTTTATTTTAGCAGAACGTGTCTGAGATTATACTAAACCCCCGTTATAAAAGCACACATGCAGCTCAGATTAATACAAACGTCCATATCAGAACAAGACACGCTGTTTTACTGTCGATACTGCATGAATTGTGTTACTCTCCTACCCAAAATTACGGCAAAAAAAAAAAACAATAAAATAAAAAAATAAAATAAAAATAAATATTAAAAGAATGAGAGACACTAAAAGTACAATACAACAAGGTCACAGATATAAACATTCGTGAGTGCACCAATTTTTCCTATGATGGGAATTAAATGGTCACTAAACCCTAAACTATATATTTTTATTAATATCTGAAATGTGTAACTTATGAAACATAATGAAACCCACCAGTCCTGCTTTATAAACCTTTCTAAAAATGTCCTAACACTTAAAAAAAATAAAGCTTTTATTGTGGTAATTTCCGCCTCTGCAGGGCCTGACTAGGTTCGACTGTGCTATAGGCTATCAGAGGCACACAGCCCCGCCCCTAAACCCATACATCACCCAGTGTCCCTTCCAAACCACTTCTCCCATTTTTTTTTTTTTTTTGCAGTTTTCAGTTTTGAGCTGAGGGAGGAGTCAGCTAAAATCAATGGGGTTAGTCACCCTTTAAAGAGGGAATTACAGTACCAGTATAAACAGAACCTGTATAAACATTAGTGCAAATATAGAGCTATAAAAGCTTAAGACTGGTAAAAAAAAAAACATATAACATAGCTAAAACCATAAGGCTATTATAGGGTCCATTTTTGCACAGTATTTGTGTTTCTGTGCTGAAAACGCTGAAGATGTGAGCCAGAGATTATACTGAACCCACGTTATAAAAGCACACATGCAGCTCAGATTAATACAAACGTCGATATCAAAACGAGCCAAGCTGTTTTATTGTCGATACTGCATTAATTGCTTAACTCTCCTACCCAAAATTACAGCAAAAAAATAAAAAATAAATAAATAAAAGAATAAAATAAAAATAAATCATAAAAAAATAAGAGACACTAAAAGTACAATACAGCAAGGTCACAGATATAAACATTCGTGAGACAATAGTGCAATAAGAGAGTGAGAGTGCACCAATTTTTGCTATGATGGGGGGAATAAAGTGTCACTAAACCCTAAACTATATTTTTAAATTAATATCCATAATATGTTCAATTAACGTAATGAAACATACCATTCATACTTTAATAACTTTTCCTAACCTTTAAAAAACGCTTTTCTTGCTCATAATGGCTATTATAGGGTCTGCAAATCAGTATACAGCCAACATACAGACGTCCTATCAAATGCCAACTCATCCTTAACTAATCCCCATCTTATCCTTAACTAATCCCCAACTCATCCCCAAATAATGCACACCTCATCTTCAACTCATCCCCAAATAATGCACACCTCATCCTCAACTCATCCCCAAATAATGCACACCTCATCCTCAACTCATCCCCAAATAATGCACACCTCATCCTCAACTCATCCCCAAATAATGCCCACCTCACCCTCAACTCATCCCCAAATAATGCCCACCTCACCCTTAACTCATCCCCAAATAATGCCCACCTCACCCTTAACTCATCCCCAAATAATGCCCACCTCACCCTCAACTCATCCCCAAATAATGCCCACCTCACCCTTAACTCATCCCCAAATAATGCCCACCTCACCCTTAACTCATCCCCAAATAATGCCCACCTCATCCTCAACTCATCCCCAAATAATGCCCACCTCATCCTCAACTCATCCACAAATAATGCACACCTCATCCTCAACTCATCCCCAAATCATGCCCACCTCATCCTCAACTCATCTCCAAATAATGCACACCTCATCCTCAACTCATCCCCAAATAATGCCCACCTCACCCTTAACTCATCCCCAAATAATGCACACCTCATCCTCAACTCATCCCCAAATAATGCACACCTCATCCTCAACTCATCCCCAAATAATGCACACCTCATCCTCAACTCATCCCCAAATAATGCCCACCTCATCCTCAACTCATCCCCAAATAATGCACACCTCATCCTCAACTCATCCCCAAATAATGCCCACCTCACCCTTAACTCATCCCCAAATAATGCCCACCTCACCCTTAACTCATCCCCAAATAATGCCCACCTCACCCTCAACTCATCCCCAAATAATGCACACCTCATCCTCAACTCATCCCCAAATAATGCACACCTCATCCTCAACTCATCCCCAAATAATGCCCACCTCACCCTTAACTCATCCCCAAATAATGCCCACCTCACCCTTAACTCATCCCCAAATAATGCCCACCTCACCCTTAACTCATCCCCAAATAATGCCCACCTCACCCTCAACTCATCCCCAAATAATGCACACCTCATCCTCAACTCATCCCCAAATAATGCACACCTCATCCTCAACTCATCCCCAAATAATGCCCACCTCACCCTTAACTCATCCCCAAATAATGCCCACCTCACCCTTAACTCATCCCCAAATAATGCACACCTCATCCTCAACTCATCCACAAATAATGCACACCTCATCCTCAACTCATCCCCAAATCATGCCCACCTCATCCTCAACTCATCTCCAAATAATGCACACCTCATCCTCAACTCATCCCCAAATAATGCCCACCTCACCCTTAACTCATCCCCAAATAATGCCCACCTCATCCTCAACTCATCCACAAATAATGCACACCTCATCCTCAACTCATCCCCAAATAATGCACACCTCATCCTCAACTCATCTCCAAATAATGCACACCTCATCCTCAACTCATCCCCAAATAATGCCCACCTCATCCTCAACTCATCCCCAAATAATGCCCACCTCATCCCCAACTCATCCCCAAATAATGCCCACCTCATCCTCAACTCATCCCCAAATAATGCCCACCTCATCCTCAACTCATCCCCAAATAATGCACACCTCATCCTCAACTCATCCCTTTTTATATAGCTATTTCAGGAGGTCCTATTCTATTGGCAGTACTTCTCTTCTACAGGAAAAAGACAAGCTTGTTTATGTGCATTTGTACATCTGTGTCAGTAACGGGTGCAGCTTAAAGTAACTGAATGTATTTATTATAGCGGTGTTCACAAACATGTAGACACACTGTAATACTCTTCTGAAATCTTTTATGACCTCTTGTGGTTCATTAATGTTATTGCACACAACACACACAAATACACACACATTGGAAAAAATAAGAGAGCTCTTAAAAATGATGAGTTTCTTTGATTTTACCAAATTAAAAACCTCTGGAATATAATCAAGAGGAAGATGGATGATCACAAACCATCAAACCACCAAACTGAACTGCTTGAATTTTTACACCAGGAGTAAAGCAGCATAAAGTTATCCAAAAGCAGTGTGTAAGACTGGTGGAGGAGAACATGATGCCAAGATGCATAAAAACAAAACTGTGATTAAAAACCATCAGGGTTATTCCACCAAATATTGATTATTTCTGAACTCTTAAAACTTTATGAATATGAACTTTTTGTTTTCTTTGCATTATTTGAGGTCTGAAAGCTCTGCATCTTTTTTGTTATTTCAGCCATTTCTCATTTTCTGTAAATAAATGCTCTAAATGAGAATATTTTTATTTGTAATTTGGCTGCTGATGAAGAGGCAGCATGCTTTGAGGACAGATCTGAATACTCTTGGTATTTTGCTTTTTTTTTTAAATATTTTTTTATTTCTTAATGAATAAAAATAGATTTTTAATTTATTATTTGTGCACTTATTTCCAACAAAATGCCCTAAAATATTGCAATCTTACTTTAGGGCCACGTCGCCCACCCCTAACCCAAAGTCATTTTGGTCCATTTTGTTAAAAATTGGAGGTAAAAAAAAAAACACAAACGTGATCTACGCAGTTTCTGCAGGATAGTGACGGTGAGCTGATGTACGCAGATTTTCAGTTTGATATAAATCCATTTCATTCGTTAAAAAATGAAAAGCATGTGAGATTTTACCTTCTGATACTGTTCCTCTGGTCGGCTGGCTTCTGAAAGAAGATAACGCTGTTTCTCTGAGTCGGACGTGCCGTTCCATATCTCACTGAGCTGCTTCACTATATCGCCTATGAGAAATGACATGAGAAATAAAAACAACAAGACAAAGAAAATTAAAAATGAGGTGCATTAAAAACTAAAGAAAAAAATAAAACAACAATAATGAAAATACAAATAAAGTAAGATAATAAGATAAGGTAAAACCAAATAAAAATTGCAGTGCTCTATAGTTAAAAAGCACAAGAAAAAAGTAGAGTTTTTAACCTGGATTTGAACACTTTTACATTTGGGGCATTTCTAATATTTTCTGGTAGTCTGTAACTGGAACAGAATATGGATCACTCCGGGTTTATTAGAGCGTTTTCACACCTGTAGTTGTGAAAGTGTCTATGGTCCGGATCAGTTGATGAGTTTTTCATTTATTTGGAGCTTCAGTTTCTCCCTCTGTTTGGTTTGTTTTCACACAGGCATAAAAACCTAAACGCACCAAAATACGCACCAATAAACCACGTGTACACGTGAGCACATCGTCTTCTCTGATTGGTCAGAGCTGTTTTAGCTAAATACAGTGTTTGTTAATAGCTGCGGTAATCAGCATCATCTGCTTAATATATCAGATTAAACTGCTCTTTATCAGCAGTGTAGCGCTAATAAAAGGAGTATATTTGATATCTGGGTCGGATCGAGACCGGATCACGTTCACACCATAAGAGAACCAGAGCTCCAGAGTTCGATTGGGACAGAGAATCCTCTCCTCTAGCAGGTCTCAGTCTGGTTGTTTTAATCTGAACCTGAGAGTGATTACTGTTTTTACACCTGATCAATCAAACCGCACTAATGGTTCTTCTTCTTCTTCTTTTCCTTTTGGATTTTTGGCAGTTGGCAGACCAACAATAGGTGCAGTACCGCCCCCTACTGAGCTGGAGTGTGAAGTCCGACTTCAGAAGTGCTGTACAAACAGTAATCAAAGTGGAAAATTAAAATAATAATAATAATAATAATAAAAGGAAAGAAAAGAAAATCTATATGTGCTTATATAAACCAGTTGACCATAGAAATGTAAATACATACAGATTTGTGAACTTATTCTACAGGGTCTCTACAGAGACGCAGTGTTGCAAATTTAGCGACTTTTCAGACCCTCTAGAACAGGGGTGTCCAAACTTTTTTTGTTGGGGGCCAGAAGGAGAAATAGAGTCCCATGCTTTAGCATTAGCTTAAAATTAGCATTTTATTCATTACGACTCTGGTAATTCAGAGGATCCAGTGATGTTCAGGAGGTAAATGTACACAAATGTGGGCATAAACAACATGGTGCCGACTACAAAAGACCACACAACTTTAGTGGTCTATTAGAAAAAAAATAGAGTTTTGCTGGAACACACAAGCAGCAAGCTGATTGGCTGTTTTTGCTGAGAGGCGGGACTTTATCCAGGTTTGGGCTTCATGATTAGCATTACGAGAATAGCCATTTATACTCCAGTCAGTGGCCTTCCTCTTCATCATTAAAGAGGCACTAAACCATAAACCAGATTTTTTTTTTTTACATTAATAGCTGAATTATGTTCCTTAAAAGTAATAAAACAAAACAGTCCTCCTTAAAAATTTTATAAACATTTCCTTATCTTTAAGAAACTCTTTTATTGTGGTAATTTCTGCCTCTGCAGCGCCCTCTCAGGTTTAACTGTGCTACTATAGGCGAGGATGATGTTTCCGTGCACTTTGGTACGCAGTCACATAACAATATGCAAATCAATCAATCAATTAATTAATTAATCAATCAATCAATAATCCCACTCACTTGGGGACATCCAACCATCTGCATCTCACTGCTAACAGAGGCACACTGCTCAGCCCAGTCATCTCTCCTTCCTGCCCCTCCCCTAAACCCATACATCATCCAGAGCCCCTCCCAAACATTTTTCAAATTAAAGCTGAGGGAGGAGTCAGCTAAAATCATGGGGTTTAGTGCACCTTTAATAACAAGGTCTCATAGGGTTTATTCAATTTTGCTAACAGAGCTTAAACAATATATATTTTCAATATATTTTGAGACAGCTATAGTACAGTGAAAATCTCACTCTGTTGCGATTCCAATATAATGAATAAATATTGAAATAAATATTGCAATATAATTTTTTCTATAATATAGTGCAGCCCTACTTCAAAACTCATAAATAAAGGACATAATGTTTCGGCCAACAAAAAACACAGGAATCATACAGTTATACATATTTTATAGATCAGTTTACCTTTTTATTTAGGACGATTATACAAAAAAATATTTACAGAGCATTAATAAAATCAAAGAACATAAAGAATCACCGACATACAAATTATAGACTTTATTTTACTTTTCTTAAATCTTACAAAACTGTATATATTAAGCAATATTTAAAAGTAAAATTTAAAAGCTTGTTGTGGAACGTCTCACGTCTTCTTTATATCACAATATTTAAATCAATCGTAGCAATGCTGAAACGTGACCAATTACACACAGTGTACCGTTCATCTATAATCAATGATCAGATCACTAAAAATAGTGATTTCTTTGCACAAGTAACTCTATGCCCCCATCACTCGCACTGTGGTCTGTTGGGAGCATCGGCTAAACACGTTTTATTTCAGAAAATGCTGTGGGTAAATGGAGACGGACTATTTGACAAAAGTTTGAATTTGTAATAATGTTTCACTACAACCCAAATCCACTAAATCCTAAAACATATATATTTTTATTAATATCTTAAATGTGTTTTTTTAAGTATTAAAACATAACAGTCCTGTTTAATAATTTGTATAAACATTTCCTAACACTGCTCAGCCCAATCGGCTCTTCCTCCTGCCCCGCCCCTAAACCCATACATCACTTAGTAAAGTGTACCAAAGTACCCCCTTTTAGTCAGCGTTGAGTCAGCTAAAATAAGAAATCAGGGGGGTTTGTTACTATTTAAGAAACCCTAGATAAGAACAAATGAGTGTGTGTGTGTTTGTGTGAAATCTTAGTAACACAACATTATCAAAAATAATTTCTTTCCTTAAAAAGTACATTAAGAGTTAGAAAACACAGTGAAATCTAAAGGCACATATTATAGTTAATAATATTTATGTATGGTCTAGGGATGTAACGATACGTGTATACTTTCCGAACTGTCAAGGTACGCGGGTCACGGTTCGGTTCACGTAAAAACGCACGCAGAATACCCGGTACACAGGCTGAAGCACGCAGGCAGAGACAGCGCACGCAGAAACGTGGATCATTCAAACTGTCCACAACCGTCGCTGCCCTGCCATAGGAAACTAATGATCACCCTGTTGCTTTCCAGTGTGAACGCAGGGTTAGGCGCTCGTACTGTCTCTCTCTCTCTCACTCTCTCTCTCTCACTCTCTATTTCGTTTGGGCCGTCTGTCTGTGTCTGTCCCTCTCTCTTTTGCTTGGCCTGTCTGTTTGTCTCTCTATCTCTCTCTTTTGCTTGCGCTGTCTGTCTCTCTTTTTTACTCGCGCTGTCTGTCTGTCTCTCTCTTTCGCTCATGTCATTTGTCTGTCTGTCTCTCTCTCTCTTTTGCTTGCGCCGTCTGTTTGTCTGTCTCTCTCTTTTGCTCGCACCGTCTCTCTTTTGCTTGCACCGTCTGTCTGTCTGTCTCTCTCTTTTGCTCGCGCTGTCTCTCTTTTATCTGTCTGTCTCTCTCTCTCTCTTTTGCTTGCACTGTCTGTCTGTCTGTCTCTCTCTCTTTTGCTTGCACCATCTGTCTGTCTCTCTCTCTCTTTTTCTTGCACTGTCTGTCTGTCTGTCTCTCTCTCTTTTGCTTGCGCTGTCTGTCTGTCTCTCTTTTTTGTTTGGGTTTTCTGTCTGTCTGTCTGTCTCTCTCTTTTGCTTGTGTCATCTGTCTGTCTCTCTCACTTTTGCTCGCCCTGTCTGTTTCTCTATCTCTCTCCCTCTCTTTCACTTGCGCTGTCTGTCTGTCTCTCTCTCTTTTGCTCATGCTGTGTGTCTGTCTGTCTCTCTCTCTCTTTTGCTCGTGCTGTCTTAGTCTGTCTTAGCTGTCTCTCTCTCTGAGATATTATAATACAGTAAAAAATCTCTAGTCTGCCAGATCTAAACCACACTGCACTATTATTACTGCTCCCTCACAATAATAGAGATATTCTCACACAAAAAATAAATCATGATTTTAAGTCATTTTTAAGTAATTTTTAAGTTATTGACACCACTAATATAATTAAATTAAGCTAATCTAAAGCTGATATTTCTTTAAAAAAAACCTCAAACACTGAAATGCATCCAGTAATATGCTAAAGAATACATGTTTGTAGTTTAAGCAGTTTTAGTTAAAGTAATGCTGTAGTGAACCCTGGTTTCAAGCATTTAATAAAAGAGCTTTTTTACACCAAATGAACCAAAAACACACCGATCCGTGGGGTTTATACTGAGGTGTGAATCAAACCATGACGTTTCTGTACCATTACTCCTCTATTATGGTCAGTATTCTAACTCTCTTACAGAACCTGAAACCTGTTCTGTACTATACTGTACCAGACCTTCTGCTTCAGTTTAATACAGGAGGACAAAATATCCTGAACCCGTAATAAACAGGGGACACGCAGTGATAACAGGTTAATCCCTCCTGCTGTACTATACTGGTTTATTTAGTTTAATTTGGTATATAAATGTATAAATGTGTTATACAGTGGTGTGCATGGCTGTTCCTCCCATATCTGAGGATGAGGAGAGCGAGCGGGATGAAGACGCCTCCCTCTGCAGCTCTTCCACTCTTCTCTGAAGCTCCGCCCTCATCAACAACAGCTCCTTCATATGGTGGTGAACGGGCACCTAAAACACAACAATATATATATATATATATATATATATATATAACATATATAATAATAACATTTTATATTCATTTTATATTAAATTTACAATCATCAATGAAATCATAAACAGGTACTGTAAAAAATGAAGAGATCACTTCAGTTTCTGAATCAGTTTCTCTGATTTTGTTATTTTTAGGTTTATGTTTGAGTAAAATGAACGTTTTAGTGAGAGGGCAACGCAGAGGCAAAAAATAAATAAATGCAGTAAAAGCGTTTTTTAAAGGTTAGGAAATGTTTATAAAATTTGAAGCAGAACTGGTGCGTTTCATTACATTAAAGGAACACATTTCAGCTATTAATGGAAATAAATATGGTTTATGGTTTAGTGCCTCTATTAGTTAATTTTTCACTGCAAAAAAAAACTCTTTGCAAGTGAAATGATCTGATTTCAAGGCAATAAATCATTATTTTTTTCTCTTTTAATAATTGTTGTCTTCGTAAGCATTGTGTAAGTGCACAATTGTTTTACTTAGTTTAGGAATAATGATTTTATTATTATTATTATGATTATATAAGCGCAAAAAATCAACACTTAAAGCCCCACTAGGTAGGATTTCCTTGATTTTTGATCTTTTTAAAGAAGTAAAATTACAGCTTGAAACTCACTGCAGCGCTGCATTGAGGTGTAAGAGGAGGAATAGCGGTGCTCTCGTGTCTGTGCCGGAGCTCCTCTGAGCTCAAACCAGACGACCAACGCTCGCGAGAACTGCGACCTGCTTTCCAACCTTTAGTTCTAACAGTTCTACAAGGACTACTGGTTCATTCTTTACAAACTAACATACAGACACTCTGGCAGAAGCTGGAAAGAGACCGAATATGTCTGTGAAAGACAGAAAACGAGAAAGAGAAACTAAAATCTGCCTGAAACATTTATTACACTCTACAACTGTAGGGGGAGCCCACGAGCACAAAATCTCAATCCTACCTAGTGGAGCTTTAAGTTATTCTGATCCTTGTGTCCAAATTTAAGCCAGAAAATACGGGATTGTTGCTCGATTTAAGTCTTACTTTATTCATTTTGAGACTTTGTGATTATGGCTTATTTTAAGTAATCTTATTTAAAACATTTGCTCACCCCAATGGCAGATTTTTATTTTGCTTAATTCATGTATATACAGCTCTGGAATAAATTAAGAGATTTCAGTTTCTGAACCAGTTTCTCTGATTTTGCTATTTATAGGTTTATGTTTGAGTAAAATGAACATTGTTGTTTTATTCTATAAACTACAGACAACATTTCTCCTAAATTACAAATAAAAATATTCTCATTTAGAGCATTTATTTACAGAAAATGAGAAATGACTGAAATAACAAAAAAGATGCAGAACTTTCAGACCTCAAATAATGCAAAGAAAACAAGTTCATATTCATAAAGTTTTAAGAGTTCAGAAATAATCAATATTTGGTGGAATAAACCTGGTTTTTAATCACAGTTTGTTTCATGCATCTTGGCATCATGTTCTCCTCCACCAGTCTTACACACTGCTTTTGGATAACTTTATGCTGCTTTACTCCTGGTGTAAAAATTCAAGCAGTTCAGTTTGGTTAGATGGCTCGTGGTCAGCACTGACCTGAGGTCTGGTTCGGGGGCTCCAGCGTACGTAGTAGCTCACCCAGAGCTCCAGGTTCCTCAGGCTGGCCACCGGGTACAGCACATGATGCTCACAGTTCACATACAGCGGGTTGGAGAAGTCCTCCACCTGACTGTTTATATACGACCACAGAGACACAGTCTTACTGAACACTTCCTGCAGAAACACACACACACACACAGACACACAATATTAACCATAGACACAGATAAGGATATATCTATACAGTAGGAGTTTCACGATTCTCTAAATCCTCGATTTGATTTGATTTCCGATTTTAGGGTCACGATTCGATTTGATTCTCGATTCTTGATTTTCTTTTTTTACAGCAGAGAGGCCTATGCCAGTTTTAGATTAGTCTATGGTCAGTCATTGGTTTGATTCATCAAATTTACAATATCTTATTTCAGAAGGTGGGCTTGATATAAGTGATGCAAAGTGATACAAGTGATCTGTAATACACCACATTAAAATAATTTAATTAAGATATATATGTAATGCCATCTAGTGGCTTTTTTTGGTAGCAGCAGTGTGCACTATTAAAACAGCAATGTGCAACATAACAAAATATATAATAAAAAATACAGGAACAGTCATGTACAAAATAATAGAACAATTAGAGCCTTAACAAACTGAACTCTATCCTACTATAACAGTTAAACATGAAAAATAAGACTTTAAGACTTTTTCAGTCTCTGAGAATGAGAAGTTTTTTCTTTAATAAAGATATATTACTAACTTTATCTGAGAGAAAGATGCTCCTTAAGGTACCAAAACTATTAACATATTTGAGGCTAGACAAAACAACTGTTACTTTTATATTTTCTTTAAGTTTTTCTTTAAGAAGATGAGAATGTCCACATTCTCTGGAGAAAGAGCTGCTCTTTCAGCAGTCACAATGTCCGCGGCGTCGCTACAGTGTGCTGCGCCATTAGCGTAGCTTAGAGGGAGGGATCGTCCATCCTCTTTTTGACTTCGAGGCTTCAGACCATTATATAATTTCGATCGATTTCGATAAAATATCAAAATCGTGACACCCCTAGTAATATGCATCATTATTTGTAAGCCACTTTGAATTAAAGTGCTAAATGTAATGTAACGTAATAAAAACAATTAATCCGCAAAGGTTTTTTTAGATGAATCGTGCGCATTTACACATTATCACATTAACAATGGGACTAATATGCTAAAAGTAGAGATTGAGAAGGTGATAATGAAGATGATTTTTACAGCACTGTAGTTCATCACTGTTTATTGGGTGTGTTTAGTAAATTGAGGTGAGTTTTTACCTTTGAAACTCGTTCCTGTTCGCTGTTGTAGAGAAATGTCCCAAACAGGCAGCTGTAGAGATGATCCAACATGGTAATGAGAAACAGCTCATTGAACTCAAACGCTGAGGGGAACTGATGAGAGAAAAACACTGGCTGACCAATCAGAGCACACCAATTAACCCATACACTCAAAATCTGAAATATTCATTCATTCATTCATTTATATATTCATTTATTCATTCGTTCATTTCAATATTTATTTATTCATTTATTTACTCATTTGTTTATTTTTTGTTTGTTTGTTTTGTTTTAAGATTTTTAGGTTGACGGGCGATAAAAAAAAGCAATTTATTGCATGTTCTGTGATTTGAATTAATATAAATAACTTGCATTTAAACTGTACATTTCAGATTAATTTTATCATTTTTCTATGAGCAAATGAATGAATTAATTAATAATTATCTATATAGACTTAAAATCTCCCTATAATGAACAGATGCTGTAAATACTGTATATCTCTTACAACCTAAATATTTAAAAAAACTATTATGGCAGATGCTCACACATGATATAGGTTATTTGCACTACTCATATGATATGTCTTAAATAATTACTACACTCTTATGCATTCTTTTTTTACATTAACAGCAGAAATACGTTGCTCTATGACAGTGAAATATACCATGTATATTCTTTACTATCTGCCCTGGGGCTTTTATTATGAAGTCCAAAATGAAGGACAAGCCATAATGTCTAGCAAGCAGTTAATCGGCGATGCTAATTTTCTTCATCTGTGTTTTTTCTCCATTGTGGAAATGATAAGTCCTTTATAAGATTTATAACAAAGTCAAAAAGGCAATCAATAATCTATAATTTATGTAACACAAGAAAATAATACCTACCTGTCTGGTCATTTGCCAAACACAGTCTATAAACTGCACAAACAGAGGAGAGCGCTCCGAGTTAGCATGGTTCTGATCGCCGTGCCCGACACGCTGAGGAGCAAGAAATAATCAGCACATAATTAGCATAATTAGCGTAATTAGTAATTAATGGTTATTTTATTATTTCTTATTTTTCCCATTTTCTCCCAATTTAGCTAGTACAATTTTCTCACTTATTTAGCTTCTATTCTATATGTGTATATCCCCCTATCACTAGTGATTTCACAAGAAGGCTAGCACACGCCTCCGCCAACACATGTGAAGTCAGACTCCGCCTCTTTTTGAACCTCTTTAGCCGAGTAGCATCACAGCGCTAACGCTCGGAGGAATGGGCAGCGACTCGGTTCTGATACCTCAGCTCACAGACGCAGCCTTGTGCTGATCCCACCCAGAGAGAGAAAGCAAGGCCAACTGTGCTCTCTCGGGGCACCGGCAGCTGATGGCAAGCTGCATGACTGGGATTCGAACCAGCGGTCTCCCAACCACTTTGCACCCAAGTAATGGTTATTTCAATTAAAGACTAATTACTTTATAGAAATAACAAACGGAGGCATTAGTAGTATGATTGTACTGTAGTGTCGTTAGATTCCACCGTTCTGATTGGATGCTAACCGAGGCAAAGCGATGTCCAAAGCTGAGCCACTCCTTCTCCAGCAGGACCTGGAAGCCCCTGAGCGAGCGGTAGTACGAGTCCAGCATCAGCATGGCCAGAGAGGTGAGCTGTGCGGTCCGGTCCCACCCGTCGCTGCAGTGGACCACCACCGAGGTCTTCCCCGACTCGATCCGGTCCGCGATCCGCACGGCGCCGGCCAGCAACAGCTGCACACAACAAGCATTCAGTTATAAGAGAGCTTTAGAACTATAAGATGCACTTAAAATACTTTCATTTCCCCCAAAATCATCAGAGCTCCTTATAATCTGGTGCTCCTTATGTATGAATTCTATCAGTCAGGTATTAAGGAGCAGTAAAGACACTCCACTGAAGTACAGAGTTATACAGGAGATTCAGTTTAGTTCTCCAGCAGTATTAGCGTAAGCCACGAACCGCACTAAGCATTAGCTCTTTGGCCACCCAGAGCCACTAAACCCGGCTAGCACTGCTGGAACAGCATTAGCATACCCGCTAGCGGTTAGCCGCTGAGGCTAACCCTCCAACTTTAGTGGAAATCTGTAAATCTAAGGTTTCTGTAAATAAATGGAAGTGCTTTACTCACCCAAATAAACTAAAGTTTTCAGGAGAAAAATCTGTGTAGATTAACATTCAGCACTCGTTTAAACTTAAAAAAAATGTTGTTTTTTTATTACAGATCTCCTACTATCTGAGCTATGCTGATCTAAACCTCCTGCTATTACTTTATTACAATTACGTGTATTACTATTATTATCTAATGCACTCATTTTAATGTTATTTTTTTATCTGGTGTCCCTACAGTTTCACTCTCAAGTTACTGTCGTTCCTTTTGTCCAACTGCAATAATACATATGCTGCTCCTGTATATACTTCATATACTCACATTATTACCCTTGCTTACTTTTGCCATATCATATCATATGCAGTAATTAAGTTTTAATTTCATTTTGTTGCAGTGTTCTTGTGTATTCTTGATTTTTTTTTTTTATTCAGTGTTTTGTCATCTATACCATTAAATATATTGATATTATTTTAGGGCCATATCGTCCACCCCTACTTCTATCACAATAACTGCAGAAGAAACGGTGGACAAACTCCTTTTTAAGAAGTGTACAGTCCCAGACCCTCACCCGGATGTACTCCAGCCAGTGAGTGGCGTCTACAGAGGAAAACCAGCGCTGCTCGTCTATAGCAGGATACACCACCTCCTTCAGCTTCCGCAGGGATTCCCTCATCACGTGAATGTTGGGAATCTCCAGGAAGTTCAGCTCCACATTAGGATAAAAACTCTCGTTCTCATAACCGCCGTCTTTAGCCTGTTAGAGAAAAACATCAATCACAATCACTGTGCTTCTGTCTGCAACCGTTTACATACAGTATACTGTTATAATCTAATAATACGCAATGATATTAGTATTATTCATATAGAAAGAACATTGCTTTATAACTTTATAACATGTACTTATTGTAGTTCAGGAGAGTGAAATGTCAAACTGAGCTGTCATAGTAAAACATACTGCATTTCGCCACTGTACTGTATTTTTCGCACTATAAGGCGCATATAAAACCCTTTAATTTCCCCCAAAATCATCAGAGCTCCTTATAATCCGGTGCTCCTTATGTATGAATTCTATCAGTCAGGTATTAAGGAACAGTAAAGATACTCCACTGAAGTACAGAGTTATACAGGAGTTTCAGGAGTTTTAGTTCTCCAGCAGTATTAGCTTTATCCGCTAACCACAGCGCTAAGTATATTGGCCTGTAGTCTGCACGTTTACTGTGTTAAAACAAGCTACGTGGGATAAACCACTAGCTAATATCACCCTGGCTTACTGAAACACTCAGGGTTCCGCAGTATAGCGCTGTCAGGTGCCTAGCGCTAGCAGTTAGCTGCTAAAGCTAATGCTGAAGCACCCAGCCTTAGTGTAAATTTGGAAATCTAAGCTCTTTACTTGCCCAAAATAAACAGTTTTCAGGAGAGAAATCTTTGTAGATTAACATCAAGCGCTCGTTTAACTTTAAAAGACATTTAAAAGAAAATTAGCTTTACTTAACTTAGCTTAGCTTTACAGGTCTGCGACACCCCTGTTCCTTACTAGCGTCGCATAATGCGCCTTATGTATGAAAACAGACCAGAAAATAAGACATTTACTGATAGTGCACCTTATAATCCGATGCTCCTTATGTATGAATTCTATCAGTCAGGTATTAAGGAACAGTAAAGACACTCCACTGAAGTACAGAGTTATACAGGAGTTTCAGGAGTTTTAGTTCTCCAGCAGTATTAGCATTAGCCGCTAACCACAGCGCTAAGTATATTGGCCTGTAGTCTGCACGTTTACTTTGTTAAAACAAGCTACGTGGGATAAACCACTAGCTAATATCACCCTGGCTTACTGGAACACTCAGGGTTCCGCAGTATAGCGCTGTCAGGTGCCTAGCGCTAGCGGTTAGCTGCTAAAGCTAATGCTGCTGCACCCAGCCTTAGTGTAAATCTGGCTTTACTCACCCAAATAACAGTTTTTTTAAGAGAAATCTTTGTAGATTAACATCAAACGCTTGACTCGTTTAACTTTAATAGACATTTAAAAGAAAAGTAACTTTACTTAACTTAGCTTAGCTTTACAGGTCTGCGAAACCCCTGTTCCTTACTAGTGTCGCATAATGCGCCTTATGCATGAAAACAGACCAGAAAATAGACATTTACTGATAGTGCACCTTATAATCTGGTGCACCTTATAGTGCGAAAAATACGGTATATTCATTTTTGTGGATTTTTTTAGTTTACGACTTAATTTGAACACAAAAACAGGGTCCCTTACACTGTGTGCAAATCTCTTAATGAATGGACCAATTTTTTTGTCAAATTCCATTTTATTTTGTTCTGTTTTAATAGGTTTAAAAAATGTAACAAAAAATGTAAGCAAACGACAACTCTGTATATGCTGACACTGCTGCAATTACATTTAGAAATAGCTAAATTTTCGGCTAAACAATATTACGGGCACATATTTTGTAATTATAATTAAAAGGACAATTTTATTAATATTAATTAATATACATTTTTAGGGTATTTATTCATTTTTAGGGTTAACAGACTGATAAAAACGCTAAATGCTATCTCTCACCTTGTTGGTGTCGGCGACGCTGCTCTGCCGGGCGTCGTAGATGCAGAGTTTGTGAGACTGGGCGTTGGCGTCCAGGACGGTCTGCAGGTATCTCTCGTCCTCTCGGCAGCGCCGGTCCGATGGACCCACCTGCGGCTGCCCACAGCGCACGATCGCCGCCTGACTCTCAGGATGAATCCACGATAACACCTGACCAACACCAGAGACACCAGAGCAACCACCCAACACCAAAAAATTAATTATCATCCATTTGATACAAAATTTCACCAAGTTTAACCCCAGTGTCCTTCTGTAATACTGCATGCTTTTATTTAGTGATGTTAACACAGCTCACGTTCAGAAGGTAGATTACTTCTTATTTATGCTAAAACTCTCACTCTCTCTCTGTCTCTCTTTCTCTTTCTCCTTCCTGCCTCTCACTTTCTCCTCTCTCCTCTTACTTTCTCTATTTATCTCTTACACTTTTTCTGTTCCTCCCTCCGTCTCTCTCTCACACACTTTCTCCTCTCTCTCTCTTTCCGTTTCTCCCTCCCTCTCTCTCTGTCTCTCTCTCACTTTCGACTGCCTGTCTCTCTCACTCTCCATTCTCTCTATCTTTGTTTCTCTCTCTATCTCTTTCTCTCTCTCTCTTTCTGTTTCTCTCTCTCCTCCCTGTCTCTCTCTCTCTCACATTTTTTCTCCCTGTCTCTCTCTCTCTCTCTCTCTCTCTCTCTCTCTCTCCTCCCTGTCTCTTTGTCTCTCTCACTTTCTCCTGCCTGTCACTCTCATTTTCAATTTAAAAGTAGCTTTATTGGCATGAATTGCAATTAACAACTTTTGCCAAAGCAATGAAACAAGAAGTTAATATACAAAAAATAAAAAAAATAAAAAATATATATAACAATATATATACAAACATACACACACATACATTAACACATCTTACATATAAAAGTAAATCCTATAAATAAACAATAAAAAGATAAATGAATAAGATATTAATAACAGTGTTATATGTTGTAATTATTTAAGAAGAGTTGTGATTAGATTGTTGATTAAGCTGATTTCTGTGGTGATGTAGAGCTGAGATGTATTTGGCTGATAGTGTTATGGTCTCAGCTTCTTCTCCGAGAACCACTCTCTCTTTGTTTCTCTTTCTTTCTGTTTCTCTCTCTTTCTCTTTTTGTTTCTCTCTCTCCCTCTTTCTCAGTTTACGATATAAGTCGATCAGATCTGCTTACTTGCAAAATTTCCTATTTATTATTTGTGTTGCAGCAAAGAATAAAATCTTTTAAAGGTTCCTTCTCTATAAAACTACTTACCATCAAACCCAATAATTAATCTATACTATAATATATGCTGTTTATTTATTGTCATAGCTTACTCTGTTTTTATGTGTCTTATTTATTATTTATTGCATGTATCTTTTTTGTTTTACATTGTTCATTCAGGTGTGTGTTTTTCTTTCTCTTGTTCATTTGTTTCTCTTTTTCATTCTCATGTTTTCATGGGTGATGATTTTATATGAATTTATTTCCTTGTAAAGAAGTAAAATGTAAACAATCATGATTAATCATTAATTTTTTAATGATATATACTTTGTTAAAAATCATCAGATCATTAGATCAGGCTGTTGTTCTGCAGGTGATGATACTCACTGGGAAGCGACGCTTGGCTCGAAACGCCGCCACTCGCTTCAGCTCGTCCTCACTGATACTGGCGGGAAGAACCAGCAGCGCCGGATACGTCTCACACACCTCATAACTACTGTTAATCTTACTGATCAACCAGCTCTCGTTCGGTAGACCCTACAGAACACACACACACACACATACACATCTGAATCAACAAAAGTATCTCCATTTATTACTCTGTAGGTAAAAGTATATTTGAGATACTTGAGTTTAATAAAATACTTCTGTAGGAACTGTTGAAGAATCAACTCAATCTTTTCACTCTTTAAGTAAAAGTGTTTAAAAAAGTACTGGGGCACTGAGTGGTCCAGCGGTCTAAAGAGCTGCCACTATGAGCAGGAGGTCGCATGTTCAAATCCCGCTCATGCAGCTTTACCATCAAGCTGCCGGCGCTCAGATGGAGCAAAACTGTCCCTGCTCCCTCCAGGTGGGTACAGTACAGTAGATGGCGCTCTCTCCCCACATCACTCCTAGGGTGATGTCTGCAGCACAGGGCGTCTGTGAGCTGATGTATCAGAACCGAGTCGCTGTGCTGCTTTCTTCCTCCGAGCGTTAGCGCTGTGATGCTACTTGAAGGAGGCGTGTGCTAGCCTTCACCCTCCTGGTGTTGGAGTATCACTAGTGATACATCCTAATGTGATACATACACTAGTGATACATCCTAATGAGGGGGGTGGGTAATTGGCTGTGCTAAATTGGGGAGAAAATGGAAAAATCCTAAAATAAAATTATAAAAAAAAAAAGTACTGGTTTCAAAACTACTTAAAGTATAAAATTAAGAATAACGTAATGGTAAAAATCCCAGACTGAAAACTAGAAGTGAAATGATTACTCGAGTAATTTGAGTTACTCGACTAAAAAAATGGATAGATTAATTTTCTGTGCCTCGAAGAATTGTTTAATTAATTTTTAAATGCAGAGCACAGAATTTAGCGAGGACTTTTAATGTGAAACAGTGCTCTTAGCGTTACGTCACCCACAAACAGGAAGCAGGAAGTGGACGAGGAGGCGGAGGTTTTTGGAGCGGAGTGAGCAGGTAAATTTAACTTATAATAAATCAATAAGATTAACATTAATGTACCTTATTAACAGAACGACAGCGCTGTGGAGTACTGTGCTGATTATTATTAATACTGTATACTATGTGTGTGTGACTTAGTGGTAAAAGAATTTAGCGAGTTTACCCAAAACGTCTCTGCAGTTTACAAGCTGAGAAGCACAACATAAAGCCAATGTTAATGCTTTTATTATTTAATTATTGATTAATGCCCTATATTTTTGATACTTACAAGAAATCGTAAGTTAAAATAATTTAACTTAGTTTATTAAATTATTAATTATTAAATTATTACTTGTGGTATTTTATGTCTATTTTATGTTTTATTTATTTTTATTTTTATTTTATTTTATTTGTGTTTGGAAATGTATGTTCTGAATAAAAAAAAATCAACCAATTAGTTGTTCATTATTAAGTGAAATGTATTGTTTTCTCTTGTGTATTTTTTAATTGCTTTTTACGCAAGCAAATATGTTTTATTCGATTACTCGATTAATCGAAACGATTTTCCAGTAGAGTACTCGATTGCTAAAATAATCGGTAGCTGCTGCCCTACTAAAAACATTCATAGCTCTTAAACAGAAATTCTGATAAAAATTAAAGGGAAACTTAACATGAAGCGCTGCTGTTTAGCGCCAGTGCACTAGTTATGATCAGTACGGATTGTTCAGACGTGATATGAATATAAATCATGCTGCTGTGTGAACGTAGCATTAAAATACTGCAGCATAATTCTGTGCAGGCTGACAGGAAGTTCTGTGACATCATTTCCTCTGTGAGATACCTGTCGCTTGTATTCAGCTACAGGATCATACACCTTCCAGCCATCTTCTGGAAACTTCTCCTGGTACCTGAAGGCAAAAAGAGTCTGCAGAGCAGGAGAGCATACGTCAGGATCTATAATCTACTATATATTTATTATATATAATTATTTATTTTTACATAATATCATATAAAAATATCAAATATTATATCATACTTCAGTGTAGTTTAGTTTAAATATAACATAATTGGGGATAAAGATGTGAATATAGTTTATTGCAGGTTAACCAGCACATTATTATCTGCCCTAATTGATTGGATAATTTGCCCTGAAATAATATCATGATATTTTTGCTGTATTCTTGGGGATATAAGAAAACAATTTATATATTTTATTAATTTTAAGAATATACTAATGCAACAGTATCAGTGTTATAGTTTTAATTTATGTAACTATAACAACTAGAAAAGGCAAAGTTCGTGAACTTGTCAAATAGTTGTGTAGTGTGTGTGGGGTGTGGAGTGTGTGGGGTGTGGAGTGGGTTGTGGAGTGTGTTTGGTGTGGTGTGTTTGGAATGTGGTGTGGAGTGTGGTGTATGTGTGGTGGAGTGTGGGGTGAGTTGTGTGTACCAGGTGTGGAGTGTGTGTGTTGTGGAGTGTGTGTGGTGTGGTGTGTAGAGAGTGTGGTGTGGTGTGTGGAGTATGTGTGGTGTGGAGTGTGTGTGGTGTGGTGTATGTGTGGTGGAGTGTGGGGTTTGTGTCAGGTGTGGAGTGTGTGTGGTGTGGGGTATGTGTGGTGTGAAGTGTGTGTGGGGTGGAGTGTGTATGGTGTGGGGTATGTGAGCTGTGGAGTGTGTGCGTGGTATGGAGAGTGTGGGGTTTGTGTGGTGTGGGGTGTGAAGTGTGTGTGGTATGTGTGGGGTGGAGTGTGTATGGTGTGGGGTATGTGAGCTGTGGAGTGTGTGTGGTATGGAGAGTGTGGGGTATGTGTGGTGTGGGGTGTAAAGTGTGTGGTATGTTTGGGGTGGAGTGTGTGTGGTGTGAGGTATGTGAGCTGTGGAGTGTGTGTGTGGTATGGAGTGTGTGGGGTATGTGTGGTGTGGGGTGTGAAGTGTGTGGTATGTGTGGGGTGGAGTGTGTGTGGTGTGGGGTATGTGTGGTGTGAAGTGTGTGTGGGGTGGAGTGTGTATGGTGTGGGCTATGTGAGCTGTGGAGTGTGTGTGGTATGGAGAGTGTGGGGTATGTGTGGTGTGGGGTGTGAAGTGTGTGGTATGTTTGGGGTGGAGTGTGCGTGGTGTGAGGTATGTGAGCTGTGGAGTGTGTGTGTGGTATGGAGTGTGTGGGGTGTGGGGTATTTGTGGTGTGAAGTGTGTGTGGTGTGGGGTATATGAGCTATCGAGTGTGTGTGTGGTTTAAAGTGTGTGTGGTGTGGGGTATGCGTGGTGTGGAGTGTGTGGTGTTGTGTGAATTGTGTGTGGTATGTGTGGGGTGGAGTGTGTGGTGTTGTGTGAATTGTGTGTGGTATGTGTGGGGTGGAGTGTGTGTGGTGTGGGGTATGTGAGCTGTGGAGTGTGTGTGGTTTAAAGTGTGTGTGGTGTGGGGTATGAAGTGTGTGTGGGGTGGAGTGTGTGTGGTGTGGGCTATGTGAGCTGTGGAGTGTGTGTGGTTTAAAGTGTGTGTGGTGTGGGGTTTGTGTGGTGTGGATTGTGTGTGGTGTGGGGTATGTGTGGTTTGAAGTGTGTGTGGTGTGGGGTATGTGTGGTGTGTGGGGTGGAGTGTGTTTGGTGTGGGGTGTGTGTGGTGTGGAATGTGTGTAGGGTGTGGTGTGGAGTGTTTGTAGTGTGAGGTGTGGACTGTGTGTGGTGTGTAGAGTGTGTGTGGTGTGTGGTGTGTGGTGTGGTGTGTGTGTAGTGTTGTATTGGTTCTGGTGTGGGTTGTGTTCAGCAGTCTCTTCTCCATACAGATACAGTACTGAGGAGCAGGGCAGAGAGGGGGGCCGTGCGCAGGATCGGCTGGTGTGTGTGAGATGGCCAACATTCCGCCCATTCATTCCTATGGGGAAAGTTCGTACGATAATTTTACGAAAACCGTAAATTGTATCGGTGAGATCAGCATATCGTCTGAAACGTCTCTGCAAGTTCTCGTGGTTCTAGCTTGAAAATTGTGACTTTTACAGCAGTTTGAAAAAAAGTGTGAATGGAAGTCTATGGGGAAAAAAGTGACTTTGACGGAACCGTGCTAGAACCCTGGTTCTCCGATCGCTTAGAAAAGCACGAGCAACTCAAGTGGTTATGGGTTCTACCAAATTTTAGCGTAGAATAATAATAATAATAATAATAATAAGAAGAAGAAGAACAGTAAGTTGGCTTTGACAAGCCAACTTAATTAAACAGAATAAAAAATCATTAAAATCTCGCAAAATACTGAAAATGCTTAGTGCATTTACTAAATATTTAAAATACTAAATATTTAGTGCATGCATATACATGTATATGCAGTAAACTGTACCCTTAAAGCTTTACACTAAATAATAGACTGTTTTCAAGACAGAATACTGTTATTATCAGTAATAAATCATGATAAGATTATGTCAGGATATATTGTGCCTGTTAGAATATTATATATATAATTTATACATGTACACATCACTAAATCTACTACTGGTGATCTATGGTAATGATATTATTAATAAAAATAGCTTTTTATTCCATAAAATAATATTCTGCTTTAGTAAAAATCATTACATTTTAATCAAGTGTTTACCTTGTTTGGGCGATATGGTCCTAAAATATTATCACAATATTTTATGGTATTTTTGTGATAACGATACTCTTGGCGATATGCTGAAATGCTAAATTAAAAAAATATATATATATTTCAAGAATACTCTACTGCAACAAAATGAAAATTACATTTTAATATTGCATACGATATGATTTAACTATAAAAAATACATCAAATTTTATCAGATTTGTAACAGAAGTCAGTGATCCAGAATGATCAGTCATGATACTAATAATAATAATCATGCACTCCAAATATCTCCATATATCCAGGATTAAAGTAAAATAAATGATACTGAACAGATATAATCTCTTAGTCTCTAGTAGATATATAATGAGAAATGAGAACAGTGTGAATTTTTCTTTTGATAAAAACAGTAAAAAAGTAATATTATGTGATAATTAGGGGATGTGATAGCGGTAATAAACTAAGATTTTCCAATATCTGATTACACAAGTTCATATAAACGCATCGTATCTGATTGGATTACTGACCAGCTCTATATTCTGCAGTATAGATCAGATTAATCAGATTATAATCAGCATGTAAATGGTGTAAATAGTGCTGTAGGTCTTACCATGTTGTGTGAGAGAGGGAAGGCATACTTGGACAACATCTCAAAAATCTCCAGTTTACTTTGTTCCTGCTTTTTATAGGCAAATCTCGGGTTTCTCAGATCCTATAAACATAGAAGTAAAGCACCAATCAAACATCTGAATTCTCATTCAATGTTTTTATGCTTTATTTCTTTATTTACTGTGTTTCTTACATTATAGATTAATATTAAAAATATAAATATGATTAAGGGACACATACATTATACATTACATAGTACTTCAAAGAATCTAAAGTATGAAACACATTCTGGTTTATTTAATGCTTTTTAACGTTTAATAAAATAATTTAGCATGTGTTTCTGTAGAGCTTTAATATAGTCCCTAATATTTACAATGTAAAAAAATATATATATAAAAAGAAGAAAACACACTGAATAGTAGAAATTGATTATTGTTTCTGACATCAATGTTTCACAGTTTCACATTTTGATGTTTGAGTGTTTTGGCAACAATTTTATTGTAACAGTCATGACAATAAAACCTAAACCTGAACTGAGAGAGAGAGAGAAAGAGACAGAGAAAGAGTGAGACATGGAGATCGAGAAAAAGAAAGCAAGAAAGAGACACAGAGAGAGACAGAGAGACAGAGTGACACAGAAAGAAATAAAAATAAAGCGAGACAGAGAGAAAGAGTGACATAAAGAACGAAAAATAAAACCAAAAAGAGAGACAGGGAAAAAAAGAAAGCAGAAAGAGAGAGAGAAAGGCAGAGTGACACAAAGAAAAAAACTAAGCAAGAAAGAGAGAGAGAGAGACAGACAGATAGAGAGGGAAAGAAAGAGTGACAGAAATAAAGAAAATAAAACAAGAAAGAGAGAGACAGATAGAGAGGGAAAGAAAGAGTGACAGAAATAAAGAAAAATAAAACAAGAAAGAGACAGAGAGAAAAAGAAAGCAGAAAGAGAGAGAGAGAGAGAGAGAGAGAGAGAGAAAGGCAGAGTGACACAAAGAAAGAAAAATAAAGCAAGACAGAGAGAGATAGAGAGAAAGAAAGCAAGAAAGAGAGAGAGAGAGACAGATAGAGAGAGAGAGAAAGAGTGACACAAAGAAAGAAAAATAAAGCAAGAAAGAGAGACAGAGAGAGATAGAAAAAGAAAGCCAAAAAGAGAGAGAGAGAGAGAGAGAGAGAGAGAGAGAGAGAGAGAAAAGGGCAGTGTGACACAAAGAAAGAAAAATAAAGCAAAACAGCGAGAGATAGAGAGAAAGAAAGCAAGAAAGAGAGAGAGAGAGACTCTTACTTTACAGACGATCTCGAGGCCTCGGGTGTTTTCTCCGTGACTCTGAACTCCAATCGTCTCTAATCTGCTAACAGCTCCCAGATTCACATCCAGAACAAACGGTGGATCCTTCAGAACCCAGAGAGAACCCCCGGTTAACACACAGCATTAACTCTAGAACTCTCATTTACTTATTTCTACACACATTATTCCTTTATCCTATATATCTTTATCTTATAAATTTCACTCTGTAGTTGTGTAATAATTCCAGACTGTAGTTATGTTTGTGTTTTTCTGTATACTTCAATATTTTCCTCTTTTTTTGTTCTTCAATACTCAAAACCCACAGGAGAGAAAACCACCACAGAGACTAGGGCTGCACAATTTGGGCAAAATATCTCATTGCGATTTTACACAGAATATTGCGATTGCAAATTGTGATTATTAAACGTGTATTAGTGGTTAACATATCTATCAAATACAATTATAAACTTATTTCCACATAAAATATTCCCAGGGTACTCAGATTAAATGCAGATTAATTTTTAAATTTTAAGGAACAACAAAAAAAAACAAAAAACATAATATATATATATATACACATTTATGTATTAATCTTTTTGTATTTTCTTTCTCTTCAAACCACATTTATCAAAGTGTCACAGTTTTTATTTATTACTGAACAGAACTAAATGATAAGATAAATATTAAGACATTGTCTCGTTCTGTGCCTCCCGTTATTCCAGCTCAGCATGGGAGAGACTATGGGCCCAAAGACTACAATCCCCAGCACTTTACGAAACTACAAACGCGGTGACCTCACGGCACACGTGCCGGAACGACGGGACACGTCTATGGAAGTGCAGGCTGTATCTTCATACACACACATACACACTTGCAGGCTATTGGCTAATTCAAATCGTAGACCTGGACTACCCCTGGACACTCCTCCACCGGACTAAAGCAGTGTTAAACCGGATCACCGGATGGAATGAGATCGTTAAATCTTAATCTTGTCTCGTTCTTCGTCTCGTTTTTTCCCGGCCCCGGTTTTGACTAAAACATTAGCTATTATTATTTGGGTGGTGGGTGTTTATTCTCAGCACTGCAGTGATTAGCAATGATTAGCATGGTGGTGGTTTACGAGGTATCTTATTTCAGGATGCTCTTTAGGAACAGGATGGTAGGAGGCTTACCCGCGCCAGGCTTTTAAAGTACAGCTTGTAGTCGGTGATGGTGAGAGTACCACTAACAGCTCCAGAGAACGGACAGATGTACATCACATCTTTAGCTGTAAACAGAAAGAACATCTGCATTAAGATAATTAGTACATGACTTTTGATTTGCATTTTGAGTTGTGCACGGTGTACTTTTCCCGTCGTTACGATAGCAAAAACATACTGACACTTTCTAAATCAAGCTGCACGGAGCACGATTCACTAAAATAGGACCCTTTCAGTGAATACACAATAATATTATTATAATTTCTGAAACAAAAAAGAATTATAAATATATATATTTTATATGATTATTTATATTTGCTGTTTATGTACAGCACTTAATATTCCCCACTTTAGCAATCTGAAATATTGTGATATTATTTTAGGGCCATATCACCCTCCTAGATCACTAGATCATCTGCATTAAATCATTGAAAATTATATAATTATTGCAGGATAATACAATTAAGCAAAGTTATTTATAATTATGGGGAACATGAAGGTAGCAGAGGCTCACAGCCTGATTATATTAATAATTACAAATATTAGCATGATAATGATTATAATTATTCATGATTATCACAGTAATGTAATAATCTTACCTATAGCTTTGATGATCTCCCCGGGAACACGAGGAGCTTCCTCCAGCTGAGCCTGTTTATTACCCTCCCGCAGAGCCTTACACACACACACACACACACACACACCAATTAGACTTAATGATCATTTACACACACACACACACACCAATTAGACTTAATGATCATTTACACACACACACACACACACACAAAGAACATCTACATTTATGGGGAAACTGTACTACTAATTATCAGAAGCGATTCCCTGTTAGATGCTATTCACTGTGCCCAAAGGACACTGCCTACAGGACACAGCCAACAGGACACTGCCTACAGGACACTGTCCACAGGACACTGCCTACAGGACACTGCCTACAGGACACTGCCTACAGGACACTGTCCACAGAACACTGCCTACAGGACACTGCCTACAGGACACTGCCTACAGGACACTGTCCACAGAACACTGCCTACAGGACACTGCCCACAAGACACCGCCCACAGGAAAACACCCAAAGGACGTTGCCCACAGGACAATGCCCACAGGACAATGCCCTCAGGACAACGCCCACAGGACAACGCCCACAGGACAACGCCCACAGGACAATGCCCACAGGACAATGCCCACAGGACAATGCCCTCAGAATGCTGCCCACAGGACGCTACTGTGAGGTTGGTGCCCACAGGATGCTGCCCTGAGGATGATACTCACAGGACAATGAGCACAGGGCACTGCCCCAAGGATGCTGCCCATAGGATACTGCCCTCAGGAAACCACACACAGGACATCGCCCACAGGACATCACCCACAAGACAACGCCCAGAGCATGCCGCCCACAGGACAATGCCCACAGGACTCAGCCCTGAACACGCCAAGATGCATGAAAAAAACTGTGATTAAAAACCAGGGTTATTCCACCAAATATTGATTATTTCTGAACTCTTAAAACTTTATGAATATGAACTTGTTTTCTTTGCATTATTTGAGGTCTGAAAGTTCTGCATCTTTTTTGTTATTTCAGTCATTTCTCATTTTCTGTAAATAAATGCTCTAAATGAGAATATTTTTATTTGTAATTTGGGAGAAATGTTGTCTGTAGTTTATAGAATAAAACAACAATGTTCATTTTACTCAAACATAAACCTATAAATAACAAAATCAGAGAAACTGATTCAGAAACTGATTCAGAAACTGAAGTGCGACCTTCATTTACAGAGCTGTATATGATCAGTGGAGCTGAAAAAAAGAAGGTGGTCATAATGTTATGCTTGATGTTAGTGTAAGTAATCTGTATTGCATTCACAGATACAATGGAATGAAAATTAATGGAGCTGAAGACAACTGAACACACTCCCACAGCACAGCGAGTCAGTGCACACACACACACACACACACACACACACACACACACACACACACAATAACAATTAGTGAAATATGGGCGTGAGCATGAAAAATGAGGAAGCATTCCTTACGAAATTACTGTAACACCACACACACACACACACACACACACACACACACACACACACACCAGCCGAGTGTTTCTAGAGTGAAGTCTCCAGCTCACTAAAATATATCTGGTTTAGCTAATGACTGGTTATATATGAGAATATAGCACATGAGGTTTCCCTCTGAGCCACTCCCGTTCCTCACTGTTCTCCTGCTTCCTGAGGAAAATCCCACACTGCTGTCTAGAGCTCTGTCTAGTAATCAGACGTCTGTCTGTTCTAGACCCGTCAACATATCCATATATTGTATTTAAGCAATAGAACACGAGAGGGAGTGTGTTATCACGAATAACATCACCCAAAGGCGAGTACTGTAGATCATCACAGCCGTGATGTTATTGGTGATAACACACTCTCTCTCGTGTTCTATTGCTTTTATACAACAGTTTATTTTTTTTACAAAATGAATAAAATTCTTTTACTGGTTTATAAATCTCTTAATGGGTTAGCACCTACAATCATCTCTGATTGCCAGACAGAATATGTTCCAAATCACATGTTAAGATCATCAGGAGCTGCTCTATTAAACATTCCCAGAATGAATCACAGTAAGACCGGGTGAAGCAGCTTTCTGTTTTTATGCCCCAAAAATATGGAACTCTTTACAATTAATATTCGTCAGGCATCGAGTGTCACTAGTTTTAAAAGGCAGCTAAAAACGTTCCTTTTTAGTTTAGCTTTTTACTAGTTCTGTTTCCCTTATACTTAATTTTTTTGTGTTTAATGTTTGTGCTGTTCTTATCCTTATTTTATAATTTTTGTTTAAACCTATTTTATTTTATATTTGATTCTAACATAAATGTCTTATTTCCTACTATTTTATTATATTACTTTTACATTTTGCTGATTTATTTAATTTTATTGTGAAGCACTTTGAGCTGCATTTTTATGTATGAAAGGTGCTATATAAATAAAGTTTATTATTATTATTATTATTATTATTATTATTATTATTATTATTATTATTATTATGGACTGTGCCTTCCGCCAAAAAGTAGTTCCACCACAACTGTAACAGAACTGAAACTTAACTACAAAACGGTGTTTGGTTCATACAGACTAACACCACGAACGTTAGCTGGAAATCAAAATTGTGAATAAGTGAAGATGGTAACGTTAGGAGCGTGAAATAACGCTAATACTCTCCTCTCCTGCTCCGTGGAGTCGTCTTCAGGTGAACGCTGCGCGTTTTTGAGCATTTCTGCTTATTTTGCTGGGTGGTGTTGGTTTTAGCTAGCCGGCTGGACTGTGGTTAGGTTAGCGTAGCTTGCTTTTGCTCAGCATTAACTTAGCTTAGCTTAGCCTAGCCTGGCTGGTTAAGTTAGCGTTATGGCTGTCAGACGGTATTAGCCGAGCGATTTTCCTTCCCTTTTTTCCACAAAAGACATCCAGCGCTGCGGGATATATACTGTGTATATAAATACGCTGTTATTCGGCAACGCGTCGGCGGAGTGATACAGGTTTAGTGTGAGAAGGCCGTGATGTTATCACAAATATCAGCACGGCTAGAACACTTCTCAACCAATCAGATTGTGAGGTCGGAACTAACTGTTGTATAATGGACAATATATCACCCCAGAAATTCATGTGGTCAAATATACGGTTGTCATTTTATGACTAAATAAGTGAAAAGATTATTTTATTTTAAGCCATAAACATTGTTAAACAGTGTTTCGTCTAACATTAGGATTTTGTTCAGTAGTGGTTATAAAGCTCCTAACAAACCCAGGCTTAGGAAGTCTAGGTGTAGCTTTTGTAATTACTCCACTCTAGACTAGACTCTAGTTCTATTGAGACGGACTCCATTTCCCATAATTCACCTGTGCTCAATTCTCCAGACATGCCGGGTCACGTAATACATCGGTGTTCTAATCATCACACACACACACACACACACACACACACACCAAGACATACGCCTAGACACCAAATAAAGTATTAATAGTCCTCTGGCAATAAAAATAAACTGTTGGTGGGGTGTAAGATAGCAATGAGCATCCCGATGCGCCCTGTGCATGGAAGTAAGATCCCAAGATCCCCTAAACTTTCAATATATTGGAAAGAATTCATCCATATTTTAACATAAATAAACTATAATCCTGAACTCAGCATTAGTGAAAATACTTCACTAGGCATGAATTATGGTAGAAATGGTAGAATATGGTTATATCTCAATTAAAAATTGTGTAAATATGTTTCGTTTGTTTTTTTTCTCACTGTTCAACATGTACATCTACACTTATTACTTTACTGTACATCCTTTATATTTACTCTCCAGGACTCTATTTGACACTTTACTGTACACCCTGTACATTCGCACTACTGGACACTTTTGCATTCTACTAAATACAATATAATACTTGCACAGGTTTTTATTTTTTGATATGGTCGTATCTGCTGATACCTGCTTTCTTTATACCTTATTTATTCTGTACACAAAAGTTACAAAAGAAGGATAAGATATAATGATACATATAAAAAACAATAATATAAAGCATTACATTTATATATATATATATATATAAGGGATGGGTGTGTGTCCATAAAGTGACCTATCTACAGTACAGGCCAAAAGTTTGGACACACCTTCTCTTTTTCAATGCGTTTTCATTTTCATGACTGATATTTACATTGTAGATTCTCACTGAAGCATCAAAACTATGAATGAACACGTGGAGTTTTATGTACTTAATAAAAAAAGGTGAAATAACTAAAAAAAAACATGTTTTATATTCTAATTTCTTCAAAATAGCCCCCTTTGCTCTGATTACTGCTTTGCACACTCTTGGCATCATTCTCTCAATGAGCTTCATTTAAGAGGTGGCCACCTGAAATGAAAAGTTTTCCAGCAGTCTTGAAGGAAGGAAGGAGTTCCCAGAGGTGTTTATTAGCACTTGTTGCTCCTTTGTCTTCTTCACTCTGTGCTCCAGCTCACCCCAAACCATCTGGATTGGGTTCAGGTCCGGTGACTGTGGAGGTTCAGCTCATTTTTTATTAAGAACATAAAACTCCACATGTGTTCATTCATAGTTTTGATGCTTCAGTGAGAATCTACAATGTAAATAATCATCGATTGTTTGCTCGCTCGTTCGTTGACAGCACTATTATAAAGTGTAGAGTGTAGACGCGTTCGGGGTGGAATCTGGTCTCAGAGCAGAACAGTAATTATGAAAGACTGGATTCATATGAGTCCAGATCACTCGGTTCTGCTGCAGAGACCCAGCGGAGACTCAACAGATGAGCGAGAGACTCGGAGGACGACCCCGCCCACAACCAGCAAGCTTTTTGCCAAACCTCACAGCCTGAAGAACACTGAGGAGAATCAGCCTCTCTGTTCATCAGGGGCCGGAGCGGAGATGTCACTGTCCGGCACACAGCGACGCCCTGCAGCTCCGTACACATTATTAACACCAGAGATACAGAGAGACTGCATGCTGGAGCTTAGAGAAGTACGACAGATTATATAATATATCCTCTTGAGACCTTTTGTCCTCTTATTAGGACATTACATTTCTGCATTTCTGCATCATGATTCTGCATTTTTAAAAAATTTTAACCATTTGTCCTCATATAGAGACACTGCCTGTACCATCTGGTGGTTGCATGACTACATTACGCTCAACTGATTAAAAATAAGAGAATCCCAGGGGGTTCTGACGTAAT
This sequence comes from Astyanax mexicanus, assembly GCF_023375975.1. Taxonomy (NCBI): domain Eukaryota; kingdom Metazoa; phylum Chordata; class Actinopteri; order Characiformes; family Acestrorhamphidae; genus Astyanax; species Astyanax mexicanus. The sequence continues at coordinate 1,006,058 of NC_064424.1, read as the reverse complement.
TTTCTGTGATTTTATTCCCGTCCAGAACGATCATGTAGGTGTTTTTCTCAGACGTCCTCTGAGAAAATTACAGGCTGAATTATCTACTGTTTTTCTCTGAACTCCGTGCTCCTCCGCTAATTTTAATCCTGTCGGGACGCACATCTCTGAGTTTCATCTCCTCACGTCTAATCAAATAGATATTTGTCCACTGCCGCGCACCGTAACTACACTTTGGGCGCGCCATGGTTTCCACGGAGATCCGCATTAAAAAAAAAACAGAACAGTGAGTGGAAATGGAGGAGCTACTGAACACTGAAAGCTACTGATTTCATGTGACAGAGAAAGCCTAAAAACTCACTGATCCTCCTGTTTTTTTCAGTTGCAGTCCAAATGCAGGAGTCTTATCACTAAATAGTAAAAGTGTAAAATATTTTACACAGACACCCCCCTGGAAACTAATCCAATCTGGATGGGGCTTTCTACTCAGTGATAAAATTCCTGCATCTGGACTGCAATTGTAAAAAACAGGAGGATCAGTGAGTTTTTAGGCTTTTTTTTGACATTGCGGCGTTCAGTAGCTCCTCCATTTCCATTCGCTGTTGTGTTTTTTAACGTGGATCTCCGTGGAAACATGTGACCAAAGTGTTTAAGAGTAACTACGGTGTGCGGCAGTGAGATGAAACTCAGAGATGTGCGTCCGGACGGGACTAAAATTAGCGGAGGAGCACGGAGTTCAGAGAAAAACAGTAAATAATTCAGCCTGTAATTTTCTCAGAGGACGTCTGAGAAAAACACGAACATGATCGTTCTGGACGGGAATAAAATCACAGAGGATAAAAAAACCCATAAAAGAGAAATTTGCAGAGTGTAGAGCTACAGGATGTTTTGCACAGATCACTGAGATCACTGTTAGTGATCCTGCTATCACTACTAGGAGTGACTGACTCTCACTGTATGAGATGCTCCTCAGATCATCAATCAATCTGTGAAGTGTGGAAATAGTATGTTAGCCGTGATGCTAACAGCCAGACTTACCCAGGTTTAAAGCTACAATGCTAACGGACATAGCAGCCGACCTTAGCGTTAGTGTTAGACTGGGTTAGCTATAGGGTTGAAGCTTAGGTGAGAAACGAAAAATGAACTGTTTTTCCAAGCTGGATTACTCACTGATGGTTGATGACAGGTTAATGGCACTGCACTGGTTAGAACACTTAGACAGGATAGGTTCTGCTGTTTGTTCTGATGCTCTATGAGTATTAGGGGTGGGCAATATTATATCGTATACAATATATCGCGACACAGAAATATCATGATATTAAAAATCCATATCGTGATAATAGAGATGTTCTGTCTTAAAAGTAGTCTATTATTTACTGTGAAGCTTTAGGTGTATTTATTGTATAATTGTTTTAGTTTGCAGTTTATATGCATGCACTAAATATTCTGCAATATTATTTGCTGCATTATATTATTTTATGCTATATTATTTATTTTGCCACATTATGATTATTCTGTTATACTATTATACTATATTCCTGAAATTAATTAATTATTTTTCTGTTTTCCTATATCACCAAGTATATCGTTATCGCAAGAAATACCCCGAAATATCGTGATATTATTTTAGAGCCATATTGCCCACCCCTAATGAGTATTATATCTGTATGACTGTTTATTCAAACTTTTCTGTAACTTTTCGATCAAAAGCAACATTTGGTTAAATTTTTAGGACATCCAGGTCTGAGTGTGGGGAAATACACACGGACAGACAACAAACACACACACACACACACACACACACACACACATTCAGAGAGACTTGCCAAGGAAGAGGGTGTGTTCTGAGGATCTCCGTCCAAGAGATATCCTTTAATGCCAACATCACAGTCAGCCTACAGTGGAAAACGGCAAAACAACAGGAAAAAAACAGACCAAAGGAAGAAGAGAGAGAACAAAAGACGGAAGGACAGTTTCAGAAATCGCTCAACAGACTGTCCCACACAGCCCGAGGACAGTGAGGACAGTGAGGACCATTCAGACTCTTCAGGAACATCTGACGCATCACAGCGAGAGTACACAATGAGGAACAGAGGACCAAATGTCAGAAGTCGTAGAGTTTCAGAATGAGACTTTCTGTGGAAAACAGAGTCAGGCTGCGTTCCAAATGAGCACTTATTCACAATAAGGCTGCAACTAATGACTATTTTAATAGTCGACTAATCTGCAGATTATTTGTTCGATTAGTTGAATAGTTGCGAATATATTACCTATATTTTCTCACCTTTTTATCTACTATTTATTTGATATTTATTCACTGTTACTCTTTGTGCAATAATACTGGTCCACCCTACCATAATCATATCTCTATGCACTAGATGTATATATGTATTCTTATTATATATATATTTTTAAGTATCTTTTATATATTTCCTGTAGTAGTTTTTTTATATATAGATTTATCATTATTTGTTTATATATTTTCCTGACCTGTTTCTCTGTTCTTTCCTCTGTACTGCTGTAAAATTGCAAATTTCCCCATTGTGGGATTAATAAAGGATTATCTTATCTTATCTTAAACTAAAAATTACAAAGTATATTATAGGAAACATTCACACAGACTGGATGTTATTTTCATGGGATTTTAGTTCAAGATACTTCTATGTATTTCTTTTTTTCTTAATTTTTATAGTCAAAAAATTATAATCAATTTTTATGATGCCCGTCTAACAGCATGTTAGAATTTTTTGGGGTATTTTATCGTCTAGTTTGACATGCTCTGCGTCATGCTCCCCGATGCTGACCAATAGCTATGAGTGTCAGATTCTTTGCTCCTCCCCTACGATGACCTACAGTATGAACTAACAACAACGCAAATTACACTTAAAGTTTCACGGTAAATTACGGACTGCTTTGAAGAAAGAACATTATCACAATATTTTTATTTTATTGTTTCAAATTGTATTAGGGGTGTGCCATATCGTATCGTTGGTGATAATATCGCCAAAAATGTTGAATATCGTGAATTATATTATACCTTTAAATATGGTGCCATATCACCTACCCCTAATTATCACATCAGGGTTCTACTTTTTTGCTGTTTTTAGCAAAAGAACAATTCACACATTTCTTATTTCCCAATATATATCTAGTAGAGACAGATTATATCAGTCCAGTATCATTTATTTTACTTTAATCCTGGATATATGGAGATATTTGGAGTGCATTACTAGTATCACGACATTCTGGATCATTTACTTTTGTTACAAATCTGATAAAATTATTTTTTTAAATATCTCAGTTAGCCATATTATATTGCATGCAATAATAAAATTCTAAATAATTTTTCTAATTCAGTGTTTTGTCATATCGCCAAAAGTATCGTTATCATGAAAATACCATGAAATACCGTGATATTATTTTAGAGCCATATCGCCCACCCCTAAAATATATATTTTTTTATGTGTGATATTATTGTATTATATTTTATAATAATAACATTGTACACACCTACTGTAAAACTACCAACTGTGCTTTTAATAGTACGTCCCGACACAAGACAGAAACTGTCAACTCAGTTCTAGTGCGTTTCACATCCCACTACATGTTTTCTCAGGTTCAGAGCTTCTGTTTTTACTTCTGATTGGTTTTACAGCTCCTCGCTGTTCAGACTGCCATATGTTTTCCAGGTCGTCACAGGCCTGCTGTAAACCACACTGTTAAACATGCTGTACCGAGGGAGAGCAGGGGAGGTCTGCACCAAAAATCTGTTTAGTTTTCCAAGACAAAAACGGGATACAAATCTAAAACAAGTCCAGAACCAGTGAAAGTGCTGACGGATCACGGGCGCTTTTCTGCTGCAGGGCTGAGCGGTTCGGGTGGGTTTTCCACATTAACACGGTTCGGCACGGAGTGCTCACAACCCGGGCTGGACGAGCCCAGACATGGTGTTGCATGGTATACTGATTAATTACAGTACAATATCCCATTTAGTTAGTACATATACTTTAAGAATGAGCCCATTTTAAAATAAGAGTGGTTTTCCAATAAGTGCCACAGGGGGGCAGAGTGCAGCACACAGCTTTCTCCCCCGTCCCTGCAGGGCAGCGTATTCTGCGAGTTAGAAAAGAAAGTCAGGCACTACTTCTAACTAATACCAGCAGTTTTACCCATCATCCTCAGCTTGCAAAAGATTTCACATCTAAATCAGTCTTCAAAAGATGTTTTAAACCTGTGCAAACCAAAGAAACAACACCACATTCCAAACAGCGAAGCATCTTTAAGAAAAGACATGCAGACTCGTTTAAAGGATTCACAGAGTGGCAGGCTAGTGAATAAGACAGATAACAAACTAAAAAGAACTAAAAAGTTCTTCCAAACTAAAAAGAATAAATACATTTTAAAAATCGGGCAATTAGATGGTCAGCATTTACCAGTTATAAACCAGCATTTTAAACTCAGCTGTGCTGGTAACTGTAATCACAGCATATATGTTTTTATGTCAATAATTATTTCTATTGCTGGAAAATGTGATTCTGATAAAAGTGTATCGAGTGTTGATCAGATTGGCAATTGATCAGTGAGATCTGGTCGCAAATAAAAGGTTAACGACCAAAGAAATTACATAAACTTATGATGTTCTTACTTTAAATGAGGAATAACATCATCACATCGTTAAGACTTGCTTTTGTTTGCACTTAGTGTAGTTAGTTAGCATCTAGCTAGCTCTGTTTCACAAGTTAAGATACAAAGATGCCAACCACAAGACACACTGCATGTGTTAGTCCGGATTAAACCATGCAGCAAATATAAGGGCATCGAGTGGTCCAGCGGTCTAAAGCACTGCGACTATGGTTCGAATCCCTGTCATGCAGCTTGCCATCAGCTGCCAGAGCCCTGAGAGAGCACAGTTGTCCTTGATCTCTCTGGGTGGGTACAGTACAGTAGATGACGCTCTTCTCTTTCCCCTCATCACTCCTAGGGTGATGTGGATCAGCACAAGGCTGCGTCTGTGAGCTGATGTATCAGAACCACCAGAGTGACTGTGCTTTCCTCCGAGCGTTAGCGCTGTGATGCTACTCGGCAATGCTGCATCTTAACCCTCCTGGTGTTGGAGGGGATATACAGCTCTGGGGGATATGCACGGCCTTAATAACCCTTTTGCCCTGCAGTAGAAAAGTGGCTATTGTCTTTAACAGTGACTGATAATCCTTTCCTTTAAAACCCGCCATTAAAAGTGAATTAACACAACATTCAGCCCACATCTGAACTTTTATAGCTACTGTACTCAGCATGCGCCTCCAGAAGAGTGCTTTCTCAGCAGCTGGGAGAACTCCAGTCGAGGCTGGGGTCGTAAATCTGCATTTTTGTGCTTTGTGGAGTGAATGGGTTCACATACGCTAGTTCTGCTTGTATACACGGGTCTTAAAGGAGAACTCTGGTGTAAAATGTACTTTTATTGTTGTAAAACATGATAAAAAGTTCTTATCTTTGATGAATAGCACACCTCCGTTCTCCCTCAGCGTTCAGAGATCCAGAAATCTTAACAGTTTATCCAACAAACACCCTTCAGACTGGGAGATACGGGGCATAATTTACCCTGATAAATCACTTTTTACACCGTTATCCAGCTCAAAGTAGCTCCACACCTCCTTACTACAATCCAAGAGGAGAGTCCTGACATTTAAAACCAGGCATTAATAACTTAAAAAGTGCTTAAAAAGAAGCTTATTAAAAACCACTGTTTACATCCTATAACACTACTAGCTTCAGCTCCGAGCGCCGCCATCACTGTACTGATAATGACAAACATACATAGACGTATATACACATAGACTCTGCATAGTCTGCTTCCTGGCGCAGGCTGCTCCGCTATGCGGAATCTGTGTGTATATACGTCTATTTTATTATCAGTACAGTGATGGCGGCACTCGGAGCTGAAGCTAGTAGTGTTATAGGATGTAAATTTTTTAATAAATTTCTTTTTAAGCACTTTTTAAGTTATTAAAGCCTTGTTTTAAATATCAGTGCTCTCATCTTAGATTCTAGTAAGGAGGTGTGGATTCATCAAAGATAAGAACTTTTTATCATGTTTTACTACAACAAAAGTACATTTTACACCGGAGTTCTGCTTTAAGAGGCAGCACTGCTCTCTCTCTGTGTGCAGTAAAGCCGACTCTCACATAAGAGGATAGAAATTGTGTTTAGAAGCAGAGTGAGGCTAAACGCAGCCAAAAAACAAGCTTTCACAAAGCCGCTGCTCTCGCTGCGAGTGTGTATTACTGCTGCGCTTCAGTAACACACTTCACACTGCTGTGATGACTCATACTGTTATGCAGTTATTACAACACAGGGTTAGACTGTGATAATTCATCCTTCTCGTGGTTGGAAGCTCTTAAAGCATCTGTAATGGATTTCCTCAGCAGATACACTGCTTCTGTTCTTCTGTCTCTTTCTACCTCTCTCTCTTTCTACTACTGAGGCACAGAGAGGTAGAGTGATGCAATGCAGGGTAAAGAAGTGAGATAGAGTGATACAATGCAAATACAACTAAGTTGAGCAACAGAGTTATGCAAAACCAGGTAAAGTGAGATAAAGTAAGGTAACATAAGGAAGATTTAGGTTAGACTCAGGTAGAGTGAGGCACATTGAGCTAGGGTGAGACAGAGTGAGGTAGAGTGAGGCAAAGTGAGGTAAAGTGATGATAGAGTGAAGTAAGAATGAGGTAAAGAGATGCAAAGTGAGGTAGAGTAAAGTTAGAGTAAGGTAATAGTGAGGTAGTAGAGAGGTAAAATGATGATAGAGTGAACTAAGAGTGAGGTAATAGGGAGGTTAAAGTGATGCAAAGCAAGGTAAAGTAAGAGAGTGAGGTAAAGTAATGATAGAGTGAGATAAGAGTTAGTCAGAGTGAGTTTAGAGTAGGGTACAGTGAGGTTAGAGTGAGGTAAAGCAAGGTTAGAGTGAGGCAGAATGATGCAAAGTGAGCTTAGCGTGAGGTAGAGTGATGCAAAGTTAGGTTAAGCGAGGTTAGAGTGAGGTAGAGTGAGGTTAGAGTGAGGTAAAGTGAGGTAGAGTGAGGTGAGGTTAGAATAAAGTAGAGTGAAGTAAGTGTAAGATAATAGTGAGGTTAGAGTGAGGTAGAGTGATGCAAAGCAAGGTAGAGTAAGAAAATTAGGTAAATTGATGATAGAGTCAAGTAAGAGTGAGGTTAGTGTGAGGTAGAGTGGGGTAAGATGAAGTTAGTGTGAGGTTAGAGTGAGATAATGGTGAGATAAGTGTGAGGTAAAATGAGGTTAGAGTGAGGTAGAGGGATGCAAAGTGAGATAAAGTAAGAGAGTGATAGCGTGAAGTAATAGTGAGATAAGAGTGAGTTTAGAGTGAGGTAGAGTGAGTTTAGAGTGAGGTAGTGTGAGTTTAGAGTGAGGTAGTGTGAGTTTAGAGTGATGTAGAGTGAGGTAGAGTGAGTTTAGAGTGAGATAAAGTGAGGTAGAGTGAATTTAGAGTGAGTTTAGAGTAAGATAGAGTGAGTTATAGTATGATAAAGTGAGGTAGAGTGAGTTTAGAGTGAGGTAAAGTGAGGTTAGAGTGTGGTAGAGTGAGTTTAGAGTGATGTAGAGTGAGGTAGAGTAAGTTTAGGGTGATTTAGAATGAGGCAGAGTGAGTTTAGAGTGAGGTAAAGTGAGTTTAGAGTGATGTAGAGTGAGGTAGAGTGAGGTAGAGTGAGGTAGAGTGAGTTTAGAGTGAGTTTAGAGTGAGTTTAGAGTGAGGTAGAATGAGTTTAGAGTGATGTAGAGTGAGGTAGAGTAAGTTTAGAGTGATTTAGAATGAGGTAGAGTGGGTTTAGAGTGAGGTAGAGTGAGTTTAGAGTGATGTAGAGTGAGGTAGAGTAAGTTTAGAGTGATTTAGAATGAGGTAGAGTGGGTTTAGAGTGAGGTAGAGTGAGTTTAGAGTGATGTAGAGTGAGGTAGAGTAAGTTTAGGGTGATTTAGAATGAGGTAGAGTGAGTTTAGAGTGAGTTTAGAGTGAGGTAAAGTGAGGTAGAGTGAGTTTAGAGTGAGGTAGAGTGAGTTTAGAGTAAGGTAGAGTGAGGGTAGAGTGAGTTTAGAGTGAGGTAGAGTGAGGTAGAGTGAGTTTAGAGTGAGGTAGAGTGAGTTTGGAGTGATGTAGAGTGAGTGTAGAGTGATGTAGAGTGAGTGTAGAGTGAGGTAGAGTGAGTTTAGAGTGAGGTAGAGTGAGGTAGAGTGAGTTTAGAGTGAGGTAGAGTGAGGTAGAGTGAGGTAGAGTGAGGTAGAGTGAGGTAGAGTGAGTTTAGAGTGAGGTAGAGTGAGTTTAGAGTGATGTAGAGTGAGTGTAGAGTGAGGTAGAGTGAGTTTAGAGTGAGGTAGAGTGAGTTTAGAGTGATGTAGAGTGAGTGTAGAGTGAGGTAGAGTGAGTTTAGAGTGAGGTAGAGTGAGGTAGAGTGAGTTTAGAGTGAGGTAGAGTGAGTTTAGAGTGATGTAGAGTGAGTGTAGAGTGAGTGTAGAGTGAGTGTAGAGTGAGGTAGAGTGAGGTAGAGTGAGGTAGAGTGAGTTTAGAGTGAGGTAGAGTGAGGTAGAGTGAGTTTATAGTGATGTAGAGTGAGGTAGAGTGAGGTAGAGCGAGGTAGAGCGAGTTTAGAGTGAGGTAGAGCGAGTTTAGAGTGAGGTAGAGTGTGGTAGAGTGAGGTAGAGTGTGGTAGAGTGAAGTAGAGTGAGGTAGAGGATGAAGAAGCACTGTTGTATCAGGTGCTGACCTTATAATCTCGAGAGATGGTGTCTGAAGCGACGGGTCCTGAGATCTGACTGGACATCGTCGCTGCGATGAGCTGCTTACACCACTCAACATGAGCACCTGACGGACTGAACACACACACACACAGCACTACTCAACACTACTGTACACTACTCAACACTACTGAACACTACTGTACACTACTAAACACTACTCAACACTACTCAACACTACTAAACACTACTCAACACTACTCAACACTACTCAACACTACTGTACACTACTAAACACTACTGAACACTACTGAACACTACTGAACACTACTGAACACTACTGAACACTACTGAACACAACTAAACACTACTCAACACTACTCAACACTACTGTACACTACTAAACACTACTAAACAGTACTAAACACTACTGTACACTACTAAACACTACTAAACACTACTGAACACTACTAAACACTACTAAACACTACTAAACACTACTAAACACTACTGTACACTACTAAACACTACTAAACACTACTCAACACTACTCAACACTACTCAACACTACTGAACACTACTAAACACTACTAAACACTACTCAACACTACTAAACACTACTAAACAGTACTAAACACTACTGTACACTACTAAACACTACTAAACACTACTAAACACTACTGAACACTACTAAACACTACTAAACACTACTAAACACTACTGTACACTACTAAACACTACTCAACACTACTCAACACTACTGAACACTACTGTACACTACTAAACACTACTGAACACTACTAAACACTACTAAACACTACTAAACACTACTCAACACTACTGTACACTACTAAACACTACTGAACACTACTGAACACTACTAAACACTACTAAACACTACTCAACACTACTCAACACTACTCAACACTACTGAACACTACTAAACACTACTAAACACTACTGTACACTACTAAACACTACTAAACACTACTGAACACTACTAAACACTACTGTACACTACTGTACACTACTGAACACTACTGAACACTACTGTACACTACTAAACACTACTGAACACTACTGAACACTACTGAACACTACTGTACACTACTGTACACTACTAAACACTACTGTACACTACTGTACACTACTGAACACTACTGAACACTACTCAACACTACTGTACACTACTAAACACTACTGAACACTACTGAACACTACTAAACACTACTGTACACTACTAAACACTACTAAACACTACTCAACACTACTCAACACTACTGAACACTACTGAACACTACTAAACACTACTGTACACTACTAAACACTACTAAACACTACTGAACACTACTAAACACTACTGTACACTACTGTACACTACTGTACACTACTAAACACTACTGAACACTACTGAACACTACTGAACACTACTAAACACTACTAAACACTACTAAACACTACTGAACACTAATAATTACTATTACACTACAGATAATACACATACATGCATAGACAGATAGACAGACAAACAGACAGACACTTTAGACAGAGACAGATTCTTTAGATACATAGACAGACAGACAGACCAATACTTTACATACATAGACAGACAGATACTTTACATACATAGAAAGACAGACAGACAGACATATACTTTAGATACATAGACAGACAGACGGACCAATACTTTACATACATAGGCAGACATATACTTTACATACATAGAAAGACAGACAGACAGACATATACTTTAGATACATAGAAAGACAGACAGATAGACTCTTTAGACAGACAGATACTTTACATACATAGAGAGACAGACTGATACTTTAGATACATAGACAGACAGAGAGACAGACATATACTTTACATACATAGACAGACAGACAGACAGATACTTTACATACATAGACAGACAGACAGACAGACAGATACTTTACATACATAGACAGACAGACAGACAGATACTTTACATACATAGACAGACAAACAGATAGACTCTTTAGACAGACAGATACTTTACATACATAGACAGACAGACAGACAGACAGATACTTTACATACATAGACAGACAGACAGACAGATACTTTAGATACATAGACAGACAGACACTTTAGAAAGACAGACGGCTAGATGCAGTTAAACAGAGTAAAACATGAATGTAACCAGTTAAAATGACTGTAAACATTGAGAAGATAACTGATACAGTCAGACAGACAGTGTGAGAGAGAGCTGTTATATAATAATTAAACAGTGTAAATATGCACGCATATAAACAGTGTACAGTAAATAAAAAATAAAACTAGTATTACAGAACGGGGTAAAATAATAAAAGGTGTGTGTAACTCTGTAGCCTCAGGGTCAGCAGCCACGTAGCAAACCGCAGTAAAGTGCAGTAAAAACTGTTTATTTTACCCAAAACCTCATAATCTGAGCTGCTGATTCTGGAGCTGCGCTTCTCTCACCTCTCCAGAGTCTCCGCGCTGACCGGCCGAGACCCCGCCGGACCCCGGCTCAGCCCCCGCTCCGACCCGCCGCAGCCCGCCTGCTGCTCCATCTGCTCCCCCGGTGAGTGAGTACAGTGTGTGTGTGTGTGTGTACAGTGTGTGTGTGTGTGTGTGTGTGGCTCCACTCTCGCCCGGGTTTCCTAATGTTTGCAGTACTGATGGTTCAGTCTAGAACGAACCGACTCTAAGAACCGACTCTTTGAACTGAACAACCTGAGGAGTCGACTTCTGATTATTATTTTTATTTATTTATTTATTTTTAAATCAAAACAGATATTGGATTTTTTGGGTCTATTTTAGATGGTATGATTTTATTTTTTATTTTTTTACTTTATTTATTTGTACTTTTATTTATTTGTGTAGCACTTTGTTCCATGTTGAGTATATAAATATAAAATAAATAAAAACATTTAATATTTAATGTATTAATGTATGTTTTTTTTTTACATTACTAACGAATTTTACATCTAATTTGTTAATAAAGTAATTTAAGGAACAACAACAAATAAAAAAAATCTGAGAAGTCACTTGGGAACTGAAAGATTCGGCTCTTTTTAGTGAATCGAGCAACAAACAGAACCGTCTCTTTAAAAAAAGCGCCGGAATTCCCAACTCTAGACTACATTACCCAAAATGCACCACCCCGCATAGTAACAGTATATTGTAACGTTGTAACGTTTAAAATTCACAAATGTAAAAGTAAGTTGAACACTTTTTCCATTTAATGTAGTAAAAATAAAAATGGTTTTCATCCATTTTTCCAATTTTTAGTTTCTTAATTCTGCCTTTTACAAACATAATTTAAGGAATTATATTTTTAGATTTGCATTTTTTTCTCCCACAATATAATCCAATTTATTTAATTTTTAAGAAAAAAATCTGAAGGACAATTTTTCTTTTTTCTACAATTATGATTGTTATGGAAGTCCATTCCTGCCAGATCCAGCATGTACTATGATTTTATTTTTAAATACCAAGTCTCATTATTTTAAATAGTCGTTAAGATAATATCTTGTTTAATTTAAGATACTGTAACGGCACTATTATTCTAGATATTTTTTGTTAAATGTCCTTTTAAATGTATTGTTTTTATCATGTTTTATTCACGCTTTATTCTTATTTTATTTCCATTTTTATTGTTATACTCTTAAATGTTTTTCTCTGTGTATTTTCTAATTTGTAAAGCACTTTGAATGATCGTTGTGTATGAAAGGTGTTATATAAATTAATTTGCCTTGAGATATTATCTCATTATTTTCAGGTACTAAAACGTTTTTTTTTTTGAGATCCAAATTTATAATTTAAGATGTTTTATATATATATTTATTTATTTATTTTTCCTATTTCACTTTGCAGAGATCAATGTATAAAAAATGTATAGAAAATGTATAGAAAAAATTGAAGCTGCCTCCACGCTGCCATCTAGTGTCCAGTTTAATTCCCTACAGTTGATAAATAAATGAAATTAATAAATGATAAATCACTGATGATTCTTTATCTCATGAATAAATAAAATAAACAGTAAAAAATATAAAATTGTGTGAGGATAAAAATGTTTTTATTTATAAACAGAATATATTCTGTCGAACTGGGTTTAAGACTGCTCCTCTTTTATATAAAATATGTACAAAAAATACATATAAAAACAACAAAACAGGTTTTTATTTTTTCCAGTTTCAGTTTGTAGAATATTCCTGGGGTATTTTAATATTTATATAAGTATATTTAAGTGCTCTCTTATTTACTCTACTGTACTCTAAGTCTAACTGCACTAAATTAAATATTCCCAAAAACATATATTTTTACTAGACATCTTTAAGGTCGCATGTACCAAAAAAACGTGTAATTTTGAATGTATTAATGTATGTTTTTACACAGACTTTGGTAATATATAAATTTAAGCAACAAAAAAAGAACAAAAAGATTCGGCTCTTTTTTAGTGAATCGAGCCAAAAAATAGAACAGTCTCTTTAAAAAAAAAAAGACGGCATTCCAAACACTAGACTACATTACCCAAAATGCACCACCCCGCATAGTGACTGTATATTGTAACGGTTTAACATTTAAAATTCGAAAACGTTAAAGTAGGTTTAACACTTTTTTCCATTTAATGTAGAAATAAAATGTTTTTTTTTAATCTATTTTTTCCCATTTTTACTTTCTCAAATTCTGTCTTTCACAAACATAATTTAAGAAATTATATTTTCAGATTTGCAATTTTTCCCCCACAGCATAATCCAATTTATTTTTGTTTTTGAGGAAAAAAAAAATAAAAATTGAAATAAAAAAAGATTTTTATATTTTGAGATTCTGTAATTGCACTTTTATTCTAATTGATTTATTATATATTGTACCAAAAAAAACATATATGTCCATATATTTAGGTTAACACGTATTTCAAATTCTTTTTTTGGACATTTTAAACAGTTTGAACAGCTCTGGTCATGTGACACAACACACACCTTTTTAACAGCCTTTATTCAGTCAATATTTGGTGGAAATATTTGGATTCATCATTCTGTAACATTTTTGGACCCTTAATTTTAACAGAAATGAAAGGTTCTGATTGGTCACTGCAGTGATGGGTGGGATTTAATGGGTCAGTGTTGATGGGAGGGCAGCAGGCGCTCTGGGATGCTCACGGTCCAAACATCTTTACGTCCTCTCATATACAGCGGCTCGGTCAGCCAGCGCGGGTTCGACAGTCTGGTGAGGAACTTCTGGTTAAGTCCTGTCAGACACGCTGCTTCCTCCAGATCCTTTATCTCCTCTCCGGGAATATCTTCAGGACACTGCCACGTCTCCCCAACATCCACCAGACCTGCACAAAATATTTTAAAACCTTTTTAATCATTTATTTTTTCAATTTTATCTTATTTTCTCCTCAATTTAGAAGGCTAATCACCAACAGGGTCAGGGGAATTCAGAAAAAGGTGGATTTGTCCCTCAAAAATAATATCGCAGAAAAAGTAGAATTTGTTTTAAAATAAACTTTTACTTTGAAAGTGTGTCAGCCAGTGTAATTTGTGTGCTGTGTTTGCTGTTAGGAACTGCCTCTGGTTGTTGTCATGGGGTCTTTCACCTGTTTAGAAACGTCCTGCAGTCAAGAGCTTCACTGACCTGAGCTTTCAGGGATTTCACCAGCTTTACACGAGCAGTCAGTGATGAGAGCAATAACTCGCATTAATGATGGCTTGTTCTGCTAACAGACTGGGAGTGTTTGGATTATATAACGTTTATTTTAACTGCTTCCAAAAGGCTAAGTTACATTCTTTTGATAAAAGGACATCATCGTAAAAAGTGCTTTTTTAGAACAAAATTTTAAAACACAGGACACAACGCTTCCGTTTTTTTAAAAAAGTGTGGAAAAAACGTAAGTATACAACAGAATTGACATGCCAATACATAATAATAATAATAATAATAATAATAAACAAATCTGTTTTTTTTATATTATGTTAAATATTATCAGTTTTGCATTGCACGCATATTTTTTTCTAACAGCAGTAAATGTAATGTGGAGTAACATGTTTAGGTTGTAAAGTCAGCTTTGGTTAAATTTAACTAATAATAAGAATTCCACATAAGTGGTTCTACATCACAATAGGGTGGGCTTTGATTCATATCAGGGACGTTCCAGGATTTCGGTACATTTTAGGGGTGGTCACTTCTGAAAATTTGATTTTCAATTTGATCATTTTTAGTGATATATTTATTAAATACAGGTAATAGACTATCAAAAAGTTTTATTCGTCAAGCTCAAGTATCAAATCAGTTTTTTAAATTAGATTATGCAATATATTTGGTAATTTACGGTAACAGGGTTGCATATTTTTCCACCAAATTTTACAGTTTGTCTTATAACAAGAACATTGTTCAAAAAAAATATTCATTTAGATATTTTGGATATGAACATTTGAAACCAAGCCTTCTAACACAGACCCAGTTCTCACCTGCAACGACTCCCCTCCCGAACCTCTCCCCGGACTCCAGCAGCTGCTCCACCTGCAGGGGCTCCATCCTGAACCTGTGCTGCAGGATCTCCCTCCACTCCGCCCCCTCCCACTCCACCTGCGCCACGTGCACCGCCAGCGTGCAGTTCCTCAGTCCCGCCAACAGGGGGCGCCACCGCGTCTCCACGCGCTTCACCCCGTTCAGCACCAGACCCGCGTACGGCTGCCTGAACGACAAGCACGCGACTTCTAACGGCATCGCGATTAAAGCGAATCAGTCCCGAACAATAATCCGGATTAACTCAGAGCGGAGTTCATATTTTTTGAGTTCATATCTGTTCAGAATCCAGCCTGCATTAATAAACTGAGCTTTTCTGAATACATTAAACCACATCAATACGCATTTATCATTATATAATTAATATAAACTGATCAAATAACCAAATATAACTTTCATTTAATATAAAATGATCAGACTGCTGAAACGCTGCTGTTTACACGATTCAGTTTCTTCTTCTCTGATCATTTCCAGTAAAAAACGCGTCCAAAAACACTCTGCTGCCTCCCTGCGTTCACTAAACACACAGGGTGCGTCCCAAACCGAACACATGCTCCCTACTTAGGCAGCCTTCTGAGACAGGAAGTTTAGTTAGAGCAGTTTATGAAAACTTATTAGTCTGCTACAAATACAGTTTCTTTGATTTTACCAAATTGAAAAACTCTGGAATATAATCAAGAGGAAGATGGATGATCACAAACCATCAAACCACCAAACTGAACTGCTTGAATTTTTACACCAGGAGTAAAGCAGCATAAAGTTATCCAAAAGCAGTGTGTAAGACTGGTGGAGGAGAACATGATGCCAAGATGCATGAAAAAAAAAACTGTGATTAAAAACCAGGATTATTCCACCAAATATTGATTATTTCTGAACTCTTAAAACTTTATGAATATGAACTTGTTTTCTTTGCATTATTTGAGGTCTGAAAGTTCTGCATCTTTTTTGTTATTTCAGTCATTTCTCATTTTCTGTAAATAAATGCTCTAAATGAGAATATTTTATTAGGAATTTAGGAGAAATGTCTGTAGTTTATAGAACAAAACAATAATTTAATGATCTTTATATCAGATTCTTTTCCCAGAGATGTATATATCTGTATTTTTTTTGTGGGAAAACTCAAAAATTAGGTTATTAAGCTAATATACAGTGTTTAGACACTAGAAGCTGTTTTCAGCAGAGCCAGTGTGTCCTTACAGTAAGTGGTTGGTGTGGTGCAGTGGGTAACACCCTTACCTGCTAGTGAGCTACCACATCATGAATGTTTTAAAGATTTTGGCGTGACTGCTACTGTATTTGGAATTACTTTTATTTTATAAAACGTCGTTTTAACTCATTCAACTAGCACTGTGTTGACATAATTTGCCTTATATAATTATGTGCTTAATCATAATGTGTCAACATACATTAATAACCACAAAATTCAATTCCATTTTAATGTGTATTCTTATTCACATGTATTCTTAGTAATTAAATAAATACAGAAACAAACATCATAACTAAAACAAAAATAGTTAATAAGGCACCCCCACCACCTACAGCACTATCAGACAATCTCAGAAGTTTATAAATGTGTTTTCATTTTTTTTAAATAGATCCTAATCATTTACATTTCTTAATTTTTTTCTCTTAGGTTTAATAGTGTAATGACCAGCATACTTATTATTATATTTTAAATAATTAACAATACTAATCAACAATGCTCCTTAAAAAATAAAATAAAATAATAAAAAATCTATATCTAAACTATAACAATCCATAAAAGGATTATTATAGGATTAACCAATCAGAGCAGAGCAATAACGATTACATTCACTGTATCAGGTACTGTATCGGTTAACTCTTCAGGTCCAGGTTCTGAAACAGGTTCTCCTCTCGTTAGCATACGTTGGGCTCCAGTACGGCCCGAATCAGTCCGTCTGCATCCTCTCACAGAACCTCAGATGGTTCTGCTGGTTCTGCTGGTTCCGAGTCTCGGGCAGCTCGTCTCCAGGCCCCGCCCCGCCCCGCTGGCTCCTCCTCTTTGGGTGATGCTGATGGGCGTCTCTCAGGACAGAGAGGCTGGCAGTGAAGCTCCTGATGCTCCAGGTTCAGGACTCTTCCTGACCCGCTGTGAGGTTCTGTTCCTCGGTTCCGGGTGGTTCCGGGTGGGTTCTGGGTGGTTCTGGGGGGTTTCAGTAGCTGCTCTCGTGGCCTGTGAGGATGTAGAGGTTGCTGGGGGCGGTGGGGTCGTCTGTTGGAGTGCTCTGTAAGATTATATCCCTGAACCAGAGAATGTTAGTTATTACAGGTGACGTCAAATAATATTTTACACTAAAATCCACCCTGTCACTGTCCATCCTGTTACTGTCCATCCTGTTACTGTCCACTCTGTTACTGTCCATCCTGTTACTGTCCATGCTGTTACTGTCCACCCTGTTACTGTCCACTCTGTTACTGTCCATCCTGTTACTGTCCACCCTGTTACTGTCCACTCTGTCACTGTCCATCCTGTTACTGTCCACTCTGTTACTGTCCATCCTGTTACTGTCCATGCTGTTACTGTCCACCCTGTTACTGTCCACTCTGTTACTGTCCATCCTGTTACTGTCCACCCTGTTACTGTCCACTCTGTCACTGTCCATGCTGTTACTGTCCATCCTGTTACTGTCCACTCTGTTACTGTCCATCCTTTTACTGTCCACTCTGTTACTGTCCATCCTGTTACTGTCCACCCTGTTACTGTCCACTCTGTCACTGTCCATCCTGTTTATTTACATCCTGTTATTTTACATCCTGTCACTGTCCATCCTGTTTATTTACATCCTGTTATTTTACATCCTGTTATTTTACATCCTGTTATCTTGAACATTGTCACTGTTTACTCTCATTGTCCACCCTGATATTGTCCATCCTGTCATTGTCTATCCTGTCACTGGTCATTCTGTCACTATCTACCTTCTTATTGTCCATTCTTTTATTGTCCACTCTGTTATTTCACACCCTGTCACTGTTCACTCTCATTGTCCATCCAATCACTGTCCACCCTGTTGTTGTCCATCAAGTCATAGTCAACTATCCGGTCACTGTCCAAATTTTGGAAATTAAATATACCTGTTTGTTCCGAGGACCCTGAAGACCCGGCTCTCATCTGTTATCTCCTGTGTGACCTGCAGAATACAAAAACACAATTACTGTATTTCCTACATTCCAGCATTTAAATAATTTTTACATTCATGATTATAACAACAATCTTGAAGTAAATTCATGTTTGGAATAGCACTGCTGAGGTAAATGTATGATTAGAAAACCAATCTTGGAGTAAATGTTTGATAAGAATAGCACTGCTCAGGTAAATGCATGATTAAAACAGCACTGCTGAGGTAAATGTAAGATTAGAATAGAACTGCTGAGATAAATGTATGATTAAAACAGCACTGCTGAGATAAATGTATGATTTAAATAGCACTGCTGAGGTAAAAGTAAGATTAGAATAGCACTGCAGTGTATAGTGTGTATAGTGATTTGTTCTTTGTCTGATGGGAAATAAAAAGGTGTTCCTTGTAAAGTAAGACAACCATATGTATATGATATTTAATTCCTTTTATGATGAAAAAGAGGATAAATAAATTTAGATTGATAATTAATGTACCTCACTGGTTTGTATGCTCCTCCCCTTCAGCCCATGCTTCCAAAAGGCAAGAACACTATCCTGCAAACACACTGCAGAGAAACAGCAAATTAATACTTAATACTTAATAGATCCGGCGGCTGAACCACATTCAAGCTCATAAATCCCACTTACCCAGAGTCTCAACAGAGAAATCAAACTTCAGTTCAGACACCATGCCTTTACTGCAACGGCCCTGCAGATTCACTGCTCTCACAGTGTCTGAAAACAACAGACCAACACACAGTTACTCAACACACACAATAAACTGAAATATAAACATTAAACATAAACAAAACGCTGTTTAATCATCCTTACTTTTCAGAACTGATAATACAATTCGGCCACAAATGGCAAAAAAAGCAAAAAAAAAAAAAAAAAAAAATTGGTGAGTGACTTAAAAAGTAAATAGACGAAAAATTATATCCAAAAAAAATTAAAGAAAAAACTGTAATGTTTCCTCTAATGTCTCTTGATGTTCTTTTTAAAGCAATGACAGCAGCTGCACTATTGAGATACATTTATGATTACAGTAACAATGCTAAGGTAGATTCATTATTAGAATAGCACTACTAAGGTAAATGTATGATTAGAGTAGCACTGCTGAAGTAAATGTACAATTAAAATAGCAATACTGGGGTAAATGTATGATTAAAATAGCTCTGCTGAGCTAAATGTATGTTTAAAATAGAACTGCTGAGGTAAATGTATGGTTAGAATAGCTCTGGCTGAGGTAAAGGTATAATAAGAATAGCACTGCTGAGGTCAATGTATGGTTAGAATAGCTCTGCTAAAATCTAGAAGAGGATTACATGATCATACTTTCCAGAGCGATGAGGACCGTGTCTCGGTCGAGCTGGGTTACTTGTTTCACTTTAAGAGCCTCGCCGCCTGCAAAATAAAAATGATCTCATTAATAATCTCGTTAATAATCTTGTTATTCATAATTCATAATAATAATCATCTTATTTGGAATTTGGGAGAAATGTTGTCTGTAGTTTATACAATAAAACAACAATGTTCATTTTACTCAAACATAAACCTATAAATATCAAAATCAGGTGTTGCTATGGAATATGTTGTGGTTGCTATGATTTTGCTAAGCAGTTGCTAGGTGGTTGCTAAGGTGTTGCTGGGGTGTCTGTGGTGGTTGCTATGGTGTTTTGTTAAGCAGTTACTAGGTGGTTGATAAGGTGTTGCTAGGTGGTTGCTAAGTAACGTATTTGAATAATCAGAATATATTGTGTGATTGTACAGTAAGGTGGTGTGTGTGTGTGTGTGTTACGAGTGTGTGTGTGTGTTGACCTGGCTGTTCTCGGGGTGTATCATCGAGGTGTATGATATTAAAGTCCAGCTGTTCTGGGGCTCTCCCGGGGCTCTGGTTGCTGCTGTGCACACCAACACACACCTCCGGCAGCTCCTCAGACTCCTGAACCAGCAGCTCGAAGATCGGCAGCGAATCAGGGAGGCTTAAAGCTACGTGCTGAAACAGAGAGAGAGAGAGAATCATATCAGAAAGGTTACTTTAGTTTATTTATTTTTTTGCAAAAAATATACACACATAAAAAAATAGATAATAAAAAAGAGAAAAAATCACATTTTATATCTTGCATTTAAACAATTAATAAAAACTGAAAAGGTAGCTTACTTTGCCTATGCATTTAACCTATAATATATATATATATAGGCCTGGACAATAATTTGATATCGGTATTTATCGCGATAAGAAATGTTTCAATAACATTGATATCATTTTTGTGCTATATCGATATGTATTATTTACAGAATCTCTCACGGACAGGTGTTTTTTTACCGGTGTCACTTCACTGCAGAGCTGAACACAATCAGCCTCCGCTCAGCTTCAGCGCGGGATATTTTAGATGCAGAATAAGCGCACCTGAAGCTTCCACAGGTAGAAGCAGAAGAGATAGTTGAGAGAGAACTAATTCAGTGGTGTGGAAATTGTTCGGCTTTCGCAGGTCTGACAAACTTCAGAGTTCAGCTCCAAATTGTGCCGAAAAGTGGAGACGACTATTAGCAGCGGTAATACATCTAATCTGTTCCACCACCTCAAGCAATTTCACTACATACAAAATTCTCCTGCGATTTCGTAGTTTATGTTGTAACTAACTTATTTATAGTTGATAAAGCCTATAGGATTATTTATTTGACGAGGATATCATGTTGCTTATATATATATATATATATATATATATATATATATATATATATATATGAAGGCTTTTATATTCTTTATTCTGGTTGAAGCACTTCTGTTTTGATCTGTTAAATATGTTTACAAAAGAATAAGAAGCTCTTCCTCTGTTGTAATGTAAAGTTATTTATATTGGTAATATGTTTATAGGTTATAGTTTTGTGTTTGATAGAGATTTAATGTTTTTATTTTGCTATATGCAAATAAAAGTAAGCATCGATTTATTCTGACCATTTTTATTTCTAAAGTTTTATATAGTTTTTAAATTTAGTTTAAATTTCATCAGACAGTAGTGTACAGATTTCCATTGCATTCCATTTATTCCAGTTTTTCAGAGGCCTTAAAAGTATTTATATCGATATCGAAATTATATTGTATCGACCGAAATTAAGGAATATATTGTGATATAAATTTTGGTCATATCGTCCAGCACTATATATATTTATATATATTAATCATCTGTAAATTCACAATATATAGACAGCCCATTTATCCGTTATAAATTTGTTTACAGCCCTGTTTTTAAACATGATTTTAATTTTATAAAGAGAACTGCACATTCTTAATTCTTCATTGTAGTTATTTCACATCTTTACCCCACTGAAAGAAACACATCTGTTATAGAAAGAAAGGAAGGAAAGAGGGATTAAAATATCTGACAAATTAAAATAAAATTAAAATTACCTTGAGCTGCATGAACTTCTGCAGGGGCTCGTACCACATGAGAAGAACCAGGCCAGACGGAACCACAGCACACAGGAACACACTGTCTGTGTAGGGGTTCCTCACTGAGACACAGGATATTAAAATTCTAAATATATATATATATATATATATATATATATATATATATATATATATACACACTACAGAAATACACACACACTTCCTGTCTTAATCACAAAAAAATACTTGTGAATTCCAGAATTCCATTGTGGCATGAAGTTGACCAAGATTAAGGTGTTTTTAACTGAATATGATCATTTAAATTACTTATTTTGTAATTAATGATCTGTGCATATTGTCTCTGTCCATATAAAGTCAATATAAAAAAAGTTTATTTCAGGTATTGGTCCGATCATCAAGAAATTTTGGCACAGTGTAAGGGACAGTTTGTCTGTTTAAATTATGTAGTAAACTAAAAATTGTCAAAAATGGAGATTCTTCTTTTTCTTCGTTTTCTTTCTTTTTATGTTTTTTTACATATTAATATTTAATATTGAAGACTATATTACAGCTAAGGAGGGACATATGCAGATATGTGTGCCTCAACTGTTTTTATGTCTTTAATATTCATCTACAATGTAGAAAATTAATTAAATAAAACAATACTGAATGAGAAGGAGTGTCTGAACTGTTATGGTAATTCCATTCCATTTTAACAAGGCAGAATATTTAATATTTAAATCTGATTAAAATTCCTTATGCTTCTGTATTAATTATCTATCTATCAGTTTATTATAGAATTTCTTTTTATTAACGCTTGTGCTGATTCGTCTTGGTGTGCTATCAAGAAGTTTGCTGAGATCGATAATTGTGCTGTTTCCCTGGACATTGCAAATGCTTTGAAACCAATAAAACATTAAAATAAAGAATTAAATATATGCTATTTGTCTGGTTTTGTACACATAAAAACAGTGTTATAATGTAGTTTTGGTTTAAATTTAATCTTAGTAATCTTTAGTTCAATTTTAACTTAGTAGCTTGTTCCCATCTCTGGGATTTGGATTAAATAATCATTTAAAAGTCATTATGAAAACGAGTTCAGGAGTTTTTCTTACCTACACTGCATCTTCTACAGCTCTTGGTATCTGGAATCTTCACAGACATGGCATATTTCCTGCAGACAAACACATTAATATAACACATCAACACTCAATATATCATATACACTTCTACAATAATACTATTCAACACGTCACATAGACAGTTTATTCTAATTTCTTAGGCTACGTTAACATTTCAAAACAATCCACTTTGTTTAAATCAGATTTTTTGCTCAGATCAGATTAGTGTATCTTGTCGGTTCTCATTCAGTGTAAATGTAAGTGATCTGTATCTGTGTGTAATGTGAACACAGAATCTGTTCCTGAATCGTCTCACATGCTGCACATTGATACCTGTATAAACGTCTCCTTCTTCACCAACAACAAAAACCCTCATATTAGAGAGAGGAGAGACTCGTAGCTTTATAAAGGGAAATGGATGAGTTAGCAGCTCATATGTGGAGCATCTTTTGCTGGAGTGGAGAGTAAACAGCTGCTCTGAAGTTCATGCTCAGATCCAGGAGGAGAAAAAAGGACAGGTGGTTTGCTTTTGCTGTTTTTTTTGCAGCTATAGCTGCACAGCTGCACCAAGAGATGCAGTGTGGGTACGAGAGATAGAAGCATGTAGCGCTAATGCTAATGCGTAAAAGCAAAAGGACAACGCATGAATAACATGAATTTGACCGTTCACATTCATGTCGCATGTTCATGGATCGGATACATATCTGATTTGGGAACACATATGAAAGTGAATCGGTTATAAGATTTCTTTGTGCATGTGTGTAGTATTCTGGGATGTCTCAGTCTGTGCATGAGTGAAAACAGAGCATAGTAGTGTAAATAAGTGAGCAGTGTTTAACAGCACAGCACCGCGAGACGCTGTCCAAACACTTAAAGATCTATAGGAGAGCCATTAACCGTGCAGCTTGATTTAGGGCGTGTCAGTGTGTCTTTGCTATCGTAACGACAGGAAAAGTACACCTTGCTTGGTTCAAAGCGCAAAGCAAAAGTCATGTACTGATTCTCTTAATTAATCATGGGTGTGAAATAAACCAATCAGAGCATCTCTTTTAATTAAGAGCTCATCATTTTCTTTAAGAGTAGAACCAGGTGAGCTCTGACTTTGGTGGATTGCTATTGTAACGGTGCAGCTACCTGGATGTGTTCAACAAACTCTTCTCAGCAGAGGAAACTGAGCTGATGGTTGACGCTGTGAAGGAGCGATTCAGCAATGTTATTTTATTTACTATTCTGTTTATTGTTGATGTAAAATCAGCGGAGTGTAGCTAAGATAGGTATGGACGTCTGACTGTTGTCAGGGTTTAAATTGGTCAGTGGTGCATAAATTCCAGAAATGTACCTGAACACACCTCATTTCCAGACCAACACGCCCATCAGTGTAGATATATTCAGAAGCTCTGAAGCTATTTTAAGAGCATAGGCACAAGGCATGAAAATAGACTGTTGACGGGGTGCAAGATAACAACGAGCATCTTGATGCACCTTACGCAGGGTTTTTCATGACTTTTCCATGGCTTCAAGGCACATTTTCATGGTAATACGATTTTTAAAACATCAATGCAGACAATAAAGAACAATGAAACCAAAAATCAACTAAAACTATAATTAAAATAGATTATTGTAGATCTAAAATGAATCTGACACACAATCTTTAATAGAACTTGTGTCAGATCCTGAGAACTCCAGTGTGTAGAGTTAAATTATTGTATTTACTCTGAGCTGATGTATTTGAAGCTTGAAATTTTCTCTATCGATAAACTGAAATACAAAGATTTGTAGGACCAAATTTGGCCTTGGTGTGGGGCAGCAGAAAATTCCCGGTGAAAACTCGAAACAATCTGGGGTGAAAACTAAAAAAAATCCTATCACAGATCATTTTCTTGAGCCCGACCCGGCCGAGGAAAGGGTTGGGAAATCTTTTTTTTTCGGGGGCCGGGGGTCTGTGGAAATTTTGCGGTGGATTCAGGGGGGTGTGATTTGCATTTTTTCCGTACTTTAATACTTTTTTTAATCCGTCTTTCTAAAAACACATATTCGAATATTCGCTAACAAACAGTGCAGAATTTCCAGAGCTCAAAAAACGCTATTCGGGCCAGTCCTAAAAATGTGATTATTGTTTGACTCATGTAATCTCTGTGTTTAACCATTTATACCACCTCTGTTGTCCTGTAGTTCTTGGATTATGTAGAATAAAGAGTATAATCTCTAAATACCTGGAGTTGATTCTGGTGCTGAGGCGATGAGCGTTGATTGACAGGTGTCCTTGGCGCCGCTGCATGTTCCTGCGATGCTCGAACAGTGCGGGCAGGCTGTGTGAGGTCAGCTGAGACGACTTTCCTGAGAGCCAATAAAATTATCAGAAGATAAAACAAGACAATAAACTGATGCTGCAGATTTACACAGGTTTACATAACCTAACACTGAAAGAGTTAAACTCACCTGAGACCGACATCAGCACGTTATTCATGACGTACAGCCAGCTGCACCTCTGAGGAAGCAACTAAAATAAAACAAAAACTAATAAATAAATGAAGGAACACATAAGGAATCATGTAGTAACTTAAAAACTGGGTTAAATAAACTAAAATGTGAAGAAGTATTTAGATGCTCTTATCTGGGGAGCTGTTTGTTAACTTTGTGGTTTCTGAGGGTGGAAACTCTGATGAACTTATCCTGTACAACAGAGGAAACTCTCGCTCTTCCTTTACTGGTGCTGATGAGTGCCAGTTTCATCATTATGAAATGTTTTTGATGGTCTTTTTTGTGGTGACTGCGCTTGAGAATACTTTCAAAGTTCTTCTTTTTTTCAGACTGACTGACCTTTAAAGTATTTTTAAATTCTTTATTGAGTTGAGTAGTTGTTGCTTCTCATAATCTGGATTAGAACATTACTCAAATATTCACTATTCACTGTATACCTGTAACTCTACCTCTTCACTACTTTACTTTAACTGATGCTCTCAAACACTTTATTAAGAGACAAGAAATTCAAGTAATTAACTCTTGATGAGTTCAGCACAGCTGTTAACTGAAAGCCTGAATTCCAGGAGACTCTACCTCATAAAACTGACTGAGAAAATCCAGCAGAGATGTGCAAAACTGATCATCTAAACAAGAGGAGCTACTTTAAAGAATGTAAAATTTAAAAAATATTCTGGTTTGTTCAACACTTTTTTTTGTTTACTAAATAATAATTCTATATTTTTTTCTCTGTAGACTGGTACTGTACACTCACTGTTCTGACTAAAACATATACAGCTCTGAAAAAGCACTTCAGTTTCTGAATCAGTTTCTCTGATTTTGCTATTTATAGGTTTATGTTTGAGTAAAATGAACATTTTTGTTTTATTCTATAAACTACAGACAACATTTCTCCCAAATTCCAAATAAAAATATTCTCATTTAGAGCATTTATTTACAGAAAATGAGAAATGGCTGAAATAACAAAAAAGATGCAGAGCTTTCAGACCTCAAATAATGCAAAGAAAACAAGTTCATATTCATAAAGTTTTAAGAGTTCAGAAATAATCAATATTTGGTGGAATAACCCTGGCTCTGGTTTTTAATCACAGTTTTTTTCATGCATCTTGGCATCATGTTCTCCTCCACCAGTCTTACACACTGCTTTTGGATAACTTTATGCTGCTTTACTCCTGGTGTAAAAATTCAAGCAGTTCAGTTTGGTGGTTTGATGGTTTGTGATCATCCATCTTCCTCTTGATTATATTCCCTTCATTATCAAAGAAACTCATACTTTTCAAGTGCTCTCTTATTTTTTTACAGTTATATTCATTTATTCACTACTTGCTGACATTATTCAGCCGGAATACAAAAAAACACTTAGTGTTCTGCCAAATAGCTAAAAATACATTAATAATGTAGGTAATGATGTTACCTTCTCTATAGTGTCCTCGTGGAGCTCATTGAGGTTGAGGGTATAAATTCCCTCCTCTGCACCCAGGATCAGATGCTGGTCTGTGGGGGAAGAGATCCAGTTATTATCTGCTTTAATCAACCTGTAAATTAGCAGATTAATAACTAATTTGTACCCAAAAAATGACTTATTTTCAAATTGCATTGTTTGCTCTAATGTTAGGATTTTTTTGAACTCCTGCTGAAAATTCAGTGCTCAACACTGAAAATTGACTAATTTAAAATATATAATATAATAACTGTCTATTATATCGATGAATTATTGCAGCCTTATAAACTATCAGAAATTATTGACCTATAGAGGAGAAACTACACTCTAAAAAACAGAGGTACGATACGAGTACTTTTTTGTACTCGAAGGTACACTCTTTATAATTGTACCCTCAAAGGTACAATATTGGTCTTTACAGGGTCAGATTTGTTCCCTCTGAAGTACAAAGTCATTTCTAACAGCAATAAGTACAAATTTGTACCATTTAACCAGCCAAAGGGTACATTCAGTATTCTGCATCACTGTACTAATAAACAATATATATTTAAATTGCACATTTTTTTATTTGAAAGCCAGACAATTTTGTATCATCAAGTTTTTGAGCCATATTTAGTTGATGATAATGTTTATAATCTTTATGATCTTTACTGCCACAAAAACCATGGGTACAAAAAAGGACTTTCACTGAAAGGTACTTTTTTGTGCCTCAATATAAGGTACAGCCCCAGCGACAAGCTTTGTACCCTTTTAAGTACAAATCTGTACTTATATTTCTTAGAGTGTAGCCTACCTCTGGTCTTTGGTAAAACCCACGTAACGGCGCAGTGAATCTTCAGAGGACATCCGTTAAATATCTTGGAGAAACAGGCACCCATCTGCAATAAATAATACAATAATGCAAATATATAACATCACTTTAAGAGTTAAAGGAGAACTCTGGTGTAAAATGGACTTTTGTTGTAGTAAAACATGATAAAAAGTTCTTACCTTTGTTGAATAGCCCTCCTCCGCTCTCCTGCAGCTTTCTGAGATACAGAAATTTTGTGCAGTTTCTTCAAACAGGCTAGAATGGGATTTATTGGGGCATATTTTGACCCTGCAGATAAATCTTTTTACACTGCTGCACCCAGAGACGTAGGTTACGCTACGGGTTGTTAAGAGTGTTTTTTAATAAACTTCTTGTGCAGTTTTAAAGCTCTAAATGCCTCGTTTTAAATGTCAGTGCTCTCCGGATTCTACCAATGAAGTGTGGAGCTACTTTGAGTTGGATAACGATGTAAAAAGCGAATTATATGCAAGGTAAAATATGCCCCATTAAAACCCATTCTAGCCTGTTTAAAGGAACTGCACACAATTGCTGGATCTTGGAAAGCTGCAGGAGAGCGGAGGTGGGCTATTCAACAAAGGTAAGAACTTTTTACCATGTTTTACTACAACAAAAATCAATTTAACACCGGAGTTCAGCAGTGTTAAATAGATTTAGTAGCAATATTGGATTAAATAAGGCTTACATGTACGTGAGGTGTGGGTGGCAGTCCATGAACATCTGCTCTCTAAAAAACGAAGAAACATATTGAAGAAAAAGATGATTAAAGTTGAAGTAAATCTCCTTGCCTTAAAATACAACACTTGATTTTATGTGCTAAATAATCTTCATGTCTTTATGTGCTAAATAATATATATTTACTCTGAAAAGAAAAGTTATTACTGTTAATCCTACAAAAACAACGCAGTATCTGTGCCTGGAAGAATATTGTGATACGATTTCAAGCCCCCCCCTAAAGTGGATCAAACCTTTTCATGTTAATAAGCATTCCTCTCATTTACCTGCCTGCTGAAACACCATTGGTCAGGTAAACGAGTCTAAAAAGTTTTAACACAGGAAAACTGTTAAGGTGGAATGAAATGTGTTTAAGGTGGAAGGGATATGTGAACAAAAAACTAAAAGCTTCATACACTGCAGTAAATACACCTAGTGAGGAAATAGTTACTTTTGTTAGCATTTTACTGTGGAGTGAAACATGTACATTTTCCCACACATGATAAAGGCCTGTTCAAATTCCCTGCCTATTCTCAACCTTCATTCTTTACTGTTTCCACTTTCTGATCATAAACTTATCCTGTTTACAGCTCCGATGGCCTTTTCCCACCGCTCTACCACAAAACATATTTCTTTCCGCAAGACTCAATCTATTGATCCTCTTCTTCTTAACCAATCTCTTTCTCTTATCTTTCCTGTTACCTTGGCTCCCTCATCTCCTGAAGCACTAATGCTAAACACTGCTCTCTCTGAATCACTGGAAACATTAGCCCCTCTGAAAACAAAAACAGTGACCTTCGCTACGTCCTCCCCCTGGTACACTGCTGATCTTCGTACCATGAAGCAGGCTGGACGCCAGCTTGAGCGGCTATATAAAAAGTCCAGACTTACTGTTCATGCAGATGCATACAAGCAGCATTTGTCTGCCTATAGAGATGCTCTTCAGGATGCTAAAACAAGCTATTTCTCCAATCTCATAAACAATCAGCATAGTACTAATCAGTGGTACCTCTCTTCAACAATTACAAAACTCTTTAAAGCCCCCGACAACACCCTTGTTCCCTCTACAACACTCTGCAATGCTTTTTTACACTCATTTAAATCAAAACTAGGAAATATACACAGATCTCTGATCTCAGATTCCTCTGAACCCTTTTCCCATCACTCTCATACCAACCGCCCCTCTCTGTCCAGCCTATCTTCTTCCTCCCTGAGTGCTTTTAACTGTGTCGACTCGTCTTACATCTCTAACATTGTTAGGTCCTCCAAGACTACAACATGTGCCCTTGATCCACTTCCTACCAACCTAACTAAAGCCTGCCTACCCTCACTTCTTCCCCATCTCACCCTTCTTATTAATCAGTCACTCCTCCTTGGACAGGTCCCATCTGTTTACAAAATTGCTGCAGTTAAAACCATACTTAAAAAACCTGGTCTTGAACCTTCGGACCTTAACAATTACCATCCTATCTCCAATCTTCCCTTTCTGTCTAAGATTCTTGAGAGAACTATAGCCAGCCAACTGCAAGAGTATCTCGAAACCAACAGTCTCTTTGAACCTTTTCAATCTGGGTTCCGACCATTTCACAGTACTGAAACAGCTTTAGTGAAGGTCGTGAATGATCTGTTGGTAGCTGCTGATGCTGGGTCTCTCAGCATCCTTTTGCTCTTGGACCTAAGTGCAGCATTTGACACAATCAACCATTCCATCCTCTTGTCACGGCTGCATGAACTTGGCATTGTTGGCACTGCGCTGGATTGGTTTTCATCCTACCTAACTAACAGAAAACAGTACATCACACTCTGTGGCTATTCCTCCTCTGCCTCTGTGATTACACAAGGGGTTCCTCAAGGATCAGTCCTTGGACCTCTTCTCTTCATCATATATATACTTCCCCTTGGACGTATATTGCATCACTTCAACATTAATTTCCACTGCTATGCGGACGATACCCAAATTTACATCAATACCAGTTCAATCAATAATCCACCCACTGCACATATAGAAAGCTGTCTAACTGAGATCAAAAGCTGGATGAAGCAAAACTTCCTCATGCTAAATGACAATAAGACTGAACTCATACTGATTGGCTCTAAGTCGGTCCTTAACCACACTCCCCCTCTCTCCCTCAAAATTGGTGACATACAGCTCTCACCATCTGCACTGGTTCGAAATTTGGGTGTCGTCCTCGACTCCACTCTTTCATTCACAGCACATGTAAGCACTGTCGTAAAAACAGCCTTCTTCCATCTGCGTAACATAGCTAAGATTAGACGGTCCCTCTCTCAATCAGCTGCTGAGCTCCTCATTCACGCATTCATCTCCAGCAGGGTAGACTACTGCAACGCCCTATTAGCTGGCATTACCTCTTCTTCTGTCCACAAACTCCAAATGATTCAAAACTCTGCTGCTCGGTTGCTCACCTACACTCGCACTCACGATCACATCACACCTGTTCTTCAAGATCTTCACTGGCTTCCGGATTCTCCTACTTACCTATAAAGCCTTAAATAACCTGGCACCTCCCTATCTCTCTGACCTTCTTCATCCCTACAAACCTTCCCGCTCTCTCAGATCCTCTACTGCTGGGCTTCTAAATGTCCCGTCATCCAATCGTCGTAGTTTCGGTGATCGGGCTTTCTCCAGGATCGCTCCCCGACTATGGAATTCTCTTCCAACTGCACTCCAACCCACTCTTCCCATATTTAAATCAAATCTTAAAACTCATCTATTCTCTCTTGCTTATGGTCTCTCTTCTGCTTAACATTATGTTTGATCTCACATACTATAGTACTGCTGAGTTGGAGCTCCACTGTAAATGTTGTACCTGTATTGTCTGTGTATTGTATATCTGTATCTTTGTACCAATAATTGTAAGCGTCTTTGGGTTTTAGAAAAGCGCTATATAAAAATAAAGTATTATTATTATTATTACTCACATGAGCAGTTTTACACTAAACTGGTTTATTACATTTTTAAATGTAAGATTTAGTTTCTATCTTTTTATTAGGCTACTATAATTAACAATAGCCAGGCTATATAAATGCATTCCTACATATCTCCTTAATATTTAATACTGTAGTCCCAGTGTCAAAATATGTGAATGAGATGAGGGATGAAATCCTTATTTATCTACAGGGATTTTCAGTTACATTATTATTTTCTATTATTATTTTATTATTTTATTTTTTATTATTTTATTTAGAACTAAATAACAAAATATTCCTGTGGGAGAGATCCTGTTGAATTTGAATTCAAATGTAATAGAGAGAAAGCTGATGAAAAATAGTAGCCAGTAGCATTGTGTGTGTGTGTGTGTGTGTGTGTGTGTGTGCAGGATTAACTGTGGATTTTAGTGTATAATATATATTTATGAGTATAAAGGTTATTGTGTGGTATATATGTGCTACATTAGCTGATGTAATGGGTTTATCTTTTACGTGCTGTAGACACGTGAGACACTGTAAGGATTGTAAGGCTTCAGTTTAGTGAAGTACAGGTTTAGTGAAAGCCTGCTCTGCACTGTTTTCCATTTACACCCCGAAGAAATACCTGACCCCCCCAATTATCATTGTATATTTGGCACCCTGCTCCGGCTGCTAATGGAGAAGCAGCAGAATAATCTACTGTACTCTCTCTAAATGTCATTTCCACAAAAAAACAAGTCTAGCAATCTAGCAATGTTTTTTGTATAACTATACAGCTACTTCCCACAGAGGAGAATAACCCAAACTGCTCAGCACACTGCCACCAGGTTCAGAACCCCTGCAGTAGGAGATTCATTCTGATGATCTGTTTAGATGAATCAGATCTAATCAGATGAACCAGATCTAATCAGATTAATCAGATGAACCAGATCTAATCAGATTAATCAGATGAATCAGATCTAATCAGATGAATCAGATGAATCAGATCTGATCAGATAAATCAGATCTGATCAGATGATTGATACTCACCGAGTCTTCAGTCTTCCTCCGGAGCGTGCTCCACTCAGGTGAGAGAGGCTGACGGGGAGGAGAGCGACTCCTGTTTCCTCCTGGATCAACTGCTACAGATCCTCGTGATAATCCTGTTCACCACATCATTACACACATCAGTGATCACACTCAGGTACAAATCCTGTTCACACCTGACATTAACATGAGTATCACTCTGCTCTAAGGAGCAGAATCTACTTAATTGAACATATTGATTTAAGTATTTACTTAAAATACATTTTAGCACATTAATATTATGCTTTCATCAAATTTTTGATAGTAAACTTCAAAACTTCTGATCATACTTTTTAAAAAGTACAATACAGTATATTACATTTTTAGTTTAATGTAATTCAATATACTTCCAAATATAATTCATAACTTTTATTCCTTATTTAAGCTCTCCTCTTAGTACCTGTTTTACTTAATCTTATTTATTTTTAACTTTTTTTCAACTTTAGTTCTTCTCTTAGTTCTTTTATTTCCTTATTTTATATTAATTTTTTAAATAGATTTGTACTATTGCTTTTTAACTTATTTTGATTTTCATTTATGGTTATTAATACTATTATTATAATTAGTTTTTTTAATCATTATTCATTTATTTATTTGTATTTATATTATATAATGTAAACGTTAGATTTAACTTTTTTAATTTAAACTGCTTTTTTGTTGTATTAATCTTATCTTATTTTAATATTAATTTCTTATCAATTAAACCATTTTTTTTATTCTACTTCAAATTTTTATCTATTTTTTGTCTTTTATTTACTGTTATTTTAAAATGATTAAATTTTGTTATTATTTCCTTTGCCATGTCAATCCCAGTATTTGTAAATGCTTGGCTACACTGAAAACATTAAGAAAAAAGAGACAAGAAATTTAAGTAATTAACTCTTGATGAGTTCAGCACAGCTGTTAACTGAAAGCCATTCAAATCACCCAGGATGCATATCAGGTGTGAACAGAGGCTCATGCTGTATATTCTCTCTCAGAAATCACTTTTGATGGACACACATGCAGGATTTAGGAGAAAATATATATATAAAAATAAGTAGACAATCGCGTAAATCATTACATGACCACTTCATTTGCTGCACTTTACCCTCAGTTGGAGTCGAGCAGAGGGAGCCAAGACTGGAAGAATCATCGAACAGTGAGGAGTCGCTAAAGAAGCTGGAGTTAGCCAGGAGCGAGAGATCGGACAGTGTTGAGCCAATCAGCAGCGTCGATTCACTCAGTGGGTTGGGTTTAGTGTCTGTGTGAGGCGTAGAGCCGATGTGAGGTAAAGAATCTGAAGAGGAAAAAATAAATATAATAAATTTAAATTAAAAAACTAAATTAAGACTTGTGATTCCTTGTTTGTATTATCTGACAAACTAATATTCCAAAATAATAATACAAATATAATATAATTTAATATACTATTATAGATTTTCACAAACAAAAACTGAGAACACAAAAAAAAAGAACAGTTCATAGGTTCCAGTGCAAAATTGGCAAATTTGGTGAATTAACTTACCACAGTATTGTCTTATTTTAGTGTAGAATAGTTAATTTTTTTATTATTTTGTATTTAACTTTTAATAATGCAATGCACGAACCCTTTACTTTTAGCAATTAACATGTCCTCCAGTCCTGTAAGGGGAGCCTCGTAAGAAATGAAAACATTTAAAAATGTAATAAAAAAAACAACCAAGGGTCCCATAATAGTTTTTGTCTTTGGAATACTTTTGAGAGATTTATTTAAGACAAATTACCGTATTTTTCGGAATATATGGCGCATTTTAAGTCCTAAAATTTTCTCAAAAATGGTCAGAGCTCCTTATAATCTGGTGCTCCTTATGTATGAATTCTACCAGTCAGGTATTAAGAAGCAGTAAAGACACTCCACTTAAGTATTAAAAGCGTTATAAGGGTGAGTTTTCAATGAAGTTTCTCCCTCAGTAAGGCTGGGTGCAGCAACATTAGCATCAGCATTAGCATTAGCGCTATCCGCAGCGCTAGTTTTTATGCCGTTCAGAGGCAAGTATATTTAACTGCATTATTAAAAAAAAGCTACATGGTATAAACCAATAGCTGATTGATAACTAGCGCTGCAGTTAGCGGCTAATGCTAATGCTGCTGCACCAAGCCTTAGTGCTGGAGAAACTTCACTGAAAACTCAACTTAGACAAAATACTGCCAACCTAGGCTTACTGTAAGTAAACGGAAGCATTTTACTTACTCTAATAAACAGTTTTTAGGAGAGAAATCTGTGTAAATTATTATTCAGTGCTTGTTTAACTTTAAAAGAAACCTTATTTTTTAAGAATTACAGTGTTTTGTTTACCTAGAACCTTCCTCAGCTTCACTATAAGAAGGGAAACATGGCGACTCACTTGCTCACTTCGATGTAGCATCCTTACTTGTAGTGATTTAATGCAGTACACCTTATAGTCTGTTAAATACGGTAAGGCCTATTCTTTTTTAAGCTACATGAAATTAAGGCGTTTTTAAGTTTTTTAAAGGATCTGCAGATACCCAGAGACAGGCCGGAGGGTTGTTTATCCTGTTTGACGGGCGGGGGATGATTAGCCGGCTGCGGCGGCGAGATCATCCTCTTCACTGTTCCACACTTATTATCATCTTCAGATAGAGAGCGCTGCATATCAAACACACACAGTAGGATTTATTATTATTAACTATTAAAATATACCAGCAAATATCAATAAAAAACAACATAAATACAAACAAAAGACAAAAATTGGCTTACGAGATCCACTACATCAGCAGAGGGCGCTCTCTTCATAGTCAGACTCCTGAAAACAAGGAAATACAAGGTTTTAAATACCAGATTTACACTGCAGACAAACCAGATTCTGGTCCAGTAGATCCGGACTGAAAACATCGCTTTTGATTGGACAAAACACAGACTGTGTATAGCTGGACAGAGCATCATCTCTCAAAAGTGAAGGCACCACAGGTCGGGCGCCCCCTGCTGTTCGGTTTCAGAAAGCTGTGTAACCCCACCCATCCCCATAGGTTTCAATGGCAAAACAGAACAACTTTCAATCACGTTTTTTTCTAATATACTGTAATTCTACCTCCTTTATTTAAATGCAGCAGCTTTAGTGTAACCTCTGCTTATATTGTAAAATTTTTATATCCCACAGAATTCGTTTTTTAAAACGTTATTCAGCTCTATTCAAAAAGGTGTGGTTATTGTAAAAGGGCTGGTTATGGGCGGGACCAATAACAGACCGTCAGCTCCGCTCCGCTCCGCAGCCTGTGACCTCGAGGCAGCCCTCAGGGGCGGGGTTATTTAAATGAGTAGGCTGTCTCTCCACAGTCTTTCTCCCTCCTCTGGTCTCTACTGCGCTCTACAGACTCGGGTTTCAGGATCCCCAACATGGAGGAAGACTTTGGCTTCATTTTCTTTGAATGAATGGGAACGGAGACACAACGTCCATCTTTTTTTACAGTCTCTGGGACAAAACTCAGGTCCTTTAGATATGATTATACAATATATGTACACCATATTATTTTTGAATATGGTGAATGCTACTAATATTATACCCTGAAATATGGTGTCATTATCACCCACCCCCCCTAATTATCACATCAGGGTTCTACTTTTTTTTTTACTGTTTTTATCAAAAGAAAAATGTATGGGAAAAATTTCCCATTACATATCTACTAGAGACAGATTATTATATATGTCCAGTATCATTTATTTTACTTTAATCCTGAATATATGGAGGTATTTGGAGGTAGGGCTGTGCAATATTGTATCGTACACAATAATATCAACAACATTTTTGAATATCGCTAATAATATCATACCCTGAAATAATGTCATATTACCTACACCTAATTTAAATTATCATAATGTTCTCATTTCCCATTATATATCTAGAGACTATATATGTATATTTTAGTTTACTTTAATCCTGTATATATGAAGATATTTTAAGGGTATTATTATTATTATTATAAGTATCATGACTGATCATTCTGGATCATTGAATTCTGTTATAAATCTGATGAAATTCTTGTATTTTTTAAGGTCTATATATGCAATAATATATTTTCGTTTAAATTTTGTTGCAGTAGTGTATTCTCAATTTTTTTTTTAATTCAGTGTTTTGTCATATCGCCAAGAGTATCGTTATCGCGAAAATACCATGAAATATCGTGATATTATTTTAGGGCCATATCGCCCACCCCTATTTGGAGTGCATTATTAATATTACTATTATGACATTCTGGATTATTTACTTCTGTTCAGATAAATCTGATTAAATTATTGTTTTTTTTTTAATGTCTCAGTTATTAGCGGTGTTCCATATCATATTGTATCGTATGCAATAATAACATTTCATTTTCATTTTGAAGCAGTAGTGTATTCTTAAAATATATATTTTTTTAATTCAGTGTTTTATCATATCGCCCAGAGTATCGTTATCGCACCCACCCCTAGTTCACACCACCTTTTACACCTGATACTTTGATTTAGATCAAAGTTGCTTTGTCACAATGTTGTCTAAAAGCCTATTGGTTAAATAAATAGAAATGAAATTGAAATTAAAATATACTCTTACCTCTCAAGCAACGCTTCCTCAACACATTCTAAAAGACTCCTGCAATAAAAAAACACACAAATACAACAGAGTTCAGAACACATTCCTCAAGAACACACACACACACACAATATCCTTATGTTGTGTATGTATTGTGTCTGAACTTGTGTACATATAGTGTTCAACTATAGGTTATAGTTGTCTTTTTCTTTTTGTTTTTAGAGCTTTTTTTATTATTTTTTTTATTTAGTATTCTTTTGTCACGTGCATTTAACTACCATATTTTTTGGATTATAAAGCTCACTGGATTAGAACACTAGTAAGGAACAGGGGTGTCGCCATGTTTTTTGTCTTCTAATTCGGCAGGTCTCACCGCTGGGTGGGGAGACCTGTAAAGCTATGCTTAGTTCAGTAAATAAAACTATAATTCTTAAAAAACTACTTTATTTTAAAGTTAATCGAGTGCTGGATGTTAATCTACACTCATTTCTCTACTGAAAACTGTTTATTTGGGGGAATAAAGCACATCTGTTTATTTACACTAAGCTTAGATATCCAGATTTACATTAAGGCTGGGTGCAGGAGCAGCATTAGCATCAGCAATAGCGGCTAACCACGAATAGCGCTAGCCGTGGTTAGCGTCTAATGCCGCCCGACAGCACTACACTTAGAAACCCTGAGTATTCAGGTAAGTCAGTACATGTGTAAACCTGCAGACTACAGGCCTATAATACTCACCTCTGAACGGGGAAAGAGCTAGCACTTAGCACGGTTAGCAGGTAATGCTAATACTGCTCCAGCAGTGCTAGCCAAGGATTTTAAATGTGCCTTATACTGTGAAAAATACAGTATGATGTGTGATTAATATTTGTTATGTATGCTATATCAGTTGGAACTCATGAATAATAGCGGCCATTGTGATAGCAGCTAATGAGGATCCAAATAAAGCAATAAAACAATAAAACACACATTAAAGGTATATACTTTATCAGTTACTACAGAACTACGCCAGAGGAAGAAGAGAAGGGAGGAGAGGAGAACTTACGGAGAATCTTTTTCATCACTCATAGAGCTCCACTCATCATACGCTCCCTAGTAATGAAACATAAACATGTTAAAAAACTATTATAATAAAATACATATAACCATAATTAGCAATCTGCATTTAGCATAATGAGAATCAGTGCTGAAAACAGGTCATTTTTTTTTTTTTTAGATTTGCACTAAATATGTTATCTTGTTTCAATCTCATATTTTGATAGAACCAAAAGTTTCTAACTTTGTAAAATCGAGGCCTATAAACATATTTAACCATTGATTTGTCAAAATATCACACTCTAAATGAGATATACATGATATTTGTGAATACTGCCTTGTAGAACTAATACTGTCGAAATTGAAATTTCAACATTGTTTTAATAATTATTGAGGTTCACACTTTGCTGAGTATTTTTATACTTTTGAAACTTGTAAGCCTTGGCCAAAAATCCTGGGACTAGTTCGCAAAAGTATTATGTGTGTTACGCTTATTATGGAAAATTGGGGACAGATCTTAATAGTCAAAAGTTTAACCATTGTTGGTATTTTCTATTTCACTGAATTACAAACAAATATAAATTAAGAGTAGTTTTTATGGTTCAAAAGTTTTTCATTAAAACGTAAATTGGTGCGCTATAGCGCCCCCCTATTGGCAAATCAGTGTCATTTTTTGGTTGTCCACTGAGATGTTCTGTTTAAATCTTCCTAATCATTCAGTTTGTAAGTTTTCAGCTACTTAAATAAAAAAATTCTGACACAGAAGGATAAATTTCCATATGTCTACCATACTGTTTACAGATGTCAACGTTATTTTGTTAATTATTTACTTACAAACTCTTTTTGTGTACCAAATCTGAAGTCATCAAACAAAAATCCACTTCACGTTCAACCATTAATATGTCAAAATATCACACTCTAAATGAGATATACATGATGTTTGTTACTAGTGCCCTGTAGAACCAACACTCAAAATTACAAAATTTAACATTGCTTTGATAATTATTGAGGTTCACACTTTGCTAAGTATTTTGATACCTTTGAAACTTGTAAGGATTGGCCAAAAACCTAGGACTAGTTCGCAAAAGTATTATATATGTTACGCATATTATGAACAATTGCAGCAGAGCTTGATAGTCCAAAGTGAATCACATATAAAGAGAATTTTGAGAGTAGGTCTTGTGGTTCAAAAGTTATTCATTAAAGAGTAAATTGGTGCGCTACATTGCCCCCCATTAGCCAATCAGTGTCATTTTTGCTGTCCGCTGAGATGATATTCATAAAAACATGATATATTTATGAATAGAGCCCCGGTGGGCCAAAACATTGTTTTGATAATTATTGAGGTTCGCATTTTGATACCTTTAAAACTTGTGAGGATTGAACAAAAATCCTAGGACTAGTTTGCAAAAGTATTATATGTGTTATGAACATTACATGTGTTCTTCTCACCAGAGAATCAGGGCAGGGGTCTGTTTCTTTACGCATGGGCGGTCCAAACTTCACCTGATCAACTAGAGAAAGAGGGGGAGGAGCATATATGAGTTTAAGGTCACTGCAGTGAATTCTTTATTCACTCTTACCAAAAAACACTTTTAGAAACCACACTACACAAGTGTGGTTCTCTTCTTTTACTGTACAAATAATAAATTACAGTATTATATAGAATAACTGCACTTTATTTCAATTCAATTTAATAAATGCTCATAATAAATAATCTTTTTAAACCTTTTGTAAAGCAGATCTTCTGAATATATCTACACTGATGGGCGTGGTGTTCTGGAAATGAGGTGTGTTCAGGTACATTTCTGGAGTTTTATCTTGTTTATCTTGGTAACAGAAAACACAGGAGCTCCACTGACTGAATACAACCTAGACAGACGCCAACAGTCAGACGTTCATCGCTATCTCGGTAACACAGGCGCTGCGCCGAGCCGAGCGTACACCCCCATTTATTACACACACATGAACACACAGCAGCACAAACCCAACTTTTACATCAACAATAAACAGAATAGTAAATAAAATAACATTGCTGTTCCCGTAAATGAGCTGCTGGAGCTCCTTCACAGCGTCAACCAGCAGCTCAGTTTCCTCTGCTGAGAAGAGTTTGTTGAACACGTCCAGGTAGCTGCACCGTTACAATAGCAATCCACCAAAGTCAGAGCTCACCTGGTTCTGATTGGTTTATTATTTCACGTTACGCCCAAAATAAGCCACACCCATGATTAATTAATTAAGAGAATTAGTACATGCCTTTTGCTTTGTGTTTCGAGTCGTGCAAGGTGTACTTTTCCCGTTGTTACGATAGCAAAGCTACACGGTGCGGTACGGTTGATGGCTCACTATAAGATAAATAGTTTATGTATTGTGTTATGTGAAGTTGTCCTTCAGAAAGGCAGGTAAATTTCAGTGATACTGTCTCTTTAACACACACACACAAACACATACACACTCTCACACACACACACACACACACACACACACACACACACACAATGCCTCCCTTCATGGCATTAGAGTGGGCGCTCAGATACAATAGTGATCAGTGTCCTGATGGCTCTGGCACGCCGCCACGGCACGCTGTAATCCTCCCAAACACTAACACACACCTCTCAGTAGATAATGCCACATTCCTGCCTTTCAGAGAGGCCACGCCCACTGGCATCACTGACCTATCACTGCTAGCCTCTATGATATCGGTAATATCACCCAGCTGGCAGCACTGTCACTACAAACCGAGAACACGGACTAAAACTGATTAAACTGAGTGTAGAATATAAACACATGAGGCACAGTATCATAGGCTGCGTTCACATTACAAACCACGTTGCTCAAATCTGATTATTTACTCAGATCTTGTCGGTTCACATTCACTGTAAATGTAAGTGATCTGTATCTGTGTGTAATGTGAACGAATCTGTTCCTGAATCGTCTCACATGCTGCACATTGATACCTGTATAAACGCCTCCTTCTTCACCAACAACAAAACCCCTCATATTAGAGAGAGGAGAGACTCGTAGCTTTATAAAGGGAAATGGATGAGTTAGCAGCTCATATGTGGAGCATCTTTTGCTGGAGTGGAGAGTAAACAGCTGCTCTGAAGTTCATGCTCAGGTCCAGGAGGAGAAAAAAGGACAGGCGGTTTGCTTTTGCTGTTTTTTTTGCAGCTATAGCTGCACAGCTGCACCAAGAGATGCAGTGTGGGTACGAGAGAGAAGCACGTAGCGCTAATGCTAATGCTAATGCGTAAAAGCAAAGAGATGCATGAATTCTGCATGATTAGACCGTTCAAATTCATGTCGCATGTCCGTAGATTGGGTACGTATTTGATTTAGGAACACATATGAACGTGACTCAAATCTGATTTGAAAGAAAAAAAAAAAAAAACGGATTTGGCACGTACACACAACCATGAAAAAATCAGTAATGTGAGGGAGGGTACTGTACATTTTTCAGAAATAATTGTGATAGCGATATCATTGTCATTTTACAACAATTTTATTACAGAAGCTTTTTTTCAAGGGGATAATTTTAGGGACTCAACAAATATTCAGCATTTTGCTGATTTCCTTTTTTGTCCTTTTCAGCCAAATAACTGCAAAAACTGAATAATTTACAGTATCAGTAAAGTTTGTGTGATCCACATTATGAAGGAACACATAAGAAATCATGTAGTAACTAAAAAGTGTTAAACAAACCAAAATACTGCTATTCTAATCATAAATTCACCTCAGCAGTGCTATTCTAATCATAAATTTACCTCAGCAGTGCTATTCTAATCATACATTTACCTCAGCAGTGTTATTCTAATCATACACATTAACCTCCGAAGTGCTATTGTAATCATACATTTACCTCGACAGTTTGATTCTACTCAAACGTGTATCTCGGCAGTGCTATTCTAATCATACATTTACCTCAGCAGTGCTACTGTAATCATACAATACGTCAGCAGTGCTATTCTAATCATAAATTTACTTCGGCAGTGCTATTTCAATCATGCCTTTACGTCAGCAGTGCTATTCTAAATCCTTAATGTACCCGAGCAGTCCTTTTATATTTGGACATTAACCTCTGCAGTGCTATTGAAATCATAAATTTACCTCAGCAGTGCTATTCTAATCACACATTTACCTCAGCAGCAATATTTTAATGATACTGAAGTTTTGTAACAGCTTTTTCCTTTATAAATGTATATATATATATATATATATACATTTAATTGGCCCTAAAACCCAAAAATGTTTTTAAATAATTTATATTATCCATATATATATATATATATATATATATATATATATATATATATATATATATATATATATATATAATATATAACTGTTGATATACTTACACTGTTCCTCAGAAAGAGTTCTCTGAACAGGCAGGTGCTTCCCTAATGATGTTATCTTATCAGGAAAAGCACTGCAGGTCTGTGGACACACACACACACACACACACACGGAAAATACAGCTTATTCACTCAAACACTGAACCACACCCACCCCATACAGTTTAATCTGCTTTGACTAATCTGATGCAACGACACGTGATGCTCCACTTATGACTCTGCTCTGATTCATGCTGTTTCAGTTCTGTCAGAGTTAAAGGAGAACTCTGCACTGTGCCCAAACAGGCTTTTAGAATGAGCGATATGGGGCATATTTTACCCGTTATCCAGCTCAAAGTAGCTCCACATTTTTCATTGGTAGAATCTGGAAAAACCACTGTTTAAATCCCATAGCGTAGGTAAACCTCAGGCACCGATATCTTAATTTAAAATCACAATAGATTTTGTATAAAATGATAATAGTGTAGCAAAATAAAAAAATTTACCAAAAATAATGTAGTAATGTAACAGCAAAAAATCTACCACAAATCTAAGCGAGGCATATTTATTGCATGCATATATATAAACTGCAAATAAACAAAAGTAAATATGGTAAATAATAAAACAAAAAGTTTTGATAAAACTAGAGAGAATAGAGTTTTTTTTTGTGTCAAAAATCGCTATATGCTATTAACTAGGCCTGGATAATAATTTGATAACGGTATTTATCGCGATAAGAAATGTTTCAATAACGGTGATATCATTTTTGTAATATATGGATATGAATTATTTACAGAATCTGTCACGGACAGGCGTTTTTTCCGGCATCATTTGGCTGCAGAGCTGAACACAATCAGCCTCCACAGCCTATATAAAAGTAAGCATTGATTTATTTCGATTTTTTTTATTTCTAAAGTATTATATAGTATTTTGCGAGAGGAGGCTTTAAAGACTTAAATTACATTTTTAGACAGTAGTCGGTACAGATTTCATTTGCATTCCATTTATTCTTAGCGGTTTTTCTGAGGCCTTTAAAGTATTTACATCGATATCGAAATTATATCATATCGACCGAAATTAAGGAATATATCGTGATATAAATTTTGGCCATATCGTCCAGCACTAGAGCTGGGCGATATGGGAAAAAATCTTATCACGATATAGTTTTCCATATCAGTCAATATCGATATGTATCACGATATAAATCAAATCACTTTGTGTCACACTTAAAGGTTTGTTTTTATTAGTGAGAGAATAAGGGAGTGATGGAAGTTTTATCACAATATTTTTTTCTGTATCTCCATAATTATTAGGGCTGGCCCGAATAGCATTTTTTGAGCTCCGGATATTTGGCAGTATACTAGTAGTGAACTCGGGCTTTTTTCCAATTTTTTCCAATTTTCCATGACTGAAAAAAAAACTT
Source organism: Astyanax mexicanus (assembly GCF_023375975.1). NCBI lineage: Eukaryota > Metazoa > Chordata > Actinopteri > Characiformes > Acestrorhamphidae > Astyanax > Astyanax mexicanus. The sequence goes on along the minus strand of NC_064424.1, from coordinate 962,371 downwards.
GGGCTATAAGCTCAATATTAAATATTTCGTTTGTTTAGAAATTATTTTATATTCTTAAACCATGTTAAATTATATTAGATTAGTAGGGCTGGCCCGAATAGCGTTTTTTGAGCTCAGAATATTGGGCACTGATTGGCAGCCAATATTGGAATATTTGTTTTTAAAAAGACGGATTAAAAACTGATTAAAGTAAAACAAAAATTGCAACTCGGCCCCTTTAATTCACCACAAAGTTTTCCAAGACCCAGCCGGAAAAAAAAAGATTTCCCACCTTTTCCTCAGCTGGGTCGGGCTCAAAAAATGATTTGTGATAGGCTGTTTTTTGGTTTGTTTGTTTAAGCACTTAGGCTTTTGTACTGCTGCAGTGCAATATTTAGATTTTATATTCTGAAATTCGTTAGGTTTTATTTCTTTTAGCATTTTGAACTTTTTTTCCAATTTCAAATTTATTTTTTTCTGTTCGTTATGTTCTATCGGTCCTTGCGTTTTTTGTAGTTGAAGTTGAATTTAATATTGAAGTTCAATATTTCTAATTTATATTTTGAAATTCGTTAGATTATATTTATTATTGTATTTTGAGCTCACTTTAGTTGGTTATTTTCCAAATTCATATCTATTTTTCTGTTATTATTAAATGTTATTAGCTTATTAGCTTAGCTTGTCATTTAGCATACAGAACTTCTCACGGATTTTTAATGAATGTTGATTTATTAATTTAAAAGCTGTACCTTATTAAAAGTATTTTAAGCCAGACAGACACTGTGTGATTTTTTAATGAGTTTATCTGCACTTTTAAATGGTTTGTCCTGTAGGAAACGCACACGATTTGTATGCTGACACTGTTGTCTGACTGAGGAGCTGCTTTCCGTCAAATGCAGCCTGTAGGCAGGAAAAAATCCAGCCAGAACCGACCATATCATGAGCCAGTTTTAAAGCCAGTAATTTAGTAGAGCATTAAACTACAAATCTGAGATGTACCTGCTGTACTTCTTAATCTCTGCCCCCAAAACGGTCCATTAACTTGCTTGACAGACGCGTCAAATCCCCCGCGAGCACGCGCGGCGCACAGCGCACCGATTAATTCATGCGTTGAGCTTTAAACGCGCAGCTGAGCTGTAATTGGGGAAATATCACAAAAATCACAGTGTGATTTGTTACATTAAAAAAAAGACCATTTTCTTCCGCCTAATCTGAGAGGAAAGCGGTGTTCTCGACCGGCCCGAGTTCATGCAGCGCCTGAGTCAGGCTGGCGTTCAAGCTCGGGTTCGGGCTCGCGTTCAGGCAGATAATCTAAATGATAAATGATTTTGTGTTTTTGCACTTGGGCCATAAGCTCAATATTAAAAAGTTCGTTTGTTTAGAAATTATTTTATATCCTTAAACCATGTTAAATTATATTAGATTAGAGGAAAGTCATTTAGACATCATTCTTAAGGTGTTTTTGTCCTGTTACCGCTCCGCAAAAAAACCTCTTCCTTTAATCCGCGCCCCACATACACATTTTTGCAGCACCTGCCCCGAGGTCCTAATATAAATTGAATTAATTACATTTAGTGCTTAAAATTTACTTAAAATTTATTTAAAACGTGCTGAACAGTGCGGCCGTTTATTCCCAAAGTACAAACACTATGGTTGTTTGCGTGTGTCGGGCCATACTCCACTATTCTTTAGGGTTTTTTGTTGCATGCATGAGAATAACTATTACAATTTTCTTAACTATTTATTAATTTGCTCCAGCGTCTTCTGGATTGATTACACGTTGTGTTTTCGTTGTTTGCCGCGCCACTTAGACGGAAATGGAAATGAATGTTTATCGAATTCTATTGCACAGGCTTATCATCGTCATCGAGGGAAAAATTATCGCGAAACAAATCGATATCGTTATATCGCCCAGCACTATCCAGCACTACTATTAACTAATGCCATTACTTTAAATACGTGAAAGGTCGGTGTTGTGCCGTAATCAGCTCCCCAGCCAGAAAAAGCACCTCCTCTTGGGAGTGCGCACATACATCTTCTTGGCTTTAATTTTTCTTTTTAATAATTAAAATACCCAAGATACTGTTCTAAGCTACGCTGACTCCTAAGAAATAATAAAAAATAGTCATGTCACCTCCAGCCTCTTCCGAGAGGGGGTGCTTTTCCTGGCGGGGGTGCTGAATTCATGAATTCGGCTCCATAGTAGTGCTGAAATATGCACCCCCGCCATAAAAAGCACCCTCTCTCTGCAGTTGTACGCACCATCTTCCTGATAAAAGCGTTTTAACTTCACTTAGAAATGCGCTCCAAGAGGGGGTGCTTTTCCTGGCGGGGGTGCTGAATTTGGCACAACACCAGAACACAGAACTGTCAACCTGTATTTATTTTATTAACCCCGCCGAAAACATCTCTCACCAATAAGAGGAGAGAACATGCTCATGTGTTTTTTGTGATGTGTATTGTTGCACTTGTGGTTTTCCTACTGTGAAACCAAACCCAACCCCAGAGGAAATGCTCTCGTTAACTCATTCGGACCAGATAAACCAACTACAGGTGTGAAAACACCCTCAAACACACTCACATCAAGATCACTGTCGTCCATAGTCTGAGCCTGGTGAAGATCAGGGTTGTTGGCGGAGTCCAGCAGCTCGATGACCAGGTTACGGGTTAAGAGTTGAGTAACGAAGGCGTGCTTTAGAGAAAGAGTGAATAATAGAGCGAATTCTATTATTAAATCATACAAAAAATATTTGTCCAGTGCAAATTCATGCACATGTATTCATATAATACAGGGGAAAACACTAAAATGACTCAAAAATTATATTGTACCTCAACATTTCTATTCTATTGATAAATTGACCTCATCAGTGCTTTTCTAATCATACATTTACCTTAGCGGTGCTATTCTTATCATATATTTACCTCAGAATTGCTATTCTAATCATACATTTACCTCAGAATTGCTATTCTTATCATACATTTACCTCAGAATTGCTATTCTAATCATGCATTTACCTCAGAATTGCTATTCTAATCATGCATTTACCTCAGAATTGCTATTCTAATCATACATTTACCTCAGAATTGCTATTCTTATCATATATTTACCTCAGAATTGCTATTCTAATCATGCATTTACCTCAGAATTGCTATTCTTATCATACATTTACCTCAGAATTGCTATTCTAATCATGCATTTACCTCAGAATTGCTATTCTAATCATGCATTTACCTCAGAATTGCTATTCTAATCATACATTTACCTCAGAATTGCTATTCTTATCATATATTTACCTCAGAATTGCTATTCTTATCATATATTTACCTCAGAATTGCTATTCTAATCATGCATTTACCTCAGAATTGCTATTCTAATCATACATTTACCTCAGAATTGCTATTCTTATCATATATTTATTAATTGCTATTCTTATCATATATTTACCTCAGAATTGCTATTCTAATCATGCATTTACCTCAGAATTGCTATTCTAATCATACATTTACCTCAGAATTGCTATTCTTATCATATATTTACCTCAGAATTGCTATTCTAATCATACATTTACCTCAGAATTGCTATTCTTATCATACATTTACCTCAGAATTGCTATTCTAATCATACATGTACCTCATCAGTGCTATATTGATCATACATTTACCTCAGAATTGCTATTCCAATCATTCATTTACCTCAGAATTGCTATTCTCATCATACATTTACCTCAGAATTGCTATTATAATCATACATTTACCTCAGCCGTGATACTCTGTTTTAAATTTACCTCATCAGTGCTCTTCTAATCATATATTTACCTCAGTAGTGCTATTTTAATCATACATTTACATCAGTAGTGCTATTCTAATCATACATTTACCTCATAATTGCTATTTTTAGCATACATTTACATAATAAACATGGTTTATAATGGAACTGATGGAACTTACCTGAAGAAGCTTCTCAGCTGTGGGTCTTTTCCGGGGACTCCGGGTCAGCGCACTCTTCAGGAAGTTGTGGAACTCTGTGGACCTTCATAAAGCAGAAATGATCCTCGATCAGAGAACATATACTAAATATATCTAACAGAGCAGGAAAAAGCTGAGTATATATATATTTACCATTTGTTCTTGTCCTTCAGTTTGGGCGGCTGAAAGCTGCTTTTGGACATCAACATTAAAGCTCTGGAAGAGAGAATTTACACATCAGTGCAACGGTATTGCATTATTAATGCAATTAATTAACGTTAGTGCATTATGGCATTAATATCACAATATTTCAGGGTATTTCTTGCGATAACAATACTACTGGTGATATGACAAAATGCTGGGTTTTTTTTTTATCCATTTCAAGAACATACTACTTCAACATACCGCAATATACCACTGTTTGTCTATTTTATAAACAGTAACTTACCAAGATTTTGTACAATGTAATAAGTAATAATAGTGTAACAAAAAAAAAAATCTACCACAAAACTAAAATGAAGCACATATAGCGCATTAATATAAATTGCAAACAAACAATCAGCGATTTAAAAATTCATTATTAACAGTAAATAAAAATCTAATCAAAGCAGATTAATTGTCACATCACAGAGTATATGTGAGTGAAAAACTTGCAAGTTAACACTAGTACGCAGAGAACAATTTATTATTTACATCATGTGAATGTGGAATATGGAGCTAGACTAATACTAATTTCTTCCCTTTAAAGCGTCCTCATGTTTGATGCTAAAGCTCTGTATTAAACTTTTACTCAGCACATTATACCTTTCTCAAAACTACTCTGAGAATACTGTCGTGTTTATTACAATTTATTTTACTACTAATTAAACAAGCTAGCCTAGCTCTTTTTAGAAGTGTCTTTAAATATTTAGCTTTTACAGTTCTGTTCCTATAATTTAACCATTAAAATGCTTTAATAAATGTTTTTATGTTCAATATATAACCTGTTCTAGTATGATTTACAGAGCGATATGTTAAGATATAAGTGTGTATTTTGTAGGTGAGTAGATGCTGAATGTGATGCTGAGGGTGATGCAGTAATCACAGTAATCCTCCTCACCTCATCGGGTGCAGATCGAACATGGGCGGCTGAAGCTCTGCCAGCTCGATGGCGGTGATGCCCACAGCCCAGATATCACACAGCTGATTATACCCACCCTTCCTCTCCACCGCCGCCACCTCCGGAGCCATCCTTACACACCACACACAGCACAATACACATGTTCAATAAAAACATAAAAAAATATATTTACTAGTATATATCATTATAAATGTGCTTTATTTCAGAAATTCAGTTTAATTCAGTTTAATCTATTACATATTAATGTATTAAACACAGAGTGATCTATTTTAAGCATTTATTTCTTTTATTGTTGATTATTGATTATGGCTTACAGCCAATAAAAAACCCAAAAGTCAGTATTTCAGAAAATTTGAATATTATAGAAGTCCTGCTGGAAAATGAAATCCACTTCTGTGTCGAGTCAGTGTGTTGTCTGTGGTGTAATCTGTGGAGTAATCTATCTTGTTGATGATTATGGCTTACAGCCAATGAAAACCCAAAAATCAGTGTCTCAGAAAATTTTAATATTATAGAAGTCCTGCTGGAAAATGAAATCCACTTCTGTGTCGAGTCAGTGTGTTGTCTGTGGTGTAGTAAAGAGTAATCTACCTTCTGAACTCAGAAGATGATTTAGCATTTATATCGCTAACTAAATTTACTTATACGACACCAGGCGTGTAAACCTGGTTATGTAATTATTTTTTTTTAAATTATATCTTTTTAGTGTATCTCAAAAAATTTGCATATCATTGAAAAGTTGTAATTTTAGTAATTCAGTTCAAAAAAACTCTATTTTACATCTATTTTAATCGTTTATTTATTTTATTGTTGATGATTATGGCTTACAACCAATAAAAAAAACAAAAGTCAGTTTCTCAGAAAATTTGAATATGATTTAAGTCCTGCTGGAAAAGGAAATCCACTTCTGTGTCAAGTCAGTGTGTTGTCTGTGGTGTAATCTGTGGAGTAATCTATCTTGTTGATGATTATGGCTTACAGCCAATGAAAACCCAAACATCAGTGTCTCAGAAAATTTTAATATTATGTAAGACCTATTGGTACTCTTGGCAGTGTGGGCAGTGTGCCAAGTCCTGCTGAAAAATGAAATCTGCATCTTCGTAAAAGTTGTTATCAGCAGAGGGAAGCTGTAAGATATGAAGTGCTGTAAGATTTTGTGGGAAAACAAAAACTGCACTGACTTTAGACTTGATAATAAAACACAGTGGATCAACACCAGCAGATGACAGACATGACTCTCCAAACCATCACTGATCATCAGTAAATTTTACATTTCATTTAAAGTAAATCAAGAGATCAGAGTCTGGAGGAAGAGTGGAGAGACACACAGTCCAAACTGCTTGAGGTCTAGTGTGAAGTTTCCACCAATCAGTGAGACAGTGTTTGGAGAGTGCATATGTGCATATTAATGAACATATGCAAAAAAGAGAGGGATCTGATTGGCCTGTTCTCTACAAAGAGTCTGAGAGTCAGCCAATCAGTTTTTAATGTGGATGGGATGCGTTCAGGAGCATCATGGATCCCATCAAAACTCATTTCACCTCACACTACTCTAAAGTATATCCATATCGGGTAAAAGTAAAAAACAATGAAAGTCTTGCCTGCTGTACAGTTTGTAATAGTGATTTTAGCATTGCAAAATCTTTATCTGTTCTGATTAATTAGAAAAGTCACATTAATAAGAACATTATATATTACTTTACTACTGTATAGTCTCTTCAATCACTCACCAGTACGGCGTTCCGATAAAGGACTTTCGCTTAGCGACGGACGCATTAATCTCCGCTGCCACGCCAAAATCCGCTGCAGGACACAAAATAAAGAAAAGCAAAAGTAAAATTTAAGAAGAGGATCAGTTGAGTTGGTGTGTTTGAGTTGGTAGTGTTGTAGTGCTAAAAGTTCAGTCTTGAGAAAGTCGTGGTCATTTTTGTCTTTTTTTTGTTCAATCTACACTGTATTTAATCTCAGGTGTTCCTGAACAGTGATGTCAGTAACTTACCTAGTAATGTGTTACTATAATCTGACCATTTTTTTCAGTAACGAGTAATTTAACTAATAATCTAACTAATAAGACAAACGCTGAATGAAAAAAAAAATCAAGAATGCACCAAAGTGCAACAAAATGAAAATTAAATTGTATTACTGCATACAATATGATATGATATGACACACCCCTAACTAAAATGTTAAAAATTATAAGAATTTTATCAGATTTACAGTATCAGAAGTCAATGATCCAGAATGTTATGATGCTAATAAAGAACTCCACATATCTCCATATATATCCACTTTAAAACCAGGCTAAAAACTAGTTTTTATTCCTTGGCTTTTAACCCAATTTGAGACTCTATTCTTGTTTGATTTGTTTTATTTGTGTTTATTTCGGTTTTATTATTTTGTTTTACTGTTTTACTTTTACTTTACTTGTCTTATAGATTTATGTAAACTATTTTTATTGATACTTATATATTAATTTGTCTTAAAATAGTTTCTAGTGTTTGTTTTTATCCTTTTTTTTGCTATGCACAGCACTTTGTTGCAGCTGTTGTTGTTTTTAAAGTGCTCTAGAAATAAAGTTGATTTAAGTTGAATTTTTTCTAAAAAATCTTTTGATAAAAACAGTAAAACAGTAAAAAAGTAGAACCCTGATGTGATAATAATTAGGGGTTATATGGCACCATATTTCAGGGTATAATATTAGCATCGTTAACCATATTCAAAAATGTTGAGGATAAAAGTGCATACGAAGGGGGCTCTGAGTGGCCCAGCGGTCTAAAGCGCTGCCACTATGATCGGGAGATTGCTGGCTCGAATCCCGGTCATGCAGCTTGCCATCAGCTGCCGGAGCACTGAGAGTGCAGAGTTGTCTTTGCTGTTTCTCTCAGGGTGGGTACAGTACAGTAGATGGTGCTCTGTCTTATCCCTCATCACTCCTAGGGTGATGTGGATCATTAGCACAAGGCTGCATCTGTGAGCTGATGTATCAGAATCACTATATCAGAGTCGCTGCGCTTTCCTCCGAACGCTGTTAGCGCTGTGCTCTATCGCTGTGCTTTTACCAGATATGGATATACTTTAGAGTAGTGTGAGGTGAAATGAGTTTTGATGGGATCCAGGATGCTCCTGAACGCATCCCACCCACATTAAAAATTGATTGGCTGACTCTCAGACTCTTTGTAGAGAACAGGACAATCAGAACCCTCTCTGTGATGCCCCGTTCACTGCTGATACAGTGTGTGGGGTAATTGGCCGTATCAATTAGGGAGAAAATGGGAACAAATTAGAACTAAAATATACATATTTTTTTAATTGTGTACGATACAAAATGACACAACCTAAGTGGGAATAATCTAGACGCAATTTTTGACGCAAACTCGGCTCTAGCTGTATGGTATGTGTGTGTGAGTCGGTGTGTGTGTGTGTGTGTGTGTGTGTGTGTGAATTAGTGTGTGTGTGTAATGGGGGTGTGTGTCTGAGACGGGGTAAACCCATACTGACCCAGTTTAACATCTCCCCGCTCCGTCAGAAGAATGTTGGCTCCCTGCGAAAGACCAAAAGTGACACAATGAGCGCAGACACGCTATCAGACCAACGCTACACACACACACTCACTAACACACACACGCCTATTGTTGTCTAATGAAGTTCACTCACTTGTAAAATCATCCTGCTATATCCTTACACAACACTAATCTGTAATCTACACAGTGCAGCGCTGTGCTCCTGTAACACAGGCAGCACCAACCACAGACTGGTACACACTTCTACAGTTGTGACGTAGGCGTCTGTTTTTTAATGCGTATAATATTTATTTTATATACTGTGATAATCACAGTATAGCAAAGTAACAAATCAAACTGTGTTTAAAATAAAAGTTGCACAAGTTATAATAATGTTATAAACACACAGCTCTGGCCTCTCACATGATTATAACATAAACAGTACTGTGCAAAAGTTTTAGGCACCAAAGCAAATGACACTAATCCATTTATCTCAGCAATATGAGTGTTTTTACCTGGATAAAAAGCACCACATATGATTTAAACAGATGCAAATACACATAAATACAGTAAAACGTAAGAAGGAATTCTCATTTTTAACTATAAGTATGTTTTATATCCTGTGAGCCGATTAAGCTGAAGAACAAAGTGTAGAGATTCCAGATTTCTCCTGGATGCTCCTCATCCAGCAGCTCACCTGATTTACTGTAACACATTTATCAGTAATTTACCAAACCAGGTGTTGATTAATATGATGAGAACTAGAAATAAATAACTTTATTAAACTCAGATTAAGAGGAGGAGAGATTAGGAGATGTTTTGATGTTTTAAGGAAAACTTTTTGCTTTTTGTAAAATTGCTGTCTGTATTTATTGTAATGCTGAGTTAATGTGTTTTACTGAGATAATAAACAGAAACTTACTGAACAGATAAGAAGCTTTTTCTTTACTTAAAATTCACACAGGTGCATAACATGTTTGCACAGTACTGTATATATATATATATATATATATATATATATATATATATATATATATATATATATATATATATATATATATATATATATAAACCTCTAAGAACTAAACTATAAGATCTGGTCCACTGATTTAGATCAGTTTTAGAGTTTTTATTAAATTAAAATCAGTAAAATATTTTTTTAACTACTGATTTTAACTACAGAGCAGCAGAGAATTCACTACAGCAAACTCTAAAACTCACTAAATTATTAAAAAACTTTTCATTTCTAACCTTCACAAAGACTTTAGTTTAATTGTTTTTACCAAGAAATTGTTTTATATTCTTAAACCTTGTTAATTATATTAGATTAAAGGAAAGTCATTGTGAATTATATTATTGTTGTTGGTCTATTTCAGTTTAATGATTGTGCAGTGTATAGCCGTACTGCTGTTTTTTTAGTGTGTTTTTGGACGTAGGCTTTTATAAGTTTTAAGAGCTCAGTTTTAACTCTGTACTTACTAAAATAATGTGGGGTTTAAATCAGGCTCTGGCTCATGGTGATTGTTTATGGGGCGGATCAGGACGAATTTTTTTTTACACACTACACTGTTCACACACTGTTTACACACTGATCTTTACTCTTACTTTTATATCTCTGTGCATTTTCCCTGTTTCATGTAGATGATGTAATCCCTGTAAAAGAAGAAATGGGATAAATTGTTATTAAATTGTACGCACCATAACACAATATAGCGCGGATATATATTCAGCTTTGGAAAACAATAAGAGAACAACTAAAATTGACGAGTTTCTTTGATGTTACCAAATTAATAACCTCTGGAATATAATCAAGAGGAAGATGGATGATCACAAACCATCAAACCACCAAACTGAACTACTTGAATTTTTACACCAGGAGTAAAGCAGCATAAAGTTATCCAAAAGCAGTGTGTAAGACTGGTGGAGGAGAACATGATGCCAAGATGCATGAAGAAAACTGTGATTAAAAACTTTATGAATATGAATTTTTTTGTATTATTTGCATTATTTGAGGTCTGAAAGCTCTGCATCTTTTTTGTTATTTCAGTCATTTCTCATTTTCTGTAAATAAATGCTCTAAATGAGAATATTTTTATTTGTAATTTGGGAGAAATGTTGTCTGTAGTTTATAGAATAAAACAACAATGTTCATTTTACTCAAACATAAACCTATAAATAGCAAAATCAGAGAAACTGATTCAGAAACTGAAGTGATCTCTTCATTTTTTACAGAGCTGTGTGTATGATTTTTGTAATATCACATTAAAAATAAAAGTTCCAGCAGTTCTAGAAGGAACACAGTTCTTACCTGAAGTGTCTCTCTGCATACGTACGCTATCTGCCGCTCTTTCAGGGGTCCAGTTACTGCAAAAACAACAACGGCCTCATTTAGAGAGAGAAAATCATCAGCATACAAATTTAATCCTCTTTAATATAAGATTAGTGATGTCCAGCTGCTGTCCGAACCACTGTGTTAAACAGGAGGCAGCAAGTTGCATATACATAATATAGTGTAAATGTATTAATTTAAGCCCTTTATATATACAATAGATTCCGTAACTATATAACTTATTAAAACTATAGCTGTTATGAAGTAAAGGGCCATTATTTCTATAAACTTCTAAAAACTAATTATATTTACAATTATATTGTATCACAATTGTATAACTGACATCTTAGAAATAAAATAAAACACTAAGTTTATTTTTTTCAAACACATATTTGTATTAATTTTGAACTTGGTACAACATAATTTATTCAACCATGTTTGTTACATCTTTCAAGTCTTTAAGTTTAATTTAACTTTATTTATTAAGTTTGGTCTTGTATAATGTTTTAAAAGGGTGTTCGTTATTTATTATTTTTCTAATTATGCATCTCTTAATACGACTGCTTTAAATAAAAATACATATTTTTAATAATACTTTTAATTCTTTCTAATTAAATTACATTTTTTTTGTTAAGTTTTTGTCATTCAATATTTTATTTTTAGTTTTGTTTATGAAGTTCCTTATTTTAGCTCCCTATTTTAAGTGATGAAATACTTGATTTTATTACAATTTTAATTTTTTGTGTCCAGTAATTTTGTAAATGCTCAGCTGCAGTGAAAGTGAGGGTTACCCTCAATCTACTCCTGACTGAAAATGTTTGATTGATTGTAATACTGAAGTTACACTGATCGCTCTAAGAAAGCTTATAGTTTTCTCTCATTTCATATTTTACATTACGCCCAAAATTAACCACACCCATGATTAATAAAGAGAATTAGTACATTCAATTTAATTCAATTCAATTCTTATAATTAGTACATGAGCTTTGCTTTGTGTTTCGGGACACACAAGGTGTACTTTTCCCGTCGTTACGATAGCAAAGACACACTGACACCCTAAATCACGATACACTATGCACAGCTCGCCTACAGATCAGAAAAGCCTGTTCAATTTGTAAAGTACAGAAATACAAAACCTCTTATGGTCACAAGGTCCCCCACATGGCGCACACACACACACACACACACCAGCCTGCGAGGTCACCACGGCCGGATGGGTGGGATTCAGTCTAATGGTCCCTCCCATCCTGTTACCCTGAAATACACCTGAACCACCTGATCTACACCTGAACATCACCATGGAAACAACACATCAAACATACAGATACACAGACAGAGAGACAGACAGACAGATAGACAGAGGGACAGACAGATATAGAGACAGACAGACAGACAGACAGAGAGAGACAGAGGGACAAACTGACAGACAGACAGGCAGGCAGGCAGACAGACAGACAAAGAGAGAGAGAGAGAGAGAAAACAGACAGAGAGACAGACAGATATAGAGACAGACAGACAGAGCAAGAGAGAGACAGCAGGACAAACCGACAGACAGACAGACGGGCAGACAGATAGACAGAAGGACAGACAGATATAGAGACAGAGAGACAGACAGACCTATAGATAGATAGATAGATAGACAGACAGATAGACGGATCTTTACCGTGGTAGATATCTTGCAGTGATCCTCCTCCACAGAACTCCATGCAGATCCACAGTTTGTTGTTTCTGTGGAAATTGGAGATCATCATTATCTGAATTTATAAAACAAGATCAAATTAATGGAGCTTAAAAGTTTGCAAGTTTTAAATTTCTATGGTGGTGAAATTTAATGTTGGAAAAAAATATTTTACAAATCTGATGCAGATATTTAAACCTTTTTGATCCAAATCTCAGAAATACAGTATGCCTTTCAGTATTTTGCATATTAACATCAGGGCCAATAATATACCTAGCTATCGTTAGCTAAAACATTTCCCACTGAAATAAAGTAGCTAACGTTAGCTAAAACATTTCTCACTGAAATAAAGTAGCTAATATTAGCTAACCTAGCTAACATTAGCTTAAACATTCATCACTGAAATAAAGTAGCTAACATTAGCTAACCTAGCTAATGTTAGCTAAAACATTCCTCACTGAAATAAAGTATCTAACATTAGCTAACCTAGCTAACATTAGCTTAAACATTCATCACTGAAATAAAGTAGCTAACATTAGCTAACCTAGCTAATGTTAGCTAAAACATTCCTCACTTAAATAAATTAGCTAACGTTAGCTAACCTAGCTAACGTTAGCTAAAACTGAAATAAAGTAGCTAACATTAGCTAACCTAGCTAATGTTAGCTAAAACATTCCTCACTTAAATAAATTAGCTAACGTTAGCTAACCTAGCTAACGTTAGCTTAAACATTTCTCACTGAAATAAATTAGCTAACGTTAGCTAACCTAGCTAACGTTAGCTTAAACATTTCTCACTGAAATAAAGTAGTTAACATTAGCTAACCTAGCTATCGTTAGCTAAAACATTTCTCACTGAAATAAAGTAGTTAACATTTGCTAACCAGCTAATGTTAGCTAAAATATTCCCCACTAAAATAAAGTAATTAACATTAGCTAACCTAGCTAACATTAGCTAAAACATTCCTCACTGAAATAAAGTAATTAGCATTAGCTAACCTAGCTATCGTTAGCTAAAACATTTCTCACTGAAATAAAGTAGCTAATATTAGCTAACCTAGCTAACATTTGCTAAAACATTTCTCACTGAAATAAAGTAGCTAATATTAGCTAACCTAGCTAATGTTAGCTAAAACATTCCTCACTGAAATAAAGTAGCTAACATTAGCTAACCTAGCTAAAGTAAACTAAGACATTCCTCACTGAAATAAAGTAATTAGCATTAGCTAACCTAGCTAACTTTAGCTAAAATATTCCTCACTGAAATAAAGTAATTAACATTAGCTAACCTAGCTAATAGATTATGTTTATGTGTGAAGGGATTCCTGAGTAAATAAGATGAGAACACAAGGTGCAATTTTGGATGTAAAATCTAATTGGTTCTAAGGGTTAAACCGGATTGAACAGTGCTGGTGTGAAAACTTTTGAGCTCCATAAAATTCACATTTTGCTGCTGAGGATGATGGGTGACAGTAGAACAAACCTGAGGTAGCTGCCGAAATAGGCCACGATGTTTTTATGTGTGCAGTCCTTCATCATGGTAATCTCCTGCTGAATGCTGGAAATGTCCTCTCCTGCAGAGAACCAGGCAGAGAAAGCGTTAATCTGTAATCTGTAATCTGAGCTCAGCAGCGCTGATTAACCCCTGCTGTAATGTTTTGTTTAAAGCAAAGCCCTGTTAACCCGAGTTAAAGCAGGATTAACGGACCACAGTCTGGAAAAGAGGAGAAAACAATCAAAACATATCTGATTCTAGGTCTGGGAGATTTTACCCTAACATAAAAATATCAGTGTTTATATAGTTTACCCAGTAATTCAGAGCTAAGGAACAAATGGTTAGAATTAGTCTATGGAGGAAAAACGCCACCAGCCAAGTACTATTGAGATAGGTAGGTGTTTAGATGTTTAGAACAGTTCTGTTTACACTAGTTAAAAGATTTTGGATTTTTACTTTTTGGACCTGGACTCTACCCACCTCTGTGTGTAAGTAACTATAGGTTTAAATAGGATCTCCGGTGGATTTGGTGTTTTACAGAGACTCTAAGACTAGGTCAGTGGCTGAACTGCACTTAGCAGGGCATTATTACACATGTTGTAAAGTAACATATGACATTACAAAGTTACACTGTTATTGGTGTTAAAATGTCTTTATCTTAAACATTTCTAACTGTTGTCCGTCTCTCTGGTATCAGAGTGCTGTTAGCCAATCAGAGGCAATATGTTTTTGCATGTATGATTATTCATGAGCAAGAGCCGAAATCCTATTATTTCCTAAAACAGTGTTATACCGGATCACCAGAGCACTTTTTTTTGACAAAAACCAGCTCACATGATATTCATTCATACTAGAGACACTATTTTTAGACATTTTAAAATGAACGAAACAAAAAAAACTATGGAATCAGACTATTTATCGACCTACATTATCGACCTATAGGTGAGCTGTGCAGCTTGATTTAGGGCAGTGTGTCAGTGTGTCTTCGCTATTGTAACGAAGGGAAAAGTACACCTTGCTCGTCTCGAAACACAACAAAGCAAAAGTCATGTACTAATTCTCTTAATTAATTAATAATGGGCGTGGTTAGTTAATTTTGGGCGTAACGTGAAATAATAAGCCAATCAGAGTGTCTCTTTAATTAAGAGCTCATCATTCTCTTTAAGAGTAGATCAGGTGAGCTCTGACTTTGGTGGATTGCTATTGTAACAGTGCAGCTACCTGGACGTGTTCAACAAACTCTTCTCAGCAGAGGAAACTGAGCTGCTGGTTGACGCTGTGAAGGAGCTCCAGCAGCTCATTTACGGGAACAGCAATGTTATTTTATTTACTATTCTGTTTATTGTTGATGTAAAAGTTGGGTTTGTGCTGCTGTGTGTTCATGTGTGTGTAATAAGTGGGGGTGTACGCTCGGCTCGGCACAGCGCCTGTGTTACCGAGATAGCGATGAACGTCTGACTGTTGGCGTCTGTCTAGGTTGTATTCAGTCAGTGGAGCTCCTGTGTTTTCTGTTACCAAGATAAACAAGCAAAACTCCAGAAATGTACCTGAACACACCTCATTTCCAGAACACCACGCCCATCAGTGTAGATATATTCAGAAGAACTGCTGCTGTTTAAGAAAATAGACTGTTGGCGGGGGGTAAGATAGGGCCTTAAGGCGATTATACATTTGCACAAACGTTTAGCACCCTCTGCAACAATCACTAACTGTGCAGAACTTCTTCACTACTTCCTCCATATCTATTGCGCTGTGCTGCTAAACCAGACCCACATAAACACCAGGTTACACCCATCAGAGTTTACAGTATAGTGAGAGTATATGTACAGTTATTTAAGCATTAACATTTCAGATTAAACACAATTACGGCTCACCGGGATCCAGTTTGACCACCTTGATGGCTGAGATGACGGATGTTTTAATGCTTCGAGCCTGAAAACAAAACAAACAGGAGAAAACAAGTCAGATATATCATGATTAATAATTATAATCAAGATACTATTACATTCTTCTGTCTGCTGAGGCTTTTAATCATGAGTTTGCATTAAATTCTACAACAGAACTTGAAAGCTTTCCCTACATGTCCTCAAATATTGCAGTGATGCTAATATGAATGAAAATAAATTATTAATATTATTAAAAATATTTGGGTAAATTATTATTAATTACTGGCACTTCCGGTCAAAATATCTGTAAACACTTTCTGTAAACACTATTCTTAACTTAAAAATGAGACATTTTTGTATTTTAAAACAGTCGTCCTTAATATATATATATATATATATATATATATATATATATATATATATATATATATATATATATATATATAAATTTTTTATGTCATTTTTAATTTTTTTGTTTGAAAACAATAAATTGATATTACATAACAAGGGCTAGGCAAGCTACAAATACATTAAATACATATATATATATATATATATATATATATATATATATATATATATATATATATATATAAACTATGTTGCATAAGATGAGCATTTTGTAACACTGCACCTGCTATGCATATCTTATTTTCTGTCTGTGATTTAATAAAAAATAATAAGAATAAGTTCATCTAAATTTGTTTAAATTAGGGTTGTGTGTTGGCAAGATTTTGTTGATACGATATAGGTCTTATTATTCAATATACTGTGTTAAATTGTGATCGTTTAAAACAAAATTTAGCAAAAAAAAAACAGTCATTGTACAAAAATTATATTTAAAAGTTGGGATACTGTACTGATACTGTGGGGGTTAAACTGAATGAACCACTTCTGACACCAATCTTTACATATAAACATATAATTAAGAATCAATACCGTGCTTAAAAAAAAACATTTATGCAGTAAATATTTTTTAGAATATTGAATATATAATATATACAGAATATACAGCTCTGGAAAAAAAGCGACCACTTAAAAATGTGATTTTACCAAATTAAAACAGCTGGAATATAATCAAGAGGAAGACGGATGATCACAAACCATCAAACCACCAAACTGAACTGCTTGAATTTTTACACCAGGAGTAAAGCAGCATAAAGTTATCCAAAAGCAGTGTGTAAGACTGGTGGAGGAGAACATGATGCCAAGATGCATGAAAAAAAAACTGTGATTAAAAACCGGGTTATTCCACCAAATATTGATTTCTGAACTCTTAAAACTTTATGAATATGAACTTGTTTTCTTTGCATTATTTGAGATCTGAAAGCTCTGCATCTTTTTTGTTATTTCAGTCATTTCTCATTTTCTGTAAATAAATGCTCTAAATGAGAATATTTGTATTTGTAATTTGGGAGAAATGTTGTCTGTAGTTTATAGAATAAAACAACAAATTTCATTTTACTCAAACATAAACCTATAAATAGCTAAATCTAACATGTTTATGATATAATCTCTTTAATTCTGATGTTAGTGATAGTTAAACAGAGCTGCTGATCTACAGAAGGCTGGTTTGACTGATGTTTTTAAGCATGCTGTAAATAATCACTTTATTTTCAGTGTTTTGCTCGGCTGGCTGGATGCCTGCGGTTGGTGGCAGCAGAACTGAGAGGTTCAGTGATGTTGAAAGCGGAATGAAAGAGAAGATCTACGTAAAGAGGAACTCACGTTTCACCACCTTACTTTCACCGTGCAGCACTGCAGAAACACAGGGTCAGATGGACTAATGTAACTATTACTGTAACTGTGTTATTCTTATTTTAGTGAAAAAGGAAAATCAGCCGACCGCAAACAAACACAGCCTGATTCCAGCTGGTTATTAATGAAGCATAAGTGCTTATATCACACAGCATTCCTCAGCCAATCAGGAACTCACACTGGGACATATTGAGTCCACACAGGAACGCTCGATTTGTCTGTTATATATTGCCTCTTGTCTGTATTTATTGTATTTTATTGTATTGTTGTAGTTCTATGTTGAACATTCATTACACAGCTGCACTTTGTAGTCTATTGTATTGTTGTTCTATGTTACCCTGTGTCGGTTCCAGAGGAACGTAATTTAATTACACTGTGTTCCTGTACTCAGATATAATGACAATAAAAGCCTTTTTATTTGACTTGGGCGTTTTTACACCAGTAGTTGGTTTTTCTGGTCTGAACAAGTTCCGCCTTCCTGCTTAGTTAGTGGTTGGGTTGGGTTTGGGGTTGGAGTTGGGATGAGTTGGGTTGGGTTAGGGCGGGGTTGAAGTTAGGTTTGGGTTGGAGTTGGGATGGGATGAGTTGAGTTGGGTTGGGGTTTGAGTTGCGGTTGGGTTTGGGGTCGGAGTTGGAATAGGATGAGATGGAATGTGTTGGGTTGGGATGATTTGGAGTTGAGATGAATTGGGTTGGAGTCGGAATGGGATGAGTTGGGTTGGGGCTGGGTTGTGGTTAGGTTTGGGTTGGGATGAGTTGGGTTTGGGTTGGAATGATTTGGAGTTGGAATGATTTGGGTTGGGATGGGTTAGAGTTGGGATGAGTTGGGTTGGGAGGGGATGGGTTGGCATGGGATGGATTGGAGTTGGGATGAGTTGGGTTGGGATGATCTGGGTTTGAATGGGATGGGATGGGTTGGGATGAGGGGTTGGAATGAGTTGGGTTAGGTTAGGGCTGGGTTGAAGTTAGGTTTGGGTTGGAGTTGGGGTTGGGATGGGAGGAGTTGGGTGGGGTTGGGGCTGTGTTGGGTTGAAATGATTTGGAGCTGTGATGATTTGGAGTTGGGTTGGGTTGGGATGAGATGGGATGCGTTTTTTTGCCACGTATCAATTATTTATCCCAAATGAAAACTGATCTGATATATCACAATATCGCTAATTTGCCCCACCCTTAAAAATATCACAATATAAAAATGTTTTTTTAATAATTATAAGATATTTAAACACTTGATCAATGTTTAAATATCATTATATGCAATATTAAAATGATAATATGGTATAGTGCTGTATTTATAATTACAATCTCCAAAAAAGACTGTATTTCAATATAATACACTGTGTATTTGTATATATGTACAGTGTGTGTGTGTGTGTGTGTACTGTGAGTGTGTGTGCATACTGTCTCAAGAACTGATTGTAGAGATAACAGATCTGTGACTGCATTGTGTGTGTTTATATATACTGTGTTGGTGCATACTGTGTGTATATATGTGTATATATGTGTATACGGTGTGTGTGAGGTATCGGTATTGAGCTCGAGGACCTGATTGGCTCCTGGTTCAGGCGTCGGGCACTGAGACACACTGAGAGTGGGAAGCTGCCAGCCTGTACCCACAGCGACAGTGCCAGCCAATCAGACGCTTGGAAAGGTGAAATAGAGAGAGAGAGAGAATATGAGCAGCTTTACTCATTTCCTGTTTTCTTTCCTGTTCGAGCGAATCGCATCCTGTTACATCTCTCTCTCTCTGAGAAATCAAAACACAGAGATACTGACTGTAGGGCGTCATCACAGCACCGAGCTGCCAGCCTGCACACAACACTGAGTACCTGCAGTACATTCAGTACTTTCAGGACCTTCAGTACCATCAGTACCTTCAGTATCTTCAGTACCTTCAGTACTTTCAGTATCAAAACACACAGAGAGATACTGACTGTAGGGCGTCATCACAGCGCCGAGCTGCCAGCCTGCACACAAAACTGAGTACCTTCAGTACCTTCAGTACCTTCAGTACCTTTAATAACTTCAGTACTTTCAGTATCAAAACACTCCGAGAGATACTGACTGTAGGGCATCATCACAGCGCCGAGCTGCCAGCCGGCACACGACACTCAGTTCATTCAGTACTTTCAGTACCTTCAGTACTTTCAGTACCTTCAGTACCTTCAATAACGTCAGTATTTTCAGTATCAAAACACACAGAGCGATACTAACTGTAGGGCGTCATCACAGCGCTAAGCTGCAAGAAGGCACACAACACTGAGTACCTGAAGTACCTTTAGTAACTTCAGTAACTGCAATATTTTCAGTATCTTCAGTACCATCAGTACATGCAGTACCCTCAGTAACTTTAGTAACTTCAGTACCTGCAATATTTTCAGTACCTTCAGCTCCATCAGTACCTTTAGTACCTGCAGTACATTCAGTACCATCAATACATTCAGTACCTGCTGTACCTTTAGTAACTTCAGTACCTGCAGTATATTCAGTAACTTCAGTACATTCAGTACCATCAGCAGCATCAGTACATTCAGTACCATCAGAAGCATCAGGACCATCAGAAGCATCAGTACCGTCAGTACCTGCAGTACATTCAGTAACTTCAGTACCTTTAATAACTTCAGTACCATCAATACATTCAGTAACTGGAGTGCATTTAGTAACTTCAGTACCTTTAATAACTTCAGTAACTTCAGTACCATCAATGCATTCAGTACCTGCAGTACATTCAGTACCATCAGTACCTGCAGTACTTTCAGTACCATCAGTAAATTCAGTAACTGGAGTGCATTTAGTAATTTCAGAACCTAGAGTACCTTCAGTAACTTCAGTACCATCAATACATTCAGTACCATCAGTACCTGCAGTACTTTCAGTACCAACAATACCTTCAGTAAATTCAGTATCATTAGTAATTTCAGTACCTTCAGCACCTGCAGTACCTGCGGTACCTACAGAAACTCCAGTACCTTCAATAACTTTTGTACCTGCACAGTACCTTCAGTAACATCAATACATTCAGAACCTGCTGTAACTTCAGTATTTTCAGTACCTTTAGTATCTGCACTACCTGCAGTACCTTCAGTAACTTTAGTACCTGTGTTTTCGTTACTGCATTTACTTCAGTACCTACAGTAACTTCAGTATCATCGGTACTTTCAGTATGTTCAGTACCATCAGTAACTTTAGTAACTTCAGTACATTCAATTACTTCAGTACCTTCAGTCTGTGAAGCTCCAGCTCATCCCAATTAAATCACTATCTCAGGTTATCAGGTTTAGATCAGGGGTGATCATAATGTGGAGGAATAACACTTTTATACTCTTTACTACTGAATTCTATATGTGTAAAATACAAATTTAAAAATATATTAAATACAGAAATAAAGATAAACGCTGAATGAGGTGTACCCAAACTTTTGACTGGTAGTATATGGTGAGTTTATTTGTTTCAGCTGTGGGTTTTGTGTTTCCCACGCTGTTAACAACTCTGCTAAACGCCCTATTTGGTCTTATCTTTGTGTTTTCCTGTTTCTGCACGTGATTTAAAGCGTGCAGGAAGTTATAAACACACTACAGGCTATAGGCCATTGAGTTAATGCAGCCAGAGTCTCACTCTCTCTCTCTCTCTCTGTAGTATTATTACTCCATTTGTAGAGTATTTCCATTAGCAGCTCAGTTTCCTCTGCTGAGAAGAGTTTGTTGGACATGTCCAGGTAGCTGCACCGTTACAATAGCAATCCACCAAAGTCAGAGCTCACCTGTGTGTCAAATAAATGACTTTTGAATGCATTTACATTAAATGCACCTGTGGATACTCTTAAAAGGGCTGTGTGGTCTGTTTCAGCCTCATTATTTAACCTTAATCATAGTACTATTAATAAACTAAAAGTATCGGTATTTGTATCGGTATCGGCAATCTTATATCAGTTTTATATCGGTATCGGATCGGAGCTGAAAAAAGTGTATCGTCCCATCACTAGTTATTTAAATATTGATTTCTGAACTCTTAAAACTTTAGTATTATTGTTTTTAAATTAATTTAAACGTGTTTAAATGAGGATATTTGGGAGAAATGTTGGAGAGTAGAACAGTGATTCTGTGAAAGTTGGTCTGTTTAGTGTCAGACTCAGATGAGTGTGTGTTCTTTCTGTTAGACCACAGGAAGCCCTGATTACAGCAACACACACAACACACACACAAACACACAATACACACACACACACACAACACACAACACACACACGTTATTTTTGCTATTTTGCTATTTATAGGTTTATGTTTGAGTAAAATGAACATTGTTGTTTTATTCTATAAACTACAGACAACATTTCTCCCAAATTACAAATAAAAATATTCTCATTTAGAGCATTTATTTACAGAAAATGAGAAATGACTGAAATAACAAAAAAAAGATGCAGAACTTTCAGACCTCAAATAATGCAAGGAAAACAAGTTCATATTCATAAAGTTAGAAATAATCAATATTTGGTGGAATAACCCTGGTTTTTAATCACAGTTTTTTTCATGCATCTTGGCATCATGTTCTCCTCCACCAGTTTTACACACTGCTTTTGGATAACTTTATGCTGCTTTACTCCTGGTGCAAAAAATGGATTGATGGCTTGCCTTGTGATCATCCATCTTCCTCTTGTTTTCAATTTGGTAAAATCAAAGAAACTCATCATTTTTAAGTGGACTTAATATTTTTGATGACCATTTATTTGACCACAAGAAAAGATTTATAGCAAATTTAATTATAATTTTAGGTAAATATTACATAGCAAATTAAAAAAAATTGCTAAAAAGATAACCTTGTTCTAAACATTACTTTATTTGGCCTCATATAATTTTATACACACCAAATGTTTTGACAAATAAAAAACATGAGAAATTTCATAAACCCATTGATATTTTGAAGCTTTTTAATATTATTTGAATCCCACTTTTCTTTTTTCTGTTTGTTTAGGTTTGTTGTTTGTTTCTGTTTATGTTTTAATATGAATTTGGCCCAATACTGTGACCTCCAGACCATCACCCACCTTAAACACGTCCCCGTAGGTTCCGCTCCCGATTCTGTGAAGCAGCTCGTAGTCCTCCAGCGGGTTCGACTCCAAAACCCCGATAGCCTCCATCACTGTAACAGCACCTCCACACCTTCACCTTCACCTCCTCATTCACCTTCACTTTAACACCCTCACCTTCACCCTCACACTCAGACCTTAACCTTCACCCAAACACAGAGCTACCTGACACTTGACCCGGGTCTGGAGCAGGTTCTGGTGGTGGAGAAGGTCCTGAGGCCGGTTCTAGTGCTGGTTCTGGTGCTGGAGCAGGTTCTGGAGCAGGTTCTGAGGCTGTAGCAGGTCCTGAGGCCAGTTATAGTGCTGGTTCTGGGACTGTAGCAGGTTCTGGAGCAGGTTCTGGTGGTGGAGAAGGTCCTGATGCCGGTTCTAGTGCTGGTTCTGGTGCTGAAGCAGGTTCTGGCGTCGATTCTGGAGCAGGTTCTGAGGCTGTAGCAGGTTCTGGAGCAGGTTCTGGTGGTGGAGAAGGTCCTGATGCTGGTTCTAGTGCTGGTTCTGGTACTGTAGCAGGTTTTGGATGAATATGAGCTGAGCAGGTTCTGGGTCTGGAGCAGGTTCTGGAGCAGATTCCGGTGCTGTACCAGGCTCTGGAGCAGGTTTTGGTACTGTAGCAGGTTCTGAAGGAATATGAGCTGAGCAGGTTCTGGTGCTGGAGCAGGTTCTGAGGCCGGTTATAGTGCTGGTTTCTGGTTCTGTAACAGGTTTTGGTTGTGGAGAAAGTCCTGATGCCGGTTCTAGTGCTGGTTCTGGTGCTAAAGCAGGTTCTGGAGGAATATGAGCTGGATGAATATGAGCTAAACAGGTTCTGGGCTAAAACAGATTCTGGAGGTGGTTCTGGTCCTGAAGCCGGTTCTGGTGTCGGTTCTAATACTGGAGAAGGTTCTGGATCAATACGAGCGGAGCAGGTCCAGGAGCAGGTTCTGGTGCTGTAGAAGGTACTGGAGGAATACGAGAGGAGCAGGTGCAGGTCCTGGAGCTGGTTCCGACGCTGGAGCAGGATCTGGTGCTGAAGCCGGTTCTGGTGTCGGTTCTGGAGCCGGTTCTGGTGTCGGTTCGGCGGTTCCTCGCGCGCTGTCGCTCCTTCAGCACTTCCTCACTCCAGCAGCATCAGCGGAACAACAAGTGCAGCAGCAGCAGCGCCTAAAACTGAGCCCTGCTAAATCCTGCCTCCTCCTCCCGCGCGCTGTGTTTCTACAGTTACAGGAGATCCGGATCCGGACTAAATAATCCGCTCCAGGGTTTACTACCGACTCTTTACTGCAGCCAATCAACAGCGCCATCCGCTCTCTCAGCGGGGCAACTGTTGCTATGAGAATTACCATAAAATACAGTTACAAAGTTACAATCCGTCATTTCTCATCAACAACTTTACCACAGAAAGGTGGTAAAAATAAAATTAATACAATTAAAATAAAAAAATGTAAGTGTTTATTTAATTACAATAAAGATAATTACAGAAAAACAAACTGGTAAGAGGTACTTATATCTATGAGGAAATAAAATAATAATGTAGAAAAAAATCCTAAATTAAATTTCAGTGTTTAGAAATATTATTTCATATATTACATTACATTACATTACATTACATTACATTACATTACATTACATTACATTTGGCAGACGCTTTTGTCCAAAGCGACTTACAATAGTCAAGTACAATGTAAAATAAGTTTAAAGGAAAAACATCTTTGGATAGGGATAAAAGGAGGACAAAGGGGAATAATAGGATAGAGGAGTGAAGGAGAGGAAGAAGGAAATGAGGTTAGAAGTAGTTAGTGTGTTAGAGGTGTTAGGAGAGTAAGTGCTCTTTGAAGAGCTCTGTCTTCAGGAGTTTATTAAAGATAGTGAGAGATTCTCCTGATCTGGTAGTAGAAGGTAGTTAGTTAGAGGTGTTAAGAGAGTAAGTGCTCTTTGAAGAGCTCTGTCTTCAGGAGTTTATTAAAGATAGTGAGAGATTCTCCTGATCTGGTAGTAGAAGGTAGTTTGTTCCTCCATTGGGGAACTCTGTATGAGAACAGTCTGGATTGCTTTGTGTGAATGTTTGGTAAAGCGAGGCGACGTTCATTGGAGGAGCGCAGCGGCCGGGAGGTAGCGTAAGCCTTCAGGAGCGAGTGCAGGTAGGAAGGAGCTGTTCTGTCATCACCTTGTAGGCGATTGTAAGAGCTTTGAATTTGATGCGAGCATCAACTGGTAGACAATGGAGCTCAATGAGCAGCGGGGTGACATTAGTGATATTAGTGATATTACATTTTGAATAATTTATATATTAAAAGGACAATATATCATATTAAAAGGACAATACATAATATTAAAAGGACAATATAGTATATTAAAAGGACAATATAGTATATTAAAAGGACAATATATCACATTTTGAGTAATTTATATATTAAAAGGACAATATAGCATATTAAAAGGACAATATATAATATTAAAAGGACAATATAGTATATTAAAAGGACAATTTAGTATGTTAAAAGGACAATATAGTATGTTAAAGGATAATATAGTATGTTAAAAGGATAATATAGTATGTTAAAAGGATAATATAGTATGTTAAAAGGACAATATATTATGTTAAAAGGATAATATAGTTATTAAAGGACAATATAGTATATTTTTAAAGGGTAATATAGTAAGTATATGGCTGGGCCTGTGCAGAATCTCACCCATGGTGCACTAGTGACACCCAGTGGCTTCTACGTATTCGTGTGAGAAGATAAAAGTCCTGGACAGAAGGAGCAGTAACTGGGAAATTAAACAAATTAATGTTAAAAAAAAAAAAGTAAAAAGCGAAAAATCTTTAAATCTGTAAATTTTAGGTTAAGATTCCTTTTTTGTTTTGTATTATTGCGTTTTAACTTTATTTTATTATTATTACTATTATTTTTAATTCATTTATTTATTTGTATTTTTGTTGTACTATGTAAAAGTTGCTTTTGATCTTAATTCCTTATCAATTGAACCAAGTTTTAATATTGTTATCATAGTTTTATACTAATTCATTTTTTTATTTTATCTATTTTTATTATTTTATTTACTGTTGTTTTAAATGATTAAATGTAATTAATATTTTATTATGTCAGTCTGTATTTGTAAATGTTCGGCTACATTGAAAATGAGGGTTGCCCTCAATGTACTTCCAAATCAAAATAAATGTTGCTTGATTGATTGATTAATGAATTGATTGTAAACATTCACCAAAAAAAAAAAATAGATTAAGATCAGGTAGCAGGTATCCTTATTGCAGTCATATAATAAAATAAAACATAAAATGACTGATTTTTTAAAAATAAAAACTTAAAATTAAAAAATTAAATAAAATAAACATAAAATAAAATAAAAATCACTGGAACTTACCTGTAAATGTCCATACAGTCTCCCCTCCCATCTACTCAAGTCCACACCACTAAAATACTATTAATACAGTGTTCATTTTTTGTCCGATATTTCTTCATTAAAAAATTCTCAGAATAGACAGTTAAAGAAATTGTCTTTAAAAACCCAAATACTTTTTTACCTCTTTATTTTTATTTAATGCACATATTGGTCAGAGGGGGATTTCGATGCCCACTGAGAGTAATGTGTACTCCGGGTATTTACAGTGGATTAAAAAATTTGGGCACCCCTGATATTTTTCACTTTTTTACAAGGTTTCTAATCTAAAGATTTAAAAAGCATGTTCAAAAACAAGTCCACTAATTCCTCTGAGTTTCTTTTTTTTATCTTTATTTTAAAGAAATTGTTGACTGCATGTTCAAATAATTGCTATTTGACAAAAAATCTATCCTGTTATTGTGACTCACTCCTGTTACTGGAACTCACTCCTGTTACTTGTTATGTTTTGACTAACAGGACTGAAAGTAACAGGACTGAGTTTTAAGCATAGAATTAGCAAAAACGTGAAAAATACCTAAATGGTGGCTATGCTAATAGCTTGAGGACACTGAGCACATTCTAGTGATTTTCCCAAAAATTGTATTTTAAAAATAAACCAATAAGATGTAAGAATGAATGTAGGTAACAGGACTGAGTGTTGAGATTGAGCTCCTCAGTCATCAAGTTACAATAAAATCAAATATACAGAAAAACGAATGAGGAAACTTAATTTTAAACTTCCCATGATCTTCAGAACCAGAAGCAGCTGATGATGTCACTTCCTGTTGTAGATGTGACTTCCTGTTGTAGAATGTTCCAGATGTTTCAGATGATCAGTGTGATCAATGTGTTATGGTAACAGGACTGAGTGAAACCACAACACAGGGACACTAATAAAATGTGTTTTTAAACTTAAATAATATGGATTTTTTATGAATATGTTTTTTTTAAGCATAGATGGGATTTGAAGCCACACAACAATGCAAACAAATATACATCTCTGAAGGATATTATATTTATATTATATTTTATGGTAAAGGTTATAGTAAGAGAGTGGGGGACAGGTAACAAATGCTATTTTTTCAGTAGTTTAAGTAGTTTTTTATTAATGTTATTTTTAATTACATATCTTACTTTTGCAATTAGGTCAGTTGGGCACAAGACACTATGCTTAATAATAATAAAATGTATTTTAAAGTAAAATTTTGTGTGCACATTTATACATGTAATTTCCTGGGGACAGAAAGAGCACAGATTCAGTGGAATATGTCCCTTAATTTATCATATATCAGATGAACACAGTTATATTTGAGAAGTGAAATTAAGTTTATAGGATTTACAGAAAGTGTGCAATAATTCATAATAAACTAAATTAAGGCAGGTGCATAAATTTAAGCACCCCAACAGAAAAATGACATTAATATTTAGTATAAGATCCTCCTTTTGCAGAAATAAAAGCCTCTAAACTCTTTCTACAGCTTCTAATGAGAGTCTGGTTGAAGGTATTTTGGACCATTCTTCTTTACAGAACATCTCCAGTTCATAACATTCCACAGATATCACATTTTTGCTGCCTGCTACTTTATTCAGATATTAATGTGTTTTTATTCAAAGTAAAAAAATCAATTAGCATTTTATTATTTTTATCAACATCATCATCATCATTAGCTGGAAAAAGACAGGGGTGGAGTTTAGAAACACACATATACACAAGATATATAAAAATAAAAGTAAAACTAGTAAAAAGGCCAGCACAGTGTTAAAATGCACACTACTGCACACTACTTCATCTGAACACACACTTCATCTTCATCTTTTCACAGATTTAACAAACTACAAACCTGATTTCACTCATGAGCTCAACTTAAAATCAACATAAATAAGTATTATTATTATTATTTTTTTTTTTCGGGAAGCACACACACAGAGTAAGCATCAGTTATCTCAGTCAGTTGATTTTTAGGACACGCAAAAATCAAAACATTATTTAAAAAAATCTTAGTTAAAATGTATCAAATTAAGCAAAATTTGTTTGATGTAAATGATTGATTGCTGTAACTGAATATGTTCAAACAGAACTGACAGAAATGTAACAATGCTGTATAATGATAAAACACACAAAACAACAAAAATAAGACATTAATTTTGCGTAACATGATCAAAAGGTGATTTTTTTTCTTCTCCTTTCATGTTTCAGCTGGAAAGTTTGTGGAAACTTGGAATGACATTCAGAATTTAAAAGTATCAGCAGGACCGTCAACATCGATCAGTGTAATGTTTATTAATTTAATTTTTTGACCGTTTTAGGCTAAATATGAAATTAGAAAATTGGATGTAAAAACAGATTTTTTAAAAATATATTTTTTTAATGTAGTGAAGTGTACAATACATACGTATGTTTTATCCATTTATCCATTTTTATCTTTTCATATTGAAAATGCAAAAAAAAAAAATCTTTTCTTTATTTTCAGATTTTTCCAATTATGCATGTTGGATTATAACATCAGATTTGTGTTAAATGACACAAAAAGGACTGAAAATCTGAAAATCGAAAGATTCAACTTTTAATTTTTCTTGAAATTCCGAAGTGAAAAACTAAATAGGATGAAAAGACATTTCCTTTTTCTCTGTACTGAATGGAAAAATATAAATAATGAAGTTTTATACCCAATTTTCAAATTAAGCTTGATACAGTCCGAAAATTAAACTGCTAAACGTTACACAGACCAAAGTCCTGTGCAACAAAGTGGTCACGTTCAATTTTATTCTAAACTGAATAAAAAACACTTAAAACAAAGGGACCAGTAACCAAAACCATGCACCTTATTCACTCGGCAGCCATGATGAAAGTAAAGCGGTCAGAAAATATCAGGGTGAGTTTTCAGTGAAGTTTCTCCAGCACTAAGGCTAGGTGCAGCAGCATTAGCCGCTAACCACAGAGCTAGCAGGATTTAAATGCGGCCCAGTGTGTTCCGGTAACCCAGGGCGGTTAATGCTAATGCTGCTCCAGCCTTGGTGCTGGAGAAACTTCACTGAAAAATCACCATTATAACTCTGTACTTCAGTGGAGTGTCTTTACTGCTCCTTAATACCTGACTGATAGAATTCATACATAAGGAGCACCGGATTATAAGGAGCTCTGATGATTTTTAGAAAATGTAAAGGATTTTATATATTACAAAAAAAACCTATGCGTACCAAATATGTACCCTATCCGTAGCCATGTACCCTACGCTTAGCTTACAGGGGTTGGACAATGAAACTAAATAAAACACCTGGTTTTAGAGCACAATAATTGATTGTGGTGACGGACAGTTCTGGTGGAAACAGGAGAGTTGAGGTGCACATTGAATTCTGCGTGATTTGATCAGCCGTGGTTTTATGTTTTTTGGATACAATCCGGGTGAGCACCCGAACATCCCTTTCAGACAGCTTCCTCTTACAGCATCCACAGTTAATCCTGTTGGATGTGGTTGGTGCTTCTTGGTGGTATGCTGACATTACCCTGGATACCGTGGCTCTTGATGCATCACAAAGACTTGCTGTCTTGGTCACAGATGCTCCAGCAAGATGTGCACCAACAATTTGTCCTCTTTTGAACTCTGGTATGTCCCCCATAATGTTGTGTGCATTGTAATATTTAGAGCAGAACTGTGCTCTTACCCTGCTAATTGAACCTTCACACTCTGCTCTTACTGGTGCAATGTGCAATTAATGAAGATTGAACACCAGGCTGCTCCAATTTAGACATGAAACCTAAAATCCCACACTAAAATGATGACAGGTGTTTCAGTTTCATTGTCCAACCCCTGTACGTGTACCATATATGTAGCTGCATCCCCTACCTGTACCATAAACATACCTTATGCATAGCCACGTAACCTACACATTCCCCTATAGGTACTGTGATTGGTCCATTGAGCATTTTCTTTTTTGCGGTGTAACTGCAGAACAACACAGACACACCAATGCACAAGTATAAATGCTCACAACAGTGTGGGCCACTTGCATTTCAACAACATATTTTACATTACTGATAAAACCTGATATAAACCTCATGATTAGATTGTAGCATTTGGATCAATAATGCACAGAAAACCTGATTTTAAGGCTTGTTTTGGCTGCTGCGCTTGCGCAGATCTCCACACTGAGAGCGAGTGAAGCTTCTGACATTCAGAATTTAAAAGTACCAGCAGGAATGTTAATGTTGGTCAGTGTAATGTTTATTAATTACATTTTCTGACCATTTGAGGCTAAAGGCGAAATTTAAAAAATGGATGTAAAAAAACACTTTTTAAAAAATATATATTTTTAAAATGTAGTGCAGTGTACAACAAGTACGTTTTATTTTTTGTTTCTGATTTTTGCATTTTGCAAGTTGGATTAAAACATCAGATGTGTGTTACACAACACAAAAAAAGAAAAATCTGAAAATTAAGAGAAAAATCTACTTTTAATTTTTCTTGAAATTGTGTTTGTGAAAGGCTCAAATGAAAAACTAAATAATTGAAATATTGGATGAAAAACCATTTAATTTTCTCTATACTGAAAAATAAAATAAGTTTTATACCCAATTTTCTATTTTCTCGACACAGAATTAAGCTTGATACAGTTACACTGACCAAAGTCCTGTGCTACAACATGGTCACGTTACATTTTATTCTAAACTTTCATTCTAAACCGTTATTATTCTATTACTGATAAAACCTGATATAAACCTAATGATTAGTTTTAGCGTTTGGATCAATAATGTACAGAAAACTTGATTTTTACGGCTTGTTCTGGCTGCTGCGCTTGCGCAGATCTCCACACTGAGAGAGCTTTCCCAACACCACACAGACCCTCCTCCACTCGCAACACTTGTGTAAGCAGCAAGCTGATTGGCTCGTTTTGTTAAAGGGTGGGGCTATATCCTTAAACGGATGCTGGGTTGAATTTTACGAGAACATTAACCCAGTTATATCAGGAATCTCTACCTCTACCTCCTTTACATTACTGTAATCTACTGTTAAGCAGCGACTAAGTCCTTAAACTCTTTTTTAAAACCTTTTTTTAACAATCTCATGCTCCGCCCCTTCCAGCACTCCTCCGTAACACACATTCGAGTAAGGGTAAATTCAGGGTAAATTATGTCCCGTATCTCCCAGTCTGAAGGGTGTTTGTTGGATAAACTGTTAAAATTTCTGGATCTCTGAACGCTGTGGGAGAACAGAGGTGTGCTATTCATCAAAGATAAGAACTTTTATCATGTTTTACTACAATAAAAGTCCATTTTACACCAGAGTTAAGTTAAGTTAAGTGCGCTAAAGCAGGTCATCATGCAGAGGCTGGTGTGTAAGTGTGTGTAAGTGTGTGTGTGTGTAAGTGATTATAATAAATCAGAACAGTTCCACTTTAGAGTTGGGGTACACTGCCACCACGTCGTATCCCTCGGGGGGCTGCACCCGGGCCTTAGCGTGGGTCTCACAGTACAGGTTCTCCTCTATGAAGAAGTATCCTCTCTGCTTGAGGTTCAGGCTGCAGTCGTCACACACGAAGCACTCCGGGTGATACAGCTTATCTCTGGCCTTTACAATCGTACCACTGTAAAATCACAACAACATTAAACAACAACATTAAACAGCGTTTCTCAAAAACCTGAGATTTTAAGTGACAAAACAGCACAGAATTGTGAAGTAAAATAAAAATTATATGTGTTTTTAAAAAAAAAGAAAATTGTTATTGAATGTTAAAACCACCAAGCCATCAAACCACCAAACTGAACTGCTTGAATTTCTGCACCAGGAGTAAAGCAGCATAAAGTTATCCAAAAGCAGTGTGTAAGACTGGTGGAGGAGGAGAACATGATGCCAAGATGCATGAAAAAAAACTGTGATTAAAAACCAACCAGGGTTCTTCCACCAAATATTGATTATTTCTGAACTCTTAAAACTTTATGAATATGAACTTGTTTTCTTTGTATTATTTGAGGTCTGAAAGCTCTGCATCTTTTTTTTGTTATTTCAGTCATTTCTCATTTTCTGTAAATAAATGCTCTAAATTACGATATTTTTATTAGGAATTTGGGAGAAATGTTGTCTGTAGTTTATTGAGTAAAATGAACATTGTTGTTTTATTCTAAGATAAACTTATAAATAGCAAAATCAGAAAAACTGATTCAGATTCATTCCTAATTTTTATTCATTTCTTAATCTTAATTCATTCTTGAATGTCATATCTTATTGAATATCAGTATTTTTGCGATAACAATATTCTTGGTGATATTACATTACATTTGGCAGATGCTTTCACTTTGGACAAAAGCATCTGCCAAATCTAATGTGATCTAATGTAATGTAATATAATATCAGAGAATATTGTTATCGCAAAAATATCCTGAAATATAGTAATATTAGTATTTTAGGTACATATCACCAGGCTCTAATACTCACACAATGCCCTCCCCACAGCGCGTGCACTGGGGCAGTTTCTGTAATCCGGACAGGGGGGTGATAGGGCTCAGGACGGGGCTGCTCAGCCGGGTCACCGGGGATCGGGCTGAGGATTGCCCCCCCCTCACTCCGGGTCGGTCCGTCGGGGAAGAACCTGAAAACAGAAACAGAGACGAGTTTATTAGCAGAACTAAACTCAGTCAATATCACTGAAGAAAAGCAAACCAACAGCATGACGATGATGCCGCCGCCACCATGTTTAAAAGAAGAAAAAAAATGTATCAATTTTATTCCACTTCCCAATGATGTGCTACTATTTTGTGTTGGTCTATCACATAAAATATCAATAAAATACATTTTAGTTTAAGTTTGTGGTTGTAAGGAGACAAAATGTAAAAAAAAAGCCAAAGCCAGGAATGCTACTGAGAAATCATTTCATAGTTTTTAGCTTTTAGCTTAACATTTTTGCTAAATGTTTTAATGTGATTAAAACATAATTGTTAATATAATCCTTATTACAATTAGGGCTGTAACTAATGATTATTTTGGTGATTATTTTTTGTTGATTAGTCGATTAGTCAGCGATTATTTCTGCCATGTCCTCCATCTCTAAAAACGATAGAAAAACAGCTGAACATGAGCTTTAAAAGCCAATTAAACGTCTGGATGTTGTTTAATGTGGAAAGTTCTGATATTTTGTAATTAAATATGTAATCTGTTGTGTTTGGGCTCTTTTGGAGACTCAGATTAAGTTGAGTATTAACTGTATGAGTGAGATATTTAACCTTTTATGGCCCATTGCGTTTCTGTCCTCAAAGACTCTACCCACCCCCAGCATGGACTGTTCACTCTTCTGCCTTCAGGCCGGAGGTACAGAAGTGTGAAATGCAAAACCACCAGGCTAAAGAACAGGTTCTTCCCCACTGCTACCAGACTCCTGAACCAACCTCAGAAATAACCTGCACTTTACTCTCTACACGTTTACATGTCAAGGACATTTCTCAGAGACACATGCTTACTTTACTTTGCAACATTTTATAATTGCACTACTGAACCTTTTGCACTTTTTTCATATTCCACTGCTGTAGATAACATGTACTTACTTGTAAATAATATCCATACCCCATTACTGTTTTCATGTATATATTTCCATCCTGGATGTAAATTTAACACCAATTTAATATTTATATTTTGTTAGTTTATTTCTTTCTTTATTGTATATTTTCTATTTTTATCTTTATGCGGCATACTTGGCGAGGGGCAAAGAAAGAATTTCATTGTACGAGGAAACTTGTTTCTTACTGTGCACATGACAATAAAGTCTTTGAATCTTGAATCTTGAATCTCCAGCACTTTGTGTAATGTGGTACTGTTAGAAATTAATGATTAGACAACAGTGAAATTTGTAGTGGACAAACTTAAAGAACTGACATTGTCGATTATATCGACTAATAGTTGCAGCCCTAATTACAACTTTGACAACTATAATCGTGATATAAAACATTCACTTAAGAATTTAAGAACTGTGTAGCGTTGGTTAGGCACTAGTGGTTTGTGAGTAAGAAAGTTGAGAATAAGTTGATTGTACTCGCCTCCGTTTTCAGCCTCCAGGATTCCCTGCAGGTATTTAAAGGAGCCGGACTGTTTGGGTACAGATGCAGGAACTTCAGGGTCCTGCAGCATCTTGTAGACGTCAGACTCTGTATTGAAGCCGTTGTTGCTGCTGGGAGACTGCAGTGCTGGTTTAGGACTTCAGAAGTATAAGAATAAATATATATATATTAATAGTTAAAAATATTTCAGGCAAACAGACAGGCAAATAATAGCATAAATCATGCATCGTGCAGCTTGATTTGGGGCATTTCAGTGTGAAATAATCCAATCAGAGCATCTCTTGCTCATCATTCCCTTTAATAATGAATGAAATCAGGTGAGCTCTGACTTTGGTGGATTGCTATTGTAACGGTGCAGCTACCTGGACGTGTTCAACAAACTCTTCTCAGCAGAGGAAACTGAGCTGCTGGTTGACGCTGTGAAGGAGCTCCAGCAGCTCATTTACGGGAACAGCAATGTTATTTTATTTACTATTCTGTTTATTGTTGATGTAAAAGTTGGGTTTGTGCTGCTGTGTGTTCATGTGTGTGTAATAAGTGGGGGTGTACGCTCGGCTCGGCACAGCGCCTGTGTTACCGAGATAGTAATGAACGTCTGACTGGTGATGTCCAGTGATGTCAGTAACGCGTTACTCTAATCTGACCCTTTTTTTCAGTAGCGAGTAATCTAACGTGTTACTATTTCCAATCCAGTAATCAGATTAAAGTTACTTATTTAAGTCACTGTGCGTTACTCTCTCTCTCTCTCTCCACCTCACACTCACACACACACACACACACACACACACACACACACCGCTCCCTTACCCATTCCCCCTCCGCTCTTCCCCAATCACACGCGTCTCGCTTTCTCCCCTGTCTCTCTCTCTCGCGCTCGGCGTGTCTTTAGTTTCCGCCCGTTTTCGTTTTTCGCCAGTTCTCGGGCTCCCTATCTCTTTATAAAGGAGTTTTTTTAGCGGCTGCGTCCCAATTCACTAGCCAGGGCAGCGGTCTGCCACAAATTTGATTGGCAGAGGAGAGCATTTAAAGATTTTACACCACACGTGATTGGAAGTTCACTGTGCCGCAGAGCGCACACACCGTAAAGACAAGAAAAGTTCCGGTGCTTTAAATGAACACTGTCAGAATTAAATCCTTCTCAGTAGTTGGGTCCGGTATGGGTCCGTATTGGACAACGTCTGGGTCCGGACCCGGACCGCAGTCTGCATATATGTGGTCCCTGGTCTAGACCATATACACGGTTCTGTTTTATAAAACCACTCCTTGCTGCCCTGCAGAGAACAACAGCTTCAATGTTCAGTTTTACAGTGTTAAATATGTCAGGTCAAGAAAGACTTTCTTTATTTTATATATTTTTAATAAAAACAAGTATTTATTTTAAGTGAAATCAAGAAAGACCGTATTTTATTTAATTTTTTTAAATATGTTAAGTTAATTTTTTTTTTTTTTATTTAAAAAAAACTTATTTTTTTAGGAAATAGTTCAACTTAATAGAGATAAATTGTTGCTGTTAAAAATGCATTTTCCAATAAAGGCAGTATTGACAAAACTGGTTATAATGTTTATGTTAAGGCGGCGGGAGGTGGTGTCTGCAGCTGCTGAAAGTAACTAATAAAGTAACTTGTAAAGTAACTTAGTTACTTTTAAAATCAAGTAATCCATAAAGTAACTAAGTTACTTTTTAAAGGAGTAATCAGTAATCAGTAACTTTACCATCACTGGTGATGTCACAAGCATTGCTAGCATAGCACAGTGTTAGAGTTAAATGAATCTGTTCATCAGCATTGCTAGTGTGGCATAAGCGACACTGGATATGCCCAGTTGCTGGAATGCTAACACTGCATTAGCGATGTTGGATGAGCCTGGTCACTAGCATTACTAATGCAGTGTTAGCGTTGTTAAATTTACCCAGTCGTGGGCACTGTTAACGTGGTGTTAGTGATATTAGAAGAGCCCGGACACAGGCATGCTAGCATGGTGTTAGCATTGTTAGCATGCCAGTGTCAGCATTGCTAACATGGTGTAAGTGACATTGGATATGACAAGTTGGAATGCTAACGCCAAATTAGTGATGTTGGATGAGTCTGGTCACTAGCATTGCTAATGCAGTGTTAGCGCTATTAAATTTACTCATTCGTCAGCTTTGCTAACGTGGTGTAAGCGACATTGGATATGCCCAGTTGCTGAAATGCTAACACTGTATTAGCAATGTTGGATGAGTTCAGTCACAGGCATTGCTAATACAGTGTTAGTGTTGTTGGATTAGCCTGGTCACAGGCATGCTATCACGGTATTAGCATTTTTAAATTAACCTGGTCACTAGCATGCTAACGTGGCGTAAGCGTTGTGAAATTAACCTGTTCTTCAGCATTGCTAACGTGGCTTAAGCGACACGGAATATGCCTGGTTTCTGGAATGCTAACACTGCATTAGCGATATTGAATGGGCCTGGGCACTAGCATTGCTAATGCAGTATTAGCTTTGGTAAATTAATCTGGTCACTGCCATTGCTATTGTGGTGTTAGT
The DNA here is from genome assembly GCF_023375975.1 of Astyanax mexicanus. Lineage (NCBI taxonomy): Eukaryota > Metazoa > Chordata > Actinopteri > Characiformes > Acestrorhamphidae > Astyanax > Astyanax mexicanus. The sequence continues at coordinate 925,633 of NC_064424.1, read as the reverse complement.
AATGTTAGATGAGCCCAGTCTCCAGCATTGCTAGTGTCGTGTTAGCGACTCCAGCTGCTGCAATAGTGCTAACGTTAAATGATGGAATGGAAATCAGGGATCAAATCAGGCTAAAAGTTGTTGTTTGAACAGATCAGTGTTAAGATTGCCGTACTTTGTTAAAAGCCGTGAATTGCCGTTGCTGACGGGAGCATAAGAGGTTGGGCTTCTGGAGGACAGGCTCGTGGGAGAGGGAGTGCTGCCAGTGTGGATCGGCTGAAAGATCTGAAAGAAAAAAGAAAAAACACACAAAGATATTAAAAACGGCAAACTTTTATACATAATTTTAACAAAACATCAGGTCCTATTATGTTGTCCTTCGTTGGCCTCTCAATGGTTCGACCAAAGAAATTGAGTCCAGGTGTTATATAGGCATTATATCCAGAGTTTGGCTTTAAAAATTAGACACATAAGTGCTGCCAGTATTGCTGCAGAGGTTGAAGAAAACTCGGTTTGCATGACACAGGTCTGGAAGAAAGCCTCTTCTGAAGATGATGCACAAGAAGACAAGCAGTCAGAGAGCATGGATTACTGGAACCGTGTCCTGTGTTCTGACAGGATGAAGCTAAACTTTTTTGGCTCAGATGGTGTCCAGCATCATAAAAAAGTGTTTAGGAGACAAATGTCAAAAAACATCTATGAATCATAAATATATAAAGGAACAGTATGTAAATTTTGTGGATTTCGTGGAACTCTCAATATCTCAATATCTCCCAACTTAGGAATACTACTGCTGGAAATTTAAAAGAAAAATCTCAAAGATCTCATTCTTTTTTAAAATTAATTTTAAAATGTCTAGTTGTGTCTCTAATATGAATGAATGAATGTCATGTGAGCTGTTTTTTTGTGCAAAAAAAAAATGTTCCGGTGATCCGGTATAACACTGCTTTAGTCCGGTGGAGGAGTGGGCGGGGAGAAACGATAGGATTTTGCTTATAATTATTCATACATGCAAACATATTGCCTCTGATTGGCTAACAGCACTGCGACACCAGGAGGCAGCGAGACGGACAACACTTTTTAAAATAAAATAAAGACATTTTTACACTAATAAAGTCTTTGCAATGTCATATGTTACTTTACAACATGTGTAATAATGCCCTGCTAAGTGCAGTTCAGCCACTGACCTAGTCTTAGAGTCTCTGTAAAACACCAAATCCACCGGAGATCCTATTTAAACCTATAGTTACTTACACACAGAGGAGGGTAGAGTCCAGGTCCAGAAAGTAAAAATCCACCCCGGGCTGAGTTTTATTGGCTGAGCCGCAGCAGAGCCGCCCAGGCAGTTGGAACAAACAAAACCCTGGAGTGGATTTTTACTTTTAACTAGTGTAAAACTGTAGAAGTGTTCTAAACATCTAAACACCTACCTATCTCAATTGTACTTGGCTGGTGGTGTTTCTCCTCCATAGACTAATTCTAACCATTTGTTTCTTAGCTCTGAATTACTGGGTAAAGTATATAAACACTGATGTGTTATTCGCACAAATAACACAGGAATGAACTGCATGCTGTTCCTAGCGCTGTTAGCTCCTCCTATCTGACGAGACGGCGTCACCGCCCGGCTTCAGCTCTGCCTGTGGGTGGTCCCGAGCTGATGTGGGCGGGGCCATGAATACTAATTTACGGGTTGATGTAGACACGGTGCTTTTCCTGATCGACTTGTTTGTGTTTTTCTGAATATTTTCTTTTCTTTGCAACTTGCTGCTGCAGAACAATGAGGACGAGAATGAGGAAGAGTTTTGTGTGCAGAGAAACAAGAGAAAGTGTATTTTAGCAGAAGAACACCTTTAAGAAGTGCTGCTTTAAGGGAGTAATGATGGTAAAGCTGAGACAGTGGTGAGTATATAAATACTGGCACAGAATAAACAGCTCAGCTGGAACTGTGATAACCCTGCAGGGGAATGTAAATATTTACCGTTGCTCATAGGAGAGCAGTCGCTCTGCTGCAGACTGTAACTCCAGCTCTAACACAGAGACACCGTCCACAAACTGATTCAGATTATATTCAGTGTTCAGATTATACTGTGGGAGCAGAATCTGCTTTTTATAAACATACAGTATCCAACAGACCTGAGTACAACTCTTACATTTCTGCAAATACTGTATTTCATCTTTTAATGGATCAACAATATAGAAATTAAACTGTGGTATATAGTATATAGTAGTCAGTGTACAGCTTATATATCAATATATACCAATAAATATCAATATAAATTTACTGTACTCTGAAAATAAGTCAACACACAGACATTAATATTTAAATAAATGCCAAACAAATTGTCCAAATTGTGCCCAATAACATCATTGTCCTTCCCTGTTTTAACTTAATGTTTTATCCTTTGTCTTAATATTTAATTTTTTATTTATTCATTTTTATTCATTTATTTATTCATTTGGATTATTATGATCCAATTATTATGATTTTATTTTATAATTTACTTTAACTATTTTATTTTATTTTTTTAAGTTTGATAAACTCAAACTTTTTACTTTTTATAGATTTTCCTATTTTTTATAGATATACATTTTATTAATCTATTTTAAAGGATTTTTTTAAAGTGTGTATTTCTTTTATTTATTATTATTTTTTCTATTTTAAATTTCTCATCTAATGTTCTCAATCCCTTTTATACAGTAAATTCTCGGCTGCGTTGTAAATGAGGGTCAACCTCAATATAATCCTGAGTTAAAATACAGGTTGACTGATCAATTAATTGATTGATTAAGTCCATGTGTTCAGCATAATATACAGAAGTTGGCTTTAAACAGTAGATGTATGAGTGCTGCCAGTATTGCTGCAGAGGTTGAAGAAGCGGGAGGTCAGTTCACTGCAGTGTTCAGACCGTACACCCTGCACACACTGCATCAACTCTGTCTGTACAGCTTTGTCCGAGAAGCAAGCCTCTTCTAAAACTGATGCACAAGAAAGCCCATAAACAGTTTACTGTAGACCAGCAGTTCAAGAGCATGGATTACTGGAACCATGTCCTGTGGTCTGACTGACAAGATCTCAATAAACTTGTAGGGAGGAGCAAGACAACTGTCGTCCCTTGCTTACAGTCAAGCATGGTGGTGGTAGCATCATGTTTTGGAGCTGGACGAGTTTTTTAAATTTGTTAAATGTTGATTTTGGTGAATAATAGCTGAAGATAAGCAGCACTCTTACCTGTGATTCGTCCTCTGATGTAGTGATGTACGGGCTGGACTTGTTGTCGTCTATTACAGAAAAGGACGAGCCTTTCATTTCAGACCTGGAACAAAAAATAAATAAATAAATGAATCATTCTTTCTCCCCAATTTACATACATTAGGACTCCTCCCCCTATCACTAGTGATGCTCCAACACCAGGAGGGTAAAGAAGACTAGCACACGCCTCCTCTGATACATGTGAAGTCAGACTCCGCCTCTTGTTGAGCTGCTGCTTTTAGCATTGCCGAGTAGCATCACAGCGCTAACGCTCGGAGGAAAACGCAGCGACTCTGGTGGTTCTGATACAGCAGCTCACAGACGCAGCTTTGTTCTCATCCACATCACCCTAAGAGTGGCGAGGGGAAAGAGAGAGCGCCATCCACTGCTACTGTACTGTACCCACCAAGAGAGAAACAGCAAGGACAACTGTGCTCTCTCGGGGCTCCGGCAGCTGATGGCAAGCTGCATGACCGGGATTCGAATCTATATATCTATCTATCTGAAAAATATATGGAATTATTTAGTAAACAAAAAATGGTTTAAGAAAAAAAATGTATTTACTACATGATTCCTTATGTGTTCCTTTATAGTCTGATAGATCACTTCACTACTCATCTACTATGTAGGAAAGAAATAAGAGAAGCTGTGTCCAAACTTTAGGCTGGTACTAAACGTCATGTTCATTTATTAATAATGAAGTAGTGCTGTAACAATACATTGATCTGTATCGATGCATCGATACAAACTATAAACGATACGATGCATTGTTTTGTAAAAACATCGATGCATGTGTTTTTCACTACAGGAGCGCCCTCTAGCTGGATTAATCCAATCAAATCATATGATAGCCTTTCTCCAGGGTCACAAAAGTGATTGAGACCTATTTCAACCAATAGTCCACCCTTAGACGAATACATTGGTTTGTAATTTGCCCTGATTGGTCTCCTAATGGCTGGGGGTGGGGCATGCCTAACCGCTGTCATCAAAGTCCCTCTGCTAAACAAAGGTGCGCCCACAGTGCGCATACGTGTGATTTTGAGTGTCATTTCATCAAAAAAATATTAATATTACTTCAAAATAGACAAACAAACCAAAAAAATTTTGTAATTTGTTAGACAAGACCCTACTGAATCAGGAAATGTAGAGAATGATAGATTTTTCATCACCAACATCCATACACACATTATAAACTCCAAATATAACATTTTTTTTTACATTTTCTTCTGCATTTGATGTTCTCAAATGGAACCTAAATAATGGAAATTAAAGTGTTGAAGTGAATTATTGTTTACTGTTTATAATTACACTGCATTTGACATTTAATAATAAAACATTCAAATTATATTTTGTTTGCATTTGTGAGTTCTTAGAAAAGGAACAGATTGTAATGGCCTTAAATTGTATTTAACTGAATCGTATCGTATCGTGACATAATTTGAGGTATCGTACATTATCGTATCGCTGACTAAAATAATCGTATCGTATCGTATCGAAATGAATCTTGTGATTTACACCCCTATAATGAAGTTATAAAGTCGATAATGTACTGTAGTTATTGCGACAGGCGTAGAGTTCGGTTCTAGATGTTTCTAAAGGATCTTTTCTTCAAAAACAGCTCAAATATTTGAGCGGAGGAGGAGGAGGAGGCCACGGCCCGGAGACGCTCTCCGTCAGACACTGACCTGCTGTTTCTGCAGTGTGAGATTATCAGAACTCATTTAGAGTTCACTGAACTTCTCTATTCACAGCTCTCTGGGGCAGAGTCCAGATCCTGCAAAAGGTCAACAGCATGACTTCATCCTTCCACTGAACAGACAGCGGTCAGAAACACCGCATCTACAGAGACCACACACAGCCCAACACCATCCACCCCAACCCACACACAGCCCAACACCATCCACCCCAACCCAAACCACAGCCCAACACCATCCACCCCCAACCCACACACAGCCCAACACCATCCAACCCCAACCCACACACAGCCCAACACCATCCACCCCCAACCCACACACAGCCCAACACCATCCACCCCCAACCCAAACCACAGCCCAACACCATCCACCCCCAACCCACACACAGCCCAACACCATCCACCCCCAACCCAAACCACAGCCCAACACCATCCAACCCCAACCCACACACAGCCCAACACCATCCACCCCCAACCCAAACCACAGCCCAACACCATCCACCCCCAACCCAAACCACAGCCCAACACCATCCACCCCCAACCCACACACAGCCCAACTCCATCCACCCCCAACCCACACACAGCCCAACACCATCCAACCCCAACCCACACACAACCCAACACCATCCACACCCAACCCACACACAGCCCAACACCATCCACCCCAACCCACACACAGCCCAACACCATCCAACCCCAACCCACACACAGCCCAACACCATCCACCCCCAACCCACACACAGCCCAACACCATCCACCCCCAACCCACACACAGCCCAACACCATCCAACCCCAACCCACACACAGCCCAACACCATCCAACCCCAACCCACACACAGCCCAACACCATCCACCCCAACACCATCCACCCCCAACCCACACACAGCCCAACACCATCCACCCCCAACCCACACACAGCCCAACACCATCCACCCCAACCCGGCCTGAGGAACTGCAGCCAACAAAGAGCTACTGTAAATCATCATCCCTGCTGCATGAGGTCAGCGGGTGAAGCGTGGTGAAACGGGAACTGCTGCACGGCGAGGGGTTAACGTGGGACGTGTGGTGGACCAGCAAATCCACATCTTCCAAACAGGTCCACATCTGGATCAAACATGAGTCAATACTAGGGGTATTATTGTGATAAAGATATTCTTGGTTTCTGTAGCAAATATTAAGTTCTGTTTTTCTTTTGTACCGTATGCTTATTTCATACAATAAAATCCAAATTAACTGCAAGTAGCTCCACACCTCCTTACTAGAATCCAAGAGGAGAGTCCTGACATTTAAAACCAGGCATTAATAACTTAAAAAGTTCTTAAAAAGAAGCTTATTAAAAAACACTGTTTACATCCTATAACACTACTAGCTTCAGCTCCGAGCGCCGCCATCACTGAACTGATAATGACATAGACACATATATACATACATAGAGTCTGCACAGCATAGCAGCCGGCGCCAGGAGTGATGACGCTGGTTATTCGGTGTAAAAAGTGATTTTTCAGGGTAAATTATGTCCCGTATCTCCCAGTCTGAAGGGTGTTTGTTGGATAAACTGTTAAAATTTCTGGATCTCTGAACGCTGTGGGAGAACGGAGGTGTGCTATTCATCAAAGATAAGAACTTTTTATCATGTTTTACTACAACAAAAGTACATTTAACACCAGAGTTCTATTTTTAAGCAGTATTAAAGATTTTGTTCTTGTAAATTTTATTTATTAGTGCAGTAGTTTAATGTGTGGATTTTTGCAGCACTCTTTAAATAAACTGACATTGACATATTCTGTCTCTCACTTATGTATGAAAAAAGCTCTCAAAAGCACAACATTATGTTTTTATGTTGTAATTAAATATAGCTTAATTACAACTGAAATATAACCTACTTAAGTTGCCACACATTGTTGCGAAATAGTACTTTTAGTATGTAGTTTTTCATGTGAAGTATTTATTTTAAATTATTTTATATTAGTTCTTTATTTTCCTTTTTTACTTCTTTCAACAGCATTTTATTTTTAAATAGTTTTGTATTATAGTTTTTTTACTTATTTTGGTCAGTTTCTTTTATTATTTTATTATTATTATTATTTTTTTAATAAATTAACACTAGCATATTCTGTCTCTCACTTAAAACCCATTACTTAAGTTTACAAAAAAGCTCTTAAAAGTACAACATTATGATTTTATGTTGTATTTATATATAGCTTAATTACAACTCAGATATAACCTACTTAAGTTGCCACAAGTTGTTTCGAAATAGTACTTTTAGTATGTAGTTTTTCATGTGAAGTAGTTATTCTAAGTTATTTTATATTAGTTCTTTATTTTCCTTTTTTACTTCTTTCATCATTATTTCATTTTTAAATAGTTTTGTATTATTGCTTTTTAACTTATTTTGTTCAGTGTCTTTTATTATTATTATACTTTTTTTTAAATAAATATACATTGACATATTCTGTCTCTCACAGTTGCAGATCTCTCCGTTCTTTGTAGGTGAGAAAACTCACAAAGAAATCAGCAGAGTATCAAATACAAATACTTATTTTTCCGTTGTGTTGTGTGTGATGTGTGTGATATGTGTGTGTTGTGTGTGAGATGTGTGATGTGATATGACGCACTCCTGTGCTGAGGTCATTTAAACACTGCTTTAACTCTGTTTGCGTAGAGTTTAATGGGTTTTAAATTCCACGCTGTTGATTCCTGGTTGGTGATTCAGGTTCTCCTGTGTGGTTAAAGGAGGATAAAGAGAAGTTTTCCTTCGTTTTGTGACTCACTCGACCCAGCGGGCCTCTCTCCAGCGGTTCTGGTGAGTCGTGGAAACAAATATCTGTCATCTGCTGTTCACTCCTCATCACGACCCACTTCTCCAACCAGTAACTGGGGGGGGGTGTTTCCAGCAGCTGCTCCATATCTGAGCTGAGGGCTAAAGGGGCAATTCTCTAAACATGACTGACTGAGACGTATTTTACTGACTATAATGTGCACCAGATTATAAATCACATTTTAAGCAACACTAGTAAGGAACAGGGGTGCCGCTATGTTTCCCTTCTAATGGGGGAAGCTGGGAGAAGCACCTAAGTAAACAAAACTGTAATTCTAATTCTTACAATAGTAAAAATGTTCTTTTAAAGTAAAACAAGCGCTAATCTACACAGATTTCTCTCCTGGTATGTAAAGTGTTTCAATTTATTTACAGCATGGAATTTAAAACCCATTACTCTCAAAAGCACAACATAATGATTTTATGTTGTGTTTAAATATAGCTTAATTACAACTGAAATATTAGCATGTCTTTAAAAATGCACTAATTTCAATGCTAAAAGTGTGTACTTTTAGTTCTTTATTTCCTATTTTACTTCTTTCGTCATTTTAATTTTTATTTTTAATAGTTTTGCATGATTGCTTTTTAACTTATTTTGATTAGTTTGTTTTAATATTATTTATTTTTTATTATTATTTATTTTTTATTATTATTTATTGTTAGTCATTTATTTTTTGTACTAAATACAAATTAGTTTTAGCTTAATTTGAACTGTTTTTGTTGTATTAATCTTATCTTCTTTTGATCTTAATTTCTTATTAATTAAACCAATTATTTTAGTTATTTATATTTTATTTATTTTAACTTTTTATTACATTGTTTTATATTTTGATTCTTATGTACTGTATGTAGTTCATTGTTATTCATTTCATCATTTCACTTTACTTTTACTATTATTATTAATTTTATTCATTTTCTTCATTTTATATTTTATAGATAGACTTTTACAATTTTCTATTTTTTTTTTTTTGTTATTCATATATATTAAATGTTGATTTAAAATATAGTATTTTTTACTACTTTGTTACTTATTATTTCTAATCCCTTTTATACTTTTATAAATGCTCCAATGCATTGTAAATGAGGGTCACACTTAATGTAATCCGGAGTGAAAATAAAGGTTTACTGACTGATAATTATTATTTTTATCTATTTTTATATTTTATTCTATTTATTCTATAATTTTATTTTTACAAAAGATTTAATGTAGATATTATTTTCTTATTTTCTTTGTCATGTCAATCTCTGTATTTGTAAATGTTCGGCTTTATTGAAAATGAAGGTTGCCCTCAATAAACTTCTGAGTCAAAATAAAGGATGATTTATTAATTGATTGATTGATTGAAGTATACTTTAAAATAAATACTTAAATATACTTAAATGCACTTTTCTTTTTACAAGGGCAGTCAGCTGTTCCTCCCCGAGCCAGAAATATAAAAATTGACTCTACAGATGTATAAAGAGCAGGAGAAATAAAGGAGGAGAGCGTGGGCTGAAGACTGAGATCTGATCCACCACAGCTTTTCCAGTGAAGCCACGCTGAAGGAATGACCTCATCCTTTATAAAACTCTGCTGCGCTGCCGGTTTACTGGGTCCTCCTGTGGCTGTGTGACATGTATTAGCACATTCCTCCAATATGAGGCAGTGTGAATTTCGAAACAACTGTGAGCAGTGGAGCTGCTGTAGAGTAAACCCTGTAGAATTAGTGTTTAGAGATCTCAGCACTTCCTCTGCTGAGCTGCTTCAGCTTCCTAGCTTCAACTGAAGCAGAGCCGAGTCATTTCTAATCATACAAGCCCAAACGTTGTGTTAAACATGAATAAAACCACAATAAGATGATCTGCAAATCCTTTTTTTAACCTATATTCAATTGAGTTCACAAGATAATTAAAGATATTTATGAATGAATATAGAAAAAAGAAAAAATGCTCCGGTGATCCTGTATAAGACTGCTTTAGTCCGGTGGAGGAGTGTCTGGGGGATAAAAGCGATAGAATTTCGTCTCTTGCTCATGAATATTCATACATTTGATTGGCTAGCAGCACTGCAACACCAGGAGGCACGGACGAGACAGACAACAGTTAGAAACATTTTAAAAATAAATACATTTTTACACTAAAAACAGTCTTTGCAATGTCATATGTTACTTAACAACATGTGTAATAATGCCCTGCTAAGTGCAGTTCAGACACTGACCTAGTCTTAGAGTCTCTGTAAAACACCAAATCCACCGGAGATCCTATTTAAACCTATAGTTACACACAGAGGTGGGTAAAACCCCGGGGTGGATTTTTACTTTTAACTAGTGTAAACAGAACTGTTCTAAACATTTAAACACCTACCTATCTCAATTGTTCTTGGCTGGTGGTGTTTTTCCTCCATAGACTAATTCTAACCATTTGTTTCTTAGCTCTGAATTACTGGGTAAAGTATATAAACACTGATGTGTTATTCACACAAATAACACAGGAATGAACTGCATGCTGTTTTTAGCGCTGTTAGTTATCTCCTATCTGACGAGACGGCGTTGTCTCTGCTGCCGCCCGGCTTCAGCTCTGCCTGTGGGCGGTCCTGAGTCGAGGTGGGCGGGGCCATGAATACTAATTCACGGGTTGATGTAGACACGGTGCTTTTCCTGAATATTTTCTTTTACTAGCTGCTGCAGACAATGAGGAAGAGGTTGAGGAAGAGTTGTGAGGATGTGCAACATCATATACAACTTCTACTGAGAGAGACCTACTGTATTTCAGAAAACAAAAGAACAAGAAAAAGAGGATTTTAGCGGAAGGAGAACTTTAAGGAGTGTCCAAACAGTTTAATCTCCAGCAGTGTTAGTGGGGGAGGTACTAATGCTGGATGTCTGGCTCTGGATAAGAAAAGCACTTTAAACCATTATAAAGTTATCAGACTGGAGTTATGTGTAAACACAACTTCAGAAACTTCAGAGCTGCTGACCTCATACAGCAGAATGGGCTGGTCTAAGCCTACAGAAAACTCTCAGTACTGAACTGCTGGATCTCCGTGTGGTGTTCAGAAGATCATGTGGGCTTTATACACCATTGTTTAGAGTTTGAGGGCAAGCCTGGTCTTATAGGCATGGGTGGAGTTCACCCCATGCAATAGAGAGAGCTGCTTTACTAATGTACAGCAAAGCACATTGTGTTAGAAATTGTGTAACATAAAAATGTTATTTCACATAAAATTGTGAATGCTTATTTTCACTCCTTCCTCCTGCCTGGTTTAAACAGCAGCAGAGCTTCTGAATATATCTACACTGATGGGCGTGGTGTTCTGGAAATGAGGTGTGTTCAGGTACATTTCTGGAGTTTTATCTTGTTTATCTTGGTAACAGAAAACACAGGAGCTCCACTGACTGAATACAACCTAGACAGACGCCAACAGTCAGACGCTCATCGCTATCTCGGTAACACAGGCGCTGCGCCGAGCCAAGCGTGCGCCCCCACTTATTACACACACATGAACACACAGCAGCACAAACCCAACTTTTACATCAACAATAAACAGAATAGTAAATAAAATAACATTGCTGTTCCCGTAAATGAGCTGCTGGAGCTCCTTCACAGCGTCAACCAGCAGCTCAGTTTCCTCTGCTGAGAAGAGTTTGTTGAACACGTCCAGGTAGCTGCACCGTTACAATAGCAATCCACCAAAGTCAGAGCTCACCTGATCTACTCTTAAAGAGAATGATGAGCTCTTAATTAAAGAGACACTCTGATTGGTTTATTATTTCACGCTACGCCCAAAACATGATTAAACACACCCACCATTAATTAATTAAAAGAATCAGTACATGACTTTTGCTTTTTGTTTCGTGCTCCAGTGATCCTGTATAATGCTGCTTTAGTCCAGTAGAGGAGTGGAGGGGTGGGGAGAGGGGACAGGATTTCGGCTCTTGCTCATGAATATTAATACATGTAAAAACATATTGCCTTTGATTGGTTAACAGTATTGCGTCACCAGGAGGGACGGACAAGAGACGGACAACAGTTATAAACGTGACGGGACGATGCTTAAACGATATATCGATATTGAACATAAATAATCCAATATTTCCCGATAAATCAGTACCTGATGATGTCCAGCACCAGCTGATCTGTGCACGCTTTAATCCGGTTCTGAGCCTCCATGTGGGTCATAGAGTCAGTGCTGTCTCCGTTGATGGACAGGATGGTGTCCCCAGGGCACAGATCCCCCAGAGCGGCCTTACTGCCGGGAGTTATCTAACAAAAACAAATAAAAACACACGTTAATATCAGAACCGCACCTTCGCCCAACACAGCCATGCCTGGAGCCTTCAGCACAGTCCCAGCACAGTCTATTGTTCATTATTTACTCAGAACTGAGGCCGTGTGAATGAACTGTGATTAATCAGAGTATAAAAAGGCTTCTGAACAGGAAACAGCTGAACAAAGTGACACATTCATCAAAATGCTGCAAACCGTGCAATGCAGATTCATTTGGCAACTTTCTGTAGGAATATTTTCCCCCTTAAAAACGGTGATTTTCCAGAACAGACAGCCCATTATTGACATTTCCAGCTCATTTAAAAGCAGCAAAGATGTCCGAACCCAGCAGAACATTACTGTTGTTCTTTTATATCATACAGATTTTTAAAAATACGTTTTTTGCATGTTTATCACACTTAACCCTCCTATTATCTTAAGTCTCTTAAAAAATGGTCAACATTAGTTTCGCGATTCATATTTATTGTCTGTTTTATTGAAGCTGTTTCATGTAGATATGCATAAAACACAAGAAATATCAATATTTTACACATATTTGTGTGGTCATTATGTTTAGATGACTAAAACTTTTAGCTTTATAGTCTTTCCTTAAAATATCTATATATTACATTACATTACATTTCATTTGGCAGACGCTTTTGTCCAAAGCGACTTACAATAATGAAGTACAAAAGTAATAGGAATTTAGATAACCCATTTTTAGATAGGGCTTAAAGGAGGTCGAAGGGAAATAAAGGGATAGAGGAGTGAAGGAGGGGAAGAAGGAAATGGGGTTAGAAGTAGTTAGTGTGTTAGAGGTGTTAGGAGAGTAAGTGCTCTTTGAAGAGCTCTGTCTTCAGGAGTTTATTAAAGATAGTGAGAGATTCTCCTGATCTGGTAGTAGAAGGTAGTTAGTTAGAGGTGTTAGGAGAGTTAGTGCTCTTTGAAGAGCTCTGTCTTCAGGAGTTTATTAAAGATAGTGAGAGATTCTCCTGATCTGGTAGTAGAAGGTAGTTAGTTAGAGGTGTTAGGAGAGTAAGTGCTCTTTGAAGAGCTCTGTCTTCAGGAGTTTATTAAAGATAGTGAGAGATTCTCCTGATCTGGTAGTGGAAGGTAGTTAGTTAGAGGTGTTAGGAGAGTAAGTGCTCTTTGAAGAGCTCTGTCTTCAGGAGTTTATTAAAGATAGTGAGAGATTCTCCTGATCTGGTAGTAGAAGGTAGTTAGTTAGAGGTGTTAGGAGAGTAAGTGCTCTTTGAAGAGCTCTGTCTTCAGGAGTTTATTAAAGATAGCGAGAGATTCTCCTGATCTGGTAGTAGAAGGTAGTTAGTTAGAGGTGTTAGGAGAGTAAGTGCTCTTTGAAGAGCTCTGTCTTCAGGAGTTTATTAAAGATAGTGAGAGATTCTCCTGATCTGGTAGTAGAAGGTAGTTAGTTAGAGGTGTTAGGAGAGTAAGTGCTCTTTGAAGAGCTCTGTCTTCAGGAGTTAAAGATAGTGAGAGATTCTCCTGATCTGGTAGTAGAAGGTAGTTTGTTCCACCATTGGGGAACTCTGTATGAGAACAGTCTGGATTGCTTTGTGTGAGTGTTTGGCAAACTTCACTTTATAATTGTAATATAACATTATAATAATAATAATGCCAGAACTGCCAATAATTCACCAAATCAACATTATGTAACTGGTAAATAAACTTTGCTAACGTGTTTATTATTAAATTTATTTATAATTGTTTTCTGGAGATTTTAATTGGCTAAATTGATAAAGGGTGTTAGCAAATTTGAGGATAGTAGGAGGATTAAATGCTTTAGAACATCAAAACAAATATATATATATATATATAGTCAAAGACAACACGAGTAAACACAAACACAAATAAAAGTTTTTTATTATTAAGGGAGAAAAAAATTAATAAATATTTTTTTTCATTAATATGTGCATTTAATTATTTACCTATTTATTTATATCTCATAAAGTATAATTAATTTTTTAAGCCTCAGTTAGTATCTTCTGTAATCTTATATTTCTTACTGTGCTTTCTTACTTTACCTCTCCTATTACTGTTGTTTGTTCCACTGTGCTGTGTTGTGCTGTGTTATGCTGTGTTGTGCTGTGTTGTGCTGTGCTGTCCTGTTTTGTGCTGTGCTGTGTTGTGCTGTGTTGTGTTGTGTTGTGTTGTGTTGTGTTGTGTTGTGTTGTGTTGTGTTGTGTTGTGTTGTGTTGTGTTGTGTTGTGTTGTGCTGTGTTGTGTTGTGTTGTGCTGTGCTGTGCTGTGTTGTGCTGTGTTGTGTTGTGCTGTGATGTGCTGTGTTGTGTTGTGTTGTGTTGTGTTGTGTTGTGCTGTGTTGTGTTGTGTTGTGTTGTGCTGTGTTGTGTTGTGCTGTGCTGTGCTGTGCTGTGTTGTGCTGTGTTGTGCTGTGTTGTGTTGGGCTGTGTTGGGCTGTGTTGGGCTGTGTTGTGTTGTGCTGTGCTGTGATGTGCTGTGTTGTGCTGTGCTGTGTTGTGCTGTGTTGGGCTGTGTTGTGCTGTGTTGTGCTGTGCTGTGCTGTGTTGTGCTGTGTTGTGTTGTGCTGTGCTGTGTTGTGTTGTGCTGTGATGTGCTGTGTTGTGCTGTGCTGTGTTGTGCTGTGTTGGGCTGTGTTGTGCTGTGCTGTGTTGTGCTGTGTTGTGCTGTGTTGTGTTGTGCTGTGCTGTGCTGTGTTGTGTTGTGCTGTGCTGTGTTGTGTTGTGCTGTGCTGTGCTGTGCTGTGTTGTGCTGTGCTGTGTTGTGTTGTGCTGTGCTGTGCTGTGTTGTGTAACTGCTGGCTGCTATAGCTGTCATTTTTCGTCCTCCATAAAATAAACCGATAATAGACTAAATGAATAAATACATAAATAAATAAGCAAATAAAATGAATTTTATATGACCCTACATCATAATTAAATATCTGCTTCAGAAACGTGTAGTTGATCACTGTGTTTAACTGTGTAAACAGTAAATTTGGGTAAAGTGGTGTAGGGGGGCGACGGCGCTGCCCACCTCTGAGCACTGCCCTTCATATGACTCATTTACTACAGCCTTTAATTACACATTTACTGCACAGAATTCAGCCTTAAACACTAAATGAACTAAAGCTCTGCTGCCAGTAAGCAAATCCCCTGTTTACAGACTGTTTTCAGTCTAATTACAGAGAACAACCATCAAACCTGCAGCCGCCATCAGTCACACTGACTTTTACAGAAACAATAACACATGCTCTGAAATAAACTAAAGAGAAATACTTATGAATAAAACAAAAAAGGTATTTTGTGCTTACTGTGTTAATTTTTCTTGGCAAAAACTATTCAACTTAGTAAAGTAAAAAATGACAAAGAAAGAATAAAGGTCAGTCAATCCGAAAATAAAATAAAATAAAATAAAATAAAAACGACAAAATAACCATCAAAAACGCTGTAATGGTGAAACTGGCACTCATCAGGACTGCCCCAGCAAAGGAAGAGCGAGAGTTTCCTCTGTTGTACAGGAGTAAGTAACTTTTTAGTAGTAAAAGTTAGTAACTTTTAAGTTACTAAATGATTCTTTATGTGTTCCTTCATAATCTGATAGATCACTTCACTATTCATTTACAACTTAGGAAAATGAAATAAAATAAAAACACTGAGTAAGAAGCAGTGCTTTCCTCTTTCCTTTACTTTTAATAAAAGTTTATTTATTTTAATGTATTTTTCTGACTGATCCGAACGCTGTCTAGTAGAGTTATTTAACGTTCAGTATTCATCCTAATGAAATATGTTTATATATGGCTGATGGCTACAACAATTAGTTGAAATAATAAACATATATATTTATAGTTTTATGTATACTTAACATGGACAAGTACATACTTCTAACATTAAAATACATAATAAATGTACCATTGTGGAACAACTTATGGCAACTTAATTATATTTCAATTGTAATTAAGCTATATTTAAATATAACATAAAACCATTAAGTTGTGTGCTACAAAAAAAAACAAAAAAATTCTACAAAATTCTATAAAAAAACTACACTAAAGTGCTTTTTAAGCAGTATTTAAAAACACTACATATATTTTCTATCAACACAAAGTTTAATTTAAAGCATAATATTTCCTAACAATTCATTTTATGGAAATACAGGGAAAAGTATATTTAATGTGTATTTTCATAAATTACATTCAATTGAAAATGCACTTTTAGTATTCTTTAGTATTCTATACCTAATTTAAACATGCATTTAATGCTCTTTAGTAAATTTTCTTTTCACAAGGGAAGTCTCACTTTTTATATCTGTGACCTTGTTGTTTTGTACATTTAGTGTCTCTCATTCTTTTATATTTATATTTATATTTTCTGTACTTGTTGTAACTTTAGGAAGGAGAGTATCGTAATTGTAATCCCCTGTATGTCCTGTAGATATGCAGTATTGATGATAAATCTACTTGTCTTTACCTGATATGCTGATAAATACAGTAATCTAGATTAAATCTCTGATTTTATCCAGTGTGTGAGTAATTGTGAGGGTTCTGGAGGTGAGGAGTTGTGGTTTTGGAGGGTACAGACAGCAGTAAAAGAGAGGAGTAGATAATGTAACGGCTGGTTAAAGTCAGAGGAGCCCTAAACTCAAACCCTGCCAAGTTACAGGCCTCGGAAAATCCGTCAGCAGCTGGAAACACCTGGATTCTGTCAGAAGCTCCATAAACCCCATACCAGGATTCCACAGCTAAACCCGGCCTTTACTGGTTACTGGGGAAGAGCGGCTTTTATTACAACACATGACAATTCTTTAAACTCGTAAAACTACAGCTCAAAATAAAGCACACTGCCTTTACTGTTTATATTAATGTAGCATTTAAAATACAGCTCTGAGAAAAATGAAGAGAGCACTTCAGTTTCTGAATCAGTTTCTCTAATTTTGCTATTTATAGGTTTATGTTTGAGTAAAATGAACATTGTTGTTTTATTCTATAAACTACAGACAACATTTCTCCCAAATTCCAAATAAAAATATTCTCATTTAGAGCATTTATTTACAGAAAATGAGAAATGGCTGAAATAACAAAAAAGATGCAGAACTTTCAGACCTCAAATAATGCAAAGAAAAAAACAAGTTCATATTCATAAAGTTTTAAGAGTTCAGAAATAATCAATATTTGGTGGAATAATCCTGGTGGTTTTTGATCACAGTTTTTTTTTCATGCATCTTGGCATCATGTTCTCCTCCACCAGTCTTACACACTGCTTTTGGATAACTTTATGCTGCTTTACTCCTGGTGTAAAAATTCAAGCAGTTCAGTTTGGTGGTTTGATGGTTTGTGATCATCCATCTTCCTCTTGATTATATTCCAGAGGTTTTCAATTTGGTAAAATCAAAGAAATTCATCATTTTTAAGTGAAATCTTATTTTGTTTAGAGCTGTATATTACATATTGTTTGTATTCTATACTTTTAGTTTGACAGTGCTCTTGCAGTGTGGAAAGGGTTTATAACATTTATGAAATACCCATTATAAAATCAGTATACACTACCGGTCTAAATTGAAAATTAAATAGTGCAGACAATTTGGTTTATTTAGTTAATTTTAGTATTTAAAGAAAAATGAAAAAATCTTATTTACTGGTAAGAAGAAATTAAAATAAAGTGAGCTTTTATCAGTGTATTTAGTAAAATTTAGTCTGTATTAAAGCTGTAGTTCTGGAACAGATGGAGTTACTGCTGTTATTCTCTACTGCAGCAGCATTTCCACACTTACACACTAACAGCACATTCACACTTTCATCATCATAATAACTAGAAAAAGACTCAGATAAAACACAGAGAACTCTGTAACTATTAAAAGTAGAAGTTATTTCTTTTCTTTAGAGAAATTACAGATGAAGTCAGCGAGCGGTGAGTACTGTTTCCTACACCTTCAAATAAAGACTCTTAGAAACTGGAGAAAAAAAAGTGCTACAGGAAGACGTCTGGCTGACCCACATGGAAACAGCAGCTTTAGCCTTTAGCTCAGATTAACATGATTAAGAACTGAGTCTCAGTTTCAGCAGAACTGAAGAGAAGAATTAGAATTAGAGTTAATCTGACAGGAGAAGAACTGCAGTAATATTAATAAGTCATTAATAAGATAAAGATTAAACACTGTAATGCTGTTCTTGTTTGTTAATAGCCTTTTCAGTAACCTCTCTGGGTTTCCCCTCTGTTACACACAGTTGGCTTCATCCGCTCTGTGCTTTTAAATGCAATAATTGTGCAATAAGTCAGTTAAGTAGAGAGCATGCTGAATCATGTGGATGCTTCATTTCACACACAATACAAAAGAGAGAGAGGAATGAAATGTTCCAAAAATAATATTATATTTCACAAGCATGAGCATGGATATTTTTCTTTGGCACAGGTAAACGTGTCAATATGTGTAATTGTTCCAATTTCTATTAGGTTTCATTTGTAGTTTGCACATACACAGTACCACTCAAGATTAAATTTTTTTAATAAAAATCACCTGCATTGTCGATTAATTCTAGAATATGTTTTATATTTTACATTCATCATAGTAGCTCCTCTTGTTTAAATGATCAGTTTTGAACATCTCTGCTGGATTTTCTCAGTCAGTTTTATGAGGTAGAGTCTCCTGGAATTCAGTCTTTCAGTTAACAGCTGTGCTGAACTCATCAAGAGTTAATTACTTGAATTTCTTGTCTCTTAATAAAGTGTTTGAGAGCATCAGTTAAAGTAAAGTAGTGAAGAGGTAGAGTTACAGGTATACAGTGAATAGTGAATATTTGAGTAATGTTCGAATCCAGATTATGAGAAGAAACAACTACTCAACTAAATAAAGAATAAAAAAATGAAGGTCAGTCAATCTTAAAAAGAAGAATTTCAAGAACTTTGAAAGTATCCTCAAGAGCAGTCACTGCAAAGACCATCAAAAACAGTATAATGATGGAACTGGCACTCATCAGGACTGCCCACCTAAATGCTTCTTCACAGAGTATTTTGGTTTGTTTAACACATTTAAGTTGCTACATGATTCCTTAAGTGTTCCTTCATAGTCTGGATGTTATATATATATTACATTACAGCCAAATAATTAATGTTAGTTATTTATATATATATATATTTATATATTAATGTTAGTTATTTATCCTGTGAAAGTTGTGGAGAGCACACATTCCTCCTGCTGGAGCTGAGATAGTTTCCCCAACCACCAGTGTACAGAAAATAGTAGGGTCTGCTGAGCTCCTGCATTCCTATTCATACTGCATTCCTATTCACACTGGATTCAGAGTTAGACAGACAGACAGACAGATATGGAGATAGCTAAAAAGACAGTTAGATAGTTAGACAGACAGACAGGCATGTAGATAGTTCAACAGATAGTAAGCTAGACAGATAGACTGTTAGTTAAATAGACAGTTAGATTGGTAGACAGACAGACATACAGATAGTTAAACAGACAGTTAGTTACATAGTTAGTTAGACAGTTAGGTAGATAGACAGGCAGATATGTAGAAAGTTAAACATGTTAGTGAAATTGTTAGTTAAATAGATAGTTAGACAGTTAGTTAGATAGATAGACAGCTAGGTAGATAGACAGTTAGATAGATAAACAGTTAGATAGATATACAGTCAGACATACATACAGACAGACAGGCAGACATGTAGACAGTTAAATAGATAGTTAGCTACATAGTTACTTAAATTGTTAGTTAAATAAACAGTTAGATAGATATACAGTTAGATAGATAGACAGTCAGACATACATACAGACAGACAAACAAACAGGCAGACATGTAGACAGTTAAACGGATAGTTAGCTACATAGTTACTTAAATTGTTAGTTAAATAGACAGTTAGATAGATAGACAGTTAGGTAGATATACAGCTGGATAGATAGATAGACAGACAGACAGACAGACATTTAAAGAGATAGTTAGTTAAATTGTTAGTTAAATAGACAGTTAGACAGTTAGATAGATAGACAGCTAGGTAGATAGACAGTTAGATAGATAGACAGTTAGATAGATATACAGTTAGATAGACAGACAGACAGACAGTTAAACAGATAGTTACCTACATAGTTAGTTGAATTGTTAGTTAAATAGACAGAGAGTTAGATAGATAGACAGCTAGGTAGATAGACAGTTAGATAGATAGACAGATATACAGACAGACAGAAAGTTAGACAAATAGTTAGCTACATAGTTAGCTAAATAGACAGTTAGGTAGATATACAGCTGGATAGATAGACAGACAGACAGACAGACAGACATTTAAAGAGATAGTTAGTTAAATTGTTAGTTAAATAGACAGTTAGACAGTTAGATGGATAGACAGCTAGGTAGATAGACAGTTAGACAGATAGACAGTTAGATAGATATACAGTTAGATAGACAGGCAGACATGTAGACAGTTAAACAGATAGTTAGCTACATAGTTAGATAAATTGTTAGTTAAATAGACAGTTAGATAGATAGACAGTTAGATAGATAGACAGCTAGGTAGATAGACAGTTAGACAGATAGACAGATAGACAGATAGACAGATAGACAGTTAGATAGTTAGACAGTTAGATAGTTAGACAGTTAGATAGTTAGACAGTTAGACAGATAGATAGATAGATAGATAGATAGATAGATAGATAGATAGATAGATAGATAGATAGATAGATAGATAGTTTAATGATCCCAGAAGGAAATTTATAACATCCAGTTGCAGATATACACAGTACACAGAAGTTAGTACAAAGAAGGAGAAGATTCCTATTCATACTGGATTCCTATTCACACTGGATCCGGGTTCATTAATAGTTTACTTCAGTCTGCACAGCATGTTTAACACATGCAAATGTAATTCTACACACTGAGATAAATGAACCAACTCATCTTAGTAACTTAGTAACTAAAGAGCCTCGTTTATTTCTTTTTGTTTCAAACGCTTACGTCAGTCTAACCACGTAAAGAAACTACTACGCAAACTATCTCAACTGCATCTCGTCATAATAAACTAAACTCGGGATCTCTGAGAAACATTTCAGATAACGTGACCTAGCTGAACAAAAAGTGCAGAAATTTACACGTAACACCCGCTGAGCTCTCTGTGTATGTATCCCTCCACCGGTGTTATGTCGAGTAGTGCTACCTGTCCATGTGTGGTTCTTGCCGGCACTGCGCATGCGCTGAGCCACATTGTTTTCAGCTTTTTAAGATAAGATAAGATTACATAATTCTTTATTAATTCCAAAATGGGTAAATTTGCAATGTTACAGCAAAACAGAGGAAAATATATAAACAGTCAAACAGTCAAACAATATAACAGTCAAATTAAGGTAGCACTGGATTTATGGATTTAGTTTAGAATTACTTTTACAGTTTTCTAGCTGCTTATAAACTGTTTTTAACGATATTAGTTTGTTATCGAACTAAAGTTTCTAGTTTGTTTTTCTAGTCTTTTTTATTACAATTTTACATTTTTTAGATTAACAAACAAACTTTAATATCAGATTAAACAATTACCTGAGTAAATACAACAAACCTTTTATTGTTTTTATTTTTTTTTACAATAATTTATTAACCCTCTCTATGGCAGTGGTTCTCGCACTGTAGTACTGCTTGTATTAAAATATTAAACATTAAAATCTATAAAGTATCCTGTAGCTGTAATTTATAATAATTTTATTATATTATATTTTGAATTATATTAACAGTATATTAGGTAGCGTATCAATATTTACTGCAATGGTGTTCCTTACCTCTAACAGGTAATGGTTTAATTAGGATAATTCACTTGATTCAAAACTTTTTTTTATGTTTCTCTACTTTATCACTTTTGAAAAGAACAACATATAAACATATTAGTTTTACATAACATTAAAACATAACATTGCAATTTTATTTTTTTATTTTATTTTTTTGTGCAGGAGTTGGATGCAAATATGTGATATTAACCATTTTTTAAATAATCAGAATGTTAATTACACTAATTAAACTAAAGGCAAGCAAATTAAGTTTCTTACTGAAAAAATAATTACTATTTTTTTGAGTTACTATTTACTATATAAATATTTTTTCCCTAAATCTTTAAACTTTAAAACGGGTCGTTTTGACCCAGAACAGAACAGGAGGGTTATATATTTACTAGAGTAGCACGATTTGGCAAGGTAGCTAAATTCGGACGCAGCACCGGAACTAGAATCAGTTAGTTTGAGCGAGCAGTGATCCGGTAAAGCGCAGAATAAGTTCGGTAAGACTCACTCTGGAGATCATCAGCGGCGAGCTGAAGTCCCGCCCGCCCACCAGGCGGAACCCCCACGGTGCCGGTCCGGTCAGAGCGATGGTCCGGGGCATGTTTACCGGAATCTCCGTTATTCACCCGGTTTCTCTCTATAGATCACGGTGAGCGCGCGCTAACGGAACCCGTACCCGCGGACTCTCTCTCTCTCTCCGGATCCGCTCAGTCCGGCTTTAAATCACAACCCCAGCCTGGCCGTGACGTCACAGGAGGCGTGGCCCACCTCGCCGCTAGCTGCCACGCCCCTCTCGCGCGCAGGAGGGCGCACGCGCCACGCCGTGGAAACTCTGAACCACACCAACACCGATCCAGCAAAACATTATGACCGACCACCTTTCTGATTATTATCCCAGTGAAACCAACACAATATCTGTCTTATTCTCTCTCTCTCTTTCTTTTTTCTATTTCTATCTCTATACTTCTCTCTCTCTATCTCTCTACTTATCTACTTCTCTCTCCCTTTTTCTCTCTAATTCTGTCTATATCTCTCTATTTCTCTCTATTTTTCTTTCTCTCTATTTCTCTCTCTATTTCTATCTATACTTCTCTCTCTTTTTCTCTACTTCTCTCTCTCTTCTTGATACAATCTTTCTATTTCTATCTCTATACTTCTCTCTGTCTCTCTGTTTCTCTACTTGTCTACTTCTCTTTCTCTTTTTCTCTCTATCCCTCTCTCTATTTCTCTCTCTATACCTCTCTCTGTACCTGTCTCTCTGTTTCTCTACTTGTCTACTTCTCTCTCTCTTTTTCTCTCTATAATTCTGTCTATATTTCTGTCTATTTCTCTCTATTTCTATCTTTACTTCTCTCTATCTCTATTTCTATTTCTCTCTCTACTTCTCTCTATTTCTCTCTCCTTCTCTCTCTCTCTATTTCTCTTCTTCTCTCTGTTTCTCTCCATTTCTCTCTATTTATCTTTCTCTCTCTGTTTCTCTCAACTTGTTACTATCTTTCTATTTCTGTCAATTCGATTTAATGTATCTTTATTAGCATGACTGTGAGTTACAGTGTTGCCAAAACATTATTACAATTAACAACAATGATATGAACATACACAACAGACACAATAATAACATTTATAACAAAAATAATAATTATGATTATTATAATAATCACTTTCTGTGGGGTGGGGGCCCCCAGGATTTTACTGATCTTATTTTGAGGTCTCTCTATTTCTTTTTCTTTTTGTTTCTATTTTTTTTCTATTTCTCTTTCTCTCCTCTCTATTTCTCTCTACTTCTTACTCTTTCTGTTTCTATTTATTGTTTAAACCCCGCCCACAAGATGGCAGTGCTGTACTCCCACTGTTCTCACTGGATAAAAAGTAAACTGTGTTTGTTTTTTTTATATTGTCACAGTTTGATTTATTCAGTCACAGTATATCACCTTGTTTACAGTATTGTAAAATGTATGCAGTGTGTATAGAGTTAACCTTCTCCTACTATTTGCTTCTCTAATGAAGAAATGCAACCAGTGGATTAAGTGTGATGTGATGCCCTAAACTGTATTTGATGATACTCAGCAAAGTTATGATGGAAAATGTTTCACTCTTTTTCATTCTTAAACTTACAAAACAAAAGGTGGTCATAATGTAATGCTCGATCAGTGATTAATCAATACGGCTGTGTCTGAAACTACAGGATGCTGACTAGTTAGTGTTTTTGAAGGCTTGAATGTTTTGTTGAGGTTGAATTAAGGTTTTGGTGTTCAGATAAACAGAACAGCCTCTTATTTTAGTAAAAGTGCTGTGTTTTTGTTTATGATTTGAATGTATTAAGCCTTTAAATATTGAGGTCATTTTCAGAATTTGAAATAATCTAAATATACAGTTACTCTTTTTTTATTTTAACCTATTTTTCATGTATCCGAAACACTTTTTACTGATGATTTTAACAGTATTTTGTTCCTGTAAACAAGCTATACATCTAAACATATGTATTGACAGCTATATTTTAAACTGTGTGTTTGTACTGTTATGTGTTTTACCTGTGTTTATTTTAAACTGTGTTTTGTTTTTGGTTTAGTTTGAATAAAGGAGTAAGCTTGCATTAATGTCCGTCCTCGTCCTCTTCCTGAGAATGAACACATTAATATTATATTTCTCTGCAGTTGGTACAGTTCAGAAAATAATGTTTTTCATTATTTATTTGTTTTATATATTTTCTACATTGTAGATTAATATTAAAGCGATGAAATCGATTGCGGGACACATATATAATTCTGTAGTTATTCCTCCACATTAATCTCCTGATCTAAAGCTGATGAACTGAGATGGTGATTTGAGGTGATTTAATTGGGAGGAGCTGGGAAAAGCAGCAGCTATTGTTCAGCACCTCCAGAAACTCCTTCCTTCCAGATGCTGAGAAAACTATTCCAGGTGACTCTAAATCATGAAGATACTGAGATTACAGTTTTTCCACATTGTTTAAACACAAAATATGGAACTATGCACACAAATCCAAAAACATGAAGCTCATGTGTCACATTGTGACTTCAAACTGCTAAACTCAAATATCATTCTAAATCACAGCTTTACTAATCCCTAAACACAAACTGCATCGTTTAGCACAGCTTGGTCACCTAAGAATCACTGACCTTCAGATACATACATAATAAATACATTTTTGTATGTGAACTGATTTCCCTCGTCATGTTTCTTATTGTATTTACATAAGTGAAAATTACAGTTTTGCAACTTTACTACATACAGTAAAAACAGCTTACATTTGTGTTGCATATACATGTAGTACTGTAATGCTATATGGGGGGTCCTACACCGCACTAAATAAATATAAAGAACAGAAATTCAATATATTTACATGGACTTGTCTGCATTTTAATTTGTATAGTGGCCTCATGAAGTCAAAATCATAACCAAATACTTCTGATAACAGTGTTATTTGATGCTCTGTAAGAGATGAGCAGATAAATAGCTGTGTGTGTTTTGTTTTGGGGGAAGGAATCAGTTTTGCTGGAGATTTGTAGAGTTTCAACAAAGCAGTTAATAATTTTTAGTTTGTGTTTAGAGTTTTGAGAAACTGAGCCAAGTTTCTAGAAATGCGTTTAAACATTTGGGAAAAACTGTTAAATATATTTATACCAAGAGTCTGCAGATCTGTCCTCTGAGATACTTATTTAGAAGAATTTAAAGTATGAAATAAACAGATTCTGGTTTATTATGATACATAATTCAGCATGTAGAGGTTTAAGATAGTCTTTAATATTACATTTATAATGTAAAAAATTATATATATAAAAAAAAAAAAAAGAAAACACATTGAATGAGGTGAAGAGGAGTGTCCAAACTTTTGACTGGTGCTGTGTATTCAACGGATCAGGGGTTTAACAGTCTGTTACTCTCACTTGCGAACGTGCGGACCGGCATGCAGGAATTACCGTAAATACCCTACTAACCACAGAGAGCCCCCGGATTACACACAGCATATAATTACAGAGAGAGAGAGTGAGTAAGTAGGAAAGAGTGAGAGAGTAAAAGAGTGCGAGAGAGTTATAGAAAAGTAAGAGGAGTGAGAGAGATTAATAAAATATGAGAAAAAGAGTGAGAGAGAAAAAGACAAAAGAAAGTATGAAATAGTTTTAATTATTAATGATTATACCACAATTAGTTGCAACTCTGCAATGTGATTGCTGTGAGTGCTGTTATCAGCTTGTAATGCACTGTAACTGTAGTACTTCGCCCCATACAGGTAACCTAGCATATACAGGTAACGAGTTCAAACAGGTGCAGTTAATACAGGTAATGAGTGGAGAACAGGAGGGCTTCTTAAAGAAGAAGTAACATGTCTGTGAGAGCCAAAATTCTTACTGGTTGATAGATGATCAAATACTTATTTCCCACAATAAAATGGAAATTAATTATTTAAAAATCATACAATGTATTTTTCTGGATTTTTGTTTTAGATTCCATCACTCACAGTTGAAGAGTACCTATGATAAAAATTACAGTCTTCCACATGCTTTGCAAGTGGGAAAACCTGAAAAATCAGCAGTGTATCAAATACTTGTTCTCCCCACTGTATATGTGTGTGTGTGTGTGTGTGTGTGTTTCAGTTTTTAGCTGTCATTAATCAGGACATGTGATCCACTCCACAAATTCACACATCTCTAGGATACTATAAACGGTGCATGTAAAAGTGTGTAAAAAGTAATAATGTCTATAGTGTACATAACCTGTGTTAATGTGTGGTGTCTAAAATTATTTTTGCTGCCTCTACATGATTAAAAAATAAATGAAAAGAATATTTGTTCATTTCTTGTGTGTGAAGGGGGAGTTAATCCACATTTATTTTTGTGGAAAGTGGCAAAAGTGATCAATTGTAGCGGAATAAACGAGCCAAAGAGTCTAAAAGCGGCGAGAGTGTTCAGTTGTAGCGGAATAAACGAGCCAAAGAGTCTAAAAGCGGTAAGATTGTTCAGTTGTAGCGAGTTGAAATCAAGACAAAGAGTCTAAAAGCTGCGAGAATGATCAGTTGTAGCGGAAAAAACAAGACAAAGAGTCTAAAAGTGGCGAGATTGATCAGTTTTAGCAGAATAAACAAGACAAAGGGTCTAAAAGCTGTGAGAATGATCAGTTGTAGTGGAAGAAACGAGACAAAGAGTCTAAAAGCGGCGAGAATGATCAGTTATAGCGGAATAAACAAGACAAAGAGTCTAAAAGCGGCGAGAATGATCAGTTGTAGCGGAATAAACAAGACAAAGAGTCTAAAAGCTGCGAGAATGATCAGTTGTAGCGGAATAAACAAGACAAAGAGTCTAAAAGCTGCGAGAATGATCAGTTGTAGAGGAATAAACGAGCCAAAGAGTCTAAAAGCGGCGAGAATGATCAGTTGTAGCGGAATAAACAAGGCAAAGACTCTAAAAGTGGCAAGATTGATCAGTTTTAGCAGAATAAACAAGACAAAGGGTCTAAAAGCTGTGAGAACGATCAGTTGTAGTGGAATAAACAAGACAAAGAGTCTAAAAGCGCCGAGAATGATCAGTTGTAGCGGAATAAACAAGACAAAGAGTCTAAAAGCGGCGAGAATGATCAGTTGTAGCGGAATAAACAAGACAAAGAGTCTAAAAGTGGCGAGATTGATCAGTTTTAGCAGAATAAACAAAACAAAGGGTCTAAAAGCTGTGAGAATGATCAGTTGTAGCGGAAGAAACGAGACAAAGAGTCTAAAAGCGGCGAGAATGATCAGTTGTAGCAGAATAAACAAGACAAAGAGTCTAAAAGCGCCGAGAATGATCAGTTGTAGCGGAATAAACAAGACAAAGAGTCTAAAAGCGGCGAGAATGATCAGTTGTAGCGGAATAAACAAGACAAAGAGTCTAAAAGTGGCGAGATTGATCAGTTTTAGCAGAATAAACAAAACAAAGGGTCTAAAAGCTGTGAGAATGATCAGTTGTAGCGGAAGAAACGAGACAAAGAGTCTAAAAGCGGCGAGAATGATCAGTTGTAGCAGAATAAACAAGACAAAGAGTCTAAAAGCTGCGAGAATGATCATTTGTAGCGGAATAAACAAGACAAAGAGTCTAAAAGCTGCGAGAATGATCAGTTGTAGCGGAATAAACAAGACAAAGAGTCTAAAAGCTGCGAGAATGATCAGTTGTAGAGGAATAAACGAGCCAAAGAGTCTAAAAGCGGCGAGAATGATCAGTTGTAGCGGAATAAACAAGACAAAGAGTCTAAAAGCTGCGAGAATGATCAGTTGTAGCAGAATAAACAAGACAAAGAGTCTAAAAGCTGCGAGAATGATCAGTTGTAGCGGAATAAACAAGACAAAGAGTCTAAAAGCTGCGAGAATGATCAGTTGTAGCGGAATAAACAAGACAAAGAGTCTAAAAGTGGCGAGATTGATCAGTTTTAGCAGAATAAACAAGACAAAGGGTCTAAAAGCTGTGAGAATGATCAGTTGTAGCGGAAGAAACGAGACAAAGAGTCTAAAAGCGGCGAGAATGATCAGTTGTAGCAGAATAAACAAGACAAAGAGCCTAAAAGCTGCGAGAATGATCATTTGTAGCGGAATAAACAAGACAAAGAGTCTAAAAGCTGCGAGAATGATCAGTTGTAGCGGAATAAACAAGACAAAGAGTCTAAAAGCTGCGAGAATGATCAGTTGTAGCGGAATAAACAAGACAAAGAGTCTAAAAGCTGCGAGAATGATCAGTTGTAGAGGAATAAACGAGCCAAAGAGTCTAAAAGCGGAGTTCAGTTGTAGCACAGAAAACGGGCCAAAGAGATAAGAGGCAAAATAATACAGACTGCCGTTTTAATGTTTCTTAGATTTAGGGAAAAAATGATAACTCCAATGAAACGACACAGTAATGGACAGTAAATGCATAAAATTTCAGGCACATTGGGAAAATTGCTATTTTTTAATAGCAATTTTCAGAGGGAAGTGTTAATATTTAATTTGTCAGGAATCAGTTGCTGTAATAAAGGAGTATATAATAATAATAATAATAATAATAATAATAATAATAATAATAATAATAATAATAATAATAATAATAATAAGTATAATAAGTATAATAATATTAAGAGACATTATGAAACGAAACATCAGTTTGAAAAATATTTGTGTACACAACACAGTCAAATATAGATAAAGATAGTAAAATGGTGTGTAAATGAAAATAGTAATAAAAATATATATTTTTATAAGTGGTATATTTCATTATTTGAGTCTGTGGCCCGTGACTGCACATATATTTCTCCTTCTGGCACCCAACATGTGCTATAACGTGAAATTTTTCAAATTATTGTTGCTTTTATTTTATTGTAATTTTGTTGTTGTAATGCTTTGGCTATATTTTAGTCATTACAGTAAAAAAAACAATGAAGCTATTATTCACATAAAGAGTACTGATTATTATTATTATTATTATTATTATTATTGTTATCACATGTCTTGTTACTGTTAATTATTTAACGTAATTTGTTTTTTCTTAGTAATGTGTTTATATGTATTTATTTATTCTAAGATTAAGCTGTATATTTATTGGACTTGTTGTATTTATTGGGATTGTTTGGTTCATTTTATTTATTTTTAAATAGTAAGTGCAGTTCTGTCGCTGTTTGTCCTGCAGTAAAGCAGCTGTCAGTGTGTATTATTGTATTAGTGTAATAGTGTGTATAGCGGTTTACAGGCTGGGTGTTGGAATGCTGTGCGCGCTGTTTAGCGGGTTTACGGTAATGAGAGTAGCGGCTATAGAGGGGTTCGGGACGTGGCAGCAAAACACGCTTCACTCTCTCTGCGGATTTACAGCAAACACCCAACAAACGAGCTGAAAACATCCAGCAGAAGTTGAGGATTAGTGCAGGATTAGGTGGATCTGTCAGTGATCAGAGGGTAAGTGTGAGTATGGTGAATATTCTGGGGTTCTGGAGCTGCAGAGTTCTGATACAGGAGTTTGTGGGCTGTTCCGGGGGTTCGGATCACTGTTACAGTAACCTTACAGAACTTAAACTAGTACAGAACTAGTATATATCTGTTAGGTATAAAACTACCAGGTATAGAACGTTTATATAACTATTAGATACAGAACTATTAGGTATACAACTAGTATACAACTGTTATAGAACTGTTAGGTACAGAACCAGTGTATAAGTGTTACGTAAAGAACTAGTTAGTATAGAACTGTTATGTATATAATTAGTATATAGCTGTTAGGTATAGAACTAGTATATAACTTTTAGGTATATAACTAGCAAATAACTGTTACGCAAAGAACTAGTATATAACTATAAGGTAGAGACCTAGTATAGAACTGTTACGTGTAGAACTATTAGGTATAGAACTGGTATATAACTGTTAGGTATAGAAACAGTATATAACTGTTACGTAAGGAACTAGTATATAACTGCTATGTATATAATTAGTACATGACCGTTATGTATAGAACTAGTATATAACTGTTAGCTATAGAACTAGTACATAACTGTTAGGTATAGAACCAGTATATAAGTGTTACGCAAATAACTAGTATAGAACTATTAGGTACAGAACTAGTATATAACTGTTATGTATATAACTAGTATAGAACTATTAGGTATAGAACTATTAGGTATACAGCTACTATATAACTGTTAGGTACAGAACTAGTATAGAACTATTAGGTATATAACTATTAGATACAAATCTAGTAGTTGAAACTGATCCAGGGTCAGTGGGTAAACTGTGAGTAAAGTGTGTTAAAGTGTTGGGGTTAAATGGAAGCAGACTGTAGTGAAGTGTTGTGCAGATCTCTGTGTTGGGGCTGTGCCGAGATTTGGATGTTCTAGAAACATCCTGTAGAGAGTCACTGTGTGTGTAGAGTTACTCAGTGTGTAGACTGGCTGGAGGGTGTAGTACTTTTTGCAGATGGAACATTAAATAAACATTATTTTTGTTTGCATTACATCTTTTAACACTTTAAAATCTGTGTAAAATTCCTTACGGAACTCTCTACTTTACTTTAACTCATTAAGCTCCTAAAGCGATACATACTGACTACAGGACTCAGTGTGAATCTGTGTTTTCATTCATCTGATTTTATTTATTTGCAGAATGTAGGAGCACTTTAGGATTAGTGCTGGAGATAAAACTAAACTAGCTTCTTTTAAAAGTGTATTTTCAGCTTTTCTTTAGCTGCTCTGTTTTAACCATTTAACCCTTCAAACATTTAAAGTGTTATTGAAACATGTTTTAAATGTCAGGGCTCTTATGAGTTTTATGAGTATACTTTGAGTTTATTAATGGTGTAGAAATAGTGGTTTCTTTGCATGGGTATCTCTATGACCCTATCATTAGTATTTTAGGTCTTTTGGAAGTATCAGCTAAAAGTGTTGTATTTGGGAATGCTGGGGTGAAGGAGGTGGAGGCTATTTAATAAAAGTTAGATAAAAATCCAATTTTCGATTAGAATAGATTATTTTCCTCTCCTACTAATAATCAAACTACACATGGCAAAGAAATGATTAAAAACGATAAATGGTTTGTGACTGAAAATAGAGAATTAACGCACTAAGCGAGTCATAGTATAGAAGAAACTTTGAAGGAGAGATTTTTATTATTATTGTTTTTCACAGTTAATTACGGATCCTCACCAGAGAGCGATGCACTGCAGTTTTTATAAAGTGTTGTAGGTTTTATTTCTAGATAAATATATGCTTTAAAGTGCTGGAACTGTTTTCGGTAAAAGCTCAGTCCTCAGACTGAGTAAATATGTGCGGGTTAGTCTGTGGGAGGCATCAGTAACCAGGGTAAGACGGATAAAAACTTCAGCGTTTTCAGATATTTAGATTAAAAACATAAAATGTCTGTATGTAAAACTGTGATTATTCCATTTTGAAAATCGCATTAACACTGTAATTTTAAATCATCGAATTCAAATACTAATATATCAGTATATCGATATATCGCATTGTTTTTATTTTCGATACATTATCAATATCATTTTCAAAGTTTTTGGTTTTTTTATTGAAACATTTATTAAAGCGCTCTAAACTTTCTAAGATTTGCCCCCTCCATTTAGATTTACTAAAGTTACTGCTTCATTACTCCACATGATGGCGCTATAATCAAACTGAACTAAAAATTAATGATAAAACACGAAAAAATGACGAGGCTTTTAAAATATTATTATGAATTCTGGAAGTCTTTAACCAGAAGCTTTCAGAAGCTGAACAGTTCAGCAGGAAGTGATGAAGCTACAGTGCGTTTATCTGATTATCTGATAATCACTGAATCCAGACCAGCTGAGCTAAACTCTAAAAGACTGCACTGCTCAACATCACCAGCCTGAACCTGTTTTATCTCCCGTCATACTTTCCCCATAATCTAAAGAACAACGTCAAAGCACAATGTCAAAAGTCTGTACACAACTTAAATTCAGTGCTTTTTTCAATATTTTATGTTTATTATATATTATATATTTTTTTCTACAATGTTCTGCATTGTAGATTAATACTAAACTCATCTAAACTATAAAAACATATGAAATTATTTAGTAAACAAAAAAGTGTTGAACCAGAATGTTTGTTTGTTTAACTGCTGGATTTTCTCAGTCAGTTTAATGAGGTAGAGTCTCCTGGAATTCAGGTTTCAGTTAACAGCTGTGCTGAACTCATCAAGAGTTAATTACTTGAATTTCTTGTCTCTTAATAAAGTGTTTGACAGCATCAGTTAAAGTAAAGTAGTGAAGAGGTAGAGTTACAGGTATACAGTGAATAGTGAATATTTGAATAATGTTCTAATCCAGATTATGAGAAACAAAAAATACTCAGGTAAAAAAAATACTTAAAAGTTCAGTAAATCGGAAAAAAGGAGAATTTCAGAAACTTTGAAAGTATCCTCAAGTACAGTCAATGCAAAAACTGTAAAAAAATAAACATTATGATGATGAAACTGGCACTCATCAGGACCGCCCCAGGAAAGGAAGGGAAGAGCGAGAGTTTCCTCTGTTGTACAGGATGAGTTCATCAAAGTTTCCATCTTCAGAAACCAGTTAACAAACAGCTCCTCAGATAAAAGTATCTAAATACTTCTTTACAAAAGTGATTAATTTAGCTTGAAAATACAGTTAGCATCGCTAGTTAGCCGTTAGTCATCTCCCTTAACATTAGCAGTCTGTTAGCCTTGCTAGCATTGGGCCCACTGCTGCATTCTGGTGTTGTGAGGGTACAGTAATAACTAAAGACTTGAATAAACTATAACCATAACCCACATATTATATCCAATAAAAGAACGTATTAATCTAATCAGCACAAAAACATCAACCTTTTATTAATAAACAGGGAATAATTCATCTCTGAAATACAGTTAGCATCAACAGTTAGCCGTTAGCTCTCCCCAGCGGTCTGTTAGCCTAGCTAGCATTGGGCTGACAGATTTTATTTTGGTGTTGTGAGGGTAATAACTAAAGATTTGAGTAAATTCTAGTAATAATACAGAAATAATATAATATCACATCAGCCACCAACTCTTAACCAGCACAAACACATCAGTCTTTTATTAAAAACAGGGAAATTTTAGCTCTAAAATACAGTTAGCATCGCCAGTTAGCTAGCTGTTAGCCATTGATGCTAATCTGCTATTCCCTATGTGCTATAAAACAAGTACTTGTAAACCAAGGAAATGTTTTTTTAATTTTATTCAGACTTTACTAAGTATTTTTTTTTATAAAAATGTTTAAATTTCTTATATCATATTATTTTTAAGCAGGGCTGGTATTTTTTATTAATAAAGAGCAACACATTCAGCTATTAATGTACAAAAGATGGACAAAAATGAACAACGCTAAAGAGCAGCATGTGTTTAAATGCAATGAGCAAAAAAAATTGGGTCGCCTTAATTTTATAGGTACTTTATTTATCCCGAACTAAACTTGTATAGCAAGTTATATATTTTCAGTTGTTCTTTGTGTTAATTTAAGTTTGAATATATTTCTTATTGTGTTGGGTTGTTGCTGCTGGATGCCTAAATTTCCTTCGGGATAAATAAAGTATCTATCTATCTGTCTGTCTGTCTGTCTGTCTGTCTGTCTGTCTGTCTTTCTTTCTTTTTTTTCCATCATCAACCTTAACTGATTGATCAGCAGCTGCTGGTTGAACTGGATTATTTGCTGTTTCTGGTGATTTCATTCACACTCTAGTGTTAAAACCTGTTCACTGAGTTTTGTTGTTTGCTGATGAATTTTGCAAGTTCTGTTTAAACGTTTGCAAAAGAGCAGAAACTGCTGACATTTATTTATTTATTCTGCTGTGCTGGCAAAATCATTTCCAGTCAGTGGTGTATAGGGGTGTGGCATATCGTGTTTTATACAATATATTGTGTCACAATAATTAAATAATAAAAAAATTGTGTTGTCAATCGATTTAATCAAACAATTTAATCAGATTAATCACGACAAACTTCTACGATTTTAACTGTGATTAATTGTGCTTGTTCTTCTAAAGATATAAAAGTTTTATAGGGGATATTTAAATGTATATAAAATAATGAATGTAAGAAATGCAAAATACAATTATATTTATATTAGTGGTGTTAATTTAAAATACTAGTATATACTTGTAAGTTTGAGGCAAGAATGCATGATCAATTGGATCGAGGAAACTTTTTACTTTATTAAAAACATCTCAGCTTGGTTGTGAGTAGGCATGTGCCATAAATTTTTTGAATATGGTGAACGATACTAATATTATACCCTGAAACATGGTGCCATATCACCCACCCCTAATTATTACATCAGGGTTCTACTTTTTACTTTTTTTTTACTGTTTTTATTTTAAAAAAATTCACACTGTTCTCATAATTTCTCATTATATATCTACTAGAGACAGATTATATCTGTCCAGTATCATTTATTTTACTTTAATCTTGGATATATGCAGATATATAAATGGAGTATATTATTAATATAATTAATATCATAACATTCTGGATCATTGACTTCTGTTACTGTACATTTGATAAAATTCTTGTATTTTTTAATATCTCAGTTATTAGGGCTGTGCCCTATCATATCTTATGCAATAATCAAATTTAATTTTAGTTTTGTGAAATATCTCCCCTCGAACATCATACAATTATATACTAGTATTTTAATAACACCACTAATAAGAAATATACTATGTACTAATATACACAAATTAATTGTGTGCATTAATGCTTTAATGTTAACAGCTCCAAAATATATATATATATATATATACTAAAGATACTATGGTCAGGAGGGAGGTTTACCCGGGGTCAGGCTTAGCCCCTGCACTCTGATAGTGCTGACTCTGTAAATTCCTGAAATGTGGGAATCTCAGCTCCATCAGTGGAGGCTGAGTGGAGGCCAGTGCTGGATCTGTGGCTGTAAAACTGTGGGGTAAGCTTCAGGGTTCATACGGTCATGAAAAACCTGCAAAAAAAATGGAATTTAAAAATAGTCAATTTCAGGCCTGGATAAGTTTTGGAAAAATAAAAATACCCAGAAAGTTTTGGTAAAGTCATGGAAGTTTCCAATCTACAAACGTATGTTTCTATTTATTGACCGAGTAAATCTATTTTGATCTAACAAATACATCCATCAGCTCAGAGTTAATTCAGTAATTTAGCTCTACACAATGGAACTCTCAGGATCTGACAGACATTTTATTATTATTAAAGGTTGTGTGTCAACATTGCTTAAATTAATGTTTTTTTTTGTCATTATAGTTTTTGATGATTTTTGGGTTTATTGTCCATGTCTGCACTGATGTTTTAAAGATTGTGTGATCATGAAAATTTGCCTTGAAGACATGAAAAAGTCCTGAAAAGAAGCTTAGATTTTCAGATTTACACTAAGGCTGGGTGCAGCAGCATTCGCATTAGCAACTGAGCACTAGCGTTAGTAAATGCCACCTGACAGCGCTACACTGAGGAACCCTGAGTGTTCCGGTAAGCCAGGACAATATAAGCTAGAGGTTCATCCAACGTAGCTTGTTTTAACACAGTAAACACACAGACTACAGGCCAATATACTCACTATATACTCATACAATTTATTTCATAGTGACATTAAACCAAACTTTCACAAATGAGAATTACTACCTTTTAGTGCAGCAATATATATGTAAATATATATCAAATGGAAACAGAGGAGGTAGATGCAGTAGCTCATATTTAAAAGAACAATGCGTCTCCATTGTTCAGCTCTCATGAGTTTAATAACGTAAAACACGTCTCAATTCGGCGTGTCCCTGCGTGACCCTCAAATAACGTAAAGCAGCGTCACGTCGCAAAACCACATTATGAAGCTTTATGAAGATTACTTTATTATCACTTATATAAACCCAGTTTATGCAAAGTGATCACGCCAATACATTTCATCATAGCCTACCTTATTACTATATTTACATGAATAATTGATGAAATTACTGTAGAAACGATAGAGACGATAGAAGTTAAGTAGCACTATAGACACTTTTCTATCGTCCCCACGATATTTATCATCATATCACACAGCACTACTTTACATACCTGTCAAATTTTAGATTAAGAAATAAGGGATATTTTCCTCTGTCCGCTTAAAGTTGTCCCACCAGCCCAATGTAGGTTCAGTATCCCTTACATTTTAAGACAGGTTTACAAAAAAAATCTAAAATAACGACATGTGAACCACTTACACACAATTAGATTATCAGAATCTGAAATGTTGCGGACATTCCTACATATGTCATTCTTTTAATACAGCCAAATTAAAAACACTTTTCCAAATATTTTTTTAAAAGTTAAGATTTCATGTCTTTTTGGCATAAATGCACTCTTTTTTATAATATATTTTTTATTTATTTAATGGATTTAAAATTGAACAAAGGGTGCACAAATTCTGCAAACTGAATCTTTTGATCACTCCACCCCTGATCAGTTTAGTTAATTTTTAACATTTCTAGTTCAAGCTGTATTTTTTTTTATTTTTAAAGGTTTAATCTGTGTGTTTTATTTCGGAGACGAGTATTTTTAAGCAGCTATCAGAAAAATCTCATCACAGTTTACATGATTAGCCAACCGTTCCCTTACTTTTAGAAAAATCGCTGTATATACAGATCTGTTTTAACATCAGCAGCTCCGACTAGCTGCCTGTGGCTTCCCCACACTGACCCTCCTTTGCAAGCTGATTGGCTGTTTCTCCTGAAAGGCGGGACTTTCTCCTTGAACCGGCTGCACGATTGGTTAAGAGACACAGCGCAGTCAGCTCCCTGTCTCCTCAATAATATATATTTTTTAATTGTAATAGAATACGGGAAATTTACGGGAAAATACTAATACGGGAGGACGGCGGGAAAGAGGAGTAAAATACGGTAGTTTCCCGGCCAAAACGGGAGACTTGACAGGTATGCTACTTTATAGTGTGAAAAATACGGTAACACTTTTTTAATCATTAGAGCGTTCCAGCAGTTTTCATACAGGTAAAATCAAGAAATGTAAAGAAATATAAAGAAATATAAATACGCTGTTGTTTTTATGGTTGTAGCTGAAGCAGGATCCTGTGCTGGAGATGGGGGTTCTGGCTGTATTCGTGTGGACCGTGTGCTGCATCACCTGCAGCGTACACGCAGAGATCTTCACATCAATCGGTAAACTATTTCTAACATTTATAAACCTAAATTTCCTTCAGGTTCACTTTCTAATCACCACCAGAAAGCTTTTAATGTTTTATTAAAATTTTTATTGTTTTATTTGTTCAATTTTCTTTTTATATTTTATATAATATATATATATATATATAATTTATATAATTCTTCACTTTTCATGTGTAAATGTTTTTAAGGTAATTGTTTTTATTTTACTATATGTAGACTTTATTTTATTTTATTTTTTTGGGAAGAAAATAAGATTTCACTTAAAAATGATGGGTTTCTTTGATTTTACCAAATTAAAAACCTCTGGAATATAATCAAGAGGAAGATGGATGATCACAAACCATCAAACCACCAAACTGAACTGCTTAAATTTTTACACCAGGAGTAAAGCAGCATAAAGTTATCCAAAAGCAGTGTGTAAGACTGGTGGAGGAGAACATGATGCCAAGATGCATAAAGAAAAAACTGTGATTAAAAACCAGGATTATTCCACCAAATATTGATTATTTTGCAACTCCTAAAACTTCATGGATATTTCTATAGTAAATATTTATTTAAAATGTAATTACATTTTTATTTATTTATTAATGAGGGGTCATCCTCAGTGTATTCCAGAGTAAAAATAAAGGTAGAATGATAATAAATGACAATAAAGTCTCCTTGAATCCTTGAATCCTTGAATCGGCAGATACCGATATTGTTCCGATATTATTGCGCGTCTGTACAGTTTATAAATAGTATTTAGAGTGATGTAAAGTCTGCGGCTCTGTTAAATCCTCCAGTGCTGACTGAATATATTTACTGTAATTACTGCCAGATGTTTGTGTGTTTGGTGCTGTGTTGATTTACAGATCTTGGAGAGATGTAAACGCAGTGCACAGATGTATCTGAGCTGCAGATGGTGTGTGTGTGTGTATAGTGTGTGTGTGTATAGTGTGTGTGTGTGTATAGTGTGTGTAGTGTGTGTGTGTGTGGTTTTAAGCGGTCCTGTAATAGAGCTCTCTGAGCTGGCAGTGTTTAATCTGATGGATCTGAGTGAGAGTCGTGTGGTGGAGGATAATAGTGTATAATCCTAAAACTAGACCTTACTGGGTGGAGACCTCACACCCCTGCTCTTTCACTGCCAGATAACTATACCTACAGCTAAATTTATCTTAATTTATTTTAATCATAGTACTATATATATATATATATATATATAATTTTTTTTTTATATATATAATTTTATTTCTAATTTTTCCCATTTTCTCCCCAATTTACACGGCCAATTATCCAACCCACTTATTAGGACTCCCCCTATCACTAGTGATGCCAGGAGGGTTAAAATAACTAGCACACACCTCCTCTGATACATGTGAAGTCAGCCACCGCTTCTTTTCTAGCTGCTGCTGATGCAGCATTACCGAGTAGCATCACAGCGCGGAGGAAAGCGCAGCGACTCTGGTGGTTCTGATACATCAGCTCACAGACGCCCTGTGCTGCAGACATCACCCTAGGAGTGATGTGGGGAGAGAGAGCCATCTACTGTACCCACCCAGAGGAAGCAGGGCCAATTGTGCTCCCTCTGAGCGCTGGCAGCTTGATTGTAAAGCTGCATGAGCGGGATTCGAACCTGCGACCTCCTGCTCATATTGGCAGCGCTTTAGAAATTCTTTTTAAAATAATGAAAAAACACTTAATTTAAGGTATATATTGTTGTAACTCTTCCAAATTAAACTTATTTTTGATCTTTTTTTTTAACTCTGAATCTAATAACACATATATTTAACTATTCAACACATGTATTAATCCATCTCAGGCAGCTTTACTTAATTTGTACAAGGTTTCTAAGCTGAAGATGTTTACAAAAACTCATGTGAAACTCTTTTAAAAAGCAAATGTAAAAGCAAGTCCATTAATTCCTTTAATTGTCTCTCAATAAAGTCTTTATATTAAAGAAATGGTTATAGACACTCCTGTTACTGGCACTCACTCCTGTTACTGGCACTCACTCCTGTTACTGGAACTCACTCCTGTTACTGGCACTCACTCCTGTTACTGGAACTCACTCCTGTTACTTGAACTCACTCCCGTTACTGGCACTCACTCCCGTTACTGGCACTCACTCCTGTTACTGGCACTCAATCCTGTTACTGGCACTCAATCCTGTTACTGGCACTCAGTCCTGTTACTGGAACACACTCCTGTTACTGGCACTCACTCCTGTTACTGGAACTCACTCCTGTTACTGGAACTCACTCCTGTTACTGGCACTCACTCCTGTTACTGGCACTCAGTCCTGTTACTGGCACTCAGTCCTGTTACTGGAACTCATTTCTGTTACTGGCACTCACTCCTGTTACTGGCACTCACTCCTGTTACTGGAACTCACTCCTGTTACTTTTTATGTTTTAAGTTACAGGACTGAAATGAACAGGAATTAGTTTTTTGCATAGAATTAGCAAAAACATGAAAAATAGCTAAATGGTGGCTATGCTAACAGCATGAGGACACTGAGCTCATTCTAGTGATTTTTCCAAAATTTGTATTTTAAAAATAAACAAATAAGATGTAAGAATTAATGTAGGTAACAGGACTGAGTGTTGAGATTGAGCTCCTCAGTCATCGTTACAATAAGATCAAATATACAGAAAAAAACTAATGAGGGAACTTAATGTTGGTCTTCCCATGATCTTCAGAACCAGCTGATGATGTCACTTCCTGTTGTAGATGTGACTTCCTGTTGTAGATTGTTCCAGATGCTTCAGATGTTCAGGGGTAATGTGTTACGGTAACAGGACTGAGTGAAACCACAACACAGGGACACAACTAAAATGTGTATTTTAACTTAAATACTATGGATTTATTATAAAAAAATATTTTTAAAGTATACATTGGATTTGGAGTCACAAAACAATGCAAAACATATATATCTCTAAAGGATTTTAATAAATATATTTCATGGTAAAGTTTATAGTTAGAGAGTGGGGAGAATGGGTAACAAATGCTATTTTTTTAGTGTTTAAGTATTTTTTATTAATGTTTTCAATTACATACCTTCCTTTGCAATTAGGTCAATGTACAAGACACTATGCTTAATAATAATAAAATGTATTTTAAAGTTATTTTGTGTGCACATGTATATGTATATATATATATATATATATATATATTAGGAGTAGTTTTTTGCTCTTGTGTTTGTTACAGGTCAGATGACGGATCTGCTGTTTACAGAAAGAGAACTGGTTCAGTCTCTAAAGGAATATATCCAGGCTGAGGAGTCCAAACTCGCTGCTGTGAAACGGTACAGTCTTACTGTAATATATAACTTTACATTTCACTGTTTATCCCTGCAGTTATTGAGGGTGTGAGAAAATATCGATATATTTTGTTTAGCAATACTGTATTGAATTTCAAGATCACAGCATTGATTTTTAATTATTAGGTTAGATTAGTAAGAATTGGTGTCAGAAGTGGTTCATTTAGTGTTTTGTTTGAGCCCCACTAGATAGCAGTATTGTACTGTTGTAGTTCCCAGTGTCCTGATTGTATAAAAAGTACTTTGTGTGTTTTTATATTATGACATTTATATCTAATAATCTAATTTAACCCTCCTGTTATGTTTATTATCAGCAACAGTAATGGTGTTTCCGGGTCAGTTTGACCCAGTTCATGTTTAATTATCCAAAAGAAACCAAATGAAATCCTAACAAACAGTGTGAATATGTTATTATTAACTCCATTACTAATTATTCTATCAATATTTAGTGCAATAGTGTTCCTTACCTCTAACAGGTAATGATTCAATTAGGATTATTCACGTTTTTCATAAAAAAATACATGTTAAACCTTTTTTTTAAGTTTTACTACTTAGAAAGACCAACATATAAAACACAGTAGTTTTGTATAACATTAAACACAACATTACAATTTCGGTTTTTGCTCTGTTTTTGAAAATATGTGAGATGAACCATTTTCATATTATTTTATGTTGATTACACTGATTATTTAATGCAAGCAGAAGACGTTTCATACTGAAAAAATAATACTTTTAACTATTTTTTCTAGATCTTCAAGCTTTAAAATGGGTCAATTTGACCCAGAACAGGAGGGCTAA
Source organism: Astyanax mexicanus (assembly GCF_023375975.1). Lineage (NCBI taxonomy): Eukaryota > Metazoa > Chordata > Actinopteri > Characiformes > Acestrorhamphidae > Astyanax > Astyanax mexicanus. Next base: position 884,178 of record NC_064424.1, on the reverse strand, counting down.
TTCTCAATATATTAGCTTGTTAAAGTATTGCAGTGTAGCTACAGTATACTGTGATATATTGAATCGTAACCCCTGTATTGTGATATGTACTGTATCGTATCACCAGTTTATTGCTCTAATTGACGCACGTGTTGGTATGTTCCTACAGATGGGCTGATAAGCTGGAGGTTCTGACCCGGGCCTCCACCTCGGACCCGGAGGGGTTCCTGGCTCACCCAGTGAACGCCTATAAACTGGTGAAGAGGCTGAACACCGAGTGGTCCGAGCTGGAGAGCCTCGTGCTACACGACCCTTCAGACGGTAAATAATCAGCTAAGTGCTGCTAACCACGCTTATAAAATCTATACATTTCTTAAAAAATCTTATTTGAAATCTAAGCGTACTGTAAATGAACGGAAACGCTTTACTCACCCAAATAAACAGTTTTCAGGAGAGAAATCTGTGCAGTTTAACATCCAGCACTCGTTTGACTTACAAAGAATTATAGTTTTGTTTACTTAGTTGTTTCCCCATTAGAACGCAAACATGCACCTTATAATCCAGTGCACCTTGTAATCCAAAAAATTAGTAAATACTGTCTTTGCTCCTTGCCATGTATACCACATAAAGAGAAAAGGTAGAACAAAATACAACAGCGCAAGAAATATTAATAATAATAAAAAAGTATATATTGGTGTTAAATTTACATCAAGAATTGCAGTATGCACATGATTACAGTAATATATGATATGTGTATTATTTACAGCAGTGAGATGTGACAAAAGTGCAAATGTTTCAGTAGGTTCAGTATTGTGCAGGATTATTTATTAGATGTAGGTTAAGGAGGCTGATGGCAGTAGGGAAGAACCTGTTCTATAACCCATGTGGTTTGTCCTGAAGCCAGTAGCAAGTGTGAATAGTCAATGACTAATATAATATATTTACATTCTACTAAAATACATTCATTTACAATGGGGCATATATGCAGATGAAACACTAAGGAACAGTCTAGTGCAAAATCCCAAATTATATTATCAACATTAACATTTTAATATTTTAACATTATAGTCATTATAGCTTTTAGAAAAAAATGTTTTTTAGGGAATAGTGCACTGTAGGACTCTGTGGGCGTGGCTTAAGCCTTTGTTCTTAATTAATTTTTTTTTTTCTCCTTACATTACTTTTACTTTTATACTTTAAGTAGTTTAAATCCAGTACTTTTTTAATTAAACACTTTTACTTAAAGAGTAAAAAGCTTGAGTTGTTACTTTTTCAACTTCTACAGAAGTATTTTTTTATTAAACTCTAGTATCGTAATGAACGGAGACAGCTTTGATTGATTTTTGTACATGTGGTGTACATGGTTCACGTGGTGATTTTTACTGTAGTGTACAGAGGATCAGGCCTCCATTCAGCCCTGCACGCCTTCTGCTGAACGCTGCCCTCCAGCTGAACCTCCTCCAGCATGTGTTTGCATGTTGCGGCGCGGAGCGCTAGCTAGCAGATGCTCTGAGTTTCATCAAAAGCATCTGATGAATAGAGTAGATGAAGGCCTGTCTGTTTTTGAAGAGTGAGATACGCCAGGATCCAAAGGAGAGTGCTGTTTAATGTTAAGTCCTGAAATTTGTTTTTCTTAATACTGTATTTTTTGCAACATAATGCACCCCTAAAATTCTTTAATTTTCCTAAAAATCATCAGAGCTCCTTATAATCTGGTGCTCCTTATGTATGAATTCTACCAGTCAGGTATTAAGGAGCAGTAAAGCCACACCACTGAAGTACAGAGTTATACAGGAGTTTCAGTTTAGTTCTCCAGCACCAATACTGGAGCAGTATTAGTATTAGCATTAGCCACTAACTACAGCGTTAAGCTCTTTCACCGGTCAGAGTTAACGGGTAATGCTAATGCAAAACTCCAGCAGTGCTAGCAATATTATCGGCCTGTAGCCTGCTGCTTACCCCGGATAGCACTGCTGGAGTTTAGCATTAGCATTACCCGCTAACTGCAGCACAAAGCACTAGGTCTTTTGGCATTCAGAGGTGAGTACATTGGACTGTAGTCTGCGTGTGTTTACCATGTTAAAACAAGCTACGTGAGACGAACCACTAGCTAATATCACCCTAGTTTACTGTAACACTCAGCGTTACTGAGTGTAGCGCTGTTGGGTGGCATTAGCCGCTAACTGCTAGGGGTGAGCCACTAATGCTAATGCTCCAGCATTAGTGCTGGAGAAATTTGGGAATCTAAGCTTACTGTAAATAAATGGAAGCATTTTTCTTCCCCTAAATAAACAGTTTTCGGATGAGAAATCTGTGTAGACTAACATCCAGCACTTGCTTAACTTTAAAAGAAAGTATTTTTATTACAGTTTTGTTTACTTAGCTTAGCTTTACCCCCAGGTTCTTGACAAAAACCATTGGCGTTCTTGACAAATAGAAATAGACAGAGATAAGATAAACATTTATTGATCCCACAGTTGAACAATTAACTTTAATATACAATCCCCTGTTCCTGTATTTACTGCTTTTAGAGGAACTAGTGTTGCTTCTTCATCATTAGTTCTGCTTCTCTGAATCTGGTTCTCCTCTCGTCTCTCCGTTATCCAGGGTTCATCTCCAACATCTCGGTGCACAGGCAGGTCTTCCCGGATCAGGAGGACGAGAACGGGGCGGCCAAAGCTCTGATGCGTCTGCAGGACACGTATAACCTGGATTCGGAGAGCTTTTCTAAAGGGAAGCTGCCAGGTCAGGGGCAGTACTCTGGTAACCGGCTTATCTGCATTCCCCTGTGATTTAAATAAGATGATGGTCTAGATCCAGCTGATATAAACACTCATACTGAATATACAGCTCTGTAAAAAAAACCTCTGGAATATAATCAAGAGGAAGATGGATGATCACAAGCCATCAAACCACCAAACTGAACTGCTTAAATTTTTGCACCAGGAGTAAAGCAGCATAAAGTTATCCAAAAGCAGTGTGTAAGACTGGTGGAGGAGAACATGATGCCAAGATGCATGAAAAAAAACTGTGATTAAAAAACACCAGGATTATTCCACCAAATATTGATTATTTCTGAACTCTTAAAACTTTATGAATATGAACTTGTTGCTTTCTTTATACATACACACCCAGGACAGAATCTGGGCGGGTTTGGGGGAGGAGCTTATTATTGCTGATTTGTTTTTACACACAAGAACTCCATTTGAACCGTGGGTAGTTTACATTTAGGCTAATGTGAAAACCCCATCATTCTTTCTAATTATGAAAACTAATTACTCAATTCCTATTAATATGAACTTTCCTCAATTACTAGTAAAGATCTCAACACTAGGAGGGTGAAGCTTCTTTTCCAGCTGCAGCCAATCATAAATCAGTGTAGTATCACTAGGCAGCATCACAGTGCACGTTTAGAGAAAAGCGCCGGATCTCCAGCTCTGATACAACAGCTAACAGACGCCTGTATCAACCAGCATCACAATGGGAGTGATGAGAGCTTCTGTTTTTAAGATTTTAAAATCAGATAAATTTTAAAATCAGATAATTTAGCTCCGTTTAGCAAGGTTCTACAGCACTAACACCTCTAAAACGTAACTATTATACCTGTGTGTGTGTGTGTGTGTGTACAGGTGTGCGCTACAACGCGTTCCTGACGGTAGACGACTGTTTCGACATGGGGAAAACTGCGTATAATGAGAACGATTATTACCACGCGGTGCTGTGGATGCAGCAGGCGCTCCGGCAGAAGGACGCCGGGGAGGAGGCTAAAGTACCGAAGGCTGAGATCCTGGATTACCTCAGTTACTCCGTGTATCAGATGGGTGACCTGCCACGAGCCATCGAGCTGACCCGGCGCCTGGTGTCCATCGGTAACCTCTTACCTCTTAATCAGCTCTTTAAAACAATCAAACTCAGCAGAAACTAAATATAAATCACTGCACTGTGGATAAAAGAGCGATTAATCAGCCCACTTAACCCAACTCAGAACATTTCACCCCCCAGAATGTTTTATTTTCCATTTAAAACCCAATAAAGTGTCGTCATCAGCTTCATAGTTTAGGTTCCTGTGCACAGACAGCCTGGTGCCGGGTACTCACTGCTGTAGTACTCGTTTGCATTAACGCTGCTTTTCTCAGTTCTCTCTGTGATTGGCTGCTTCGCTTGTAGGATGCTCTTTTGTTGTAAAAAAGAAAAATATTGTTTTTAACCATCCAACCATGTCCATGATGTGTAAAACACAAAGCACAGGACAACCACTTCAATCAGATTTTAAAATTACTAAATATAATAAATGTCTTTCCCATTTTAAGTTACATTTACTGAACTATCTATATATTGGAGGAATTTTTGCTTTGCAAAAGTTGGTCTTCAGTTCCCTTGCAGTACCTCTGCAGCTCACTGGAGTACCTCGTGCAGTACCTCTGCAGCTCACTGGAGTACCTCGTGCAGTACCTCTGCAGCTCACTGGAGTACCTCGTGCAGTACCTTTGCAGCTCACTGGAGTACCTCGTGCAGTACCTCTGCAGCTCACTGGAGTACCTCGTGCAGTACCTCTGCAGCTCACTGGAGTACCTCGTGCAGTACCTCTGCAGCTCACTGGAGTACCTTGTGCAGTACCTCTGCAGCTCACTGGAGTACCTTGTGCAGTACCTCTGCGGTCCATTGGGGTACTTTTTGTAGTACCTCTGTGACTCATTGGGGTACCTCTTGCAGTAGCTCTTGCAGTTCCTCTTCCAGTACCTCTGTGGCTCATTGGGGTACCTCTTGCAGTAGCTCTTGCAGTTCCATCTTGCAGTACCTCGGTGGCTCACTGGGATAACTTTTGTAGTACCTCTGCGGCCCATTGGGGTACTTCTTGCAGTGCCTCTGTGGCCTACTAGGATACCTCTTGCAGCACCTCTGCAGCTCACTGGGATTCCTATTGCAGTACCTCTTGCAGTACCTCTTGCAGTACCTCTGCGAAGCACTGGAGTATCTTTTGCAGTACCTCTTGAAGTACCTTTTGCAGAACATCTACTGCCCACTGGGGTACCTTTTGCAGTACCTCTGCAGCCCACTGGGGGGGCCACAGGTTGAAAACCACTGGAATAGCAGTTTTAATAAATCTACCATGATCAAAATATTGCAATAAATATTTGATATTATTAAAATATCTTTTTAATATGTGATACGTGATATAACATTTTTTCCATCTCGACCTTTGTTCCATTTCATTTTTAGCCAAACATGTTCATGTTACAGATTTTTTTTTTGATTTTGTACTAAATATTAAACTAACGATTTTTTTGCAGTAGTATTTTCCTAAACTTTTTCATTGTGTTTTCATACCGTGATCACAAAAATAGCCTGAAATATTGTGATATTATGATTGTGATAGGGCCTTTTTTTATCGCCCACTCCTCTGTTCTCTTGTACGAGTTTTATATTTTTGTGTGTGTTTACAGATCCCAGCCACCAGAGGGCAGGAGGGAACCTGCGGTACTTCGAGCGGCTGCTCTCTAAAGAGCTCAGAGAGATGGATCAGAACCGTCCGGAACCGACGGAGGAGAAACCCATTCAGCTGGGGACATACGAGCGCCCGCGGGACTACCTGCCCGAGAGAGAGGCGTACGAGGCTCTGTGCAGAGGAGAGGGCATCAGAATGGTGAGTTTTACTATTAAAAACATGTAGTTAATTGCTCCAAACAACCATGAGCTATCAAATATACTATTTTAATTCTAGCAAAACGGCTGTTCAGGTGCAGTTTAGCTTGATTTATTAGCCAGATAATTACCACAGCTATAATCTAGCACTGTTTCTGCTGCTGCTCCACGCTACACTGTTTCACACTGAATGCCGTATGTGCAGCGTTCACTGCTCATGGCCACACATCCCAATGAAAACACTGTCTTCAAAAGCACAGAAGCAAATTTTCCCTGTGTAGATTCACAATGCACAAATATACACACTGGTCTGGACCACAGAACCGTCTTACTATATTTACCTTCTTGCAAAACATACAAAATATCAATATTTGAGGCCACAAAATTAATAATATATTGCAAATGAAAACAATACAATATATCGCCAGACTATTGTTCAGATTTTTCTACCAGTCAAAAGTTTGGACACACTTTAAAATTCAGTTTTGAAATTATGAAAAAAATCTAATGGACTTATTTACTAAACAAACTTGAATATGTTTTATATTTTACATTCTTAGATGATCAGTTTTTTCTCATCTCTGCTGGATTTTCTCAGTCAGTTTTATGAGGTAGAGTCTCCTGGAATTCAGGCTTTCAGTTAACAGCTGTGCTGAACTCATCAAGAGTTAATTACTTGAATTTCTTGTCTCTTAATAAAGTGTTTGAGAGCATCAGTTAAAGTAAAGTAGTGAAGAGGTAGAGTTACAGGTATACAGTGAATAGTGAATATTTGAGTGCAGTCACCGCAAAAAACACATTTAAAATATGTTATGATGATGGAACTGGCACTCATCAGGACCCCCCCAGGGAATGATGGAAGTGCAAGCTCTCCAGATAAGAGTATTTTGGTTTGTTTAACACTGTTTTTAAGTTACTACATGATTCCTTATGTGTTCCTTCACAATCTGATAGATCACTTCACTATTCATTTACTATGTAGGAATAAAATAAAATAATAAAAATATTGAGTGAGGAGGTGTGTTCAGACTTTGTGAAGCGTTGTTTGGATGTGAGATTGATGGTGATGATGATGATGGTGTTGATGATGATGGTGATGGTAATGATGGTGGTGGTAATGATAATGGTGATGATGGTAATGATGATGATGGTGATGATGATGATGGTAAGGATGATGATGGTGATGATGATGATGATGGTAATGATGATGATGGTGATGATGATGATGATGATAGTAATGATGATGATGGTGATGATGATGATGGTGATGATAATGATGATGATGGTGATGATGATGATGGTGATGATAATGATGATGATGGTGATGATGATTATGATGATGGTGGTGGTGATGATGATGGTAATGATGATGATGGTGATGGTAATGATGATGATGGTAATGATGATGATGGTGATGGTGATGATGATTATGATGATAGTGATGATGGTAATGATGATGATGGTGGTGGTGATGATGATGATGGTAATGATGATGATGGTGATGGTAATGATGATGTTGATGATGGTAATGATGATGATGGTGATGATGATTATGATGATAGTGATGATGGTAATGATGATGATGGTAATGATGATGATGATGATGATGGTAATGATGATGATGGTAATGATGATGATGATGATGGTAATGATGATGATGGTAATGATGATGATGATGATGGTAATGATGATGATGATAATGATGGTGATGGCAATGATGATGATAGTAATGATGGTGATGGTGATGATGATGATAATGATGGTGATGATGATGATGATGATGATGATGGTGATGAAGATGATGTCCTGTAGACTCCACAGAGAAGCAGCAGGCTGTTCTGCCGGTACCAGGACAGGAACAGGAACCCCCGCCTCCTGCTGAAGCCCATGAAGGAGGAGGACGAGTGGGACAGTCCGCACATCGTACGCTACCTGGAGGCCCTGTCTGATGAAGAAATGAACAGAATTAAGGAACTGGCGAAACCCAAGGCAGGTTCAGATTAAATCACCCAAAATAACCTGAAATATTGAGATTATTTTCTCAGTTTTAAAGCTAATTTATCAGTTTTTTAGTCACGTTAATGCCACCTGAGCAGGTATTGAAGCTTAAAGCAGCACTAGGTAGGATTTCCTTGATTTTTGATTATTTTAAAGAAGTAAAATTACATCTTGAAACTCACTGCAGCGCTGCATTGAGGTGTAATAGGAGGAATAGCGGTGCTCTCGTGTCTGTGCCGGAGCTCCTCTGAGCTCAAATCAGACTCTGTAAGTTTTCAGAGGCGGCCGCGACCAACGCTCGCGAGAACTGCGACCTGCTTTCCAACCTTTAGTTCTAACAGTTCTACAAGAACTACTGGTTCATTCTTTACAAACTAACATACAGACACTCTGGCAGAAGCTGGAAAGAGACCGAATATGTCTGTGAAAGACAGAAAATGAGAAAGAGAAACTAATCTGCCTGAAACATTTATTACACTCTGCAACTGTAGGGGGAGCCCACGAGCACAAAATCTCAATCCTACCTAGTGGAGCTTTAATTCTGTAGAAGTATGAGTGTTTAGGCTGTGAATTAATTGTTAAATATGTGTAATTTTATATGTGCAGTTGGCGAGGGCCACAGTGAGAGATCCTAAAACAGGCGTGCTGACCACAGCGCAATACAGAGTCTCCAAAAGGTGAGTCCTGAACACCTCATATACATATATACCATTATACATACCATTATATATCACTATGTATCATTATTCATCATTATACATTATTGTATGTCATTATACATCATATACACACCATTATATATCATTGCATATCATTATATATACATATACATCATTTAGCATCATTATACATCATTATATAACATATATCATTATATACATTTACATATCATTATATATCATTATGTATCATTATATAACATTATATATCATTTTATGTCATTATTCTTCATTATATACAACATCTTCTGTATAAAAGTGCAGTAGCCTGTGATCAGGTTCTAACATAAAAAAAAAATATATATATATTATATACAGTAAATTTCACCTCTTCTATATATAATCATTAATAATAATTTTAACTAAATTTATATATTTGACCAAAATATATATTTTGATCAAAAGGTCCAAATGTCAAACTGAAAAAAAAAAAAACAAAACAGAATAGTTTTCATTTTTTTCAATATACATATTTTCATTACTATGATCTGGTTTGAGGATTCAGGACACTTATTATGAAGCAACAGTGGATTGTTATACTGTGGTTTGATATGATGTGTGTATTATCGTATGACATTTATAGAAAGTGTTACCATAAGATCTTAGGGAGAAATTAATGCATTAATAAACTAAATTAATAAACATGGCTATAATGGGTTATGCATTTTTATAAATATTAATAGCCATGTTTATAATTCCTTATGAATGCATTATAATGTTGTTATGAATGTATGTTTTGAATGTGTTTATAGAAAGTGTTACTGTAAGATCTTAGGGAGAATTATTAACTGGACTGAAATAAATGTTGTGATTGTGAATAATTGTGGAAACGATTCCCCGTAATTAAAGCTAAAGATGCTCAGCTGGATTCCTGATGTACCGCGGTGGTGCTGATGCTGATGCTGACGTGTCTCCGTGTGATTGTGATTTTCAGTGCGTGGTTGGAAGATGAGGATGATCTGGTCATCAGACGCGTCAATCAGAGAATAGAAGATGTTACAGGTCTAACAGTGGACACTGCTGAACTTCTACAGGTGATTTAAACATCCTTTAATTTAATACTTTAAAAATAAAATGTAAGTTTAATCTGCTTTAATTCCCTTTACACACTAAAAGACAAGAGCTCTATTATCCCCTTTTCCTTTTTTTCCTGTGTATTTTTTGTCCCGTATAAAATCCTTTTTATAGTGTTTTGTTTTCTTGATTGATAAACACATGTATATTTAACATTTTTGTTTTAAATTTTCTTTACATTAAAACAGGTTTTCCCAACCTTTTACACCTTACAGTACACCTCATATTCACACCTCTAGAAAAAAATAAAGAGAGACCTTTCTGAATCAGTTTCTCTGATTTTGCTATTTATAGGTTTATGTTTGAGTAAAATGAACATTATTGTTTTATTCTATAAACTACAGACAACATTTCTCCCAAATTACAAATAAAAATATTCTCATTTAGAGCATTTATTTACAGAAAATGAGAAATGGCTGAAATAACAAAAAAGATGCAGAACTTTCAGACCTCAAATAATGCAAAGAAAACAAGTTCATATTCATAAAGTTTAAAGAGTTCAGAAATAATCAATATTTGGTGGAATAACCCTGGTTGGTTTTTAATCACAGTTTTTTTCATGCATCTTGTCATCATGTTCTCCTCCACCAGTCTTACACACTGCTTTTGGATAACTTTATGCTGCTTTACTCCTGGTGCAAAAATTTAAGCAGTTCAGTTTGGTGGTTTGATGGTTTGTGATCATCCATCTTCCTCTTGATTATATTTTAGAGGTTTTTAATTTGGTAAAATCAAAGAAACTCATTTTTAAGTGATCTCTTTTTATTTTTTTTCCAAAGCTGTAGATGTATTACACACAGAGTGATCTATTTTAAGCGTTTATTTATTTTTATTGTTGATGATTATGGCGTATAGCCAATAAAAACTCAAAATTACTGTTATGGAGATGTGGATTTCATTTTCCAGCAGGACTTGGCACACTGCCCACACTCTTAAAGGTACCAGTTGGTCTTATTTAATATATTTTAATTTTCTGAGAAACTGATTTTTAGGTTTCATTAGCTTTAAACCATAATCATCAACAATAATTACTCTCTACTTACTAAATAATGTGGGGTTTAAATCAGGCTCGGGATCATAAAGAGTTTTTGGGTCAGGTCTGTGCGCTGGCTGGTATAAAATCTCCTTGTTAAACGACTGTTTTATTTACTATTTTTAATCCCAAACAGGTTGCTAACTATGGGGTCGGAGGTCAATACGAGCCACATTTTGATTTCTCCAGAGTAAGTGCACTGTGCATGGATCGCATGGCTGTATAAATATTTTAGCATTCGTCAGTTAGTGGCCTGCTACTGTTCTCCGTTACGGATCATTTTATCTGTAATATTTAATTTTATATTAATCTATACAGGTCTGTACCAAACAAAGGCATGCCATGTTCATTAACAGCCTGATAAATCCGCATCATTTCATTTTTATTGACTTTTTTTATTTTTTATTTGAATGACTTTTGTATTGATAGCTTTTTAATTTGGCACAATTTAGAATTGCTTTTAAATTGTTTTTTTTTTTTTTTTGTCCCTATGTTTTTTTTTTTTGTAAAGCATGCACCAGATCATTCATTCATTAAAAGCTGCAATGAAAGTGAATTTTGCTTACCGCAATTTGGGTCTGGTAAAGGAGTAAAATTAATTCTATTCTGATTCATTCTAATTTGTGATATATCCTCAGGGTTTTGCCTGAGTTTATATGGAGCTTAAAAACTGACATAAGTATTTGAATCTGCACATTTTGTTTTAGAGTTAAGTTCAGTCAAGTTTAATCCATTAGAAATATTAGATTTATTTCAAAATAAGGGTTACGATCAACAAAATTGAAAGCAAATATTGTGTTATATATTTTTAAATAGAAAAACACTATAGAAATTAAATTTAGATATAATTTAGAGTAGTTACTGTATAGCTTATATAACAGTATAGATTTACTGTCTTTTAAAAATAACTAAACTAACAGGCATTAAAATCTAAATATCTACAACACAAGTGAATCAACCTCATAGTGAACATAGTGAACATTGTGCAAATTGTGCACAATTGTGTCCTTGTCCCTCCTCGGTGTAATGTGACTTTTTGTGTTACAAGTTCTAAGATTCAAAAGGTTAAATTCAGTGTTTTGGCTACAGTACTCTCATACTGGCCTTTGGATATTCATTGTGGCACCTCATGGCAAAGAACTCTTTGCTCTGTATAAAGATGGTCTACGTTCTTTATTTCTTTGCATCAGGGCACTGTGGCGGTTGTTTTTACCTCGCTGCGTGTGCTATCTGCATTTATGCGTGTTTCACGCAAAGTATCGAAAACAGAGCTTTTGGTACTCTGTAGTATGGAGACTTTCGATTGGTGCCTTTCTGTTTTTCGAATTTTGACACCCATTCCTATTCCTCAAAGAAGTTGAGTCCACGTCTATAGCGTAATATTCAGAGTTTGGCTATAATAGACTTATGAGTGCTGCCAGTATTGCTGCAGAGATTGATTAAGTGGGAGGTCAGTTTACTGCACACTGCATCAACTCTGTATGCATGAAACTGTCCTAGAAGAAAGCCTCTTCTGAAGCTGATGCACAATAAAGCATGAAACAGTTTACTGAAGACCCGCAGTTCTATGTCCTTAGTGGTCTAAGGAGACAAAGATAAACCTGGTTGGCTCAGCCCTACAGTCAAGCATGGTGGTGGTAGCATCACGATTGTGATTATGTTCACTGTTCACTGTGAGGTGCACTCGCACACTGTGAGGTGTTGCAGCTATTTCGTATAAAAAAGTAAAAAGTTACTACAAAATGCGGATTGGAGTACTTGTGTCGGCGTTAAGCTCTGTGGGTAAATCCCTGATTTTTCAGATGTGCAGCTCACTGCGCTGTTTTTTCATTTGCGTTTAATCTAAGTTTAAAGTTACGAACATCTGTTGCAGCGTCCTTTTGACAGCAACCTCAAGGTTGATGGAAATAGACTTGCCACCTATCTGAACTATGTAAGTATCTGTGTGAACCTTCACTGCCTTTACTCTCAAATTTTATCTTTATAGAAAGATGAGCCCGATGCTTTCAAATCATTAGGCACAGGAAATCGCGTGGCTACTTATTTAAATTATGTAAGTATGTGCGTCTCCCGCGGTGTCTGGTGCGAATGACACTCTTAGACATTCTTTTTCTGAATGTGTGAAAATGATTTGCTAGTTTATGATATCAAAATAAAAGTCCTGTACGGGCAGTGCTGACTCTGCAGTCTTTTCCCTCATGCTAAAAACTAAATAAAGGGATGAGGCTAAGTGATCTTATTCTTATTTATTAGCTGTGTTGTGTGAGAGCTGTGTTGTTAGAGCTGTGTGTTGTGAGAGCTGTGTGTTGTGAGTGCTGTGTTTGTGAGTTCTGTTTGTGAGAGCTGTGTTGTTAGAGCTGTGCTTTGTGAGAAAGCTGTGTGTTGTGAGAGCTGTGTGTTGTGAGAGCTGTGTGTTGTGAGTGCTGTGTTTGTGAGTTCTGTTTGTGAGTGCTGTTTGTGAGAGCTGTGTTTTGTAAGAAAGCTGTGTGTTGTGAGAGCTGTGTGTTGTGAGTACTGTGTTGTGAGAGCTGTGTTGTGTTAGAGCTTTGTCGTGAGAGCTGTGTTTTGTAAGAAAGCTGTGTGTTGTGAGAGCTGTGTGTTGTGAGAGCTGTGTGTTGTGAGAGCTGTGTTGTGAGTGCTGTGTTTGTGACTGCTGTTTGTGAGTGCTGTTTGTGAGAGCTCTGTTGTGAGTGCTGTGTTTGTGAGTGCTGTGTTTGTGAGTTCTGTTTGTGAGTGCTGTTTGTGAAAGCAGTGTTTTGTGAGAAAGCTATGTGTTGTGAGAGCTGTGTGTTGTGATTGCTGTGTTTGTGACTGCTGTTTGTGAGTGCTGTTTGTGAGAGCTCTGTTGTGAGTGCTGTGTTTGTGAGTGCTGTTTGTGAGTGCTGTTTGTGAGGGCTCCGTTGTGAGTGCTGTGTTTGTGAGTACTGTTTGTGAGTGATGTGTTTGTGAGTGCTGTGTTGTGTTGTGAGAGATGTGTTGTGTTAGAGCTGTGTCATGAGAGCTGTGTTTTGAAAGAAAGCTGTGCTGTGAAAGCTGTGTTGTGAGATTTCTGAGAGCTATGTTTTGTGAGAGCTGTGTGTTGTGAGAGCTGTGTGTTGTGAGTGCTGTGTGTTGTAAATGCTGTGTTGTGGGAGCTGTGTTGTGGGAGCTGTGCTGAGTGAGAGCTGTGTTGTGTAAAAGCTGTGTTGTGTAAGAGCTGTGTTTCGTGAGAGCTGTGTTTGTGAGAGCTGTGTTGTGAGAGCTGTGTGTTGTAAGAGCTATGTTTTGTGAAAGCTGTGTCGTGAGAGCTGTGTTGTAAGAGCTGTTTTGTGTGAGAGCTGCGTTTTGTGAGAAAGCTGCATTTGTGAGAGCTGCGTTTTGTGAGTGCTGTGGGTTGTAAGAACTGTGTGTTGTGAGAGCTGTGTTGTAAGAGCTGTGCTTGGTGAGAACTGTTTTGTGTGTGCTGTCTTTTGTGTGTGCTGTCTTTTGTGTGTGCTGTGTTTTGTGTGTGCTGTGTTTGTGAGTCCTGTGTTGTTAGAGCTGTGTTTTGTGAGAGCTGTGTTGTGTGAGAGTTGTGCTGTGAAAGCTGTGTTGTGTGATTTTTGTTCTGATAGCTGTGTGTTGTGGGAGCTGTGTTGTGTGAGAGCTTTGTTGTGTAAAAGCTGTGTTGTGTAAGAGCTGTGTTGTGTGAGAGCTGTGTTGTGTAAGAGCTGTGTTTCGTGAGAGCTGTGTTGTGTAAGAACTGTGTTGTGAGAGCTGTTTTGTGAGAGCTGTGTTTTGTGAGAGCTGTGTTGTAAGAGCTGTGCTTTGTAAGAGCTGTGCTTTGTGAGAGCTGTGTTGTGAGAGCTGTTTTATCTCTATCTGCAGATGAGTGATGTAGACGCAGGTGGAGCCACGGTGTTCCCGGACTTTGGAGCTGCTATTTGGCCGAGAAAGGTAGGAATTTTTACATAGTCTAGTGAAGAAATAATGAGTTTTTATACAAATTTTTCAATTATCTATCTATTTTTCGTTTCGGGATTCACAAACAACATTTTAAGATTTTTTTATTTTATTTTAAGTTGAATCTTCTCTTTATTTTCAGATTTGTCCATTTTTGTGTTTTGTAACAAAAAAAACTGATGATATAATCCAACTTGCAAAATGCAAAAAAAAAAAATAATAATAATTTGAAAATAAAGAAAAGATCAATTTTTTTCATTTTTTCCCTGAAATTCCGATTGTGAGGGGCAGAGATGAAAAAACTTAAATTGGAATAATGGATGAAAACCTATTTCTTGTACACGGTACTACTTAAAAAAAAAAAATCAATAATGTGTTTTTAAATCACTTTTTCTGTTTTTGCATTTAACCTAAAACAGTCAGAAAAATAATTTAATAAATGTTACACTGACCTAATCCAACTTGCAAAATGCAAAACTAAAAAAAGTAGAAAAATAGGAAAAGATCATTTTTTTCTTTTTTCCCCTGAAATTCCGATTGTTTGGGGCATAAAAATTAAATTGGAAAAATGTATGAAAACTTGTTTCTTGGACACTGCACAACATAAAATAATATATATATTTTTACATCCAATTTTCCATTTTTGCATTTGGCCTAAAATAGTCAAAAGAATAAATTAATAATAAAATAATAAATAGATCTCTTGTACACTGTACTACATAAAAAAAATGAAATTATGAGTTTTTACATCTCAAATTTCTTTTTTTGCATTTAGCCTAAAACAGACAAATACATAAAAAATCGTTAAACACATCCTTAATAAACTGCTGTTATTTGATGTGTATTTAGGGAACAGCAGTGTTCTGGTATAACCTGTTCCGGAGTGGAGAGGGGGACTACCGGACCCGACACGCCGCCTGCCCTGTTTTAATAGGAAGTAAATGGGGTAAGTTCAGTAAAAACAGTTAATAAAATAAAGCAAATATTTGGTTTTAAATGGTATAAAATTACAAATATGATTAGGGCTGCGTTTACACAGCAGGTAAAGAAGCCAAAATCTGATTTTCTCCTTAAATGCAATGTTTATTTAAGGGCGTTTTCACACCAGCACTATTTAATCCGGTTAAAAACAGACTCTGGTTGGTTTGATTGATCAGGTGTGAAAACAGTTATCACAATCTGGTTCAGATCAAAACAACCCTAAACTAAGATCCGGTAGAGGAGGTGGTCTCAATCCGGTCCCAAATGAACTCTGGTTCGGTTCTCTTGTGGTGTGAACGTGATCCGTTCTCGATCTGACCCAGATATCAAATATACTACTTTTGTTTGAGCTAAACTGCTGATAAGGTGCAGTTAGTAGTGCAGAAAACGCTAATTAGTAACCACAGCTATGAATAAATGCTGTCTCTGCTGCTCCATGCTGTTTACACACTGAGCACAGTATGTGCTGCGTTCACTGCTCTCCACCAAACAACTCCATTTTTCTCCAAGTTTCCGCATTCTGTGTTTAAAGCAGCTTTACACTGCACAGATATACACACTGTAACACAGAATCTTTTTACTATATTTACTTTCTTACTTCCATGCCAGACAATCTGACCAATCAGAGGAGACGATGTGCTCACATGGTTTATTGGGCACATTTTTTTGCGTTTAGGTTTTTATACCTGTGTGAAAACAAACCAAACAGAGGGAGACTTCAAATTAACAAACTCATCAACTGATCCAGATCATAGAAACTTTCACAACTACAAAGACAAAATATTGATACAGCGTTATATATTGCATTGTTTTCGTTTGCAATACATTATTGATATTGTGGTGTCAAATATCGATATTTTATATTTTTAGCATTACTATAAGCTTTTGTTTCACAGTTTGTAAATATTTTAGTATAGCCTAGTTCTAACATATTCTACCTGAATATTTTAAGGATGCAAAATTGATTTATTCTAATTTATAGCAGATTATGGCTTTATATTTTACACTATTAAAACAATAATAATCATTATACCCACACTTAGTAGAGCTGCAGTCTTGAGTGTTTGTGTTTTAATAAAAATAAAGAGATATATTGCTTCATATTAGTTGACAAATATGAAACTGACACCAATAAATATATAATTACTAATTTGGAGTATTTAATCCTCTTCAGTAACCTAGATGCTGTGAAGTATTGTATTGTGAGAATTATCTTGTAATAATAAGATGCCCTGTGATTCACACCCCTTTACTTCACTTTAATGTGATCAATATAGTGTATGAAAATATGTTTTTAGATTTATATGTGCTGGGAAGAACACAAATAACATTAATTACAATATTTGGACCCTCATAACTCCTGCCTGGTTTAAACAGCAGCAGAGCTTCTGAATGTATCTACACTGATGGGCGTGGTGTTCTGGAAATGAGGTGTGTTCAGGTACATTTCTGGAGTTTTATCTTGTTTATCTTGGTAACAGAAAACACAGGAGCTCCACTGACTGAATACAACCTAGACAGACGCCAACAGTCAGACGTTCATCGCTATCTCGGTAACACAGGCGCCGTGCCGAGCCGAGCGTACGCCCCCACTTATTACACACACATGAACACACAGCAGCACAAACCCAACTTTTACATCAACAATAAACAGAATAGTAAATAAAATAACATTGCTGTTCCCGTAAATGAGCTGCTGGAGCTCCTTCACAGCGTCAACCAGCAGCTCAGTTTCCTCTGCTGAGAAGAGTTTGTTGAACACGTCCAGGTAGCTGCACCGTTACAATAGCAATCCAACAAAGTCAGAGCTCACCTGGTTCTACTCTTAAAGACCACACCCATCATTAATTAAGAGAATTAGTACATGACTTTTGCTTTGTGTTTTGAAATGCGCAAGGTGTACTTTTCCTGTCGTTACGATAGCAAAGACACACTGACACACCACTGCACGGTTTACAGCTCATCTATTGGTCAATTAATTTCTGTGTTTCTCTTTTTTGACAGTGTCCAATAAATGGATTCACGAGAGAGGTCAGGAGTTCAGGCGACCCTGTGGACTGACGGAAGTGGACTGAGTGGAATTTAAGCCGTAAATCACATGATCAGCTTCACCTGCAATACCTGAACTGTGACACACACTCCACACACACACACACACACACACACACACACACACTCCAGTGCAGAACTGGCTAGCTGAGCGTTCAGCCATGTGGAACACTCCATGAATGGGAATGTATGGAGGTAAAGACTGTTGCACTGTGGAGTTGGGTGGAATTCCAGGTGCCTTAAAGGCTTTCTTATTTTCCTTTATCTTTCCTTTATTGTTTCTTTTCTTTCTTTTCTTTCATTTCTTTCTGTCAGCATTTATTGTTCTTTAGCCGCATGAAAATAAAGAGTACCTGGTAACAATTCCTATGAATCCTGTATTTATAATGCATCATAATATGGATGCACCAATGTGTGAACTCTGGACCAATGGGAAAAAATAAGAGAGCACTTAAAAACCTCTGGAATATAATCAAGAGGAAGATGGATGATCACAAGCCATCAAACCACCAAACTGAACTGCTTGAATTCTTACACCAGGAGTAAAGCAGCATAAAGTTATCCAAAAGCAGTGTGTAAGACTGGTGGAGGAGAACATGATGCCAAGATGCATGAAAAAAACTGTGATTAAAAATCGCCAGGATTATTCCACCAAATATTGATTATTTCTGAACTCTTAAAACTTTATGAATATGAACTTGTTTTCTTTACATTATTTGAGGTCTGAAAGCTCTGCATCTTTTTTGTTATTTCATCCACAAAAAATGAAGAGATCACTTCAGTTTCTGAATCAGTTTCTCTGATTTTGCTATTTATAGGTTTATGTTTGAGTAAAATGAACATTGTTGTTTTATTCTATAAACTACAGACAACATTTCTCCCAAATTCCAAATAAAAATATTCTCATTTAGAGCATTTATTTACAGAAAATGAGAAATGACTGAAATAACAAAAAAGATGCAGAGCTTTCAGACCTCAAATAATGCAAAGAAAACAAGTTCATATTCATAAAGTTTAGTTAGTAGAGTTCAGGAATCTTTGAATATTTGGTGGAATAACCCTGATGGTTTTAAATCACGTTTTTTTTCATGCATCTTGGCATCATGTTCTCCTCCACCAGTCTTACACACTGCTGTTGGATAACTTTATGCTGCTTTACTCCTGGTGTAAAAAAAATCTGGTTCTTGGTTTTCCTCTTGATTATATTCCAGAGGTTTTCAATTTGGTAAAATCAGAAATTTTAAGTGGTCTGTTATTTTTTTCCAGAGCTATATATATATATATATATATATATATATATATATTGCATAAATATATATAAATACAGGATTTATAGCAAGCGTTGCTAAATCCGTCAGCGATATCCAGCAGAGTATCCTCCCCCTACTGGAGAGCAGGGCACTGAGCAGAATTGGGGCACCGTGTGTCTGGATGGAAAGCGTGGATGAGCTGAAGTTCAGTTTGGGGAAACTACAATAATCTACGATCAGCAGAACCTCGTTCTTTATTTATGGAATGTGTAATTTATGACATTGTTTTAAGACTTTCCTTCTTTAAATATGTATCAAATACAGTCTATGATGCACAATAAAACATATAAATTGTGTTTGGTTTGTTCTTAGCTACGTTTCATTTTTGCAGGTTGTGAATATTTGCAGAAAAATTACAAAATTGCTTTCAGACGTCACGTTTCTGTTCGTCAAGTGCATTTCTATACAGTGAGAAAGCATATTACCTAATTAAATCAGATTATGCTATAAGTAGCATGTTTAAGACCGTGTTTGTGGTTAAAAAATATATATATATTTGGGCCATTCCACCGAATGGGTGCCATTTCTGTCCCCAGGAAATTACATGTATAAATGTGCACACAAAATAACTTTAAAATAACATTACAATACATTTTATTACTAAGCATAGTGTATTTACCTAATTGCAAAAATAAGATATGTAATTAACTATAACTATAAACTTTACAAAGAAATATAATTATTAAAATTCTTCAGAGATGTATTTTTTTGCATTGCTGTGTGACTCCAAATCTCATCTATCTAATCTCTTCAGAAATATATATATTTTTCATAATAAATCCATAATATTTAAGGTAAATACACATTTTACACATAGCCACCATTTAGCTATTTTTTTATGTCTTTGTTAATTCTATGCTTAAAACTCATTCCTGTTACTTTCAGTCCTGTTACTCAAATCATAAAAAGTAACAGGAGTGATTTTTATTTTATGTCATAAATATTAATTATTTGAACAGCAGTCTACAATCATTTCTTTAAAATTAAGACTTTCTTGAGAGAAAATCAAAGGAATTAGTGGACTTACTTTTAAACATACTTTTTTTTTTTAAATCTCACATGAGTTTTGTAAACATCTTCATACTAGAAACCTTAAAATTTAAGTAAAGCTCCCTGAGTTTGATGTATTTATATGTGTATGTATGTACATAAAAATATAAAATGAATTAATTTATACACTTATTAATATAGGTATTTGTAATGTGTAACAGCGTCCTGTATCATTACTCTACATCTCTGCTGTTTGTAACAAACCAAACCGTGTAAAAATCTAGTAAAAATAGTTGATTATCATAAAGTTGCGATTATTATATGTGTATTAAACACCTTTCTCAGTGTAAATAAATACACTGGGGTCGCGTGGGAGACCCATCCAATATGGCGGCCACGCTAACACGCCTGCTCTAGTAGAGGGCGTCAGGTGTTGCGGTGTCTATGTATTTATGTCTATGACTCATATGTCTATGAGTCAGTCAGCCAGGTGGGTCATTACTGCAGCCGGCAAAATATGAACCTTTAACACCTTTAGAAAGCAGGAGAAGAAAGGAGAGAAAGGAGGAAGAGGAAGACTTACAACAATACAGCGGTAATTATAATTCACACTGGATAAATTACACCTGTGTGTTTTGTAAATACTGTGTAATTTAGCAGCAGGTAGGCTAACAACAATATGTTACATATACAGGTAATGTTTATGTTAGCTAGTTAAGCTAATTTACCTGTGTGTCAGTCAGTCAGTGCTAGTGATAAACTATAACAGTTAGAGCAGTGAGTTAATTCACACTGTAATTTATTATATTCATACTGTCATATTTAATGACGGGACACTGTAATAATTTAATGTTCCTAACTTCTGTTTTCTTCTCTGCTAGCTGTGTGCTAGCTGCTATTCTACCCTGATTATCTACCTAACAAATTTAGGGTAGAAATTATACATAATAATTCTGTGAATAATATATAGTATTTATGCTCTCTATCTGTTTTAAACTGGGTTTAAATAATCAGGTTCATATGGAAGCCCATTCCCGCCACCTAAAAAATAAAAACAATCCAGCAATTTTTGTTTTTATTATTATTATTATTAAGTAAACTGCTGTCTCAATATTTTGAGATACTAAGTCAATATTTTGAGATACTAGTAGGCTGTACAGTTTGGAAGCCCATTCCCAAATATTGACGTAGTCTCTCAAATTTTTGACTTAGTATCTCAAAATGTTTACTTAGTATCTCAAGATTTTTACTTAGTATCTCAAAATATTGACTTAGTATCTCAAAATATTGACTTTTGATTATTTTTATTTTTTAGGTGGTGGGAATGGGCTTCCATAGGTTCATCTGTATAATTATCAATCAGCAGAACTCTTAAATTTGCTGTGCTAAACTACATATATTAGGTCTGTAGTAAACATAAACATTGCTTGGAGTGTTTACTAAGATGCATTATTTATAAATCTCAAAATCTGGGAAAAACAAATAGTAACTAATAGTTACTGTGGACATTTCTCAAGTATATTGGATTTTATAGTTACAACTCAATTTACTCATTTTTTTTATATGTTGGTTATCCATATTTTACAAATGTTGGAATGAACACATTAGTATGTAAGCAGTATTTATATGAGGGTGTCTCAAACGTTTTGAAAGGTTTCAGATTGACTGACCTTAATTTGTTCTTAAAGTATAAAGTAATTCTTTACTTAGTTGAGTAATTTTTAAATTTGGATTACTGAAATATTCACTATTCACTGTATACCTGTAACTCTACCTCTTCACTACTTTACTTTAACTGATGCTCTCAAACACATAAACTCATCCAGATCCATCCATTACAATGGGCATCATGTTTTTTTATTGGTTATTATTCACTGGTAACTAAAACCCCAAAACTTTAAAGTATATATGTTTTTTGTAAAGAATATTTACAGGGTCATTGTATATTCATCTAGTCCAAAACGTGCTCTACGAAAGCTTTACAGTCCGTTACTGACAATTTTTTGCTATTAACTTGCTGTAAAGATTTACAAGAAAAAGAGTCATTTTTACCAAATTCATGTGATTTAGAACACATTTAACCTTGTTTATTTTAATGCTTAGGGATGGTTTGGGAAATAAAAAGGCTTCCTATGAAAAGGTAATTAAATGTATATGTATTTTTTTTTAAATAGAGTTGGCATTACAGACAGCATTAATATATTTTCATATGTTCATGTATTTGTCTCATAAGTAGAACATAATTCAGGTCTGAAAGGGTTAAGAGGAAAGAAATTTAAGTAATTAACTCTTGATGAGTTCAGCACAGCTGTTAACTGAAAGCCTGAATTCCAGGAGACTCTACCTCATAAAACTGACTGAGAAAATCCAGCAGAGATGTTCAAAACTGAAGAATGTAAAATATAAAATATAGTCTGGTTTGTTTAACACTTTTTTTGTTTATTAAATAATTCCATATGTTTTTCTTCATAGTTCTGAGTGTGTTTTATGTGTTAAATCAATTCTGATGCTGAAAACCAACGTATTCCTGCATAACGTGAAATAAAATGGAATGAAAATGAGCTTTATCATTTTATAAGCAAAAAATAAATAGATTTTCACTTTATAATGTAAATTAGACATTTCAGCAGTAAATATTCTCACAGTTTCAAAAGTCTCCAGTTTACAGAAACAGGACTGCTGTATGATTAGCGGCCTGCTGGTGGCGCTGTTGTCTAAATCTTTCTATATTTCCGTTATATTTGAGTGTACAGGAGTGTTTCTGTGTAATATTTCATTGCTAACAGTATTATTCACAAATCAAATTCTAAGATTAATTTTATTTAAAAAACAGATCTGGATCTGGATCAGAGCCTTTTGCTTTCAGGGACTGGATGGTTTCATGTGAATTTATATATATATTTTTTTTCTTTTGATTTGAATATAATAATGTCTTTAAGTAACAAGAAATTAGATCAGATTACATTATTTTATTTCTAGTAATCCATTAGATTACGTTACAAATACATTTTTAACATGTGAATAATGATCTGTGTTGTGTGTTTTTGTAATTGGTAATGTAGATCTGTAATTAGATTTTTTTCTTACCAGGAAAACAAAAATAGAAATAGACTCTAAAATAGAAAAATGACAATCATTCACTCATCGTTACTCTGCAACCTGTTTAAATTCAATACATTTCTAATCAGACTCTAATCAGTTTTAAAATTGTAAAAAAAATAGAAGAAAATAGCTGACATATTTCAGATTTTTTATTTTATTTATGCTTTAATCTGAATGGGATTACAATCAATAAGAATCAGTTAGGAAAGTTATATTTGTATTTTTAACCCCAGACTGAAAAAATAAAGTTGTAAAGTCTAAACAGTACATTATTTTGTTTTTGCAGTAAGAATATTAAATATGTTAAATTAAAAATCAGTTACTGCAAATAGAAGTAAAACCACTTTTTTATTCCTCCATCCAACCTTTTTTTTTTAGAAATTATACAGTGATTAAATGTAAAATGCTGATTCAAAAGGCACAAGGTTGAGGACATTATGTTGACTCAACGTTAAAATTTTAACATTTGCACAACCATTTAACATTAAATGTTGATTCAACATAAAAAAATTCAACATTGAAACGACAAAAGACGTTACTTTAGTCATATTTCAACCACATTTCAACGTTGAAGGTTGGTTATGTGCCAGCTGGGAAAGTTATACATTATTTTGCTATTGCAGTAAGTATACCCACATTTAGTTTTTGTCATTACTGTGCTCTGATGTTGTTTAAAAGACAAAGAATTAGATCAGAAAGCATGAAATTAATATAGTAGTCCATTAGGTTACGTTATTAATGACATGTTTAACATGATGATAAACAACCCAGCGGGCATTTAAACTGGACTTTAATGTTAAAATGTAGATTAAACATGGTTAACTTAATGTCTGTAGTTGTTTCAAAGTTGAAATTTTAATGTTGAATCAACATAATGTCCTCAACCTTCTACCTTATGAATTATCATTTTAGATTTTATCACCATATCATTTCTAAAAACTGTTGGATGGAGGGATGAAAAAGTGTCTTTACTTTCATTTGCAGTAATTTAAAGCTTTTTTATATCGTCACCAATTCTTCACCATACCTGGGTTTATGTTCATGTTCTATTAGTTTTACTGTTTTAGTGTTTTTGAGATCAGATGTTCAGTAATCAGATTGGTAGTGGTGGGTATAAGCAATCATTATATGTACATTTATGTAGATTTACTACAGAGATGTAAGTTTATTATTAACTCTCTGTTAAACATACGATTTAATACTTTTAGTGAGCTAAAATGTTGAATGTATGACGTTGAAACGGTTGCCAAAAATCAACATCAAATCCAAGGTTGACTCAACTATAACATCAACGTTGATTTAACCTCGATTCAACATTGAAATGTCAGCTGAACATGATCTGTGTTCTTAAATTCTGTAATTAGCAATTGTTATTTATGTGTTTATATACCGGGAACACAGAAATAAAAAATCGAAAAGTGGCTGGATTTCATTCCACATTCAGACACACGATGGCGCTATTGTATTTTCTAATAGTGTAACACTGCGATCGTTCACTCTTCATTACTCTGCGACCTGTTTCAATTCTACATATTTATCACCAGACTCAGTAACTGAAGAAAGTCGCTTATATATGTGTGAAAATTTTACTAATTATTCATAAAAACATTGAAAATTTCAGAACTGAATGGGAGCGCATATTATATTTGTAATTTTTAACCCCAAACTGAAAAAATAAAGCTGTAAAGTCTGAACAGTAAATAATGTCGTTATTGCGGTAAGTATACCCGCATTGTTATAAAGCATGTTGTATGTTTATTTATTTATTTTTGTTGTTGTTATTGCTGTGCTCTGATGCATTAGGGTATTTAAACAAGGTTTTAGAATGTGGTTTGGTTTAGGCTTAAAATAATATAAGGAATGATAATAAATAATAACAACAACAATAATAACGCATGATATTTTGTTGTTAGAATAATCATTTTTATTTTTGGAAATGTTGTTGTAAAATGGAAATGTATGTAATTCTGACCTACAGCTCCAGCGCTGAAAGACGTTTAATCCGTGTGCTGCTATACAAAAGCGTTTTTTACCATTTTTTTAAAGTTGATTTTAAGAACCCTGAACAGTAGTTCACATTATTCTGTGCATAAACAAAATGTGTATATTTTTAATTCTTCTATACTCTACTGAGGTGGGTTACTTCAGAGCCCTATTAGCACTGTATAGTGTAAAGCAAATTAACACCATATTTTTCAATGAAAAAATGAGCATCGATCGCATCGAGCTCTCTCTTTTACTGCTATTAAAGCTTGTGTTATAACTCCTTACATCGTTATTTTGTGATAGCCTACTGTTTTGGTGCCTACAACGTTGTCCCAACGTTGAACTGAAGTGTGTTCTAATTTATGCACTTGTCAGAATGTTGTCTAATCGTTGTCGTATGACCGAAAGACAATGCAACTTATTGATGATAACGTTGTAGAGAAAAATAGACAATGCATGCTTTTAACAACACAAGTAACAACGCTGATAGCAAAAAAAAACATTAAATAAACGTTCAATGTTTGGGTTGCATTGCATATTTTATGTTGATGATGGAAAAACGACCTTAAAACAACATTTATTCAAACGGATCAGTGGTGCTTCTGCTGTTTTCCCTCAGGGAGTTTATAAAGACTCGCGTGGACTTTGAAAAATTGCACAGGTATGACATCATCAAGAACAAAAATCTAAACTCCAGTTATAAAAAAGTAGAGTCATACTTTAGGGGATAGGCCTGTTAGACAAATACCAGTCTACAGTGAACATGAATATATACACAAAATTATATGTTATATGTAATATATAATAAATTTATTTTAGCTGCAAAACCCGCAAAGCACATTGTTTAACATGAACTCATCTCTCTTTAGATTACACCTGCGGTACATATTTATTAATAATCCATGGAAGCGTTTGTATCATTATTCTTGTTTTTATTTGTATTTTCTTTTTCTATTTTATTTATTTCTAAACTTAACCATGTTCTAGTTAATTGGTTTTTTTTTCATATCTAACACTGCAAAAAGACTACAGTGCCGCAGTAATAAAGCCTGATTCTGAAATAAAAATGTCCAGTCGTCAATTTTAGGGTACTGTGAAACGATTAAATCGCTGACAAATTATGATTATTATGAGTAGTTCGTAGAAATAAAAAGAAAAATCAGGAATAACTGTGCTCAGTTATTAGCCTCATGTTTAGTTTGTGTATAGTTAGTTATAGTATTTTTGTATAGTTAATATTGGACAAACCAAGACAGTAAGTTAAAGTAGACAGGAAGATGTAAAAACCTCTGTAGGATGAATTGTTATATCTTAGTTTTGACTAAATTGAGATTTGGACTTTAGGTTTGAGGTAAAAAAAAAAAAAATATATATATATATATATATATATATATATATATATATATATATATATATATATATATATATATATATATATATATATATATATATCAACAATTCACATTAAAACTAATACATACTATGGATAATAAAGAGCTGAGTGAATGTATATGCTGTGGTCTTTGTTTTATGTACGTAAGATTTAGCTCATCGCCACTGCTACCGCTAATCTTATGCTGTTGTAGTTTATTTAGCGGTTTAATTTAGCGGGTTTAAAGTAAAATCTGACCTAATTATAAATTTTAGCAAGTAAATGTAGAGTGGTGCACATTATAACAGTGAAAGGTTGTGATGAAAAAAAAATACTTTTGCCTTTTGCATTTCCCTACAGCTGCTATTTTAGCTCTTGCAGCTCGTAACCGCAAATCGGTTTATAATCAAGTCAAGCTGAGGAAAGTGAATTAAATGTAAACACGCAGCGGGTTTCACCACCACCTTCCCACCACCTCAGCGCTCGGCTTCTTCTCCAGCGCGTGGCCACTTCTGACAGCCTTTTACCTCGCAGCTCGCTAGGAGGGAGGGGTATGAATGTGTAATTAGGCGTTCAGCGCTGTGAATGGTCGCAGTTGGACTGTGGGCGTGGCTTCTCGGTCCCTGCCCCACGGTCCCGCCCTCCAGCCTTTGGGGTTAGTGTGCTCATGTTTGGCTCGCGGAGACAGTCAGAGAGATATCCTTAGGGAGGAGACACAAATCACTTCACTTTCAACCGGAGGGGCGACTCGGAATTTGCGGCGATCTGATCAGGACTCCGGTTGGTTACCCCGGTCCGGTTTTCGGTTGCTTATCTTGTGAAGGAGGTGAAACTTCTTGGTTCTTGGAGGATAAGGATGAGGTTTGGTAGTCGCGCGGGACTCTGAGCATCCAGATCTTCTCAACTCAGCGCGAGACGCGAGAGGAGCTCACTCCGGTTCTGAAGATCCACGGGCGCGCAGTTGGCGTTTGCTGTTTGCGGTATTTCTGAGAATCTGGAATTTGGACCTAGCCGGACTCGCGGACTTGTTGCCTCGTGTTTTTTTCTTCTCTCTCTCTTTCTCTCTTTCTGTTTCACTCTTTCACTCTTTTTTGTACTCCCTCCATCCACGCGGTAACCCGGGAACCCCGAGAGCACGCGCGCACTGACGGAGACACGTGCGTCTCTGCGTGTGCTTGGTGGAGAGCGCACTTTCATGTTCGCTGTTCAGGAGAGCGTGCAGCGGAGCGCGAGCGCGTTAAAGGAGGAGCCGCTCGGGATGAACGCGGCGGCGGTGAGGTCGTGGATGCAGGGCGCCGGTGTGCTGGACGCGAGCACCGCCGCGCAAAGGTGAAGCTCGCGCGCGTACACGTGCGCACCATTCTTTAATAGTATTACTAAATACCAATACAAATACAAATAAAATACAAATAAAATACATTCAATCAATATCTTCATTACTACTACATATAATAATGGCAATAATAATAATAATAACAACAAATATAATAATTAGAATATTGTTTGATAATTGAGGAACAAGAACAAGAAGAACTACTATTGTTGTTATTGATTCTGAGCCTAATAAAATAACAATTATAATAATAATGATAGTGATAGTGATAGCAATTATAAATCAACATAAACAACAATAATAGCAAACTTTTATTTAATAATATTAATCGCACAACAATAATAACAACAAAAATAACGTTATTGTTGCTAACACAATATAATGAAATTGCTATTATTATTTTGTTGTTGCTGCTGTTATTTTTTCTATTATGGGTGCTTTCATTATTGTTTACAGTAATAATTGTTTTATATAATGCTAATTTCTGTTATGTTTTAAACTGTAAATTCAAGCCATTTTATTAGTGTACGAAGATAAAATGAATGATAAAATGTAATAATTTAAACAGCCCTATAACCCGGTTTCGGCTCACTGCTCGTGCACTGTGTGTCTGTCCGCAGCGGGCTCGCGCTGGCTCGAGCGCACTTTGAGAAGCAACCGCCCTCCAACCTGCGCAAATCCAACTTCTTCCACTTCGTCCTCGCGCTGTATGACCGGCAGGGTCAGCCCGTGGAGATCGAGCGCACCTCGTTCGTTGGATTTGTGGAGAAAGAAAAGGTGAATTCAGTGTTTTTATCTTATATTCTCCTTTTTTAAACTAATTAACACACACAGAACAAACACACAAAACCAGTAAAATCTTAATATTTTAATATTCATGGTAAATAATTATTGCATGTGTAGATATTTGACCGAAAGATACAATATTGTGTGGTTTTGTTATTTTTTTTAAGTAAAACTGATAGACCTCTTACACTTCTTATATGGGAAAATCTTGGATTTCTCTACAATTGACAACTGAAAGGTTTTCTATACATTACGTCTATTTCTGCATGTAAAGTCACATGTGAACCTGCAGGTTCCTGCTCTTTATGATTTAGTTTATTTAGTTCATTTTTTTTTTATATTTTCATATCTTCACATCAGTTTTGTCCTTGATTGTAAAGCAGTGTTGTTGTTGGCTGAAAAAAAACAAAAAGTAAAATCTGCAGCGTGTAGCAGATCTTATTTAAATTTTAAAGCAAGTTTTGAATCTTGTTGAATTCTTGAATCTAAAAAAAAAACGTAAGTAATATCTGTTAAAGTTAATCCTTACCAGTCATTTTTTGTAATTAAAAGGAATACGACTAGTTATAAAATTATTAAAATAAATCAAATAAATGTCAATATTGGCCTTTTTTTTATTGTTTTTTACTGTATTTAACTGATTTGTGTTTGTCCTGTATCTCAGTAAACACTGCAGCGCTTTCGCTCTTTATAGTCGTGATGTTCTCGTGAGTGCTGTGTTGTTCTGATGTGTTATTTTTCGCTGTTTTTGCGCTCAGGAAAGCACCGGAGAAAAGACCAACAATGGAATACATTACCGGCTGCAGCTGCTCTACAGTAACGGTAGGGAAGCGCTCGGGCTCGCGGCTTCACCCCTCACCACCAGCACGCTCTACATCCAACATTCATCAAGAAAAAGAAAAATATATAATAATAATACAAATATAATATAATAAAAATAGCTCCGGAGAGCGGGCTGTCAGATAATCTCTTACAGAAAGATTGACGTTTCATTTAGTCGTTTAAACAGCGATTAGCATCGTTTGTGACGGTCTGTAAACAATTATTCTAAACTCATGATTGACTGACCCGCGCGGTTTAATGCAGCAATGAAGCACTTCTACTGCGATAATAACAGTCTCACACAGTTCTGCTATAGACTCTCTGCAAAATACATTTATTTTTAAATACATTTAAAAATTCACAATATTCAGAATTTTGGCGTTTGTTTATTTTATTAAATCATAACCGGACAAATGCATTATTTATTAGCATTATTTATTACAGGCCTAACATAACCGATATCAGAGCTTATTCCACGCGATTTTGACGTTTTGAAATAAAGACTATGCAGACAAAATATGTTAAAAATCAGATTTTTAACGCATGATCATTTTAAAGGCAATTAAAAATACTAATAAATACGCAAACCATTACTTAATCCCACGTGCTCGAGTGACTGACTCTCACGTCGCCCACTTATCCAGCATTGTTGTTTAATGCAGGGTTGTCTATCAGGTATTGTAACTAAGTGTGGAGATACCAGGTTAGCTCATTATAAAGTTTACTGTGATTGAACTAAATGAACTACACGTTGCATCAGAATGAAGTTTAACCCAAACTTGCGGGCAGAATGAATAAAAATAATTCACGTTTATTTCACAATTTATTTTCTTTATGGTTTATTTTGCATCACAATTAGCTGCTATAGCATTAGCTTTTATTGTTGCTGGGGGCTCAGGAACACAAGTTAAACAAACAGTTAACAAATAACACTTTATCATTACAGTGAACGCGTCTAATTTACCAAACTGTTGATTAGCGGCTATTGATGCGTAGCGTTATTGTTGAATTTTCGCATTGCTTGTTTATGTGTATTTTTTCTTATGTTTGCTTATTTGTTGTATATTCACACACTGAGAACAGCAACATTATATTATTTATTGTTTTTGTTAACTAACTGCGTTGCATTTTTATATTTTCATTACATACAAAATCTGAGCTGATACAAAAAACACATTAAATGTTAAAAAACGAAAACATGTATTTCTCACGTCCCACGTGCTTCTTTTTGTGTTTTGCAGGCATTAGGACAGAACAGGACTTCTACGTGCGCCTTATTGACTCCATGACTAAACAGGTAAGGAGCTGTGTTACCACCTTGCGTATATGTGATTGCGTATACGTGTGTTGCGCATGCGCACACGGGCTCCTCTGTATCAGCGTTCCAGCAGACTTTGCGCAAAATTGGGACGCAACCCTGTGTTGTTGGTGGTGGTGTTTGGGAATATGTGGACATTCTTGTTGTGTTGTTGTGCAACAGTGATGTGTGTAGAAACACCATCAAACAATTCTGTACTCGATACACCTGTACCTGTAATATTTACAGTTTAAATCAAATACCTGTGTCAATCTGTAGTTAGAGTCTGACCAATCATGGATGGAGTAGTGCATGAGTGCGCATGGCTCACAAATTGATGTGGATGAGAGTAGATGATCTATAGTGGTCTATAGTGGTGATGGTTAGTGGTTGTTTTTTTTTTTTATGTTTTCATAGAAATTATCTATTCTATAAAGGGAGGGATTATTTGAGTCCAAGCACAAATAGCATTTTAACAAAAAAAGGAAATAAACAAGCGTGCATGTCTACCAACAAATGCAAAAGAGAATAAAAGCACAATTTTAAAGGTAATATTTAGTAATATTTATTTATAAAGTTCTATCAGCTGTTCTAAAAGTACTTTTTAGCATCTTTGGATGATAAGCGATTACACATGCTCATCAAAACATACAGACTGTAATTATACTTACAGACAATATCACGTTGGACAAACTCAGTTAGTAAAAATGTATAGCTAACTACCAGGTATAGCATGGGATTTATATATTTATGCATGTTATTCTCAATTACGTTAGAATAAAGGTTAGTTTTTATGGGTTCATAATAAATACGTTTTAGATTTTAAAATGACCATTGTGTTCAGACATATCTAGTATGTAGGTGTAAATATTAAGTATATATGAGTAAAAGTGAGATTATTGTTGCTAAATTGCAAAATTGAAAATTAAACCCAGTTCATGATAAAACCTTGTATCTCATTTTTTGCTATCTTTCATTTTTACATCATTTGAATCTGGCTATTGTTTCTTTTTTAACATTGTGTTGAAAGCTCATGATGAAAGGACCCAAAGATATCACAACAATATAAAGATTTTAGTACGAGTACACACTGCTACATACACCTGAGAGCAAATAGCCAGATATCTTAACCTATTAAGGCATGCTAGTCACTGTACGAAACCCCACCTCCCCTAGTTTCGTATTTATTTATCACTGTGTAATCTGTAATTGTTGTGTTTAAACAGTAAATCTCTACATTTTCTGAACTAATTTCTAATTATTTCTGCATGTAGTTAAAAATTTAGGATCTGGTCATGCTAACACTGATGTTCTGACCAGTCCATTTGGGCATTTTAAGGCTTATTCATAACAATCACAACCCTAATCTAATTTAGATTAATGGTTTCTAATGATCCAGAGCAGTGAATCAGTGAAAAAAATAAAAAAATTGCATCTGTCCAATAGAAAAGAGAAAGGGAAAACCTAATTTTATACCTGTCAGGAGTAATCAGGACCAGGGTTAAGTTCTCTGTTTACAGCGTCTAATTTTGCTATTTATAAGTTTATGTTTGAGTAAAATGAACATTGTTGTTTTATTCTATAAACTACAGACAACATTTCTCCCAAATTCCAAATAAAAATATTCTCATTTAGAGCATTTATTTACAGAAAATGAGAAATGACTGAAATAACAAAAAAGATGCAGAGCTTTCAGACCTCAAATAATGCAAAGAAAACCAGTTCATATTTATAAAGTTTTAAGAGTTCAGAAATAAATATTTGGTGGAATAACCCTGATGGTTTTTAATCACAGTTTTTTCATGCATCTTAGCATCATGTTCTCCTCCACCAGTCTTACACACTGCTTTTGGATAACTTTATGCTGCTTTACTCCTGGTGTAAAAATTCAAGCAGTTCAGTTTGGTGGTTTGATGGTTTGTGATCATCCATCTTCCTCTTGATTATATTCCAGAGGTTTTCAATTTAGTAAAATCAAAGAAACTAATTCATTTTTTCCAGGAAATACAGGTATTTCCCCCACATTTAACTAGATAAAAATATTAGTAACACACTCTGTTAAGCTATAATACACTCGAGGTTTGTTCTTTAACGTGTAATATTGGCACTGCTGTGTTGCGTTTGTAGGCATGAGGCCTCAGGTGTTTGGTAAAAATGGCTTGTAAGCACTGCATGGTTGCTAGGTTACCTGTATGTGGCGGAGTAAAACATGGAGAGCTTCGTTAAAGTACATTACTGGCTGATAATGGCACTCATAGACGCCTCTCAGCCAATCATCACATTGCAGGGTTGAAACTAACTGTGGTATAATACATCATATACATTTGAACCTCAGTTTATCTTCACTCTACCTCACATCCAACATTTAATACAGTATCATGACTTGCTTACCCATGATATATCGTATATCACAAAAAAACGTGTTGCGCTACTGAGGTACTAAGCTACTTAAATACTCATAAATAATCAAATACCAGCAGTTATAGATTTATTTAATTTAATTTACTGTATGTGTTTAATACACAATTTACCAACCAATATTCTTCACCGCAGGTTTATTAACACTGTTAATTTGTAGGTCATATTGAGGGACGATACGATATATGGCAGTATCGATGTTTTGTTCCACCCCTGTGCGTTTGAGTGTGTTGTGGGGCTCTGCTGGTCCGCTGTGAGTAACGCCGGGCTGATCTGTAAAGTCGAGGCACCGTGGCAGCGCCGTACCTGCGGGCGCCGCCTCCCCCTCGCTCGTTCCTCCGTACGTCATGGGGTTTATCAAAGCACCTCAGCCCCTGCGAGCTGCCGCTCTGACAGCGCCTGTCTGCCGGTGCTGGGAAGCGCTGTTGTTTCCTAACTAACTGTTTTGCCGCACGTCGTGGGAGGACATGGCACTTTTGTGCTCGGTGTCGCATGCGCTCCCTCTGTTTACCAGTGTCAAGCTGAAAAAAATAAATATATAATAATCACCCTGTCGCCTTTGCCTCGTTTGTAGTTGTGCGCTGCCACATCGCCGAATATATTTAGCACCTGTATTCATTATTTTCCCCCACCCTAATGGAAGGGGTGTAATAGAAGTCGCTTGTAATAAGATTGCCATCCGCTTTGTTGGCGCATTGTCTGGAAGAAAGTTCCGGGTCGCTAAAGAATCGCTGCTTAAGACATGAATCGAAGCGCTGCAGTGGGAGTAAAAGTAGTGCACCATTTATTTTCTCCTCAGCTGCTCAACGTCTACCTTAAACCAGGTACGGTCTCTGTGAGCATGTGACTCAGAGTTACTCCATTCTGAGGTCTGAGGTCTGATGATACATATCTGATTAATGTTCAGACTGCAGGCGAATCGGATTAGTTTCTTAGTTTTGTAAATGATCAAATCAAATTTGACTTTTAGAAACCTGTATGGGTTTCTGTGGTATTTGCGTAGGTTGCTGTGGTATCTGTGGGTTGCTGTGGTATCTGTAGTATGGGTTTCTGTGGTATTTGCGTAGGTTGCTGTGGTATCTGTACTGTGGAATGCTGTGGTATCTGTGAGTTGCTGTGGTATCTGTACTATGAGTTGCTGTGGTATCTGTAGTATGGGTTGCTGTGGTATCTGTAGTACACTGTAAGCCCGGATTTTATTTCTAATTAAAAATGTATATTCAATGTACATAAATTTTTAAGTTTTAGTCCATTACTGTCAAATGTAAGTATATTGTACTCATTTCAGCACGTATTTAAACGTGTTAATAGTTTTTAGTTTAATAAACTAAACATTTTAAGTTTTTGAACTGATTGACTTAACTTTTTAAGTTATTTGACAGAAAAAAAACTTTTTTTTGCATTTAAACCCGCCCTTTTCCCAGCTTGCTGTTGGTGAGGCGGCGGGCGAAGCTTTGCGTCCTCCGTGCCTCTGCAGTCTAAACTGCAAGGCGGGAAAATGTGGGCAGCTCAGTGGACCAGTCACAGCTGCCGGGCAGGCTCGCAGGCTCAGCGACACGGACAGCGGCAGCTGTGACTGGTCCGCTGAGCTGCCCACATTTTCCCGCCTTGCAGTTTAGACTGCAGAAGCACGGAGGACGCAAAGCTTCGGCTGAGCTCGCGGAGCCGATGGGAGAAGCTCGCGGAGCCGGCGGGCGTAGCTCGCGGAGACGGCGGGCAGGCTCGCAGGCTCAGCGACACGGAGAGCGGCAGCTGTGACTGGTCCACTGAGCTGCCCACATTTGCCCGCCTTGCAGTTTAGACTGCAGAGGCACGGAGGACGCAAAGCTTCGCCCGCCGCCTCACCAACAGCAAGCTGGGAAAAGGGCAGGTTTAAATGCAAAAAAAAAAGTTTTTTTTCTGCCATCTCCCATCGACTCCGCGAGCTCTGCGAGCTTCGGCCGTCGGCTTCGCAAGCTCCGCGAGCCCGTCGGCTCCGCGAGCTTCTCCCGCCAGCTCCGCGAGCTCCATCCGCCGGCTCCGCGAGCTTCTCCCGCTGGCTCCGCGAGCTACGCCCGTCGGCTCCGCGAGCTTCTCCCGCCAGCTCCGCGAGCTCCATCCGCCGGCTCCGCGAGCTACGCCCGTCGGCCCCGCGAGTTTTTCTCTGTTTTTTCCATGAATATTTATAAAAATATTTAAGTAACGTTTAATAAAAAAGAAAAGTAAGAAGAAATCAAAATTTTTGTTTACTTGTAACTCAAGATACTAAGTAGAATTGTAGGGCAAATGAATTGGTGTAACAAAAACAAAAGAGTTAAATCAACTTACCATTTAGTTGTATTAACTTGATGTTTTAAGTTATGTTAACTTAAGTTTTCATTGCCCATTACTTAACTTTTTTAAGGCAACCGGTTTCCTCAAATTTTTTAAGTAAACTCAACTTATCCGGGCTTACAGTGTATGGGTTTATGTGGTATTTGTGAGTTACTGGGGTATCTGTACTATGCGTTGATGTGGTATCTGCGTGGGTTGTTGTTTCTGTAATATCAGTTGCTGTGGTATCTGTATAGTTTGCTGTTGTTCCTGTAGTATAGGTTGCTGTGATATCTGTGGTATGATTTGCTGTTGTATCTGTGGGTGGGTTGCTGTGGTATCTGTAGTTTAGGTTGCTGTGGTATCTGTAGTAAAGGTCATTGTGTTATATGCTTGGGTTGCTGTTGTATATGTAATATGGGTTGGTGTGGTATCTGAAGTATGGGTTGCTATTTTATATGTGTGTGGGTTGCTATGATATCTGTAGAATCGGTTGCTGTGGTATCTGTAGTTTAGGTTGTTGTGGTATCTGTAGTACGAGTTGCTTTGGTATCTGCGTAGGTTGCTATGGTGTCTTTGTGGATTAGTTTCTGTAGGATCTGTAGTATGGGTTGCTATAGTATCTGTATTATAGGTTGCTGTGGTATCTTTGGGTGTGGGTTGCTGTGGTATCTGTAGTAAGGGTTGTTGTGTTATATGCTTGGGTTGCTGATGTATCTGTAGTTTAAGTTGTTGTGGTATTTGTAGTATGGGTTGATGTGGTATCTGTAGTTTAGGTTGCTGTGGTATCGGTATTATAGGTTGCTGTGGTCTCTTTGTGTGTGGGTTGCTGTGGTGTCTGTAGTATGGGTTGATGTGGTATCTGTAGTTTAGGTTGCTGTGGTATCTGTAGTTTAGGTTGCTGTGGTATCTGTAGTTTAAGTTGTTGTGGTATTTGTAGTATGGGTTGATGTGGTATCTGTAGTTTAGGTTGCTGTGGTATCTGTAGTTTAGGTTGCTGTGGTATCTGTATTATAGGTTGCTGTGGTCTCTTTGTGTGTGGGTTGCTGTGGTGTCTGTAGTATGGTTTGCTGTGGTATCTGTGTAGGTTGCTGTGGTGTCTGTAGTATGGGTTGCTGTGGTATCTTTGTGGATGAGTTGCTGTGGTATCTGCTCTCAATTTAATGAGGTTGTCGTTTGTTGCGTTGTGAAATGGTTTGGTTCCTGAAAATTGACGTCATAGAGGAGAGTAAAGACTTGTGTAGATTATGTCATAGAAACATTGTAATTAAAGTAATTATGTAATTATTGTAACTTCATTATTCAATGAAATACTTACAATTTAGTAATACACAGTTACATACTTAATATTATACACATTTAATAATGTTTTATTTTTGGTGCTGCAAATAAATACTGATACTGATATTTTAACTCTATTATAGTTTATATATAGTATCGTACATTAACATATTGCCATATCGGCCAGTCCTAGTGACCAATAGATATTACTGGGAACTGATAAGGAGTTTTCATTGGACGGTCTTTCCAAGGACACGCCCCTAAACTCAGATGCGGCCTAGTATCTTTTTTTCCTGTGGATTATTTCACCATTTCCTGCTTTCTTACACTTGATGCCTTTGTGTTTCAGGTGGTGTGTGTGTTTCAGATGGTGTGTGTATGTGTGTGTGTGTGTGTGTGTGTTTGTGTGTGTGTGTGTGTTTGGAAGAAAGGGGAAATCGCAGCACTTCTTTAAAAGTCAAACACAGGCCTGGGAAGAAAGGCGGCGGTGTTGGCGCGCTAACAGATGATGCTAACCGTGTAGGAAGTGTGTTTCCGTGTATTTATAGGCCCTTGTTTACACGCCCGCGATTTCAGGCGTCACATCAAAGCTGCCGGGGAAGAACGCCGGATAGAATACGAAGCGTTCGCTTGGCGAGATGAAATATGGATTAAAACATTACATGTTTATAAACACGCCCCCCGCTTACCCGAGCGCGGGTTCCAGAGTCCAGAATAGAAACCTCGACCCATTAATAATCACCAGTTACTTTACAGGACAATACTCTCTCTACATTACTGTACTGAACCTGCAGAGCATGTGACCAAAGTACCCAAATCCCATACTGCAGGAGTATTGCAAGTACAAATACAAATACAGTGGTTAAAAAAGAAATACTCCAGTTATAAAATAACACTTCAGAAAGAAAATATGCACAATTTCCAATTAGAAAATACTTCAGTGGAAGGACAAATACTCCAGTAGTTAAATGCTTCAGTACAAGTACAACAATTCCAAATGCAAACACATAATTAGAAAATACTTAATTAAAAGTACAAATACTCCATTAGACAATAATACTTTTTTAAAACTATCCAAACTTTCGAATTTGAAAATTAACTTAGTAGAAGGACATACGTATACCCTAGTCGGAAAATAATACTTCAGTAGAAGTTCAAATACTCTAGTAAGAAAATAATACTTCAGTAAAGTATCCATATTTTCTAAATTGGAAATTATTTCAGTAGAAGTACAAATACTCCAGTTACAAAATATTGCAGTAAAGTAACAATAAATCCAATTAGAAAAGATTTTAATAAAAATACTCCAGATAGAAAATACTTCTTCAGTATAAGTACAAGAACACCAGTTAGAAAAAAACTTTTTTACAAGTAAAATACATAAGATACTAGAAGTAGAAATTCAATAGTTATAAAATAGTACTTCAGTTAAAGTATCTAAATTTTCTAATTTGGAAATTAGTTCAGTAAAAGTACAAATACTCCAGTTAGAAAATGACTTTAGTACATGTAAAAATACTCCAGATAGTAGAAGTACAAATACTCCAGTTAGAAAATGACTTTAGTACATGTAAAAATACTCCAGATAGTAGAAGTACAAATACTCTAGTTAGAACATTCTTTAGTAAAAGAACAAAAAAATAAATTAGAAAATACTTTATAACGAATACTCCAGTTAGAAAATTATACTTCAGTAAAAGTACAAATACTTCAGGTAGAAAACACATTTTGCATCCATTAAACTTGCAAATGGTTAAAAGTAAAGTTGTTTAAACATAGTTTAGCTGTATTTAGAGGTCAGTCAGGTGCCCGCTGTTAAATGTATTATGTAAGGTTATTGTAGGCGGAGTTGTGAGTTATTGCGCTGCAGTAGCGTGGAGGTAATTTGTGTAAATGATAAGTTTATGTGAGCGTGTGTTTGGTTTCAGCTGGGATGTGTTAGATGGTGTAGTGTGTTTGGGGTCGGTGTGAGATTAAGATGAGGTATAGGTTTGTCTCGGTGCAGGTCGGGGGGACGAGCTGAGAGGGGTATGTATGGTGTATAAGCGTAGAGCTGCTGGTGGACAGTGATATATTCCGCACGCTTTTAGAAGACCTTGGCCTGCATTCTCTCAAAGTGAAAGAAAAGCAGCTGAATGAATGCTGTGAGCTCGCCAGCTCCGGCAGCGGCTGCAGCGCTATCGCTTTCCGCGCCTTTGTGTGGTGTAAAGTACACCTGAAAGACATCAAACAATGTATCAATTGTACGCTATTGTACACCGACATATCAGCTGACGAGCGGGACGATCCTACCCTACAGTGACTCCATTTAAACACACTCACCGAGCCCGGCGTCTCCGGCGTCACCGGTTCACCGTTTCACCGTTTCTCTACAGCGCTTTTCTTTACCAGAGACCGATTTTTAGTTAACCTCCAGAGTTGGTGGGCTGTACTGGGTGGAGCAGGATGTTTCAGCATTATGAAACTAGAGGTTGTTGACCGGCTATGTCTTGTCTTGTTTTGTTTTGTCTGAAACGTAAGAAATTCTGCGTATTCATGTGTTAATGTGGGATTCTGAGGCAGTCCAAAGGTTGGACACACCTTAAAATTCAGTGTTTTTTAATACTAAACCCATCCAAACTATGAAGAAGTGTAAATCAAACCCTCAGGAATTCAGGCTTTCAGTTAACAGCTGTGCTGAACTCATCAAGAGTTAATTACTTGAATTTCTTGTCTCTTAATAAAGTGTTTGAGAGCATCAGTTGTTGTGATGTCGTTATGATGATGAAACTGGCACTCATCAGGACTGCCAAAGAAAATAAGAGCAACAGTTTCCTCTGTTGCACAGGATACGTTTATCAGTGTTACCAGCCTCAGAAAGTGCACGTTAACAATCTTATATACAGATAACACAAAAGCAGTGTGTAAGACTGGTGGTGGAGGAGAACATGACGCCAAGATGCATTAAAAAAAACTGTGATTAAAAAACAGGATTATTCCACCAAATATTGATTATTTCTGAACTTTTAAAACTTTATGAATATGAACTTGTTTTTTTTTTTTTTGCATTATTTGAGGTCGAAAAGCTTTAAAACATCCTTTTTTTATTTCAGACATTTCTCATTTTCTGTAAATAAATGCTCTAAATGAGAATATTTTTATTTGGAATTTGGGAGAAATGTTGTCTGTAGTTTATAGAATAAAACAACAATGTTCATTTTACTCAAACATAAACCTATAAATAGCAAAATCAGAGAAACTGATGATTATAAAGTGCTCTCGTTATGTTTTCCCGGAGCTGTATGTGTATTGTATGCTGTATATATAGATTAGGGCAGGTTATGGGGAAATTGGACAGATTTGCAGCCGATCTGCAGGCTTTTAAATGAGACGTACGAGTCGTAGCAAGGTGACGCGGTTGGCATTGTTAAGCGAGGCACTGGTTGGAATGGCATGGCATGCTGGGTATTGAGTTTGGGAGGGGTGTGTTCTGTGCCAGGCTGGCAGAGACGTGTTATTTCTGCTGTAAGGTTCGAGAGCAAAGCCATGAAGATTCAGGAGAAACCCGGTGGGGGGGCGCGGGGGGGCACGCCAGATGGCGTCTCCGTGCTCCAGTCTGGCATCCCAACTGCTCGCCCCCACAGCCACCTCCTCCAGCCCTACTGCCCACCTCCCCCAACCCGCCCCCCCCCACCCCCCCCGCCCACCACACCTCGACCACGGCCTGGCACCGTACGGGCGAGAGGAGGGACCACGCCAGCCAGGGCACAGGCTATTACCCATTATACCCACCACCATGCCCACGAGAGAGAGAGAGAGAGAGAGAGAGAGAGAGAGAGAGAGAGAGAGAGAGAGAGAGAGAGAGAGAGAGAGAGAGAGAGAGAGATTGAATGAAAGAGATCATTCTTGTGAGATAGAAAGAGATTGAAAGAAAGATTGAGAGAAATTGAGATTGAGAGGAGAGGTAGATTGATATAGAAAGAGAGTTTGAGAAATTGAGAAAGAGATTAAGGGAGAGAGATTGAGAGATTAACAGAAAGAGAGAGAGAGGGAGACAGGTTGAGATAGAGATTGAGAAAAAGATTATGAGATTGAGACAGAGAGGGAGAATGAGAGAGAGAGAGATTGAGAGAGATTGAGAGAATGAAAGAAAAAGATTAAGATAAAGATTGAGAAAGAGACTGAGAGAGAGACTGAGACAAAGATTGAGAAATTGAGAGAGATAGAGAGAAGGATTGAGAGAGAGGCTGAAAAAGAGATTGAGAGAGATTAAGTTATAGAGACAGATTGAGAAATTGAGAGAGATTTTGAAAGAGGGATAGTAAGAGAGATTAAGATAGAGAGAGAAAGAGAGAATGAGACAGATTGAGAGAGAGACTGAGAGAAAGAGAGAGATTGAGCGAGAGATGGAGCGAGAGATTGAGAGAGAGAGACAGAGAGATTGAAAGAGAAAGAAAGAGAGAGATTGAAAGAGAAAGAAAAAGAAAGAGTGCTTGAGAGAGAGATTGAAATAGAAAGACAGGGAGATTAAAAGATAGTGAGAGATTGAGAAAAAGAGAGAGAGATTGAAAGAGAAAGAGAGAAAGAGATTGAAAGAGAGAGAGATTGAGAGAAAGGGAGAGATTGAGAGAGAGAGAGATGTGAGTTGTTGAGTGTTGCTGTGGAATGCTGGGTAATGGATGAGTAATGGATGTTTAAGGACTGAGATGGTGATGGGTGGAGTTCAGTGACGTTCAGGATGAATGAAATTGGCCGTTTCCTCCCAGATATTCATGTTTTTCTCTCAGAAGGAATTTTATTCTGGAAAACAGGCGAGTATGTTAAATGTGATTGGCTGCCACTTCTCGCTAATATGTGTTGAATTGTGTAGAGAGTTGATTGGTAATGTGTCCTTGGGTTTCCTGAAAGGTGCAATATATGTTTAACTAGGGATGTACCTCCTAATACTGATACTGGTGCTAGATTTTAAAGTATTTGCCAATACTGTGTACCAGTACTTAAACCAACTCTGGCTTAACTGATGCCACTTTGCCACTACCTGCACTGATACAGATACAGAGATCGATACCGATACCGATTCGGGTGCCGATACCAATACAGATATAGTTACAGCTACCGATACATATACCAATACCGAAACTGATACGGATACAAATACTAAAAAGATATAGCTACAGATACAGTTACCGATACTGATGCCAATACAGATACAGATACTGATTTCGGTACAGATACAGATACCGATTCATATACCAATACAGATACCAATACATATACTGATATTGATACCGATACAGATACAGATACTGATACAGATACCGATACCGATACATATACCGATAAGTATACAGATACATATACCAATATGATACAGATACCGATTCATATACCAAGACCAATACAGATACCGATACAGGTACTGATACATATACCAATACAGATACCAATACAGTTACTGATTCATATACCAATACAGATACCTATACATATATTGATATCGATACCGATACAGATACCAATACAGATACTGATACAGATATCGATACATATACCAATACCAATACAGATACCAATACATTTACAGATACAGATACCAATACCGATACAGATACAGATACAGATACCGATACAGATACAGATACCAATACCAATACAGATACCGATACTGATATCGATATCGATATCGATATTGATACAGATACTGATACCGATACCGATACCAATATGAGACCGATACCACTATGATACCAATACTATACAACACTATGTGTAATTTCATATAACCAGGGTTTTATCTCAGATTCTCTCTCCAGCTGTTCTACAGAAGATCTTTTAACTCTGTAACTCAAACCTCTCGATGTTCTCTCCTGCCAGGCCATCATCTACGAGGGTCAGGACAAGAACCCTGAGATGTGCCGTGTACTTCTGACTCACGAGATCATGTGCAGGTAAGATCATGGGTTGTATTTGCATTGCTTGGTGAGTTTGGTGAAACCGTTTTGAACTTTTTTTTTTCACCAATTTAATTTAATGCAGTTGAATAGGATACTAAAGTACTAAATCAGTTCAGTGTTTATTCGTCCTAATTCTAAATTTTAAATGCAACAGATTCGAAGAGTGTGTGTTAATTCAAGAAGAAATGGAAAGAACACACAGTGGCGTTATTTGATTTATAGTTTATTTATTTATTAGAATGTCTGAATATTGGTGATTGGTGGTATTT
Source organism: Astyanax mexicanus (assembly GCF_023375975.1). Lineage (NCBI taxonomy): Eukaryota > Metazoa > Chordata > Actinopteri > Characiformes > Acestrorhamphidae > Astyanax > Astyanax mexicanus. Next base: position 841,590 of record NC_064424.1, on the reverse strand, counting down.
AAACAATCAATGCACTTTAAAGGTTTTGTGTAATTGGCATATTATGCTGATAAATTCTTATTTATCAGTGGCATGTAATGGTCTTAATATGACAATAATATCGTTTATCACAACATTTTCTGGGACAGTATATCATCCAAACAAAAATAGTCGAGGTCTGGCGGTGGAGGGTATTAGTCCTGCACTGTTTTTACATTAGTTTCCTTGAAAGGTCATTGAAACACAGATCCTGTGGCCTGATGTGTACAGAACTTTAATTTGCATTTATTTTAAATGCACTTTTGGTCTTTTTGGGTTATCTCAGACAGTTAATAAATGATTTTTTTATGAAAACAGGCCGCTGTTTGTTGCTTAATGGCAGTTTTATGACACTTTATGCTCCCACTGCTGTAGAGTAACATACATTTACATTAATAGAGTTATTTTCTCCCTCTAAATTATAACCCTGCGCGTTCTACGATTACTGTGGTCTCAGAAGAATTCAGCAAACACGCTCAGAACAAAACGCTACGCCGTGTTATTAAAACCTGATAGCTTCACACTGACGCTAACCAGGTCAGCCTTCTAAACCTCCAGCGGATGAGGAACACGACAATACGTAAAACAAGGTTCTGTCTTTAATTAACATCTGAAGATGAATTCTGAGTAAAAAGTAGGTTGTGGAGATCGACTTTCACCTATTTTTAGCGTTATTTTATCAGCGTCCCTCCTCATGAATATCACCCCGACGCCTAGTTAATTAGGGCAAGCGGAAACTCATTACTCAGTTTGGATTTTTCTCGTCCTTTAACAAACATGCCATCCTGCACTGCGGCGCCGAGTCTGAGCGAACACCGGCTTCCAGTTAGGAGAAACCAGCTGCTTAAATCAAATACACTCAATCACACTTCAGTTTCTGAATCAGCTGCTCTGATTTTGCTATTTATAGGTTTATGTTTGAGTAAAAAGAACATTGTTGTTTTATTCTATAAACTACAGACAACATTTCTCCTAAATTCCAAATAAAATATATAAATATTGTCTTTTAGAGCATTTATTTACAGAAAATGAGGAGAAATGCCAGAAATGACAAAAAAAAAAGACGCAGAGCTTTCAGACCTCAAATAATGCAAAGAAAACAAAAAGTTCATATTCATAAAGTTTTAAGAGTTCAGAAATAATCAATATTTGGTGGAATAATCCTGGTTGGTTTTTAATCATAGTTTCTTTTCATGCATCTTGGCATCATGTTCTCCTCCACCAGTCTTACACACTCTTGGTTTGATGGCTTGTGATCATCCATCTTCCTCTTGATAATATTCCGGAGGTTGTATACTTCATCATCTGATAATACTGCAGAACAATCAAAACATGAAGGTTTGCATGAACATGGTTAATCAGATAATAGAAATATGTAAAAATCTGATTTTTAATAATTCCCATTCATTACTCTGTAGGTAAAATAGAGTATAGATACTAGAGTTTAATAAAATACTTCTGTAAATAAGTTAAATTATCAACTCAAGCTTTTTACTCTTTAAGTAAAAGTGTGTGAAAAAAGTACTGGTTTCAAAACTACTTAAATTATGAAAGTAAAAGTAATATAAGGGGAAAAAATAAAGCCATTAAGAACAAAAGCTTAGGCCACGCCCACAGAGTCCTATAGTGCACATGTAAAATAATTACTGCAGTAAAGTAAAGATATAACCTACATTTACACTTTAAAGCTGATGTCCGTAAGTTTTGGGACTTGTGGGATTTAGTGCCTCTCTGGTGAGAATTGGTAATTGCACAGAGCATGCGGTGAAATAATCATTTTAAACTGGGGGTGTGATGCGGTCTCCTTTCAGAGCGCATGAATCCGATTCCAGGTTATGTTCAGTCAGAGAGAGAGAGAGAGAGAGAGAGAGAGAGAGCTCAGTCAGAAACTTCATTCCTTCATTTCTTTGGTTTTACTATGAGTAAATGAGCTACTGAGCTCTGAGTTTCCTCTTCTGAAGTCCCCGTTGCTCCACCAGCCGCTCACGTTCAGTAAAACTGAGCCGGATCCTCTTTTAGAGGCTGTACGTGTGACGTACTGTAGGTACGTAAAGACGATGCGTGACGTGACCAGAAGAAGAAGAACTCCCGCAAAAAGATAAGCGACCCAGCAGCCCAGTTTACATAGAATAAATATATACTGTATTATATACTGGCTTAGCAGGGATGGTGGTTTCAGCACACTGGTACCATTAAACACTGTATTTTATCCATATTCTTCTCCACTCAGAAATGCTTCTGCTTCCAATCTAGAAACTAATAAAAAATAATATGGACTGATACTTTAAGTAAGATAAAGAAGTATCTGTACAAATACAGCTCTCTTAATCAGATTTCTTAGTCAGATTTTGGACTTTACTCAGGAAATATCTAAGAATTTGGTGCAAAGATTGAGCTTTTTATATTACTGACTACTGGAATAAATATAAAGTGCAGTAATCAGATTATGAACAGATTTCTGAGTGCATGTAAACACTCAAACACTCAGACTCAGTGACGGAGGTCTTCTACCGTGACACTAGGCAATCCGGTGCCAACCAACTGGGCTCCCCTCCATAGTGCATAGAGCTGAATCTCTGTGTGTGTGTGTGTGTGTGTGTGTGTGTGTGTGTGTACGTACGTATGTTGTGGGTGTTCAAACTCACTCTCAATTATAAGCAGAAAATTAGGCTGTTCACTATTAATCAGCCCCGCTAATTGCCACACAGCACCATTAGCCATATGGTGCAGTGCCAGCTTGCAATCACAGGACAGAAGTGCTTATTTCTTTCATTTCAACAAATTAAGAGCAGAAAAAAGAGAAAAATGACTGAAACAGTCTCTAGAACATATTCACCCCCTTTTAAAGATTAGCGCTGTTCCAACACGAGGCCGGCGGCATAAATCAGAGCGCCCGATGAAGCCAAACATACGCCGGGGGGAGGAGAAGGGCACCGGCGACTGTTTACAAAATAATAAATAATAATAATAATAAAAAAGAAATAATGAACATAAAGCATGTGTTCCTGTATAGCTTTAATATAGTCTTCATTAATAAATATACAATATAAAAAATAATGATCATCAATTATGTTGAAAGAGGTGTATCCTAACTTTTGAATAGCACTGTATATAAATACAGTGACATTATGTTTTATAGAGATTCACCAAAAGAAAAACTTAAAAGAAATAAATGTGGCTAATTTAATTTAATTTAAAAGACTAGTTTATTTGAAGTCATATTGCAATGCTGAATGATTGAATGACACTGGAGCTGTACAGGACTAGTATAGTAATATTACTGTTACTGTGTTCCTGTAGAGCTTTAATATAGTCTTCACTATTACACTTACAATGTAAAATAATCAAGAAAAGAAAGAAAAAACACAGTGAATGAGAAGAATGAGAAGAGGTACTGTATATAAACTGACACTTCTTATCTTTGATGAATAGCACACCTCCGCTCTCCCACAGCGTTCAGAGATCCAGAAATTTTAACAGTTTATCCAACAAACACCCTTCAGACTGGGAGATACGGGGCATAATTTACCCTGATAAATCACTTTTTACACCGTTATCCAGCTCAAAGTAGCTCCACACCTCCTTACTACAATCCAAGAGGAGAGTCCTGACATTTAAAACCAGGCATTAATAACTTAAAAAGTGCTTAAAGAAGCTTATTAAAAACACTGTTTACATCCTATAACACTACTAGCTTCAGCTCCGAGCGCCACCATCACTGTACTGATAATAATGATATAGACCTATATATACATAGACTCCACATATTCTGCCTGAAGTCATATTGCATAGTGTTTCCTCTAATGTCAGGGTTTTGTTCAGTGGCATAAATCCCAGCTGAATGATACTGGAGCTGTACAGGACTAGGATAGTAGTGTTAGCTACGCTAAGCTAACTTAGACTCGAAACAGTGTTGAGATCATATTTGCCCCCTTTTAAAGATGGATTCTGTTCTAACACGAGGCCGGCGACATAAATCAGAGCGCCTGATGAAGCGAAGCACGCGCCGGGGGGAGGAGGGAGGAGGCCATGTTGCTATGTGGATAATTACGTGAGGTGATTTGGGTTTAATTTCTTCAAAAGCTGAATCAGGAAGGAAGCGCTGAGATTAAAGAGGCTATTTCCCTCTCGGAGATCCTGAGGGATGCTCTGATGTTAACAGGAAAAATAGATAATAACCCAAAACAAGCCCATATAGGAATGTAGTAATTAACACAATTTCTGCTTATAGGGCTGTGGATATATGCATGTGTGTGTTGAGTGTGTGTAGAGAGTGTGTGTGTGTGAGTGTGTGTAGAGAGAGAGGAACCCTGTCTCCCACGGGTGCTGGTAGATTTGATCGTTATGCAGCTACAAATCCTGTTCACTTTAAAGACACACACACACACACACACTCACACACTCAGATGCTTGATTCCCCCTTCAGGTCCTTTGGGAGGACACTGACCTAGTTGAAGCCGCCTCACAAAGAAATAAATAAAGACAATGGGTGATTTCTTTTTTACTATCTGCGACTATGTACCACACATGCCTTGAATTCTAATATATATATATATATTTAAGTAAAAATAATGATTTTCTTTGATTTTAACAAATTGAAAATCACAAGCCATCAAACCAAACTGAACTGCTTGAATTTTTACACCAGGCGTAAAGCAGCATAAAGTTATCCAAAAGCAGTGTGTAAGACTGGTGGAGGAGAACATGATGCCAAGATGCATGAAAAAAAAACTGTGATTAAAAACCAACCAGGGTTATTCCACCAAATATTGATTATTTCTGAACTCTTAAAAACTCTTTATGAATATGAACTTGTTTTCTTTGCATTATTTGAGGTCTGAAAGTTCTGCATCTTTTTTTGTTATTTCTGTCATTTCTCATTTTCTGTAAATAAATGCTCTAAATGAGAATATTTTTATTTGGAATTTGGGAGAAATGTTGTCTGTAGTTTATAGAATAAAACAATAATGTTCATTTTACTCAAACATAAACCTATAAATAACACAAAACAAGCTCATATTATATTTGATAGGTTTATGAAGATTTAGGGATGCACCAAAATAGCTCTCTGTTTTCAATACTGTTTTTAATAGAAGCTGTACAGGACTAGGATAGTAGTGTTAGCTGAGCTAAGCGACTGCCCTAATCATATGATTAATATTATATTTTATTATACCTCTATTCATTATTCATCGCCATAACTACATTTATTTTTATTATTATTATGTAACTACTGTGGGTTATTCAATAAATATTTTTCTTTTTATTTCTATTACACATGGTGATCAATCAGTCCGATCTGTCCAATCAGTGCATCAGAGACCCAATACAGCTCTCAATTGCTTACAGTAGAGTCATGAATGATTGATAGGGTTCATTGACAAGGGCCTGGAAATTGTGTCGAAAGCACAAATAAGGGACAAGGGGGAGTGGTAATGAGAGAGAGAAGAAAGGAAGAGAGAGAGAAAAAGAGAGAGAAAAAGAGAGAGAGAGGGGGGGGGATTGGGCCCTGCTTTCTTAATGTTGGGTTTTGGTGTACCTGTGAGCTGCCGAGGTGACGAGGTTGCAATTGGAAAACTGAGGTTGTGGTTGAGGTTGGTTAAGGTTGTGAAGAGAGAGAGAGAGGGAGAGATAGAGAAGGAGGTAAAGAGAGAGGGAAAAAGAGAGAGAGAGAGAGAGAGAGAGAGAGAGAGAGAGAGAATATGTTGGGTAGAGGGACAATGCCAGGGGTTTCATGTGACAGTTTCGTCCCCAGACCCTTTCAGTGTCGCACCGCCATCTGTGCAGAGAAATCTGAGCCTGGGGGTCTTTCTCTCTTTCTCTCTCTCTGTCTGTCTCTCTCTCTCTGTCACACAGAAAGGATGAGAGGATGGACGTAAATGCAGTAATATAGATTTGATATAAAGAAACAAGATTTACAAAAGCAAAACAGAAAACAAACACTGGAAATGCAAAATACACAAAATACTAAACTAAAACAAAATAAACTAAATAACTAGGATCAGAACAAAAACCCTTAAAAAAAACAAAACTAAAAAAACAATAATACTTTAATCATAAATAAATCAATACAAACAAGACACAATGCAACAACACTAATGTCTTGGGCGGGGCTAGGGCGGAGACAGGACCATGTGCTTGCAGAGCACATGGTGTAGGAAAACAAAACAAGGAAAACAGCAACAAACAGAGAAACAGGACAGGAACTAAAACAAATACTAGACACAAAAGGCTAAAGGTGTGATACTTTCTCTCTTGTTATCTCTCTCTCTGTCTCTCTCTCTGTCTCTCTCTCTTCATTCTTAACCAACCTCAGTCGCAACCTCAGCTACCCAGTCTCAGCCTCGTCAGAGATTTTGAGATTATCTTGTTTTCTGTCGCTGTATATAAAATATGACGGAAAATATCACAGCAGTATTAAGTATTATATCACAGTATTAAGACATTGTGTTTTTATTAGAGAAAAGTAGATTAAAAGACATTAAAACTTTAAGACTAACTAGAAGTCACATGTACAGAATGTAATCAAGAAATTCACTGAAACGATTTTATTGTGTTTAAACTAAAATAAAAAAATGGCGTAATTTGGTTGAAAGACAAATGCTGATCACTTAACTGAACTAAAAATATAAATATTTTTCAATTAGTTTTCCTGTTTTCTTTCAACATTGCATAAATTTAGTAGCCTAAGTGTATTTTCAATGATGTAAAACAATTGCAAACCTGCGATTTTTGTTTGATTATGTCATCGAGAATGTCATTGTTTGTTCTTTTTGTATAAATCATTATTAATCAAAGTGCTTATTTTGTAATAATTGTGTTGGTTATTAAAAATTTGTGTTCTGATTGTAAAGATTTCTTATTGCACTTCTCTAAAGAAAAAAATGTGCATAAAAGGTCATAATTATGCAGTATAATATGAAAGTTGAAAGTTTAACGTTTTAATACTTTTTTATCTTTTTCTTCTTCCTGTTCGTCTGGATCAGTCGGTGTTGTGACAAAAAAAGTTGTGGGAACCGAAACGAGACCCCCTCGGACCCCGTCATCATTGACAGGTAGGAGCTCCTCCTTCCTTATTTTCCTGTTTACGCCAGGTGACAGGTGACAGGTGACAGGTGTTTCTGTATACAGGTGGATCTGTATAGATCATGTGTTAGCGGAAATGATGTTGGTATCATCCTGTTGCTGTGTTGTGATTGGATTCTGATTTCTCTTAATCCTACTGGTTGCTGTGTGAAATGCGTGGCGGCGAATCGTTGGGTGTGGTTAATTTTGTGGCGTAACATAAAATAAACCAATCAGAGCGTCGCTTGCTCATCATTCTCTTAAAGAGTAGAACCAGGTGAGCTCTGGCTTTGGCAGATTGCTATTTTAACGGTGCAGCTACCCCTGTTGGACTGTTGACATCTGTCTGGGTTAGGTGTTTAATCAGGTGTTCAAGCTTCTGTGTAAAACACTGTTTTCTCAATTCTTCCTCGAGTACGTGGCTTACAGGTTGTATGTATTTGTCTGCGTTGTGAATATAGATTTATTGTCCGTTGCAATAAGTGACTGAATGAACAACGAATTATCTTAGACATATTGTTACAATTACTGTTATCCAATTATGGCTCAGTAATGAAAAATATTTTGGAAGCGTTTTGCATTTTAAGACATTTATTACGCTTATTACTTGCGTTTTTTATTGTTTAGTTTTATAATGCACACATTGGCTTTACTTTATGAATAATTGTCGATGGAGATAATCAGAACCTCGATGCTCTTGGTCCAGTTTAAAAATGTCAGTTCTCAGGAGACTGCAGTAACCATGCAAACAATCCAGATAATATCAACATAGTAGGTTCTTTAAATGGGTAATTGGCCTGTGTTTGGCCTGTGTTTGGACTGTGCTCCATCTCCAGAACCTGCTGCTCTACTGTTCCATTTGCGATGCTTAATAAAATCCACATGGATAATGACCTCTGAAACAAAAGCAGCCAAAGGCCCTCAGGGCTCCTCTCACTACTTCTCTCTCTCTCTCTTTCTCTCTCTCTCCATCCCTCGCTCATTCTGCTGTCATTACTGTATTAAAGCAGTTTGTAGATAATGCTGGTATTTATGACGTTAGCAGTAACAGCAGTGTATATGAGCTGCGCTGGTTCTGGATGTTTGTGTACGGTGGAAACTTTACCGTAGTGATGCTGATGTAATGATGCCACAAAAACCCAATTAACTGTAGATTAACTGCAGATTAACTGCAGATTAACTGCAGATTAACTGCAGATTAACCATATATTTACTGTAGACTAACTGTAGATTAACTGTAGATTTACTGTAGATTAACCATAGACTAACTGTAGATTAATTGTATATTAACTTTAGACTGACTGTAGATTAACTGTAGATTGACTGTAGATTAACCATAGATTGACTGTATCTTAACTGTAGATTAACTATAAATTAACTATAGATTTACTGTAGATTGACTGTAGATTGACTGTAGATTAACTATACACTAAATGTAGATAAACTTTAGATTGACTGTAGATTAAATCTAGATTAATTTTAGATTAACTCTAGATTAACTGTAGATTAATTGTAGATTGACTTTAGATTAACTGTAGATTGACTTTAGATTAACCATATCTTAACTGTAGATTAATTGTTGATTGACTGTAGATTAATTGTAAATTGACTTTAGATTGACTGTGGATTAAATTTAGATTGACTGTAGATTGCCTGCAGATGAATTCTAGATTAACTGTAGATTAACTGTGTATTAACTGTATGTTCACTGTATCTTAACTGTAGATTAACTATACATTAACTATAGATTTACTGTAGATTGACTGTAGATTGACTTTAGATTAACTGTAGATACACTCTAGATTAACTATATACTAACTGTAGATTAATTGTAGATTAACTCTAGATTAACCATAGATTTACCCTAGACTAATTTAAGAATAACTGTAGATTAACTGTAGATTAACTGTAAATGGACAGACCAGGTGTGAGCAATCAGAAGCTCGGAGAGTGGGAACACCATAGTGACACATGAGTCAGGGAAGTCCAGTGAGAGAGCATGCTGGGAATTGGAGTTTTTATTGCTAAGTTCAGAGTTCAGAGCAGGCAGACTGGCACTGTCAGGGCTGACAGACACTGTTTTCTCAATTCTTCTTCGAGTACATGGCACACAGGTTGTGTGTGTTGTGTATATGATACAATATAATTCCAAAATATATTTAGGACAACTCCTTCAGTACCTACTGCACTTTCTGCCTCACTAAACCACAGTCACAGCTCTACAGGGACAGCTGAGACCCGAGTCGCTGTAAACACACGTGAGGATGTGCATGTTTTAAATGCGCTAACGCATGCTAAACCGCGCTAAACCGTGCACATGCACTCAGCCGTCAGCACACACCTTTAAACCTCACTGAACAAACACAAACAGAATTAACACACTGCCTATTACAGAGTGCATCATACACACACACGACTCTCCAACAAACACACAAAAACTCTGTTTATTTAATGTTTATCTAATGCTTTAGATTTATTATTTAATTATCCATTACTGTGGAGATACGAGGGTTCTGCCGTATCATATTCTTTACAATAATATCAGTATTATTGTTAAATTAATAATAAAATATTATATAGAATAATCAGTATTCTGTTTTGAAAGAAGTCTATTTTGTATTTGTTTTGCTCTGATTTACTGTGGAGCTTTAAGTATTTTTAGCTATTTTTTTGTAGAATTGTTTATGTTTGCACAACATATATTTTATATGTTTTTGCTTAATTACATTTTTCACATTTTCTTTATTTTATATTGTTTATTTTGTTTGTACATTATTTTTATTTTATACAATATAAGATGCTTGGTAAGAGTTTCTCTGTTGTTTACAAAATAGACAAAGGTTTCTACTAAATGTTTGAAACATTTTTTTTAAGATTTTAAGATGACATTTTTTGTTGCAATAGTATGTTATTGAAATGCCGTAATAATAAATAATACATTTATCAGTTTAATATATGCAGCCAGTATGCATACATATATAGATACATTCACAAATACTGATAAGAATAAAATAAAGTAAAATAAAAGAAAATAAAACACACTACATATCAGTGATTATTAGCAAGTAAGCAAAAACACAGCAGGCACAAGTCCAATACAAAATATTAGATGAGAAATATAAAAAATTCATATCTTTACTTGCAATCCTCCCCAGTGATCCTAACAATACCATTTGAAACTATAATTTACCTAATTAAATGACAAAGAATTGAAATATAAAATGTACAAACATTTGAAGAAAAACAGCATATATAAAATATATATAGAAAATAACAGTTACACACAAACAACCCAGATACAAGTGGTGAAATTGCACATTTCATTCAAAAAATGAAATATTGCACTTATAAAATTTAAAATATTTGCACAGAAGCATGCTGTATATAAATATATACATTTAATAAAAATGTGTATTGTGTTTTTTTAGTGTTCTAGTGTAACTGCAGTGGAGCAAAAACTATTTTCGAGACATTTTCTGGACATTTGGACGCCTGTTTTTCTTTTTTACTGGATCAGTTTTAAACAGTATAACTGTATGCATGTTTTTCTTTCACTCCTTTTTTTCACTCCTTTCTTTCACTCGTTTCCATAGCACAGAAAAATAGGTCACACCAGCAAAAAAAAAACAGAACTAAAGAGAGTAAAGAGAGTGATTGTGTGCGGAGGAGGCGGGTTACAAATGTTTTATATATGACATGTCTCTGTATGACGTATTCATATGTGTTACCATATATATGAGCTGGATGTATGAAGCCAAAAATATCAAAAATTGTGAAGTTCAGAATAGTTTTAGTATTTAGTGCATGCATATAAACTGTAATACATAAATATAACCGTTATTATCAGCATATAGATTTTTACAGTCATTACACAATATTACAATATACTGTAATTGTAGTACACAATATGACATGACACACCCCTAGGCCAGTCATACCATATATATCAATATATAGACAGTTCTAATAGGTTTCATAAATATTTTTTTCATATGGGTATATTTCATATGGTTTTTCACATCAATCTTATATATGTGCATGTATGTGTTTATACAGCCATATATTATATATATATATATATATATATATATATTTGCTTTATATGGCCATATATATTTCATGAATGACATTCTCATTTATGTACATACTGTGTAGGTTTTTACTGTATATGACCATATATTTCATATACATCAACCCCATAAAAAAACTTTTACATTACTTACAAAAAAATTACTTTATATGGCTATATATTTAATGTACAACAATCCCATATATGTTCATATATATGTATTTAATTTATATGGACATATATTTCATGTATGACATTCTCATAAATGTACATATATATGTATTTAATTTATATGGCCATATATTTAATATAGACCAATCTCATATACAGTGTTGGGAGTAACGGCGTTAAAACTAACGGCGTTACTAACGCCGTTACTTTTTTTCAGTAACGAGTAATCTAACTAATTACTATGACTGTAACTATAACGCCGTTACCATTTCCGACATCCCGTTACTGCACGTTACTTTAGCAGCTCTATGAACTTTTTTTTTTTTACTTCGCTTTGCCCTGGTTAACCCCTCCTCTGTCCGGTGAACTTGAGCTTCTGGCCGCTGTGCCTGTGGTTTGGCGTGGTGAAGTGAGGCACAATTGTGACGATTTGCGTGCTCTAATCAATTCAGTGATTGCCGTGGACAGCCCAAGTTCCGAATTAAGGACGTTAAGCTCTTTTTAGCTGCTCCGGTTTTTGTGGTGCTGCTGCTTTCTATTTTAGAGCTTAGATTCTCTGCCCGAATCCTGAGGACCGACCCGAAATCAGGCTCCTATTTTTATTTTATATAAAGCTCTGGTGTGATAATCACAATGTTGCTAAGTAACCAATTATTATTGTTCACTAAAGCGAGCGAAATAGCGAAAATTGAAAGTGAAAAACATTTATGTTAACTGAATCTAATAAAAACGGTAATTAAAAGGAAAAACATAACTATCTCGAACTGTATTTTGTGTTTATAAAACTAACTAAAACGAACTGAAATTACTGATAGAATACCCTCATTTTTGTGTTTAATTTATTTATAAGCGCTGTTGTACAGCGGAGTTGTACAGCGGGAGTTGTTGTGCCGAGCGCGCGGCACTCGTGGTCCGTTAGTTCTTGTGTAAAGCGCTCGCGCTATAAGCCCACCCTAAAATGAACAGAAAAAATAAAAACAAAATAAAATTAAACTATAATAAAAATGAAAACTGTAATCACGTAGCTCTGGGCGCACGTGAACGCCTCCGCGTTTGACTTGCAGCATTGTGTGTAGCTGTTCTTAAAAATCATTTAAATTAAATAATAGTTCTATGCTTCTATGTTACAGTGTTAATTAACATAATTCTGATTATATTTCGCTCATTCAATCAGCCCGAAAACAGACAGTTTATGGGGCGGATCGGGTCAGGCTCATAATGACAGTTTATGGTTCGGGCTTGGGCAGAATGTGCACGGGCTCCGGCTGGGTCGGATTTTTTGGGCACGATCTAAGCTCTATTCTCTTTTGGTGAAGCTGTTATATTAATACCATTTTAACGGGCATTAAATTGTTGTTTTTGTCCATTATTTTGTTTTATATATACATATTTCTTTTGAGTGTGGCTTGGTTTGTTAAATTTCATCCCCAGACGCGTTTTTCCGCTTTTTTCAGTATTACAAGTTTTAGTAATTTTCTTTGGTTGTGTGGAGAATTTCGTTTTATTTTTTTGAAATTCGTTAGATTATATTTTTGTCAACATTTTGGGTTTATTTTCGTTTGTTATTTTTTGTTATTTTTCTAATAATAATAGTAAATGCATAATTGATTTCCTTTTTTTGACGGGCGAATAATAAAAAGTAACGCGATAGTTACTTTTACTGGTAACTAATTACTTTTATAGTGGAGTAACTCCGTTAGTAACTCAGTTACTTTTTTGGAGAAGTAACGAGTAACTATAACTAATTACTTTTTCAAAGTAACGTGCCCAACACTGCTCATATATGTACATATATATGTATGTTACATACTAAACACAGCAGCGTTAGCGTTCTGAGCAGTGCAGTATCCCGGCTGGTGTCTCTGCTGGTTTAGTTGGGTAAATAAGAGCTCATTAAGACGGTCCCGTTTCAAAGAGCTGATTCGATTCCGCTGCAGCAATTAGCCTGACTAGCGCTAATTCTATGGCTTAGTGTGGAGAGATGGGCTGTAATTAGATTGCGCTGTGAAGACGTGCGGGTAGACCGCAGCGAACCCGGGCCTCTGTTACAAACACTAATGAACCCTTATTATACTGTTAAAAGAACAAATTTCATGTTTACTCTGCTTTATATGGAGCATTTGTAAGCTAACAGTGGCAGGCCGGGGTCCTGCAGCCCGGCGGGGGCGGCGGGGGGGGGAGGGGGGGTTTGGCGGCGCGGGTGCATGTCAGAATCAGATTCAGAATCACTTTATTTCGCCAGTTATGTTACACATATAATGAATTTGTCTTGGTGAGAGCAACACATATATGACATATAACAGTTACACAGACTATTGACAAACATTGCACTACGATAGAAGCTACAATAAACAATAAATAGAATAAGAATAGAGTTAAAAGTACTAAAGAGCTACTAATAAAGAGCACTGTACAGCAATAGAAGCTCAGAGATATATAAAATAAAAATCAGAACTGTACACATATGATTATTATTGTATCCAAACATTGTTGAGGTAAGTTTATGTTAAATATTGTTTAAATATAAAGAAATTTGCAGATGATGTTCGTTTTTACATTAGAGAAGGACATCTGTACAAATGCGCAAATAAGCAATGTGTGCAATAAGTGCAAGTGAGCGAATTGTAAGTGATGCTCATTGTTTTATATTGTTTCTGAATTTATATTTACGCTTTGTCTATTTCTGTACCAAGAACTATTGTGTGTGTTTGAGTCTTTGAGTGTTTGAGTGTTTGCGTTTTTTTGAGGAATAGACTTTGTATTTAAACAAGAATAAGAATAACCCAAAAACAAAAACAACTCACGATAAAAGCTGCATGTTTGAGTTTTATGAAAAGATAAAGATAAGAAGCTATTGTATTGTGTTTGTTAAGGTTTTATTTATAGGAATAGGGGTGCACCATAAAAAAAAATACTAAAACTGTGATATTCAGTAACACTGCTGGGCGTCCCGATATTGATATACGATAAATTAAGATTCTGAATTAGTTTAATATTTATCAAAGCATTCATTTTTCCCAGGATAAGAAGTAGTTTGGTGTGTGTGTTAATTGTGGACCTCTACCTCACTCTACTTCACTCTACCTCACTCTACCTCACTACCTCGCTCTGACTCAACTAAGCCTCATTCTAACTGTCTCTACATCACTTTATCTCAACTCTATCTCACTCTACCTCGCTCTATACCCTTCCTCTACATCGCTTTACCTCCCTCTTCCACTCTCTACCTCACTCCACCTCCCTCTATCTCACTCTACCTTCACTCTACATCACTCTTGCCGTGCTCTACCCAGCACTACCTCACTCTACATCCAGTCTGGCTGGCTATGTTACATTAGCACAGGCTGCAGTGGTACTATACGTCTTTTAGTGTGTTTATTATGAAAACTCATTCTGCGATAATGATAGCATTTAAAACATTTTGATTTAAGTTAGTAATGCCTGCGTGTGCATTACATACATTGTTTTTAAACATATTGACATGGCTTTAAATAAATACATTAACAGAATTATAATTAATTAGCTTTTATTTAGGAACGGAGGGCTAAAGGTATTTTAAGTGAGCGTCTAATGAGCCGGAACACATACAGGGTTTTACACCATCGCTTCCCACACGTAAAAAAATATACAAAACAATATATAAAAATAGTAAAGTTCAGAATATTTAGTGCATATAAACTGCAATACATAATTATAACTATGCTATTATCTGCATATAGATTTTTACAGTCATTACACAATATTATTGTTGTGTACAATATGACATTGCACACCTCTTGGCCAGTCATACCATATATATCAAAATATAGACAGTTCTAATAGGTTTTATGAATATTTTTAACATATGTGCAGATATGTTTTCACCTTATATGACCATATATTTCATAAAGTTTTTCACATCAATCTCATTTGACATATAACATTCTCATATATCTACATACTGTATGATTTTACTGTATAAGACCATATATTTTTAATATACACCAATCACATATTTGTACATATACAGTTTGATACACTCTCCACCTCCATCTATCTCTCCACCCTCAACCACCTCCACCCTCAACCACCTCCATCTATCTCTTCACCACCACCTCCACCCTCAACCACCTCCACCCTCAACCACCCCCACCTCCATCTATCTCTCCACCCTCAACCACCTCCACCCTCAACCACCTCCACCCTCAACCACCTCCATCTATCTCTTCACCACCACCTCCACCCTCAACCACCTCCATCTATCTCTCCACCCTCAACCACCTCCACCCTCAACCACTCCCACCTCCATCTATCTCTCCACCTCCACCCTCAACCACTCCCACCTCCATCTATCTCTCCACCACCACCTCCACCCTCAACCACCCCCACCTCCATCTATCTCTCCACCCTCAACCACTCCCACCTCCATCTATCTCTCCACCACCACCTCCACCCTCAACCACCTCCACCCTCAACCACCCCCACCTCCATCTATCTCTCCACCCTCAACCACTCCCACCTCCATCCATCTCTCCACCACCACCTCCACCCTCAACCACCTCCACCCTCAACCACCCCCACCTCCATCTATCTCTCCACCCTCAACCACCTCCACCCTCAACCAACTCCACCCTCAATCACCTCCATCTATCTCTTCACCACCACCTCCACCCTCAACCACCTCCATCTATCTCTCCACTGTTCTCTCAGTGTTTGGTTCTCGTCCCTGAGTTGAGTGGCTGGTAGGAGATGTGGAGAAGTCTGGGATGAGTGGTGTTTAATGATCTGAGGAGGATTTGAGCTCAGTTTTGTGTTTTTTTGAGGGTTTTAAGAGAAATAGGTCGCCAGCGTGGAGTTCTGTCGATCTGTCGCTCTGCCGTTTTGTTCCTGGCGGCTCCTTTCAGGCGTCTCGGCTTACAGGTTGCTTGTTATTCCTGAGACCTGAGATCTTTGGCCCGGGAGGGGTGTGAGAAAGCTGTGTGTGTGTACAAGGGTGTGTGTCTGTGTGTGTGTTTGAGAGAGAGAGAGAGAGAGAGAGAGAGAGAAACAGAGAGATGTGATGTACAATAGCACTGTTTTCTCTTGTGTATCCAATTATCGATGAGAAACACTATAAATTAAGATTCTCAATTATTTTCTTCTCTACCTCAACTCTACCTTCTTCTATCTGTCTCTAACTCTACAATAAATCATAATGATTATACATAAAGCAAGCTAGTCATGTCACTGTGTCTTTGCTATCGTAACAACAGGGAAAGCACACCTTGTGCAGCATGAAATGTAAAGCAAAAAGTCATGTACTAATTCTCTTAATTAATCATGGGTGTGGTTAATTTTGGGCGTAACGTGAAAAAATAAACCAATCAGAGTGTCTCTTTAATTAAGAGCTCATCATTCTGTTTAAGAGTAGATCAGGTGAGCTCTGTCTTTGGTGGATTGCTATTGTAACGGTGCAGCTACCTGGACGTGTTCAACAAACTCTTCTCAGCAGAGGAAACTGAGCTGCTGGTTGACGCTGTGAAGGAGCTCCAGCACGGGTCTGTAATTGGTTATCAGACGAGTCTGTAATTGATAATCAGATGGGTCTTTAATTGGAAATCAGACGGGTCTGTATTGGTAATTAAACGGGTCGGTAATTGGTCATCAGACGGGTCTGTAATTGGTAATCAGACAGGTCTGTAATCAGACAGGTCTGTAATTGGTAATCAGACAGGTCTGTTATCAGAAAGGTTGGTAATTGGTAATCAGACAGGTCTGTAATCAGACGGGTCTGTAATTGATAATCAGACAGTCTGTAATTGGTAATCAGACAGTCTGTAATTGATAATCAGACGGGTCTGTTATTGATAATCAGACGGGTCTGTTATCAGACAGTCTGTAATTGGTAATCAGACAGGTCTGTTCTCAGACGGAGAGCTCAGATGAAGCCGAGTTTTGTTTGGTGTGAGTTTGGGATCTGGGGAACTGATCCGCTCGGGTGAAGTTCTGGACGCTGTCGCGGGACGCTGTCGCAGGACACTGTCACGGGACAGGGGGACGGGGGTGGAATGTGAAAGTTGCCGTGGAAACCGTGGGACTTCCTGTAGACGCCCCCCTGTGGGTTCTCGGCCCGGCCGGCCTCGCCGCTAACGGTCCAACATCTGGATCTGCGCAGTAACCAAAACAAGCCGCTGAGAGAGAGAGAGCTGGTGGAGAGAGGCGGCAGCAGCAGAAGTCCGAGCGGGTCAGCTTTCGCGCTTTAATGGGCTGCTGAAAGCAGCGGTGCGAGTGTAAACAGTTTGTGAGAGAGTGCTGGAGTTAAATGAGCCTGGAGTCACGAGGTCCACGGTGCCGACAGCAGATCCACCAGAGTGATGATGTGCTGATTTCAGCTGTATCTCCTCCTCTATAAAAATTCTCTCTCTAACTGTCTGTCTTTCTAGTTTTCTTTTTATTCATCTTTCTCTCTGTCTGTCTCTCTTTTTCAGTCTCTCAATCTCTCTCTCTTTAGTTATCCATATTTCTCCCTGTTCATCTTTTTAGAGGTTCTTCCTTTCTCTCTATCTCTCTTTTCTCTTTCTCTCTCTCTCTCCCTTTCTTAAGATTCAAGATTCTCTCTCTATCTTTACTTTTACGTCTTTCTCTCTGTCTCTTTCTAATTGTCTAATTTTCTCTCTATCACTCAATCTCTCTTGTTATCCATCTTTCTCTCTGTCTCTCTCTCCATTTTTTTGGGATGCTCTTCCTTTCTCTCTATCTTTTTTTTTATATCATCACTGTCGCACAAAGACCTCCAAAAATCTCCAATATAAATTTACAGTTGAAAAAATACATTATTTCTATTGGTGCATCAATAGGGAATATAGAGGAAACAGAGCAGTAATATGACTTACAATTCATTAGCTGTGTGTGTGTGTGTGTGTGTGTGTGTGTGTATGTGTGTGTGAGTGTGTTTGGTATGTGTGTGTGTGTATGTGTGAGTGTGTGTGTGTGAGTGAGTATGTGTGTGTGCAGCTTTCAGACCCGCCCCTCTGGCAGCTGTGAATGGGTGTATTAGTGGTGGGCGTGGCCTGCCACTCGGCTGCTCCTCATTGTGTGTTATTAATCTGATCTGGTTGGTGGCGGGTGGGGCTGGGTGGTGTTGGGGGGCGATTGTGAAGCAATTAGAGAGAGCAGAGGCACGCAGCGCGAGAGACCGGGAGACGGGGGACCTCCGGCCCATTCAGACGAGTGGCAGCGGCAGTGGCAGGCGGAGGTTTCTCAGCGCCGGGTCTTTGTGACGGGCTGTGTGTGGCCTGTTTAATCCCAGAGATAATAACACGTCCTCGACCTCCAAACCCTCAAACACCCCCCCGTTAATACAGGGTTAACCATATGCAGCTCACCCACCACAATCCAATCACGCGCCTCGATCACCCCTAAAGAGTGATACAGCTCCGCCCTAATGCTGTCTCTCTCTCTCTCTCTCTCTGTGTACCTGTCTGTCTCTCTGTCTTTTAGTTTCTGTGACTGTCTAACTCTCTTGCTCATTCTCTCTTTATCTATTTTCTCCTCTCTTTCCATCTGTTTATCTAATTTTTGCTCGCAAAAAGAGGAGACTGTTGCTCTGTCTGTCTGTCTGTCTGTCTCTCTGTCTGTCTCTCAGTTCCTGTGACTGTCTAACTCTCTTGCTCATTCTCTCTTTATCAATTTTCTCCTCTCTTTCCATCTGTTTATGTAATTTTCTCTCGCAGAGAGAGGGGACTGTCTCTCTGTCTGTCTGTCTGTCTGTCTCTCTTCATGACTTTTTCTCATTCTCTCTCTCAAGACTCGAGATTTGTTCTCTCTCCTTACCTGTTGTTTTTCTTTCTTTCTCTCTTTTTCTAATCTCTTTGTCTCGTTATCTCTTCCTCTCTCAAGATTCAAGATTTTCTTTTTTCTAACTGTCTGTCCTTCTTGTTTCCTTGTACTCTCTCTATCCGTCTTTCTCTCTCTTTCTGTGTCTTGCTCATTTTCTATCTCTTTTCTCTTTCACTCTTTAACTGTCTTTCTTAGTCACTCAATATTTCTCTCTCCCTCTCTCTGTCTCTCTCTTTCTCTCTCACTCTCAATTGAATTAAATTCAATTAAATTCAACTCAGTCTCTAGTGAACTGTTTTAGAAATGAACAATTTCTAGAGTGTAGAAATAGAACATAACAGATTCTACATTTTAAAACAATGCATTAATCAAAAGTGTGTGTGTGTTTATGTGTATAGTATATGTGTAGTGTCTCTCTCTCTCTCTCTCTCTCTCTCTCTGTCTCTCTCTTTCTCTCTGTCTCTCTCTCTCTCTCTCTTTTCTTCTGGAGAAAAGTCACATTTGCCCCTCCTCCAAGACAGTATTGGCCCCAAGGGCTACCTACCACACAGCTCTAAAGACTAGGCTGTGTGTGTGTGTAAGTGTGTGTGTGTGTGTGTGTGTGTGTAAGTGTGTGTGTGTGTGTAAGTGTAAGAGTGTGTGTGTGTGTGTGTGTGTGTGAGAGCATTACTACAGGCGCTGAAGCTGCTGGTGTGTGTCCTGTCAGAAGGGGGTGGGGGGGCAGCCTGTGGGGAGGAAGGAAGCCCCCGCTCTCTCGCCGGAGATAAGACCAGTCGCGGATCTGACTGGGCGCGAGAGCGTGGATGTGAGAGAGAGTTGAGGCCTGTCAATCAAGCCCCCATCGACTCGGCTGTCAATCAGCATTTGTAGGCTTCTTTCCCACAGCTCCGCCCGTCAGGCCGCCTCACGGGCACTCACCGTTCATTTGCATCGCGCTCTCTCCACCGCCGTCGCTGCTCTCGCCGCTCTCGTTGCTGTCGCGCCTGCTTTACATTTCTGTAGTTGGTTTATAGAGGAAGAGTCGGCCATTACTCATCATCATGTAAGCTTAATTACCGTCCGTCTGCTCCCGTCCTCTAATTGACGTCTGAGAGGAACTCCGTGACGGAGCGTGAGAGGGGGGTGGCGCGAGACCAAGACGGGTCATGAAAAATGGATGGATGGATGCATTCGTTCGTTGCAGCGTCTTCGCCGAGTCCTCGATGTCACCCACGGGCCGAGCGCGAGAGCAGTGGCCGCCAGATGGAGGCCGGTCAGGCCTTGTTAGCTAAAGGTAGCTCAAGAACTTTGAAAGTATTCTCAACTGCATTCGCAAACACCATCAGAAACATTATAATGATGAAACTGGCACTCATCAGAACAGAACCGCTCCAGGAAAGGAAGAGACTCTGCACTGGCTTACAGATGTGTAGGTCATCAGTGTGATGTCAAAAGAGTTCATAGAGTTCCCTAGTGGGTGCAGGTGAATTATGGGAGTTGTAGTGAGGGCTGATAATAGTGGGTGCAGGTGAATTATGGGAGTTGTAGTTGAGGGCTGATAATAGTGGGTGCAGGTGAATTATGGGAGTTGTAGTGAGGTCTGATAATAGTGGGTGCAGGTGAATTATGGGAGTTGTAGTGAGGTCTGATAATAGTGGGTGCAGGTGAATTGTGGGAGTTGTAGTGAGGTCTGATAATAGTGGGTGCAGGTGAATTGTGGGAGTTGTAGTGAGGGCTGATAGCGGGTGCAAATGGATTGGACGTTCCATTTCTTTAACATACAATGCGACTCCGTTGAATATGGCAAAAGTCATGGGACGCTTCTATGATATTTGGTACATCATTATATGTATATGTCTGTACAGGGTGGTGTAGGGTAAAATATTCCCCATCAAAAAAAAAATAAATAAATTGTATATTAGTGCATTAGTGTAAAACTATACCTGTAGGTATTGGTATTTTTTATTTTAATAGTAGTAAATAAAATGATTATATTTATGTTGTAAAAACAATGACAATAGGATTCCATCTCCTCCACTGTACACACATCAGGCGTAAACACTAAAATAAAAATATATATTGACAGCTGATTTATGTGAATAAAATCTAAAAAAAGAAATCTGTGCAATTTCTACTCAACAGTTCAGAAATATGAAGTTTGATAAGCACCTGTGCTCATTTTATAGGAATGTGTGATTAATGAAATTCAGTAATATGAAGGTATTTGGTTTAATGACCAAACTGAATACTTTCCCAGGACTATGTGTGAGCATTCACACTGTGAGTGTGTGTGTGTGTGTGTGTGTGCCAGTGTAAAACAGTTCCCACATGTTATTTCAATAAGTTTATCATGCCGGCAAATCTGAAACGCGGAGCAGCTTTTCCCATGTGAAAGAGATGGCACTGCTCTGTTTTACTCATCGACTGTTTTGCTCGTTTTTTGCCTGTGTGTGTGTGTGTGTGTGTGTGTGTGTGTTATACATCTGCTTCACACATACAGTATAACACACACACACACACTAATACACACTGATACACACACTGATCATCAGCTTCACACATACCATATAACACACACACACACACACACACACACACACACACTGATCTGTATGTGTATAGCTGATGATCAGTGTGTGTGTATTAGTGTGTGTGTGTGTGTATTAGTTTGTGTGTGTGTGTGTGTGTGTTTGTATTAGTGTATGTGTGAAGCTGATGATCAGTGTTTCCTGCTGAATGAAATTTTTGACCCAAGCCCAGAATGGCAGACAGGAAGGGCCCCTCCTATGGTATTGATGTCACTTCCTGCTTTGTGTTGCTCTCTCTCACAGGTGCATGAGAAAAACATCGCTGTTTTTTAGCGTATAGCGTGTAGCGCTGACTGGAGTTCTGCATGTCAGAAAAAAAGACACGTCCATCACTCAACATTTATTATAAAAAATCATCATACACACACACACACACACACACACACACCTGGGAAAGGAAAGGTGATGGGTGTAGTGATGTGTTTTAGTAAACAGAGAAACAGGAACTGAAAGGTTACGGTGGTGTCGGGTCACGCTACACTGAACTCTCTGTGCAGGATACGCTCCTCAAAATACTCAATAATACTCAATAATATAGCAACATAGCTGTGTGGAGCTGTGTAGACCTGTGTTGAGCTGTTTGGAAATAATTACAGCTGTGTGTAGCTGCATGGAGCTGTGTATGGGTCTGTGTAGAGATGTGTGAAGGTGTGTAGAGATGTGTAGAGCTGTATAGGGCTGTGTTGGAGCTCTTTAGAGCTGTGTTGAAGCTATATGGAGCTGTGTCGGAGCTGTGTGAGGATTATTAGAAGTGTTCAGAGATGTGTAGAGCTGTTTAGAGCTGTGTTGGAGCTGTGTGAAGCTGTGTAGACCTGTGAGGAGCTGTAGTGGAACTGTGTTGAACTGTTTAGATCTGTTTTGAGCTGTTCAGAGCCATGTGAAGATGTTTGAAGCTGTGTGAAGCTGTGTGGAGATGTGTGGAGATGTTTGAAGCTGTGTTGGAGATGTGTGGATCTGTGTAGACCTGTGTGGGACTGTATTGGAGCTGTAGTGGAGATGTGTAGACCTGTTTTAAGCTGTGTTAAGCTGTGCGAAGCTGTGTAGACCTATGTAAAGCTGTGTGAAGCTGTAATGGAGCTCTGTGGAGCTGGGTTGGAGCTGTTTGGAACTACTGTGAATTTGGGTTAGAACTGTGTGGAGCTGTGAAAAGATGTTTGTGTAAAGCTGTGTGGAGTGTGAAAATGTGTGAAGATGTTTGAAGCTGTGTTGGAGATGTGTGGAGTTGTGTAGACCTGTGTTGGAGCTGTAGTGGAGCTCTGTGGAGCTGTAGTGGAGATGTGTGGGGTTGTGTTGAGCTGTGTGAAGTTGTGTAGGGCTGTGTTGGAGATGTTTAGAGCTGAGTTGGAGATGTGTGAAGCTGTGTAGGGCTGTGTTGAGCTGTGTAGAGATGTGTAGACCTGTGTGGAGATGTTTGGAGCTGTAGTGGAGCTCTGTGGAGCTGTAGAGGAGCTGTGTGGGGTTGTGTTGAGCTGTGTGAAACTGTGTGGAGCTGTGTGGAGATGTTTGGAGCTGTAGTGGAGCTCTGTGAAGCTCTGTGGAGCTGTAGTGGAGCTGTAGTGGAGCTGTGTGGAGATGTTTGGAGCTGTAGTGGAGCTTTGTGGGGTTTTGTTGAGCTGTGTGAAGCTGTGTGGAGCTGTGTGGAGATGTTTGGAGCTGTAGTGGAGCTGTGTGGAGATGTTTGGAGGTGTAGTGGAGCTCTGTGGAGCTGTAGTGGAGCTCTGTGGAGCTGTAGTGGAGCTGTGTGGAGATGTTTGGAGTTGTAGTGGAGCTCTGTGGAGCTGTAGTGGAGCTCTGTGGAGCTGTAGTGGAGCTGTGTGGAGATGTTTGGAGCTGTAGTGGAGCTTTGTGGGGTTTTGTTGAGCTGTGTGAAGCTGTGTGGAGATGTTTGGAGCTGTAGTGGAGCTCTGTGGAGCTGTAGTGGAGCTGTGTGGAGATGTGTGGAGATGTTTGGAGCTGTAGTGGAGCTCTGTGGAGCTGTAGTGGAGCTCTGTGGAGCTGTAGTGGAGCTGTGTGGAGATGTGTGGAGATGTTTGGAGCTGTAGTGGAGCTCTGTGGAGCTGTAGTGGAGCTCTGTGGAGCTGTAGTGGAGCTCTGTGGAGCTGTAGTGGAGCTGTGTGGAGATGTTTGGAGCTGTAGTGGAGCTATGTGGAGCTGTGTGGGGTTGTGTTGAGCTGTGTGAAGCTGTGTGGAGATGTTTTGAGCATGTGGGTGGCTGTATTTATTCAGTGAGCATTTTGGGCTGCGTAATTGAATAATTCATGAATGGGTAATGTATGGAATCCTGGAGATTTCTGTATCCCCGGCTGTGTTTTTAGTGTCCCGTTAGCCAGGATCCCCCTGTGCTTCGGGCCCATTGTTGTGTTTCGATTCCACTTCCTGCGGGGAAAGGTCACCCGTGGCTCTGAGAGAGGGAGTGAGGCCGGTGAATTATTCATTCCATTGACTTTGTGTCAGCAGAGAGAGAGAGAGAGAGGGAGGGAAAGAGGGAGGGAGGGAGGGAGAGAAAAAAGCAAGAAATAGTGGGAGAGAGAGGTGGAATGAGGATGTTTTATTCATTTATCTCATTTAGGATCCCTAGCTGCACCTTTTCTACCATTAAAAAGTCAACGTTTACACTGGATGCTAATTTAGTTTAACTAATGCTCCTCCCCGACACCACTGAGCCTAATGCTCTATAAAAAGCTAGCTCGCTAACTGTGTTAGCATTCGGAATGCCTCACATGGATTTTCCGGTTTTAGCAATAAGCGCACAGGTAGTGCTGTAGTGTTGCTGTGTTGTAGTTAAGACCAAAATTTGTGTAAATAGCGTGAAACTCATTAAGCATTAATTATCAATAACTATACACAATCTCTATTATGTATGCATTTATATTTAACCCCATGCAGTTATTATTAATAATTTTTATGTGTAGCTGTGTTGCAGCTGTGTAGGGCTGTGTAGAGATGTGTGTAGCTGTGTAGAGATGTGGAGATGTGTAGGGCTGTGTTAGAGATGTTTAGAGCTGAGATGTGTGAAGCTGTATAGAGCTGTGTTGAGCTGTGTAAATCTGTGTGAAGCTGTGTTAGAGCTGTGGTGGGATTATTGGAACTGTTCAGAGCTGTGTAGGGCTGTGTAAAGCTGTGTAGAGATTTGTGGAGCTGTGTGCAGATGTAGAGCTGTGTAAAGCTGTGTAGAGATGTGTGTAGGTGTGTGGAGCTGTGTGAAGATGTGGAGCTGTGTAAAGCTGTGTAGAGATGTGTGGAGCCTTGTGAAGATGTGGAGATGTGAAGGGCTGTGTAGGGCTGTGTAAAGCTGTGTAGAGATGTGGAGCTGTGTAGGCCTGTGTTTAATTATGTTTAGAGCTGAGTTGGAGATGTGTGAAGCTGTGTAGGGCTGTGTTGAGCTGTGTAGAGATGTGTGGAGCTGTGTGGAGCTGTGTAAAGCTGTGTATAGATGTGTGGAGCTGTGTTAGAGCTGTGCTGGCATTATTGGAACTGTTCAGAGCTATGTAGAGCTATTTGAATCTACTGTGAAATTATGTGGGGCTCTGTGGAGCTGGGTGGAGCTGTGTAAAGATGTGCGGAGCTGTGTTGGAGATGTTTATAGCTGTATAAAGCTGTGTGAAGCATTGTAGACCTGTGTGGGGCTATATAGAACTG
Organism: Astyanax mexicanus; assembly: GCF_023375975.1. Classification (NCBI taxonomy): domain Eukaryota; kingdom Metazoa; phylum Chordata; class Actinopteri; order Characiformes; family Acestrorhamphidae; genus Astyanax; species Astyanax mexicanus. Next base: position 816,264 of record NC_064424.1, on the reverse strand, counting down.
TGTTGAGGCTGTTTGCAACTGTTCAGAGCTGGGTATCAATATCAATAACTGTACATGATCTCTATTAATATTTATGCATTTGTATACAGATATATAGATCATATATAGAACAGCATTTCTCAACTGGTCTCGACAACAATTGTGCAAAATACTTTAAATACAAAAATAAATGAAGTAAAGTTTAATAAAAGAAAGGATTGATTCAGTAAAAATAAATGAAGTAAAGTTTAATAAAAGAAAGGATTGATTCAGTAAAAATAAATGAAGTAAAGTTTACTAAAAGAAAGGATTGATTCAGTAAAAATAAATGAAGTAAAGTTTACTAAAAGAAAGGATTGATTCAGTAAAAATAAATGAAGTAAAGTTTACTAAAAGAAAGGATTGATTCAGTAAAAATAAATGAAGTAAAGTTTAATAAAAGAAAGGATTGATTCAGTAAAAATAAATGAAGTAAAGTTTACTAAAAGAAAGGATTGATTCAGTAAAAATAAATGAAGTAAAGTTTACTAAAAGAAAGGATTGATTCAGTAAAAATAAATGAAGTAAAGTTTACTAAAAGAAAGGATTGATTCAGTAAAAATAAATGAAGTAAAGTTTAATAAAAGAAAGGATTGATTCAGTAAAAATAAATGAAGTAAAGTTTACTAAAAGAAAGGATTGATTCAGTAAAAATAAATGAAGTAAAGTTTACTAAAAGAAAGGATTGATTCAGTAAAAATAAATGAAGTAAAGTTACTAAAAGAAAGGATTGATTCAGTAAAAATAAATGAAGTAAAGTTTACTAAAAGAAAGGATTGACTCAGTAAAAATAAATGAAGTAAAGTTTACTAAAAGAAAGGATTGATTCAGTAAAAATAAATGAAGTAAAGTTTACTAAAAGAAAGGATTGACTGAAGTTCAGTTCACTTTTTACTATATGTACACAGTACACAATTTACTCTATGTAACATTTAAGTCTTGAAACCGAGTTGAAGTTACTTAAATTTATCTGAAATTTAATTTATTAAAAAAAAGCAAATGCAGAAAGTTGCGAAACTTTTTTAAAAGTCATTTTTACGCATATTTTTTAATAGTTGTTTACTAAGACCAGACCACTTCCCAGTGAATTTGAGAGTGAGGTGAGACCAAGAAGCGCTAATTTATAGTCTTAAGACTAATTTCTAATCTTCTACAACACTACAGAGATATCACCCCTGTTCTATTAGGATTAGGGACTCTCTGGAGATAATTTGGGCTGATATGTTGACTCTTTTTGTCTCTGTTTTTGTGTTTTTGGTTGTGTACTGAGGCCGTGGGCTTCGTCGTAGCGCTCAGCACTAACCCGGCGCTGTGCTGGTCCGGGATCAGTGCCCTCAGGCTGTGTTTAAAGGGGCGACAGGCGCGCCCCCTCCTCCTGAGCCAAGAGCTCTTTAGGGTTTACAAAGCTGGGGGATTGAGGAAGGGGTAAGGGGGAAACGGCCTCGCCCGAGGGGACGCCGCTGCTGCTGCTGCTGCTGCTACAGATGTGCTCCTGAGTTCTTCCCATTACCAGCTCCTCATGGTGCTCCTGGCAGGAAGCCTGCGGGTGGGGGGGGGGGTGGTAGGGGGGGATTGGTTACGGTGTGATGGTGGTACAATGTGAAGGTCGACACTGACCAGGCTGGATCAGGCCGGTCACGGTATCCTCACAGGTCGACCTGTAAATGAAGATCTTCTGCACTGGAGATGTAGATTAACCAGATTATCTGACTTAAATATATAATATATATAATATATATATATATTATTATATATAAATATATAAATTCAATTTTATGGCCAGAATATTCAAGTTGACAGTTGAAGTTTTTTAACATGGAGCGTTTAACCCTTGATTTGGTTTGATTTGGCTTGGCCTTAGTTGGTTTGGTTTGATTTGATATGTGTTGAGTTGGCTTGGCTTCTTTTAAGTTGGATTTGGTTTGGTTTGGGATTGGATTAATTGGGGTTGGGTTTGATTTGACTTGGGTTTGATTTTGTTTGGTTTGGGTTGGCTTGGCTTCCATTTGGGAGGTTTGGATTGGGTTAGGTTGGGTTTGATTTGGGTTGGCTTCGGTTGGGTTGGGTTGGGTTGGGTGGGTTTGGTTTGGGTTGGCTTCAGTTGAGTTGGTTTGATATGATTTTTATTCGGTTGGTTTGGGTTTGGTTTGATTTGGGTTGGGCTGGCTTTGATTAAGTTTGGCTTGTTTGATTGGGGTTGGGTATGGTTTGACTTTGGTTTGATTTTGTTTGGTTTGGGTTGGCTTGGCTTCCATTTGGGAGGGTTGGATTGGGTTAGGTTGTGTTTGATTTGGATTGGCTTCGGTTGGGTTGGGTGGGTTTGATTTGGGTTAGCTTTGGTTGGTTAGGTTTGGGTTAGCTTGGCTTCCATTTGGGTTGACTTGACGTGGCTTCGGTTGGGTTTAGTTTGGTTTGGAATGAATTGGGTTTGATTTGATTTGGTTTTGATTCTAGTTTGGGATATTGGTTTTGAATTGGTTGGTTTCACACAGGTAAACTGCGAGCACAGCAAAATGCGTCACAACAACCGTGTGATCATGTCCTTTGCTCTTATTGGCTAGAGCTGTCTGGGCAGGGTTCGTAAGGTAAATTCAGGAAGAAGGTCTTGTGTTCTGCTAGCACATGTGTGACTGTAATATATAGTTGGGTTGGGCTGGGTTTGATTTGATGTGATTTAATTTGGTTTTGATTTTGGTTTGGTTTAATTTCACACAAGTAAAACCACAAGCAAAAAACAGGGTTCATAATAAAATAAAGTAAATTCAGGTAGAAGGTACTGTGTTCTGAACTGGCATGTATGTTACTGTAATTCAGCATGAATTAATAGTTAATAGCTGTAGAAATTATCGGTTTGGGAAAGAATTGAGACTACCTGAGAGTACCTTCTCTTGTGAGTCTTTGTTTTTGCGTTTGTTTTGGTCCGTTCCCGGGCATGATTACTGTTTTCACACCTGTCGAATTGAAACTCTTGAGAGTGGAAATCTGAGAGCTGAACTCCGTACGTCCGTAGGTTTTCGGACCCACAGCAATGACCTGCTCTGCATTTGTGCCACTCCTCGGCTCTACAGGACCGTGTCCAGTAAAGTGAAGTAGGCTCTTGGTGGATGATGGAGCTGTGGTTTGGACAGCACCACCCCCCCCCCCACCTCGGCTCTTCGGCACCCTCGCACAGAGCCGCACTCACTCCGAGGGCCATTAGCTTCTCGCATGCGTGGCACCCCCTCTGCTACCTGACCTCAATGTCCGCTTAGCCATGAATGAGCCACTGTGTGCGCCCCCCTGCTTTTCAAGCGGCGGCCGTGCACCCACCCAACCCCCGACCGAGTACGTTTTCATTACCGATGTCATTAAAAAGAAAACGGACGCCGTTAGCTGAGAAATCTGACCAGGCCCTCGTCATCAATGGACAGATTCAGCCGGGCCTCCGACCCCTCCCTGCGTAATGGATGCTTATAATTTGCCCCTGCGAGGCAGCGTACGGGCGCGAGAGCACTGGTGTGCACTAGTGTATGAGCACAAGCTTGTGCATGCGTAATTTCATTAGGACAGTAAGTGGCAAACATAGCGTTCGCTGCCGGGTATGTTTTCCCCCGTCTGCGTTTCTCCGCGGTACTTACTCCGCCGTCAAGAGGAGGTCTGTTTTGAAACAGCGCTTTTGAGGCATCGCTTGCTCGCTCTGGTTCGCTCTGGTTTTTCGGAGCCGCTCCCATGCAGACAGGGCTTCAAACGGCTGTCAGGAAACACGTTCAGATGGCTCTCCATCAATGTGCTATTTATTCTCATACTCTCTGCCTCCCCTATTGCATTAGAAAGAGACGTGGAGAGAGAGGGAGGGAGGAGGGAGGGAGGGAGTGAGTGAGGGAACGAGGGAACGAGAGAATGAACGAGGTGGGGGTGGCGGTTGTGGAGCTCCATGACACATTTTGTTTAAAAAAAGTAAAAAATAAAAAAATGTGTTTTTGGAACTTGACGGAAGGTTCCTGAGGGGTACGATCCACTTGCTTGCTCTGGTGGTCTCAGAGTGGCCGTCCGACCTTTCCGTAGTGGACCCGGCTTTGAGTGACAGCTGGGGGTCTGGGGATTGCCGGACCTTGGGGATTTGGTGCCCTGTCACCAGCCAGACAAGGCATGATGGAGGATGCTCCAGAGGCTGTCACTCTCTTTTCAGCAGACAATGGGGACCAAGCTATCAGTTTGCTTAAATAAAATACATACATATATATATATATATATATATATAGCGCTGGAAAAAAGTTGCTATTTATAGGTTTATGTTTGAGTAAAATGAACATTGTTGTTTTATTCTATAAACTACAGACAACATTTCTTCCAAATTCCAAATAAAAATATTTTAGTAATTTAGAGCATTTATATGCTCTAACAAAAAAGATGCAGAGCTTTCAGACCTCAAATAATGCAAACAAAACAAAAAAGTTTATATTTATAAACTTTTAAGAGTTCAGAAAAATCTCCCTATTTTTTGTGTCTATGGGTCTTTTATTTTGTTATTTTATTTTATCTATATTTATCTATTTTAACAGCAGCTATTTTAACTGGACCGTGAGATCACAATTTCGTTACACCTCATGTACCACAAGTGATGCGAGTGACAATAAATCTCCTTGAATCCATGAATCTTTAAGTTAATATTTGGTGGAATAACCCTGGTGGTTTTTAATCACAGTTTTAATTTCATGCATCTTGGCATCATGTTCTCCTCCACCAGTCTTACACACTGCTTTTGGATAACTTTATGCTGCTTTACTCCTGGTGTAAAAATTCAAGCAGTTCAGTTTGGTGGTTTGATGGTTTGTGATCATCCAGCTTCCTCTTGATTATATTCCAGAGGTTTTCAATTTGGTAAAATCGAAGAAACTCATCATTTTTAAGTTTGATAAGCTGAATGTACGTAGTCTATTTTTCTCTTGGAGAGCGTGTGAATGTGGTATACAGTGGAAATTCTCGAATATTGTTTATTTGTCGCAGAGCAAAACGTGTACAGTTGTGCACAGATACCTGTAGACTCTTCTTCTGCTTCTTCTTCTTCTTTGGTGGTAGGCTCTCTGGCGAGGAAGGTGACACAGAGGTGGCCTTATTATTCTCGAGCCCAGTGTATGTGTAAGATGCTTCAGTGCTGGCGCCTCGAGCAAGTACAGTTTGATGTAGCTCTGAAATTCTCTTTACTTTCCTTCTGCCTGGCTTTGTTTTTCTTTTCTCAAGGCAGGTCGATGCCATGGAGGGAAACCCCTCGAGGATTGTGGGGCGCCATGATTGACAGGCCCAATGTTTGGCTGTTTTCAAACTTGTCAGCCGTGGTGCTGGACCTCAGCCTCTTTTTCCAGATTTCTGAGCCAGAAAAAAGTTTTACACTGCAGTTTTATCTCGTATAGGGAGCAATTACAGACTTAAAACACGTGTAAATGTTAAGTGGTTGAGCGGTCGAGTGGTTGAGTGTAAATGCTGGAGATATAAGGTGATAAAAGCATGATTTTGGATGGTATTACTTTACTATTTCATTTACATTTAGGGTATTTAGCAGACGCCCTCATCCAGAGCGACTTACAAAAGTGCTTAAAAGAGATTAGTTGTTTACTTTAAAAATATTTATAGCAAGTTTGTGGAGACTAGAGATAAAGATCAAGAGATACAGGAGCTTTATTAATGTTTAGACACTTAAATCTTTGAAATGATGGGTTTTTAGTCTGCGTTTGAAGAATGCAAGTGACTCTGGAAGCTCTTTCGTTCTTACACCCAGTGAAAAGTCTAGGTGTTTGTTTTCTGTAGGTCTTCTGGTTTTAAGTGATGGTGGGAAAGAGCGGCATCTACTGTACCCACCCAGAGAGAGTAAGGCCAATTTTGCCCTCTCGGGGCTCTGGCAGCTGATGGCAAGCTGCATGACCGGGATTCAAACTAGCGATCTCCTGATGATAGAGGTAGCGCTTTAGACTGCTGGACCACTGAGTGCTAACAGGATCTAAAAGCTATTTATAGGTTTATGTTTGAGTAAAATGAACATTTCTCCCAAATTCCTAATAAAAATATTCTCATTTAGAGCATTTATTTACAGAAAATGAGAAATAACTGAAATAACAAAAAACGATGCAGAGCTTTCAGACCTCAAATAATGCAAAGAAAACAAAAAGTTCATATTTATAAAGTTTAGTTAGTAGAGTTCAGGAATCCTTGAATATTTGTTGGAATGGTTTTTAATCCCAGTTTTCATGCATCATTTCATTTCATTGGCATCATGTTCTCCTCCACCAGTCTTACACACTGCTTTTAATAACTTCTTCTAAGATAACTTCTTCAAGCAGTTCAGTTTGGTGGTTTGATGGTTTGTGATCATCCATCTTCCTCTTGATTATATTCCAGATGTTTTTAATTTGGTAAAATCAAAGAAACTCAACATTTATTGTCTTTCAAACATTTTTTTATTGATTTTCAAAGAAATGGAAAAAAGAGAGAAAAAAAACTAACAAACAAAAAAACATTACTTTGTCAAAACCAGTTTACACACATGTATGCATGCACATATATTTATATGCACATACACACACACATAATAATAATAATAATAATAATAATAATAATAATAATAATAATAATAATAATAATAATAATAAATTATTATAATAATAGTAATATCAATACATTTAAGTAAAAAATATGTGTTTGAATAGTAATGCTTATTCTAGGATTGCAGGAAATAATAACTGTTCAGCATTAGCCAAAAAAAACAGCATAAGCCAAAAAAGGATCCCATATTTTGTTAAAGTTATTGGTGGAGCCTCTTAATGTGCATCTAATTTTTTCCAATTTAATATGTAAAAAATGTCTCTAAACTAAGCATGGTGTGAAACTCTCTTATTTTTGTCCAGAGCTGTATGTGTTGGAGCATGTGTTGGAGGAGGGATGTATGAGGGAGGGATGGATGAGGGAGGGATGATGAGGGAGGGATGATGAGGGAGGGATGGATGAGGGAGGGATGATGAGGGAGGGATGATGAGGGAGGGATGGATGAGGGAGGGATGATGAGGGAGGGATGATGGAGGAGGGGGAGGTGGAGGTGGATGCGAGGTGGCAGTCATGCATCACTCTATTATTAATAGCAGGGTCCAAATAAAAACGCAAACCTTGTCAGATTTAACGGATGGCTGCGGCCGTGCTGCCGGCCCTGTCCAAGCGAGCCGCTCGGGTTCTGGAGATCTGGAGACTCGGAGGCTGTTCTCCACCAGACTTACGCTAAACATGTAGCCGCGGATGTTCACTTCTGTACAGTACAGGCCAAAAGTTTGGACACACCTTCTTCTCTTTTTCAGTGTGTTTTCTTTATTTTCATAGCAGCAGTGTGCACTATTAAAACAGCAATGTGCAACATAACAAAATAAATAATAAAAAAAATACAGGAACAGTCATGTACAAAATAATAGAACAATTAGAGCCTTAACAAACTGAACTCTATCCTACTATAACAGTTAAACATGAAAAATAAGACTAAGACTTTTTGGGTCCCTGAGAATGAGAAGTTTTTTTCTTTAATAAAGATATATTATTAACTTTATCTGAGAGAAAGATGCTCCTTAAGGTACCAAAACTATTAACATATTTGAGGCTAGACAAAACAACTGTTATTTTTATATTTCTAATAGTTCTGTTCCGCTTATACTTAATTATTTATTTATTTTTTATTTAAATGCTTGTCTTGTTCTTATTCTTATTTTATAATTCTTGTTTAAATCTACTTTATTTTATATTTTATTTTAATATAAATGTCTTATTTCCTACTATTTTATAAAATTGTTAGTTTTTAATTGATTTATTGGTTTTATATTACTTTTACATTTTGACGATTTATTACATTTTGTTGTAAAGCACTTTGAGCTGCATTTTTATGTATATAAATAAAGTTTATTATTATATTATTAATCTACAGTGTAAATATCAGTCATAAAAATATAGAACACACATTGAAGAGAAGAGAAGGTGTGTACTGTACGTGTGCGAATTTGAATTATTTTTTATATATTTATGGCTCTTCCTGCAGGAAGTGATGAGTAGGACACTGGGTAGGAACAGAAACAGAAGTGATGGTTAGATCTAAGCGATGCATCGCGGTGGCGGAACATGCCCTCGTTTCCTCGCCGGTGCACGGCGTCGTCTGCAACTGGGACGAGAGTGAAAAATGAGCCCCGTACCGCCGCAGACAGACTACTGCGCTCAACTACCTGCTCAAACAAACGACAGACTGAAAAAAAAACAACAGATGTAAAACCAACGTGCATCAACAGCCTGGCATTATGTTGTCAGTGAGTTTCTTATATTAGAGCGCTGTTTTGTTTGGATTCCTTACAGCCGGTGCCACACAGTCACTTAGTGTGCTTAACTCGGGCAGTAAATTGTGTTATCCGGCTCTCAGCGGGCTCGAGCCGTCTGTGATATGATTCATTCCTCTGTCATCTCCAGTTTTGAGCTGTGTGGAGCTGTGCGAGCTGAGAGAAGCGTTTTAAGCGCGGCTGGCTGGGCAGGGGAGAGCCGGTGCAGCCGGGACGCCGTAATGAGGCGCTGGTTCAGGGTGGGGGTGCCACCTCCCTGTGGCAGCCTGTCTGGACCGCTTTGCCGCTGGATAATTAGCGGGCGGGTGATGCTCAGAGTAGTCATCTGACGGAAGGGAAGGAAGGCTCATCCCTCTTCTTCCCTTCGCTGCTAATCCTGTTTTTTTGCAGTCAAAGTGAATTGAGATTGGGGTGGAGAATCATCTTGCTATCTCTTGCTTTTTTTTGGTTTTGCATGTTGAAACACTTTGAACACTTTCTATGAATATCATCTCTATAAGACTCTATAATGGGCTTGTCACAATAACTACATTATCGACTTATTGTTCAATAAATGAACATAACCTCAATTATTTTAATCATCATGATATCCACATGATGTCTTTTGTGTTTGCACTTACAAAATGCACTTACTTGGTGCGGAAGCACAGAGAAAGAGACACAGACTCAGGGAGTGAATTAACTCAAAACATATACCTTTATTAGGTGTATAAATGCCTTCGAACAACACCGAAAACACCCAAAACTTAAAGAAACATAATATCAGTCCAGTGCGGCTCTAGTTACTTAACTTTAGTGTCTCTTTGGTTCGTGTTTCCTCAGCTTTCTGTTCACCATCAGCGTATCTTTTGAGTGAAGGCTGATACAGGGTCTTTATGCCGGTTCAATGCGTGCCAGCTGGGACAGACCGGGGCTAACCTAATACAGCCTTCTTTGGTTCAAGCTGGGAACTTTTCAGGTTTCAAAATTGTTATTGTGACAGGCCTACTCTATAAACATTCATAAGGCATTATGAACATGATTATATGTATTTATAAAATGATGTATAACCCATCATTATACATGATACAAGCCATGTTTATTATGCATTATGACTTGCGATCATAATGCATCATTAATAGCTGTCTTTCTAACATGTTACATGTCAACAACAAGAATGCATTATGACTAAAAAAATCTTCCAACTTATGAACACACCCTCAATAATACTCTAATTATTTTGAGCCGTTCATGAATTATACTTGTCTTGAATACAATATTACATATAGTCATTTATAATGTATTATAACAGATCTCTGTGCTCTCCAAGTAAAGTGACAGACTTTCATTGTGGGACTATAATTATATTATTAATGATAGATAGATATACTGTTTTAACATACATATTATCAGCACAGCTTATAATGCATTATGGTCACAATTCATAATGCATAATAAACTAGGGCTGCAACGATTAGTGTCTATTGTTTTTAGAGCTGGAGGACATGGCAGAAATAATCGTTGACTAGTCGACTAATCGAAAAAATAATTAACAGATTAGTCGACTAACAAAATAATCATTAGTTGCAGCCCTATAATAAACATGGATATAATGGGTTATGGATTTTTATACATATTTATAGCCATGTTTATAGTGCCTTATAAATGCATTATAATATGTTATGAATGTGGTTATAGAGTCTAATAGAAATTACATTCATAGAAAATGTTACTGAATCTATTTATTATAAATCATAAAACACTTTTTTGCTTTTTGCCTCTAGTGCCAAGTCGAGATTAGTTTAGCCTGGGAAGATTTGAGAAAAATTGTCTATGATTTCTGTAGGCAAGTTACACTTGACATTGTAAAGCATAAATCAAGTAGCTACTCCCATCTCAGTCAGCTGTTCTGCAATCAAATCTGCAAAGATTTGTTTACATGCAGTGACAGACAGACAGAGCTGCTATGTTGGATAGAAATGCATGATGAGTGCATTGACTTTCTTCCTCTTATGACGGTCCAGCCTGGGCACGGGGACCACCACCGTCCACCGCTGTCCACCGCCTGAGGACATGGAGCTGTGTTGAGGACACAGGCGCTGGCACTGATGGAGGAGGGCACCTTGCTCCTCATGCCACACTTTAGATAAAAGCCAGAGCTCCAGAAATACGATCCAAACAGCTCAGCTGAGCGACTCGAGCGACTCCGGCTTGATGACGGCATTCGGTTTCGGCGGGTGCGGCTCTTGTGGCGGTGCCTCAAAAACCAGCCTTCAAAAACGTAGACAGGAAAACAAAGGGACATAAAAAGAAGAGACAAATAAAGAGGTCTGAAGGCCTGGGGTTTGATGGAGAATGGAGAGGAGTCTCCCTGACTTACCACCATTATTCTGTTCTTACTGCAAAATATATAGACACAGGGCTTCACATGTTAAATTATTGATCAAAGAATAGAACAAAACTTAAAAAATTAAATTACTCTAAAGCTCTATTTGTAGAGTTTCTTAGTCCTGTTCGAATAAAGAGTCCCGAACTTTTTACTTTAAAATAATCCCATTTTATATTAATCCTGTGTAAATTAGAATTTGGTTGAACTTTCTATCAAATGTTGTAGAAAAGGTAGTTTCTCTGCTTTTCTCAAGTATAGAAGCAAATTAGAATTAGAAGGGAAAAAGGCGACACCCCTGTTCCTTACTAGTGTCGCTTAAAATGCGCCTTTATAATCCGGTGCTCCTTATGTATGAAAATTGACCGGAAAATAGATGTTCCTTGATAGGGCGCTTTATAGTGTGAAAAATTCAGTGCATGTTCATAACCGATACTACTGTATGTGTACACAAAAACACAAAGACAAAGAAAATCTAATTCTACCCGAAAGGTACACTGCCACTATAATCAGGAGATCACTGGTTCGAATCCCGTTTATTCAGCTAGTTTTTTTTTTGTAATCCACACGAAACACAATTAGTCAAGGTTTCTAATATAAAATCTAAGACAGTCCAATTGTTGTATTAGATGTTACCAATAAAAAAAAATATTTTTTATGTCCATTGCATTGGAATCTAGTGTTTACAATTGTTCATTTAATAACTGATATTCACAAACCATGATCAAACCATACTCAAATAAATTAACTCAAATAAAGTGTTCTAAATTAGATTAAATAAATAAAAATAAGCTCTTACGTTTCCTTCTCGGCTACAGTGCTGCCTTGCCGTGCACTACAGCTGTGGTTTTACCAGGGCAGTCGGTGGGGTCAAGCTAACTGTTTTATTGGCTGGTAAAATTTTTCATTGGTTTAATGTTATGTTAACAAAACATGGAAAATAAGAAGAAACAACATATGTACACTGCAATGGACGCAGGGACTGAAAGGGTTAAGTAGTTTGTGCTCTTCACTGTGATGCTACTCGGTGATGCTACATGTGTAGCAGTTTGAAAAGGGGCGGAGTCAGACATGTATCTCAGTATAATAATAATAATCTGCTAATAGCTAAACTGGGGAGATGTTTCGGTATCCCTTGCCATTGGCCCTCGGTGAGGGATGATGTCATGTCGTGTCTAGCGGTTCTGTCGGGCCCTTTGTGTGGATCAGTGGGCTCTTCCTGTCTGACAGGTCTGCTCTGAATCGGGGAGCCGGGGGGGGGGGGGGGGGGTCACAGAGGCGACTTCCCCTCTGAAGCTCACCAGGAAGACGAGGCCGTGTCCCACCGAGCCCGGCATTGTTATCCTCGCTCGCACCGTCCGTACAGCCGCCCTGATCCACAGCCCAACTCTCCATTATTCACCAACCTGCAGCGGACGGCCCGAACAACAACAAACATATCCTGCCCTGCTGTGCACCAGTGCAATAGTGCACCGTGCACCAGACCAGACGGTCTCTGGGTTTGGCGTAGACCTGCCGAGGGATCGATGCACGGTGCCAAAATAGCAAGGTGCAATTTACAATCTCTAAATCATGTCAACATGCTTTGTGTATCTAATTCTCCAATTAATCAGCAACTTAAGTCCAACTTATTACATTAAATAACATTACTTTACATTACAATAGGTAAGCGCTTTTGTACAAATAACAATTGCACAATAATGATGTGCATTTAAACATAAAAGTTTAGGGTAAAAAAATATTTTTAGACAGGGCCTAAAGGAGGTCAAAAGGCAACAATGGGAGTAGTTAGTTAGAGGTGTTAAGAGAGTAAGTGCTCTTTGAAGAGCTCTGTCTTCAGGAGTTTATTAAAGATAGTGAGAGATTCTCCTGATCTGGTAGTAGAAGGTAGTTAGTTAGAGGTGTTAGGAGAGTAAGTGCTCTTTGAAGAGCTCTGTCTTCAGGAGTTTATTAAAGATAGCGAGAGATTCTCCTGATCTGGTAGTAGAAGGTAGTTAGTTAGAGGTGTTAGGAGAGTAAGTGCTCTTTGAAGAGCTCTGTCTTCAGGAGTTTATTAAAGATAGTGAGAGATTCTCCTGATCTGGTAGTAGAAGGTAGTTAGTTAGAGGTGTTAGGAGAGTAAGAGCTCTTTGAAGAGCTCAGTCTTCAGGAGTTTATTAAAGATAGTGAGAGATTCTCCTGATCTGGTAGTAGAAGGTAGTTAGTTAGAGGTGTTAGGAGAGTAAGAGCTCTTTGAAGAGCTCAGTCTTCAGGAGTTTATTAAAGATAGTGAGAGATTCTCCTGATCTGGTAGTAGAAGGTAGTTAGTTAGAGGTGTTAGGAGAGTAAGAGCTCTTTGAAGAGCTCTGTCTTCAGGAGTTTATTAAAGATAGTGAGAGATTCTCCTGATCTGGTAGTAGAAGGTAGTTAGTTAGAGGTGTTAGGAGAGTAAGTACTCTTTGAAGAGCTCTGTCTTCAGGAGTTTATTAAAGATAGTGAGAGATTCTCCTGATCTGGTAGTAGAAGGTAGTTAGTTAGTGGTGTTAGGAGAGTAAGTGCTCTTTGAAGAGCTCTGTCTTCAGGAGTTTATTAAAGATAGTGAGAGATTCTCCTGATCTGGTAGTAGAAGGTAGTTAGTTAGAGGTGTTAGGAGAGTAAGAGCTCTTTGAAGTGCTCAGTCTTCAACTTATTGTACTATGGCTATGCCCACAGCAGCTTCAATGCCATCATCTAAATGGTAAACTGCAGCAGACGGGCCAAAAACTTGACAAACATGTCTTAATTCTTAATGATTTCCCTTGATAAATTAAAGGTTAAAAATAAATAAATATCCAGAGACCAGACTTTGAGTCTTTGGGTTTTGTTGTAGACCTGCCGAGTGATCGATGCACGGTGACAACATAAAAAAGGTCCAATTTACAATCTCTAGGTTCTATGTCTTTTTTGCTGAATCAGTCAACATGCTTTGTGCAGTTTATTCTCCAACTAATCAGCAATAAGTTAAACTTATTATATAATATAGCTACACCCATGGCAGCTTCAATGCCACCGTCTGAATGGTAAACTGCACCAGACGGCCCAAAAATGTGACAAACATATCTTAATTCGTAATGATTTGCCTTGATAAATTAAAGGTTAAAATAAATAAATATCCTGAGACCAGACTTTGAGTCCTTGGGTTTGGTGTAGACCTGCCGAGGGATTGATGCACGGTGCTAACATAACAAGGTGCAATTTACAATCTCCAAGTTCTAAGCATCTATGAGGCGTCTGTGATGGACCATCCAAATAAAAAGTGTTATAAAGTATTTATGATTTTTTTTTTGCTGAATTAGTCAACATGCTCTGTGCAACGTATTCTCTAATTAATCAGCAATAAGTTCTTATTAAGTTATTATACTATATCTACACCCACAGCAGCTTCAATGCCACCGTCTGAAACGAACGACAAACGTATCCTGACACAAAATAAATAATTAACAAGGTGCGATTTACAATCTCAGAATAAACAATTCAGTCCATCAACAGTTTACCACCAAAATCTCCTCAGCGTTTATCAGCTCTGAGTGGAAACGAAGGAGACGAGGAAATCGTTACCTAATTGTTTGATGACTTGGCTTCTCACCTTTTATTTGGCACCAAACAAGAGATTTTGGGAGTGTGAATACAAATTAGCATTAGCAAATTAGCCTCCTCACAGAGCGTGCACTGCCTTGTATTCAGAAAGAAAAAAAGACATTTTTGTGCTGGAAAATAAACAATTGTTATTAGAATTAGTATTATGTTAAATTATTCAGCAAGAAAAATCAAAAACACTTCATCTGGATGGTCCATTATAGACGCCTCAACTAAATACTCAACTAACATTCAACTGAATGTGTATCAAATACAACTGAACTCCACAGAACCTACAACTTAAACCTAAATCTAACCCTAAATATAAAACTATAAACATATAAAGTGGTTAAGATTAGAGTTTGGGTTAGAGTTAGAGTTGGGTTCAGTTGCCTGTAATAAATACTAATCAGTTGAATGTTTCTCATGCTAAATCACCATATTATTTAGCTTAACCAACTTTAAAAATGATATAAGATAAGATGAGAAAAGATACCTTTATTATTATTGCACACTGTAGAACCAAATTGATCAGCAATGCTTGAGGAGCTTAAAATTTACAATAAATAAGACTCAATAAGACTAACTGTGATTGAACAGCCAAATAAACATGATAAAAGTGTTTTAAATAATATTAAATTTGTACAAATTAACCTTTACTTTGCCTCATTGTCTCTTAATTTTCCCATGTTTTAATATCTGAGTTGCTGTTTTTTTCCAGTACAGTGGAAGCTACTCAGTTACTGTTCCATTGGCTTGTAAACCCTTTTATTGGCTGGTTCATTGGTGATTTCTGATGGACAAAAGTCTCAATTTTTGTAATTGTAATGGACGCAGGGTCTGAAAGGGTTAATTACTTGATTTTATAAGTAATTATGTAAGATTACAAGTTAATTTATTAGTTACATTCAGCAACATCAGTTTGATAACATCAGTTTGTGTCTCTGAACAATGTTTCTGACCAGCGTAGCGTTAGCCTTTAGCCTTTAGCCTTTAGCCTGGCCTCTGTTTGGCTTCGGAGGAAATTCACACTGATACTTGATAAATCCGTAAAGGAGCTTATGCAAATCAGCACGGAAGATTAAAGATCAGACGCCCCTTAAACCAGTTTGGCGAGGGCGGTGGATCTCTGGCCGGGGTGGTGTTTATCTGTGTTATTGTGTGTTATTGTTATCATCGCCCGTCATCGTGAGTTTACTGTGTGTAGCCGGTAATGAGGGGCTTTAGGCTGAAAAGCCTGTGCTGTTCGGTGCTCTTCTGTTATTGACCTCGACGTTTATTTACTCTGATCTCTGTGTGTAATGATTTAAATCCAGACAAAACCAAGACAAAACAGCGCGTTCAACAGTGAGGAACCTTAGGGACAAGTAAGGAACAGTGGGGAACAGTGAAGAACAGTGGTGAACAGTGAGGAACAGCAAAAGTGAGGAAGAGTCTGGAACAGTAAAAAACAGTGGTGAATAGTGAGGAACAGTGTGGAACAGTAAGGAACAGCGGGGAACAATGAGGAACAGAATAGTGGTGAACATTGGGGAACAGTGAAGGATAGCAGTGAACAGTGAGGAACAGCAAAAGTGAGGAACAATCTGGAACAGTAAAGAACAGTGGGGAACAGTGATGAACAGAATAGTGAGGAACAGTCTGGGACAGTAAGGAACAGTGGTAAACAGTGAGGAACAGCAAACGTGTGGAACAGTAAGGAACAGTGGGGAACAGCGGCAAACTGGTGAACAGTGAGGAGAATCGATGAACAGTGGGGAATAATGGTGAACAGTAAGGAACAGCGGGGAACAGTGAGGAATAGTGGTAAATATTGAGGAACAGTGGCGTACAGTGAGAAACAGTGGTGAATACTTAGGAACAGTGGTGAACAGTGAGGAACAGAATAGTGAGGAACAGCCGTGAACAGTAAGGAACAGAGGGGAACAGTGAGGAATAGTGGTAAATAGTGAGGAACAGTGGCGTAGAGTGAGGAACAGAACAGTGAGGAACAGCGGCGGACAATGACAACCACAATTAATCACTGGAACGTTACTATACTTAGTTACTTTATTAAATTAAATTAGATTACAAGTTACTTTATTAGTTACATTCATAAAAATGACATCAGTTTTTGCCAGTACTCACTTTATTGTAACAGTGTATCTCCTGATATAAAATACAGCCTTTCTTTCTCACGTAACATAAATATTTATAGATTTTTATAAAATATAAAGAAAAGTCTTCTGGCCTCACCTGATATATTTAACTGTTTAAACAACTAACCTTGATATCGTCATCTTTAGCTAAAACAATCTCAAAACACTGGCTGTATTTCTAGTTAGAAAATGCACAATATTCTTTTTCTCACACTAAAATAAAGGTGACTTAATTGTTGCAGAGGCGACAATGACAAAAATGACAAATCCAGTTTAAACTTTAATCTGATTACGTACTGGATTGGGAAGTAGTGAGTAAGTTAGATTACTCGTTATTGAGCGTGAAAGTGGTCAGATTAGAGTAACATTATTTTACTCGTGACATAACTGCTCAGGAGTTGCAGCGCTGCAGCGAGACATGCGGCTCGGCAACATCAATAATTGTCGGCCATCGATCGGGACTAAATGCCAAGGGCAGCCGCGCTCCGGCGCTCCTCCGCTTCTCCGAGTTTTAAAAATAAAAAATCGCCTTCGCGTTTAGTCGTCTCCTCCTCGGGGCAGAACAAGAAGAAAGAGAAACGTAGCAATTTTCTAATTCAGTCACATAAAGCACTCCCCGTGTCAGCTGTCAGACAGGGAGCTTAGCCGAGGGGTCAGGGGTCGCGGCGCTGCTTTCATGAGAGCGCTAATCGATTAGCCGTCAAGGCGCCGCAGCCTCGCTCAAGTGGCAAGACCGATGGCAGGCCACCTGGGTCCCATTTCAATAATTGCTCAGCGCCTGGGGTGTGCCACCTCCTCCTCCTCCTCCTGCTCCGGCCTGAGGGAAGGAGAGATGAAGAGCACGATGATCGTGAGAAATAAATAGTGTAAATAGTGCATGAGGAGGACCACCGCGCCTCCTCCCGGGCCTCAGCGCCAGGTTGGCACGGCTGAGAGTGTGGAGGGTGGTATTGATTAGCGTGTTGGCGAGCGGAAATTTAGTCTGTATTTATCAGGCGACCCCCGGCGAGGTTAAGCACTGAGCTCTTGTAGCTTCATCCACCCTCATCTCATCTCATCCACCCTCATCCTCTCTCAGAGCGGAGGTTATTTACTCCTCATAAGTCAGGCCCATACCTGCAATTTAGCGCTAAACGAGAGCACTTGATCCCTTGTTCCTGTGCTCTCGTACGCGGAACGCTCGGCCAAGTGGGCGTCAATCCAGCAGAGCCGAGCCGATATGGAGAACACGGCTCTCAAAGCCTCGCTGTGAATTTGGTTTGTTGCGCAGAAGATCCACAAAAACGACAGACGACAGACCAAATTACGTCAATCAATAAAAAAGACATATGTGTACGGCAGCACTGGGTATAATACGCACTACAGTTGCCCGTCTTATTTCGTTGCAATACCACGATTAAGCAGTGAACAGCAGAGAGCAGTAAGGAACAGTGGCAAATAATGGCAAGCGTGAGGAACAGTCACGAATAGTGAGGAACATTGAGCAAACAGCATAGAACAGTGGGGAACAGTGAGGAATAGTGAAGAACAGCGACAAACAGTGAGGAACATTGGCAAACATCAGAAAACTGTGGGGAACAGTGCGAATAGTGGGAAAAAGTGAGGAATAGCATAGAACAGTGGGGAACAGTCAGGAATAGTGAGAAACAGCGGCAAATAATGGGGAACAGCAGCAAAAAATAATGACTACAACGAATCACAGGAAGTCGGTGAACAGTGAGGGAACAGTGAAGAACAGCGTCGAATAGTGGGAAAAAGCGAGGAACAGCGGAGAACAGTGAGGAACAGCGGAGACCAGTGAAGCAAAGTGGGAAAAAATGGGGAACACTGGCAAACAGTAAGAAACAGCAGTGAATAGTAGCAAACATTGAGGAACAGCGTAGAACAGTGGGAAACAGCAGCAAATAATGGGGATCAGTGCCGAACAGTGGGGAACAGCGGCGAACAGTAAGACAACAACGAATCACAGGGTTTTTTACATCTTAAAGATTAAAGCCCTGAGGAGCAGTGGTAGCATAGTTTCTTTAAAAAATCTGAAAAAATCTGATTTCGGATGATTTTATTAATGACTGTATTTTGACAACAGATAAAATTACATCAATCAATTAAAAATACTAATGTTGTGTACGGCAGTGCTGGGTATAATGCGCACTACAGTCGCTCGTCCCGCTCCATCGCGACTCCGTGATTAAGCAGGATGCCGGAGGATAAATTATAAGTGTTGGATAAGAATCAGATTGAAAACAATGATGAAGTTCAAAGGCCTACATCAGAACACATGTGCGTCTCGGTCTGTCTGAGGAAGTGGCTACATTTCCCTCGCTGACAAATGTCAGGGACCTGCGAGATAATACCAGGAAATGGAGCTATCCATCTTTCCTGAGAGCCTGTGGACAGAGCTGTGTTTATTCCACTGTCTGTAGAGTTGTATGGCGGCCGTTGTCTGGATTAGACGCGATGGTTGATCTTAATTTTTTTAATGAAGGTTTTGAAGATTTTGGTCGACTACGCCAACTTAAAAAACTTAAAAACTAAGCCTCGGCCTTAAAGCCACTAGCTACTATTATAATCAGAATGACGAAACATTTAAAATCTAAAATCTAAAATCTACTCTTGTATGGAGATGATATATTGCGGTTTGCTAGAGAACCATTAGAATCCCCAACAGTTATAATGGAAGTAATTCACAGGTAGTTTGAGAGAAGCACTGGATGATGTATGGGTTTAGGGGAGGGGCAAGGAACCATTATCCACACGCCTATAGCACAGTTGAAACTGTGAGGCACAGTTTGCAGAAATGACCGCAATAGTAGCATTTTTTTAAAGCTTAGGAAATGTTTATAAATTTTTTTTAAATGTTTTACAACTTCAAAGGAACACATTTTAGCAATTAATGCAGTCGACATGATGGTTGATCTTAATTTTAATGAAAGAATTAAGATCTAAAATATAATAATTTTTGGAGAAGGAAACCAACACAATAGCACAATTAATAAATATATATATATATATATATATATATATATATATATATATATATATATATATTTTAAAAGCAGGACTGTATGTTTTAGTATGTTTTACAGCATCAAAAGAACACATTTCAGCTACTAATATGTTTTAAAAAATATATGATTTAGGGTTTAGTGCCTCTTTGAGCGCAGGAAAACGAATGAATGAATTAATGGAAATATCAGAGTAAAGCTTTTAATCTTAAAAAAATTTTATACATTTTTTACAAGTTTATAAATGGTTTACAATTAGTTTATTAATGGTTACTAATTAGGTTGTAAATGCCTCAAAAATCATTAATAATCAGTTATAACACATACATAGAAATACAACAATGACCAATAGTGAACCCACAGCCGTCTATATTGTTGCCCTTTTTACGTATGTGTTATATCTGATTATTAATGATTTTTGAAGCATTTACAACCTAATTGGTAACCATTAATAAACTAATTGTAAACCATTTATAAACACTTAATAAAGGGTTTATCAAATCTACAGAATTGAACAATTGGACAAATAAAAAAATAACATGGCTGCACATATAAAGAGGACATATAATGGTTGCTTTTCTTTTTCCGTTTCTATTCCCAGCAGGCTGACGGTCAGTCAGTCAGTCGTAAGACGTGAATTATAGCCGAGGCTTTTTCTTTATCACTAATGGGCGAATGAGAGTCGGCGATTCGTGCTTTTACACCACAAATGTCATCCAGACACCCATTCTCTTTAACGGCTGTGTTTTCAGTTTTAATTGAAATCAATAGTCCAGGCAGATTGGCTTGATGGCTTTTGGAACTCTTTGGCGTTTTTCGTTTTAAGGCAAGATTTCGCCTCTTAAAGAATTAAAACGCCACCGAAAAACGGCATTAAAAGCTGTTTCTGCCTCCTACCATTCCTGCTTTTCTCTTGGAGGGGGGTGTTGGGGGGTGGTTCCAGTTTATGACCAGCTGACAAAGGATGATCACTGATGTTTCTGTCTCTTATACACACTGGGAGACACTCTGAGACAGGTTGAGACGGAATGGGCGGGAGTATACGGCCTCTCCCGGCGATATCGCTCGGCGATTAGGCGCTAATAGATTGCTCAGTCAGGCTCCGGAGCTTAGGCTGCCATTAGAGCCATGTTACTGACACGGGGCTCACGTTGCTGATGTCACATGGTCAATTGGAGATGAGACAAGCCCCATTCGTCAAGCGGTTAGCGGTTAGCAGTTAGCGGTGAGCAGTTAGCGGTGAACGCTTATCATTCACTGCTATCTTCCTCAACCTTTATGGCTTCATTTTCCACCGGAATGAATGAGAACATGGACTCATGGACTTTAGAGTCAGTGGAAATAAAGATAAAAATACAAAAAGACAAAAGACATAGGTTGATATTGTCTTTGCAAATATATATATATATATATATATATATACAGATCTAGAAAACAAAAAAAAAAATAAGAGAGCTCTTAAAAACTATGAGTTTCTTTGATTTTACCAAATTAAAAACCTCTGGAATATAATCAAGAGGAAGATGGATGATCACAAACCATCAAACCACCAAACTGAACTGCTTAAATTTTTGCACCAGGAGTAAAGCAGCATAAAGTTATCCAAAAGCAGTGTGTAAGACTGGTGGAGGAGAACATGATGCCAAGATGCATGAAAAAAAACTGTATGAATATGAACTTGTTTTCTTTGCATTATTTGAGGTCTTTTTTTGTTATTTCAGCCATTTCTCATTTTCTGCATATATTAAATGCTCTAAATAACAATATTTTAATATTTTTATTTGTTATTTGGGAGAAATGTTGTCTGTAGTTTATAGAATAAAACAACAATGTTCATTTTACTCAAACATAAACCTATAAATAGCAAAAAATAGCAAAAAAAAGTGCTCTCTTCATTTTTTCCAGAGTTGTATATAAATAAATATATTTTTTTCCGGGTTGAATAATTTACAGCTCTTTTACAGAATTGTTCTCTGAGGCTACAGCCGAGCTCGGTCAGAACATCGAGAACAACAGAGACCTTCTTTTTTTCTGGGTTGCAAATGAGGGACATAAATTACGAGGCTTATTTTTTTTGTTGTGTTGGCTCCACTGTAATTTAGGTGCCACCCAACAGTAAGATGCTAATTGGCTAAATTACGGTGCAACGACGTGGGATTTATGCTCAGCTAACGAGCTGCGGGTTAGGCCCGCCCCCTCCTTTTTTTTCTCCTGTATCTTTGTATCTGCACTGAGTTAGAGAGAAGGAACTCGTTTAGCTCGTTAAACTCATTTAACTCATTAACTAAACTCTCTTAAACTTTACATTTGCTTTTTAGCTATTAATCCTAATGCAGAAACTACTGTAAATAATATGCTTTTTGGCATCGACAACAATGCAGGATTCGATCTTTCAGCCTGTTTAACTGATAAAAGAGTATTTAGTCTCCTTTAAACCATAAACTAAAGTGTATTTTATTGAGATTTTAAGTGAAAGACCAACACAAAGTAGCACGCATCGTTGTGAAGTGGAATGAAAATGATTTAATCATGCTTTAATCAAATTAAAATTTAAAAAAGTGTCACACGCGAAAGTATTCAGCACCATTTACTCTAAAACCCCTAAATAAAATTCAGTGCAATCAATGACTGTGCTCAGTTGTGAAAAAATGAAAGAAAAATATATTCTACAACTGTTTCTACAAACCTACCAAGACATGAACCAACCATCCACCCAAACTACAGATCCAGCAAGGAGAGCACTGATCAGAGATCAGCCGAGACCCATGATCACTCTGGAGGAGCTGCAGAGATCCACAGATCTCTGCAGTGAAAGGTGGATATACTGAATATTGATATGGGGGGCTGAATACTTTTGCACGACACGCTTTTCAGATTTTTATTTGATTACAATTTTCATTTCAAAATCTCAACAAAATTATTTTATTAAGTGTGTGGTTGTAAAGTGACAAAATGTAAAAGTAAAAAAAGCCAGAATATATGTTAATTCTAACAGAAATGAGTGAGTTATATGAATGAATAATCATGCATTAAGCAGCTTTACTGTATATTCCCTTGTAAAAGAAAAGTGTGTTAAGTATATATTTTAAAAGTATACATACTATTTAAAATAAAAAATACATGCTTAAATACATACTAAATGTTCTATTTTGGAACTTTTAATTGTAATTAAGCTATATTTTAGCTATATTTTCTATCAACACAATTATTTATTGAAATACAAAACAAAATATATATATATATATTTTTTGTATATTTAATGTGTATTTTCATAAAGTATATTAAATAGAAAATGTACTTTTAGTATTCTTTACCTCGTCTTCATGTTATGCAGTGTGTAAAGTTATCACTCTGCGTGAGAAGGCTGGCGGCGGCGGCGTCTCGTGCACTGTTTACGTGAGCGTTGCTAGGGCACGGTGGTCACGGGGCATTTCCCGTGGTGACATCAACACGGGCCGGCTGGCTCCACACCCTGCCCCCTGCCCCTCGCCTCCAGTCTATTTCTGTTGCTCATCTATTGTCACCTGGAATCAGCCTTTCACTCGCTTTGTTTCACGACCCTCGTGCAAAAACCCAAAGCCTATTCTTCATCTCCACAGCTCACAATGACTTTTATTAATAGTGATGTTTATTATTGGACTATTATTGGAAAGAATTGCTCTAAACGCGAGTGTGTAAACCTGTACACTATCTTTTTACACTTACGCACCATCAGATACTTCTGCCTCTGAGCGTACATTCACACTAAACTAATTCACACTAAACTAATTCACACTAAACTAATTCACACTAAACTAATTCGCACTAAACTAATTCGCACTAAACTAATTCACACTAAACTAATTCACACTAAACTAATTTACACTAAACTAATTCACACTAAACTAATTCACACTAAACTAATTCACACTAAACTAATTCACACTAAACTAATTTACACTAAACTAATTCACACTAAACTAATTCACACTAAACAGCTTTGCACTAAATGAATTCACACTAAAGAAATTCAGACTAAACTAATTCACATGAAACAAATTCGCACTAAACTTATTCACACTAAACTAATTTGCACTAAATAAATTCACGCTAAACGAATTTACACTAAACTAAATCACTAAACTAATTTACACCATACCAATTCACACTAAACTAATTTGCACCAAAAATCTATTTTTTTAAACTATTTTGCACTAAAGAAATTCCCACTAAACAAATTTACCTAAACAAATGCACACTAAACTAATGCACATTAAATTTGCACTGAAGAAACTTGCAATAAATGAATTTACACTAAACAAATTTACATTGAACAAATTTGTGCTAAAAATCTACAGTAAACTAATTTGCACTAAAGATATTCGCACTAAACAAATTCACACCTAAAAAAAATTCACTAAACAAATGCACATTAAATTTGCACTGAAGAAACTTGCAATAAATTCATTTACACATTCAAACTAATTTACACTGTAAACATTTGCTCTAAATGATTGGGAACTTAATCAAATGCACTAAACAAATTCACAATAAACAAATATGCAGCGTGCAGAACTTCACGGTCCGTGGCGTCACTTCTTGTTTACAGTCGCCAAAAAAACGTTAGAAAAAACTGTGAGAAACCTTTTTATTGCTGTGCTGTAAAATATTCTACAGTAATCAATGCAGAAAACTGTGAACTTTTTTTTTATAATCATTTATACCATATCTGTACTGCACTGTCCTGCCTGTTAAATTGTCTTGGCTGTAGTCCTTACACTTACACTATCATTACACTTTTGCACTTTATGATGTCATTCTTATTGTCATCCCATGTTGCACCATGGTTCTGGATTAACGTAATTTAATTACACTGTGTTCCTGTTCTCAGATATAATGATATTAAAAAGCCTCTTGACTCTAGACCTGATGTGATATTAAACGCTTTGGTATATTCCACATATTTTGGTTTGTGGAGACTCGTTGTCTTTATCGTCCAGCTCTATAGGCTGAAGTATCCGGTATGAATTGGTCGGTGTGATGGCTGGAGGATATAAAACTGTTTATAAGACCCTCTGAATGTGCAGAATTCTCTCTCAGACTCTTACGCTGCTAAATTAGAGGTCGGTGAGCTAACGAGCGAGAGGCTAAAGGAAGGGTCTGTTTACACGGCGGCGCGGCTAATTTGAAGTCGTGCGGCGACGCTAAGTGGCGGAATGTGTCTAAACAAATCAGGTGGATGTGTGAAGCCCCGCCGCCGTGTTTTGACTGGAGCCGGCGTGAAGCGCTGAGATCTCTCCTGCTGAGGAAAACAAGCGTCCTCCTCGTCCTCGTGCTACAATCCCCGCCCTGCTTAACATTTCTACACATTTCTACTCATATCTAAACATTTCTACACATTTCTAAACATGTCTACACATTTCTACACACATTTATACACATTTTTAAACACATAGCTACACATATTTACTCATAATCACACATGTACACATTTCTACACATTTCTACTCATATCTAAACATGTCTACGCATTTCTACACACATTTTTACAAACATGTAGACATTTATTCACATATATACACATTTCTACTCATATCTAAACATGTCTACGCATTTCTACACACATTTTTACACACATGTAGACATTTATTCACATATATACACATTTCTACACATATCTAAAATTTTAAGGTGTTTCTACACATTTCTAAACACATATCTACACATTTCTACATATTTCTACACATTTCTAAACACATATCTACACATTTCTACATATTTCTACACATTTCTAAACACATATCTACACATATTTACTCAAATCTATTCATATCTACACACATCTACACAAATCTACATATTTCCACACGTATATACTCATACCTACACATTTCTACACATTTCTACTCACATCTAAACATGTCTACACATTTCTACACACATTTCTACACACATGTAGACATGTCTAGACTTTTCTAAAATATTCTACAAATATCTAAACATTTATTCACATATATACACACATTTCTACACATATCTAAAATTTGTAGGTGTTTCTACACATTTCTAAACACATATCTACACATATTTACTCAAATCTATTCACATCTACACAAATCTACATATTTCCACACGTATCTACTCATACCTACACATTTCTAAACACATATCTACACATATTTACTCATATCTATTCATATCTACACACATCTACACAAATCTACACATTTCTACACATATCTACACACATCTAAACTGCCGTGTTTTGACTGGAGCCGGCGTGAAGCGCTGAGGAAAACAAGCGTCGTCCTCGTGCTACAAGTCCCCGCCCTGCTCCTCACCGTGCTCCTGGTGAACGCCGCGCACCGGGGGGGTGGATGAGGGAAGCCGAGGGGCCCCGAGCTGCATGTGGAGGAGCAGGATAAAAGAGAGGTGAATAAAAAGTGATGTGATAAAGGTGGTTGAAGGTTCGTGTGTTTTTCCCCGAGCCGCCGGCAGCACCAGAACATGACCTGAATTTAATTCATGATCTGTCCGAGTTAACCCAGAACATGCTGCAGATCCTTCCCTGAATGTATAAACCTCAGCTGCTTTCACTCTCCAGGATCTTAGATCTACTGGACTCTTCTCACCTGGGAGAATACACATATAATACTGTATCTATAGGGCGTCAGTGTGTCTTCGCTATCGTAACGACGGGAAAAGTACACCTTCCTCGTCTCGAAGCGCAAAGCAATAAACTACAGCATGTACTAATTCTCTTAATAAATCATGGGTGTGGTTAATTCATTTTGGACGTAACATGAAATAAACCAATCAGAGTGTCTCTTTTGCTGATCATTCCCTTTAAGAAGAGTCAGGTGAGCTCTGACTTTGGCGGATTGCTATTTTAATGGTGCAGCTACCTGGACGTGTGTATATATATATATACACACACACACATTTCTATACACATCTACACATTTCCGAACATATCCACACACAGCTATAGCTTTCTACACACATGCAGACATGTATAGACTTTTCTACAATATTCTACAAATATCTAAACATTTATTCACGTATATACACAGTTCTACACATATCTAAAATATGTAGGTGTTTCCACACCTTTCTAACCCATATCTACACATTTCTACATATTTCTACACATTTCTAAACACATATTTACACATTTATACATATATCTACTCATATCTACACATATCTACACTTTTTAAAACACATATCTACACTTATCTACACATATTTAAACATAAACACACATCTACACGTTTCTACAAAGTCTACATATTTCCACACATATCTACACATTTCTACATATTTCTACACATTTCTAAACACATATTTACACATTTCTACACATATCTACTCATATCTACTAATATCTACTCATATCTACACTTTTTAAAACACATATCTACACTTATCTACACATATTTAAACATAAACACAAATCTACACGTCTACACACATCTAAACACATCTGCATATTTCTACACATATCTGCTCATACCTACTCATATCTAAACATTTCTACACATTTCTAAACACATATTTACACATTTCTACACATATCTACACATCTACTCATATCTACTCATATCTACACTTTTTAAAACACATATCTACACATATTTACACATATTTACACATATGAACTCATCTACACATTTACCCATATTTCTACACATATCTACACTATTCTACACACATATCCACTCATATCTACACATACAGTATCTACACACGCACACATTCCCCGCCGTGGTCGGAGGTCAGGTCTATACTGTGATAAGGAGGTTGTTGTGTTTGGTAAATGGTGAGGTGGTTGGTGCGGTATCGCGCTCGGTCGTGTGTTGGGGCTCTGAGTGATGAATTCCTCTACACTCTGGATTACTTCCTGTTCTGGAGAACCCTGGCTCCAGGTCCGGCCCGGCCGCCCCGCTCCCACAGGAAGTGGATGCAGATCAGCTAATGGAAAGGAATGCACGTCCCCGGGGGGCTAAACGCTCCTAAACGCTCCCTCTTTCTCTGCTCTTTCTCTGTTGTTTCTCTGTTGTTTCTCTGTTGTTTCTCTGTTGTTTCTCTGCTGTTTCTCTGCTCTTTCTCTGCTGTTTCTCTGTTGTTTCTCTGCTGTTTCTCTGCTGTTTCTCTGCTGTTTCTCTGCTGTTTCTCTGCTGTTTCTCTGTTGTTTCTCTGCTGTTTCTCTGTTGTTTCTCTGCTGTTTCTCTGTTGTTTCTCTGCTGTTTCTCTGTTGTTTCTCTGTTGTTTCTCTGCTGTTTATCTGCTGTTTCTCTGTTGTTTCTCTGCTGTTTCTCTGCTCTTTCTCTGTTGTTTCTCTGTTGTTTCTCTGCTGTTTCTCTGTTGTTTCTCTGCTGTTTCTCTGTTGTTTCTCTGCTGTTTCTCTGCTGTTTCTCTGTTGTTTCTCTGCTGTTTCTCTGTTGTTTCTCTGCTGTTTCTCTGCTGTTTATCTGCTGTTTCTCTGTTGTTTCTCTGCTGTTTCTCCCTCTTTCTCTGCTGTTTCTCTGCTGTTTCTCTGCTGTTTCTCTGCTGTTTCTCTGTTGTTTCTCTGTTGTTTCTCTGCTGTTTCTCTGCTGTTTCTCTGTTGTTTCTCTGCTGTTTCTCTGTTGTTTCTCTGCTGTTTCTCTGCTGTTTATCTGCTCTTTCTCTGTTGTTTCTCTGCTGTTTATCTGCTGTTTCTCTGCTGTTTCTCTGTTGTTTCTCTGCTGTTTCTCCCTCTTTCTTTGCTGTTTCTCTGCTGTTTCGGGGGGTGAGGGTTGTGTTTTTACTGAGGCGTTTGTGTGTTTGGACTCGCTGCAGATAGAGGGACAGAAATAAAGCGTAGGGAGTCAGCACTTTACAGAACCAGAACCCGGGGGACGGGTCTACCTGTGGAGCTCTGCTGCGGAGAGGACATCTGCGCTGTCTCCAGACTCTTACCGGCCGTTACACTCATATCTATTAACTATTTACTTAATTCTGTTTCTATTTCACATAGGAATAGAGTTAAACTATACATACTAATAAAAATAAATATAGATTTGCACTTAATAGACTACAAAGCTTGTCTCTGGAGCTGTGTTGCAAGATTATTCCTCTGGTTTTTAGTGTGTAATAAGAGCAAGATAGAAATAAAAATCTATTATTTTTGCCTTTTTTTTGGGATAATATGAAACGTTTGTGAAGCACTGCTGCTCCCACACAATCCTACCAGCTCTCACTTATCTGATGATGATGCACTTTAGGAACATTCAGGATATTTATTTAGTGCTTATATTATAAAGTAGCTCCTCCTACTCTTTTCTTCCACTACAATGCATCTATGGGTTTAATGCAATCAATGAATTAATAAATCAATTAATCAGTGTTTATTTACACTCATTAAGAGTGACCATGATTTAAAGTGTAGCCAAGCATTCCACAGCAGAGGCTGATAATAGTAAATACATATGAATTTAAGATTTAAAAGTAAAGCTAGAACATAAAATAATACTGTAGATTATAAAATTATATTTTATATCTTCCTGTTGCTGATTCAGCAATACCTCCATCATGACCAACATTCAACCTGAAATTAAAGTCTATTGATGTCGATGGCCAGCTGGGATATGATTGTTTTTTTTTTCCATGATAGAATTAGGGATTTGTTTATTTCTTATTTTACATGAATGATCCGTTGTTGATGGTTGTAGATGCTCAACATCAACTAACATTCGACTAAAGGTCTATTAAATGCAATTAAATTTTTATTAGAATGGAAATAATTCTATATTGAATGTAACCCTATACAAAAACCTGGCCCAAACATAACCATAATTCTGTACAATAACCATAACAACTAATAGTTTGTAAGAGTTCATGGGTTAGATTTGAGTTTTAGGCTAATAGTCGGGTTAGGGTTAGATTGTAGGTTGAGGTTAAGCCACATCAAGTCAGTCAAAAACAAACCAGTCCAATTCAATCCAGACCAAACTAAACCAGAACAAACCAAAGCAAGGCACGCCAAGCTTTATACCATTTAATAGTTTTTAAGAGATTATGGGTTAGATTTGAGTTTTAGGCTAACTAGTAGGGTTAGTGTTGGGTTGTAGGTTTAGATTCCGTTGAGAAATATTAATGTTCAGGTGAGAGTTTAGATGCTTGTAATAGATATTCAGTTAAATGTTAGTTCTGTAGTTCTGTAGTTCTACTGTAGAATGGAAGACTATTCTACTGAATGTAGACCATCCAAGTAAAGTGGAACCAATTTAAGGGTTGAGTCTGTTTCCAGTGCTCTGAGTGCTAATGATAAGTAATGGGTCTGTCGGTGTTCTGGCTGGAGGTGGGTGATATACAGCAGACCCGCCCCCCCCCCCCCCCCCCCCCCATCCATCAGTTCAGTCCTTCTACATGACTGTATCAGGACTCTAACAGACCCCCGGATTACAGACCCCCAGCTCCACTGGGCATGGTGCCCCATTACCCCCCCCCCATCCTTACCCCATGTAGAAACAGACAGTACAATGTAGGAAAGCATGTTTAGAATTTAGAGTTTAGGGGGTTTGATTGACAGGACTAAGTTATAAGAACCAGACATCACCTCCTCCCACCCTGTAATGTAACGCTAGGCCTGCTAGCATTTCCTTTAATAACCGTTTCTGTGGATGCCGCTGCATTCCTGCGCGTGTACAGTACTGTATGTTGGACTGTCAGCGCCGCTGAAGCTCTGAGACGTCTGGGATCGAGCCAGGATTAATAAAGCTCTATAAAAACGACACACAGAGAGGACAACAGAGGATGTAGAACTCTGGATGGGCCAAAAGGAGCCTGACACGCTTAAACTGAATACTAACATACAGCGGAACTGTTCTAATTATTTATAAATGATGATATAACTATATATTTCTATATATATATGTAGATTTATATATATATATATATAGAGAGAGAGAGAGAGAGAGAGAGATATAGACTACTGCAATGCCCTGCTAACTGGCCTCCCGGCCTGTGTAGTAAAACCACTACAGATGATTCAGAACGCAGCAGCACGTCTGATCTTCAACCAGCCAAAACGGGCACATGTCACCCCGCTGCTCATTGAGCTCCATTGGCTACCAGTTGATGCATCAAATTCAAAACTCTTACAATCGCCTACAAGGTGATACAGAACAGCTCCTTCCTACCTGCACTCGCTCCTGAAGGCTTACGCTACCTCCCGGCCGCTGCGCTCCTCCAATGAACGTCGCCTCGCTTTACCAAACAAACATTCACACAAAGCAATCCAGACTGTTCTCATACAGAGTTCCCCAATGGTGGAACAAACTACCTTCTACTACCAGATCAGGAGAATCTCTCACTATCTTTAATAAACTCCTGAAGACAGAGCTCTTCAAAGAGCTCTTACTCTCCTAACACCTCTAACTAACTACCTTCTACTACCAGATCAGGAGAATCTCTCACTATCTTTAAGAAACTCCTGAAGACAGAGCACTTCAAAGAGCTCTTACTCTCCTAACACCTCTAACTAACTACCTTCCACTACCAGATCAGGAGAATCTCTCACTATCTTTAATAAACTCCTGAAGACAGAGCTCTTCAAAGAGCTCTTACTCTCCTAACACCTCTAACTAACTACCTTCTACTACCAGATCAGGAGAATCTCTCACTATCTTTAAGAAACTCCTGAAGACAGAGCTCTTCAAAGAGCACTTACTCTCCTAACACCTCTAACTAACTACCTTCCACTACCAGATCAGGAGAATCTCTCACTATCTTTAATAAACTCCTGAAGACAGAGCTCTTCAAAGAGCACCTACTCTCCTAACACCTCTAACTAACTACCTTCCACTACCAGATCAGGATAATCTCTCACTATCTTTAATAAACTCCTGAAGACAGAGCTCTTCAAAGAGCACTTACTCTCCTAACACCTCTAACTAACTACCTTCTACTACCAGATCAGGAGAATCTCTCGCTATCTTTAATAAACTCCTGAAGACAGAGCTCTTCAAAGAGCACTTACTCTCCTAACACCTCTAACTAACTACCTTCCACTACCAGATCAGGAGAATCTCTCACTATCTTTAATAAACTCCTGAAGACAGAGCTCTTCAAAGAGCACTTACTCTCCTAACACCTCTAACTAACTACCTTCTACTACCAGATCAGGAGAATCTCTCGCTATCTTTAATAAACTCCTGAAGACAGAGCTCTTCAAAGAGCACTTACTCTCCTAACACCTCTAACACACTAACCTAACTATTTCTAACCTCATTTCCTTCTTCCTCTCCTTCACTTCTCTATCACATTATTTCCCTTCGACCTCCTTTAAGCCCTATCTAAAAATGGGTTATCTAAATTCCTATTTCTTTTGTACGTCATTATTGTAAGTCGCTTTGGACAAAAGCGTCTGCCAAATGAAATGTAATGTAATGTAATGAATAGATGTTTTTTTAAAACATTGATCCATTGGCCTCATATGGAGACTCAACAGATTTAAAACATGATGGCGGGAATCCCAGTCAAAAGTTTCTACAGCCAGTCCAATCCAAACAGTAATATTGGCTAGGTTAAAATTCTCATCAAGAGGATATATATGTATATATATGTTCAGTGATATGTTTACGAAGTCTCGGACGGTGTGGAAGAAGAGTGTGGATTGTGTTTGCTGTGCGACAGGGTGTGCAGATTTCTTTCTTTTCTTTTTATAAATCGTTCCGGAAATGCTGACAATCGCTTGGCTGTAATGAGCGGTGTTATCCATCTTGCCGATGACAATAGAAGGAAAACCTGCGCTGTGTGCAGTACCCCCCCCACGCACACAGCACCCCCAACACACTCAACACCCTGACCTTCACTGCTTTATGAAACACATCTGTGGACGTGGGTGTGGCCAGATACTCTTTCTGTTTCATAATGTTGGACATTGAACATTTTTATTGAATTTTATTGAATTGAATCTGTAAAAGTGTGGTGTCCCTCCACATCACACATTACCGTGCATTACTCCCAAATCTCAACACTTCAATTAGGATCAGAATAGGTTGGTAATAAATTGATAAGTTTGCAGCAGGTGTGCTTTTTTAGAGCAAATCAAGTCAATTCAAGTCAAGACGAGACGAGACAAGACAGGACAGGACAGGACAGGACAAGACAAGACAAGGCAAGACAAGACAAGACAAATTAAGCCAAGACAGGACAAGACAAGACAAATCAAGACGAGACAGGACAGGAAAAGACAAGAAAGACAGGACAGGACAGGACAAGACAAGACAAATTAAGCCAAGACAAGACAGGACAAGACAAGACAAGACAAATCAAGACAAGACAGGACAGGACAGGACAGGACAGGACAAGACAAGACAAGACAAGACAAATTAAGCCAAGACAGGACAAGACGAGACAAAGTAAGACAGGACATAATAAGACAAATTTAGCCAAGACAAGACAGGACAAGACAAGACAAATTAAGCCAAGCCGAGCCAATTAAATCCAGACCAAACCAAGTCAAGTCAAATCAAGACAAGACAAGACAAGACAAGACAAATAAAACCAAGCCAAGTCAAGTCAAGATAAGTTAAGTTAAGTCAAGACGAACCAAACAAAGACAATTAAATCCAGACCAATTCAATACAGACAAATCCATCCCAAACCAAACCAAAGCAAACCAATTCAAATTAATTAAAAACAAACCAAATCAAGCCAATCAAATGAAATTCAGACCAAACCCACAGTTTGCAACATCTGGATTAGATCCTGCCAATACGTAGAAGGCAGGGGGGCGGAGCCTCTGAAAGCAGAGAGGTCGTGTTGTGGAAGGTGGAAGCTGGTGATTGGTGATTGAAGCTTGAGTGACATGTGATTGAGTCTCCTGGTAGAACTTGTCTGCTGCTCTGAGGTCAGGAAAACTCTGATCTGCAGCCGAAACACAAAACCCGTCCACTGAACCGCCGAGCCCCCCGAGCCCCCGGACTCCGACTCCCACAAGCCCCGGCGAATAAACACCTAAAGTGAGTGTTTATGTGGAGAGTGATTTGTGTGGGAACCCCGTCAGGTCCCACTGCTCCGGTTTATTTATGTCTCTGCCGTATGGAGACGTAGCTGCAGATCAGATCATGGTGGGGGGGGGGGTGAATACGAGTCCGTCAGAGCGGATACTGCAGGAAGAACCAGAGCGGTCGATGCGGTTCAGCCTTATCGAATCGTACTCGATAAAATCTTCATCGTTTTTAGATCGATAAAAGATTTGGTGTCACTTTATTATTGTTTATTGTCTAGTCAGTGCTAGGGTTGCAACGGTATGAGATTTTCACGGTATGATAACCCTCTCAGAAAATACCGCGGTATCACGGTTATCACGGTATCACAGTTTGTTACATATATTATTAAACTGACCCTTAAAGAAATTACAACAAAGGTTTTTTGTTCAATTAACTATTTATTGTAGAAACCTGGAACAACTATATAGATAATGTCTCCTTAAAAAAAATAAACTGTACACCATTAGGTGAAGGAAACCAGGTTTTTCCACTACTCTTAAGGTCATTGTGTGTGTGTGTGTATATATATATATATACACACACACACACACACACACACACACACACACACACACACACACGTGTCACACATTACATGTCCTCTAAGAAGTAAAGATCCTGTGTTTAAACTATTCAGTACAATTATTTAAGTTTAAATTATTTAATATCTGATAAACTGAGCCTGGGTCAGTGTCTGATCAACAACTCTTGTAAACGTCCGTTTTACTGCCAAGTTGGTATATAACCAGATAGAGGGGATTTATTTCTGAGTCTGGTTTTAACATATGAAAAACAGGCACGTCAGAATTTGAAAATTAACGCATGTAAATGAATGGCGTCTTTCACATCCAGTCCGGCGAGCACCTTTACACGGACACGTGAATCCGTCGTAGCACGCACTTCACGCCTGTACCTGCGTGCCCAAATTTCGGATAACTCAGCGCTTTTGCGGGCGCTTACCGCATGGGTTGTGCACGACTACAAAGAGGTTTTATTTATGTTCAGATTAAAATGATAAACTAAACACATACTTTGCGCTGCACGGCGGGGTGCTGTTCTTGGAGATGGGAGAACAGGTTTGACGTATGTCCACCTTTAGCTGTGACTTTACGGCCACATTGATTACAAATCGGATACCCATCCTCGGGTGCGTTCGGCGGGTATCTGAAATAGTCCCACACTGCTGATTTTAGTTTAGCCTTTTTTTAGGCGGACGGAGATTTGTTTAGTCTGATGCACTTTCTGCTGTTCTCACCGCTGTGTGCTGAGGAGCTGAAGCGGAGCAGAGTTGCGCATGCGCGGGTGAGTTTCTCCGCTGGCTTGTGTTTTACC
This sequence comes from Astyanax mexicanus, assembly GCF_023375975.1. Taxonomy (NCBI): domain Eukaryota; kingdom Metazoa; phylum Chordata; class Actinopteri; order Characiformes; family Acestrorhamphidae; genus Astyanax; species Astyanax mexicanus. The sequence goes on along the minus strand of NC_064424.1, from coordinate 781,479 downwards.
GGTAATAAGCAAACACACACGGTATGATAACCGTGCATTTTAATACCATGGTATACCGTGAAACCGGTTACCGCTGCAACCCTAGTCAGTGCATATAAACAGTATATTGAAACAAGTTTCCTCGTACAATTAAATTCTTTCTTTGCTCTTCGCCAAGTATACCACATAAAAATTTAAAGTAGAAAATAAAGTACAAAAAGAAAAAGATATAAACTATCTAAATATAAATATAAAATTTACATCCAGGATGGAAATATATACATGATAAGTGGGTAATGTGTTATAGATTATTTACAAGTAAGTTCACTTAAAAAAAAATGATGCGTAAAATTTACTTTAACAAAAGTTTTGCTAAAAAACTTTCTGCATTTGCTTTTTTTTAAGTAAATTTAATTTCATGTAAATTTAAGTAACTTCAACTTGGTTTCAAGACTTAATGTTATACAGAGTAAATAAGTGAACTGAACTTCAGTCAATCCTTTCTTTTAGTAAACTTTACTTTATTTCTGCATATAATATTACCTAATTACTAATAGACTCAAGTGTTCTTTTCTGTAACATTAACCTCCAAACACTGTTCCCTTTCTCTCTCTCTCTCTCTCTCTCTCTCTCTCTCTCTCTCTCTCTCTCTCGGTTTCTCCAGCTCTCCTGGATGGTGTGGTTAATAGATTATTACTGTTTTATACTGGTTTAATTTTACCGCATGCTGTTTTTACTACTTCACTTGACTGGAGGATATAAAAACCGGCTCTGGAACACATCAGGTCCAAGTAAGCGCAGCAGCTCTCTTAAAACACCCTGAACCTGAACACTGCTCTCTCGCTCTCTCGCTCTCTCGCTGCTACCTGGAGAAGTGCAGCGTTTACCCCACGCTGCTCCGGTGATTACCTGCTTCATTATGTCCACATGTGCAGCTTTCACTGGGCCAGCAGCAGTTCAGCAGCTCTAAACTCCCAACACGCTGTCGTCATTCGGGGTCAGCGCGCCGCCGCCGTGCGCTCTGCTGCTGTTCCTGTACTGAGTGTTCTGTAGAAACACTGTGGTACCATTGGGTACCGGGGGATGTAGAGTATATTACAGCTGTGTTCTGCAGCTGACTGCTAGTCACACACTGTCGCTGGTTACTGGCATCAATTTCTTAATTTCTTTATTAACTAAACACCTGTTAAACTAAATACCATTGAAAAATCTGCTGTAGAGACACGTCCAATAGAACAGCATCCCACACATTTTCTATAATCAGGGATTATATATCTGAAGATACAGCTGGACATGGTATAATGTCTGTAGTGTCTTCAAACCAAGCCAAACCAAACCAAACCAATCTAAACCAAACCAATCCAATCTAAGCCAAGCCAAGCCAATCCAAGCCAATCCAATCCAATCCAATCCAAGCCAAACCAAGACAAGCCAAACCAAACCAAACCAAGCCAAACCAAGTCAAGCCAAACCAATCCAAACTAAGTCAAGCCAAACCAAGTCAAGCCAAACCAAGCCAAACCACACCAATCTAAACCAAACCAAACCAAGCTAAACGAAACCAATACAATCTAAACCAAGTCAAACCAATCCAATCTAAACCAAAACAAACCAATCTAAACCAAACCAAGCCAAGCCAATCCAAACTAAACCAAGCCAAGCCAAGCCAAACCAAAACAAACCAATCCAAACCAAACCAAACCAAACCAAGCCAAGCCAAGCCAAGACAAGCCAAACCAAACCAAACCAAACCAAACCAAACCAAACCAAGACAAGCCAAGCCAAGCCAAGACAAGCCAAACCAAGCCAAACCAAACCAAGCCAAACCAAGTCAAGCCAAACCAATCCAAACTAAGTCAAGCCAAACCAAGCCAAACCAAACCAATCGAAACCAACCCAAACCAAGCTAAACGAAACCAATCCAATCTAAACCAAGTCAAACCAATCCAATCTAAACCAAAACAAACCAATCTAAACCAAACCAAGCCAAACCAAGCTAAACAAAACCAATCCAATCTAAACCAAGTCAAACCAATCCAATCTAAACCAAAACAAACCAATCTAAACCAAACCAAGCCAAACCCAGCCAAACCAAGCCAAGCCAAACCAAACTAAACCAAACCAAACCAAACCAAATTAAACCAAGCTAAGCCAAACCAAACCAAACCAAACCAAGCCAAACCAAACCAATCTAAAGCAAACCAATCTAATCTAAACCAATCCAAGCCAAGTCTGGCTAATTCATTCAGCTGAGTACAATTTGCCAAACCAATTCAATCAGAAACTAAACCAAGTTAATCCAAACTAAACCAGTTCAGACTAACCCAACCCAAACCAATACAATTCAATAAAAAAACAAAACAGTGTCCTGTAGAAACAGTGCGGTACCATTGGGTACCAGAGGATGTAGAGTATATTACAGCTGTGTTCTGCTAACTAAATGCCTGTTAAACTAAATACAGTAGAAAAATCTGCTGTAGAGATGCGTCCAATAGAAACGCATCCCACACATTTTCTATAATCAGGGATTATAGAGCTAAGATGCAGCAGCTGGACATGGTATAGTATCTGCAGTGTCTTCAAAACTCAAAGCTCTTTAAGGGTAACTAAACCCCCTGAGGAGGGGTAGTTTGGGAGTGGCACTGGGTGATGTATGGGTTTAGGGGTGGGGCAGGAGCAAGAGCTGATTTGGCTGTTCAGTAAAGCCACTGAGCTGCTGTAACCAATAGAGGTAATATTGCTGATATTTTGTACAAAATAAGCTTAAAAACTCCAACAGAAAGACACAGGAAAGACATGATGATCCTGAATGTTGGTAATTACTGATGCTTTAGGAAATCCGTTCCAGGCTGCATTGAAATGAGAAACGAAAGGCAAAAAAATGAAAAGGACAGAAAATAAAAAATGAATTGCAGATCGAACTCTGAAACAGAAACGCTGTGAGTGAAGTCATAAAGCAGAGAAATAAGAGACAATAGAGAAACGAGATTCTTTCACTCCCTCAGTTTGACCCTCCACTCTTTCCTCAGTTGGGAAATTGCTCTCCTTATTGACGACTCTGAATTATAAATGTCCAACACTTTTTACAGCTTATTAAGGGTTTTTACAGGAAGGGGAAAATTTAGCGTTTTATTGGGTTAATTTGAAGCGAAAGCTTCCCTGCTGAATTCGCATGATTTTCCTCTCATCAACGAGAGAGAGAGAGAGAGAGAGAGAGAGGGGGATGAGAGAGAGAGAGAGAAGGAGAAAGAGTGATGACATGATAGAAGGATAGCGAGAAATAGAAGAATAGAGATCGAGAGAGAGACAGAGAGGACTATAAGGAGAGAGAGAAAGAAGAAAAAAAGAGATAAAGAGAGATGGAAGGATCGCGAGATAGACAGATAGATATATAAAAGGATAGCGAGAGAGAGATAGAAGGACAGAGAGAAGGATAGAGAGATAAGAGTAAAGATAGATAGATAGATAGATAGATAGATAGATAGATAGATAGATAGATAGATAGATAGATAGATAGATAGATAGAAGGAAGGAAGGAAAAAGAGAGAGAAAGAAGGATAGAGATATATGTGAGTGCAGAGTTTGATTCGAATGGGCGAGCGAGGATCTGTTTCTCTCAGTTTAAAGAATAGAGTGATAGTCCTGTTCTCTCTCTCTCTCTCTCTCTCTCAGTTTAAAGAATAAAGTGATAGTCCTGCTCTCTCTGTTTCTCTCAGTTTAAAGAATAGAGTGATAGTCCTGTTCTCTCTCTCTCTCTCTCTCTCAGTGTAAAGAATAGAGTGATAGTCCTGCTCTCTCTCTCTCTCTCTCTCTCTCTCTCAGTGTAAAGAATAGAGTGATAGTCCTGCTCTCTCTCTCAGTTTAAAGAATAGAGTGATAGTTTTGTCATCTCTCTCTCTCTCTCTCTCTCTCTCTCTCTCTCTCTCTCTCTCAGTTTAAAGAATAGAGTGATAGTTTTGTCGTCTCTCTCTCTCTCTCTCTCTCTCTCTCAGTTTAAAGAATAGAGTGATAGTCCTGCTCTCTCTTTCTCTCAGTTTAAAGAACAGAGTGATAGTCCTGCTCTCTCTCTCAGTTTAAAGAATAGAGTGATAGTTTTGTCGTCTCTCTCTCTCTCTCTCTCAGTGTAAAGAATAGAGTGATAGTCCTGCTCTCTCTCTTTCTCTCAGTTTAAAGAACAGAGTGATAGTCCTGATCTCTCTCTCTCTCAGTTTAAAGAATAGAGTGATAGTCCTGATCTCTCTCTCTCTCTCTCTCTCTCTCTCTCTCTCTCTCAGTGTAAAGAATAGAGTGATAGTCCTGCTCTCTCTCTCTCTCTCTCTCTCTCTCTCAGTGTAAAGAATAGAGTGATAGTCCTGCTCTCTCTCTTTCTCTCAGTTTAAAGAACAGAGTGATAGTCCTGATCTCTCTCTCTCTCAGTTTAAAGAATAGAGTGATAGTCCTGATCTCTCTCTCTCTCTCTCTCTCTCTCTCTCTCTCAGTGTAAAGAATAGAGTGATAGTCCTGCTCTCTCTCTCTCTCTCTCAGTTTAAAGAATAGAGTGATAGTTTTGTCGTCTCTCTCTCTCTTTATTGTGGTGGGTTTTCTGTTCCCGGCGTTCGGGTTCGACACAGAGCAACAATAGGTTTATTTATCTCTGTGTTTTGTGGTGGACTGGTTTAAATAACAGTGGAGTCTCTCCCTCTGTTCTCCTCCCTCGCTCCCCCGCTCTCGCGCTCTTTTCCCTCACTTGCCCTCGCGCTAATGGCACCCAGTTAAATTGCTGCTCTGAAATGTTTGTTTTCTTGGCTCCGCAAAAAATAGTTTGCAGATGACAAACATGTCAGCCCTCTGCCAAGCGTGATCTTCCCTCTGGATTCTGGCTTTTGTTCGGCCGAGCTCCACTCCGCTCTGAACAAAGGCCTCGCCCGCCGCTCCTCGCCCGGATTTGGTTTTGATTTACTGTAAGTGGCCTGTATATGTGTGTGTGTGTGTGTTTGTCAGTTGTGTACATGTGTTTGAAAGACTTTACAACTATTTGATCTGTAACTAATTTATTTTGAGTCATAATATCAAAGTGTTTCCTCTAAAATTATTTTTTTTTTTTAGAGCGGTGCTGTGCACACAGTGCAGGGAGTGAGGGAGAGAGCTGGCAGTGAGAGCCGACAAACGGCATGTTTAAGTTCATTTTTACTGTGTGTGTGTGTGTGTGTGTGTGCATGTGTGTGTGTTTGTCAGTTGTGTACATGTGTTTGAATGTTTTTACAACTCTTTGATCTATAACTAATGTATTTTAAGTCATAGTATCACAATGTTTCCTCTAATATTTGGATTTTAAGCAGTATTGGCGTTATCAGTATCTGAGTATCAGAGCAGTGCTGTGCACACAGTGCAGGGAGTGAGGGAGAGAGCTGTCAGGGAGAGCCGACAAACGGCATGTTTAAGTTCATTTTTACTGTGTGATTTTGTTTGTCAGTTGCGCACATGTGTTTGAATGACTTAACAAGCCTTTGATCTATAGCTAATTTATTTTAAATCATAGTATCAAAGTGTTTCCTCTAAAATGACAATTTTTTGAGCAGTGCTGTGCACACAGTGCAGGGAGTGAGGGACAGAGCCAACAGGGAGAGCCGACAAACGGCATGTTTAAGTTCATTTTTACTGTGTGTGTTTCTGTGTGTGTGTGTTTGTTTGTCAATTGCATACATGTGTTTAAATGAGTTCACAATCCTTTGATCTAGGCATGTATCAAGTTCTTGGCAACTAAAAAGAAATGCGTCTGAAAATGGCAAAAACAGCAGTTGTGTTGAATCAAAGTGAACAATAACTCATTCATTTGAAGTCATAGTATCACAGTGTTTTCTCTAAAATTAAGATTTTTTTGTTGTAAGTAGAGGCATTATCAGTATCTAAATATCAGAGCGGTGCTGTGCACACAGTGCAGGGAGTGAGGGAGAGAGCTGGAAGTGAGAGCCGACAAACGGCATGTTTAAGTTCATTTTTATTCTCTCTACTTGAATAAACTAAACTAAATAAACACTCAGTATTTATCAGTTTACTCTTTATCTCGTCTTTCCACCTGAAAGCTACGAGCTGTACAGGACTAGGATAGTAACGTTAGCTGATCTAACATATTCATAGCATTTTGTTTTTGTTTAGTAAAAGTCATGTGAGGTGAGTAGCACTGCTGAGGTAAAGTATGATATGTACGATAAGAAAATAGCACTGCTGGTGTAAGGGTTTAAAAGGTTCTTCAGGCAGTCTGAAGTGGCTCTTCAGGCGCGAGTGTATGGATTATCTACATGCTACAGGCTGTGTGAGTTCCAAAGAGTGTAGAGCAAGCGAGGGACTGCGCGAGAGGTAGAGAGAGAGAGAGAGAGGGATGGTGTAATAGTCGGAGGAGGAAGAGCTAATGAGCGTATGGCGTGGTGCGTGAGACTGTTAGGGTGTGGGTTTCACAGTGTCGGCTCCTCGTGTAATTATCCTTGTTCACTGGCACCCTCAGCCTATTTATTTCAGCTCCAGTGTCGCACTCGCGCCGGCATGAACTCACTTTACAGCGCTGTGTCAGCTCCTCTCGCGCGCCCGCTGCTCTGTACACTGTAATACTGCAGACATGTGGCGGATCGTACACGGCTCATACACTTACCGTACATCACCTGCATTAACATACATCACTCGCGTTAACATGCATCACACAAGTTACTGTACATCACTTGCATCACCGTACATCACACACTTTACTGTACATCATCACCCTCGTTATTGTACATTACCTGCATTAACATACATCACCCACATTAATGCACATCATCACACGCATTAATGTACAATCACTAGCATTACCATACATTATCCTTATTACCTTATTACATCACCTGCAGTAACGTACATCATCACCCTCGTTACCGTACATCATCCACATTAATGTACATCATTCGCGCTAACATACATCACACACATTACCGTACATTACCCGCATTACCATACATCACCCATTTTACTGCACATTTCTAGTGTTACCGTACATCACCCTTGTTACTGTACATCACCCACATTAACATACATCACACGCATTACTGTACATCACCCACATTAATGTACATCACACGCATTACTGTACATCACCTGCATTAACATACATCACTCATGTTACCATACATACCATACCACACCCGTTTTACTGCACATTACCCGTGTTACCGTACTTCACCCATGTTACTGTACATCACCCACATTAACGTACATCACACGCATTACTGTACATCACCCACATTAACGTACATCACACGCATTACTGTACATCACCCACATTAACGTACATCACACGCATTACTGTACATCACCCACATTAACATACATCACACGCATTACTGTACATCACCCACATTAACGTACATCACACGCATTACTGTACATCACCCACATTAACGTACATCACACGCATTACTGTACATCACCCACATTAACGCAGATCACGTATGTATATATTCACATATATGTTTTGAACTTTAAATGGCCATATATTCCATATAAATGACAATCTCATATATGTACATACATACATATACAGACGGCTGTCCCCATACAGCCGAAAGAGAGAAAAATATAAAAAATATAAAAGTGCAGCCAATGTTCAAAGTAATTTAAAGGACAGAACTAATGTATCTAATATATATCTACATAACTAATCATAGATTCATGTATTTATCGAGTTCAGAGACACTTTAAAAACAAATGTAACCCTATAAATGTTTTATTGTTTTATTTTAATCCCCATTAGCTAATATTGCCATAACATATAATTGCAATACTTCACATACATACATAACATATATCAAATAATAAAATGAACAGACCAATAAACAAAGCAGTAAAAACCAGTAATTATATAGAAGATAATGCGCTGTTAATCAGATCAGCGTTGTTTTTACTAGGGCTGCAACTGATGATTATTTTGGTAGTCGACTAATCTGACGATTATTATTATTATTATTATTATTTTATTTATTTTATTAGTCGATTAGTCAACGATTATTCTATATCCATGTCCTCCATCTCTATGATAGAATGATAAAATGATAGACACAGCTGAACATGAGATTTAAGAGGCATTTAAATGTCTAGATGTTGTTTAAACATGGAAATTACTGATATTTAGAGAGTAATTGTGCAATTGAGTAATCTCACATTGCACTTCTGTGCCCATCACTTTAGTGTGTAATGCTGTTACTGTTAGAAATTAACGATTAGTCGACAATGAAATTTGTAGTCGAACAATTTAAATAATCAACATTGTCGATTATATGGACTAACCGTTGCAGCGCTAGTGTTTAGCGTTGCTGCAGGTGGTTCTCGCGCTGATACTGTACTCTGTGTTGTTAAGCACAGATATCTGAAAGTGTGAGCTGAAGTTATGGGGAGCTTTTTCAGCAAGCTGTTCCTGTTAGAGTAGATCTGCAGCTCCGGGACTCGCGGGGGAATTCTCCACACCGCCAGGCAAACAAAGACAGCAAATGTCACAAATCTGAAGCCAACAGCGTCCGCCGCTCCTCTGCTGAAGCGGAACACATGCACGGATATTCGCCGCTCGCTATTGGCTATCCGCTATTCGCTACTCGCTCCTGAGGGACGCGGCCGTCTCTCCTCCCCTCGCGGCCGTAAGAAAGTCTTTTCTGAAGGTTTGATGATAAAGGTGGACGTGAGCCTGAATTTTAATGAGGAATTGTGGGTCGTTTAACCCTGTGTGGGCCGAACGCTCTCGGAGATCGAGCCGCTGATGAAATAGAGGTGTTAAAAAGGTGCTGTACCGTCATCTTTTTTTTACATGATGTGGCTAAAACCGTCTGTTTAAAAACACTCTGAAGACGTTCGTCCGATTGTCTGCAGGTTTACTGATTTAAAATTAAGTTTAAAGTGAATTAACTTTGTTGGATATGTGCATCAATACTCAGCAAAGAATGATTTAAAGTGAGCTCTTTAAATAGGGACTAACACAGGTGTTTAGTATTCTGGTGATTTACTTCCTGGTGGTGCCGTGTGCAGTGTCATGTGATCGTGAGTGTCAGTGTGAGGTGCATCCTGTGTATCTTAGTCTGTAGGAGAATGAATATCACAGGTAGAGCTGAGTTTGTTTAACTTTAAGTTAAATTTCTCTAGCCACGCCCAGGCCTGATTACTGCCACACTTGTTCTCAATCAAGAAACCACTTAAAAATCACCTGCCTGGCAAAAACAGGTAGACCAAAAGCTAGATATCATCACTGGATCTATCAGTCTGGAAAAGGTTATAAAGCCATTTCTAAAACTAACATTGTTGTTTTATTCTATAAACTACGGACAACATTTCTCTCTCAAATTCCAAATAAAGAAATTGTCATTTAAGCATGTTTATTTGCAAATAAAAATGAGAAATAATGTTGAAATAACCAAAAATAAAAGATGCAGAGCTTTCAGACCTCAAATAATGCAAAGAAACAACAACAAGTTCATATTCATAAAGTTTTACGAGTTCAGAAATCTTTGAATATTTGGTGGAATAATCCTGGTTTTTAATCACAGTTTTTTTCATGCATCTTGGCATCATGTTCTCCTCCTCCACCAGTCTTACACACTGCTTTTGGATAACTTTATGCTGCTTTACTCCTGGTGCAGAAATTCAAGCAGTTCAGCTTCATTTTTACGTGAGCTTTTTATTAGTGTGTGTCTAAAGGTGGTAGTGCAGTTAAACACAGTAAAACAAGAATCTACATTAAACAAACATTTACAGAAACTCTAAGTAAGTGTAAATTTGAGAGAAAAGAGTATAAAACAAATCAGTGTGAGTTCTGAGCTTCACTAGTTCACTAGTGTTCGAAGAGTTCTACTCTAAAGTTACTCTAAAGTGCTGTCCTCCTCTCGCCGGCTGTAGGAGCTACAGCAGGACTAACTTGAGATTTTGCACCTTAAACGAAAACGCTCTGAATATGGGAACCTGTCACCGGGATGAGGAAACCGGTCTGTGGACATATGGCGTTGCGTCAGCAGAGTGGAGGTTGAACTGGATCCCGCTCCGGATTTCGTTTCAGCGCATCACGAAGTGGCTCTTCGTAGAGCTCCAGCCCTCACCTCTCATTGTCTCGTCTCACAGAGCCCTCTTCATTAAGATCCTGCAGCCATTCCAACACCCTTTCTTGTCTGACAAGGCAGGCGTATCCTGTTACTGACGCCAGGAAGGGAAATAAGGGAAGGCAGCTCTGGCAGTGTGGCACGTCGGAGAACTGCTGCGGCCCACAGGACTCAATTATTGCCTCCCATATGTTAACATGTCGAAGAAGGTGACAAGCTATTTCAGATCTCTCTGCAACACTGTGTAAACCCCAGCTTTACCATCACTTTCATTCCCCCCAGCCGAGATCCGCGTCCGCCTTCCTCGTTCCCGCAACCGCGCGCAACGTGCCATAACTCATATACACATTGTGTGAACAGGAAAAGAGGAGGGGAGGGGAGAACAGGTCCTAGTGTTGATGCAATTATTAGGAAACTAAATTAAGATCTTAATTAATCAATCTTGACAGCTTTCTCAACTGGGTTAAGTGGATCTCGTCCTTGACAGGAGACACACCTCCTGCATGCACTTGTTTCACTACAGCTGCTGCTAAACGGAAAAAAAGCCATCAGTGCTGGAAGACGACCTGAAAGAAAGAAAGGGCTCTTCACGTACAGGAGAAGACAATGCCACCCTTACTCACTCTTACTCACTCTAAGTCACTCTTAGTCAGGCTTTAGCACCGAGCGCCGCGTCAAAAATGGGTAAAAAAAAATTGAGCAACAGTCCATTTCTCAGTGAATGGATGAAAGTCAATGGAGCTGATACCCCTCTTTTGACATCCCCGATCAAAACGTTAAGCAACTTAACGTCTTAAGGTGTCTTAAGACTTAACCTATAGAAATGCTAATAGACCCTCACGACACAAAACCAGCTGCTTGATTGCTCGAATCAGGGTTTCTTTAAAGGTGGACAGAAGGACAGAACTCTTCATTTAAACTCTGGAGCGTCTGGGAAAAAGTGCTGAGTGAAGAGGTTTTTACCAAGGTGCCGAAAGAAGAGGCGAAGAGACAAAGAGGCGACTAGGCAAAGAGGTGAATAGACAAAACCATGAAGAGGTGAATAGGCAAATAGACAAATAGACAAAAAGACGAAGAGGCGAATAGACAAACAGGCAAATAGACGAAGAGGTGAATAGATGAAAAGGCGAATGAAGAGGTGAAGAGGTAAATAGACAAAAAGGCAAATAGACAAAGAGGTGAATAGACGAAGAAGCAACTAGGTAAAGAGGCGAACAGACAAACAGGCAAATAGACGAAGGGGCGAATAGCTGAGAAACAACTAGGCAAAGATGCGAATAGACGGAGAAACGACTAGGTGAAGAGGTGAATAGACAAAAAGAACGACTAGGCGAAGAAATGACTAGGTGAAGAAATGACTAGGCGAAGAAGCGATTAGGCGAAGAGGCGAATAGACAAAAAAAACGACTAGGCGAAGAAACGACTAGGTGAAGAAACGATTAGGCAAAGAAATGACTAGGTAAAGAAACGACTAGGTGAAGAAACAACTAAGCGAAGAAACGACTAGGTGAAGAAACGATTAGGTGAAGAAACAATTAGGCGAATAGACAAACAAGCAAATAAACAAAGAGGCGACCAGACAAAGGTGAAGAAACGACTAGGCGAAGAAACAACTAGGCGAAGAAACGACTAGGCGAAGAAACAACTAGGCGAAGAAACGATTAGGTGAAGAGGCGAGTAGACAAAAAAAACGACTAGGTGAAGAAACGACTAGGTAAAGAAACGATTAGGCGAAGAAACGACTAGGCGAAGAAACGACTAGGTGAAGAAACAACTAGGCGAAGAAACGACTAGGTGAAGAAACAACTAGGCGAAGAAACGACTAGGTGAAGAAACGAGTAGGCGAAGAAACGACTAGGCGAAGAAACGACTAGGTGAAGAAACAACTAGGTGAAGAAACGACTAGGTGAAGAAACGACTAGGTGAAGAAACGACTAGGTGAAGAGGCGAAAAGACGAAGAAGCGAAGAGACGAAAAAACGACTAGACGAAAAGACTAATAGACAAACAGGCGAATAGACCGAGAAACAACGAGGCTAAGAGGTGACTAGACGAAGCAAAGAAACAATTAAAGTCTGGATGAAGCTCTTCCCAACAGGATCTCAATGTCTTGTAAATGTTTACTCAACACATCCTCATTGTTTACTACAAAGGCTGAAGCTCTTCACTCACCAGCCCATCAGCTCTTCCTCTCCTCTCAGAGTTCAGTCACTGCATTACTGAATCCACTTCAGAGCGGCAGCGGCGGCGGCGGTGAATAGGGGGCCGAGTGCCGGGTGGCAGGAGGTGACAGCGGCAGGCGCATTATTAGATAAGTGGTGGAGTGTTTACACAAACAGTGCAGATAACCATCGGGAAGCTCACGAGAAGTGCTACACAAACACCACCGGCCACACGGCCCAGCGAACGAGGGGAGCGAGGGAAGAGAGGGGAAGAGAGGATGAGAGGGAACGAGGGGAAGGGAAGCACTACTAGAGAAAAAACATACACAAACATGAACACACAGGGTCCACTTCCAGACCCTTCAGTCCTGAGAGCTACACAAATACTCTCCTGACAAATAATATCATAGGAATCAAATGAGAGAGAGACGGAGAGAAAGATAGAGAGAGGGATACACAGATATATACAGCCCTGGAAAAAAAAATGAGAGACCACTTTAAAATGATGAGTTTCTTTGATTTTACCAAATTGAAAACCTCTGGAACATAATCAAGAGGAAGATGGATGATCACAAACCATCAAACCACCAAACTGAACTGCTTGAATTTTTACACCAGGAGTAAAGCAGCATAAAGTTATCCAAAAGCAGTGTGTAAGACTGGTGGAGGAGAACATGATGCCAAGATGCATGAAAAAAACTGTGATTAAAAACCACCAGGGTTATTCCACCAAATATTGATTATTTCTGAACTCTTAAAACTTTATGAATATGAACTTTTTGTTTTCTTTGCATTATTTGAGGTCTGAAAGCTCTGCATCTTTTTTTTTATTTCAGACATTTCTCATTTTCTGTAAATAAATGCTCTAAATGAGAATATTTTTGTTTGTAATTTGGGAGAAATGTTGTCTGTAGTTTATAGAATAAAACAACAATGTTCATTTTACTCAAACATAAACCTATAAATAGTAAAATCAGAAACTGGGAGAGGCAGGGTTAATAGAAAGTAAATACAGGAAGAAGGTACAAGTGCAGATTAGCAGATTAGGACAGCTGTAGTAGTTATTATCTGAGTAATAAATCAGATTATACTGCACCTGAACAGCCATTTAACTCAAACTAGAGCTTTAACAAATTGCATCAAGAGTACAAACACTTTATTTTTAGGAACACAAATCAGGCGCTTATTAATGAAACTTATTATTTGCTTAATAAAGTCTTAATTAGACATTTGTAAAAAAAAAATACTCATTACTTATTATTAGGCTTTATTCTGTGTATTCAGTGTTATTGGTGCTTAATTAGGGGGGAGCCTATTATGTGGAAATGATTAATAATAAAATCCAAAAGACACAGAAACAGAAAGAGAGAGCAGTTGTAACCTCTGGCGATGTGATTGTAATTGTTAGCGCCGCTGCAGTAGAATAGAGGAATTAGGGGTGAAGTTAAGCCTCCTTTGAAAACATTAATTGAATTAAGAGTGTTGGAGCTGCGGAGCGTCCTCTAATGAGACTAAAACATGAAAAGCCGCTCTCAGCCGAGGTCTTCACTGCTTAAAGCCCGTCCCGCACTTTGAAGAGGGCTTACGCGAGAGGAGGAGAGAAAGGAGGAAAGAGAGGAAAAGATGTAAGTGGGATTTCCCGTGAAGGAGGGAGTGTGTGTGTGTGTGTGTGTGTGTGTTTTTGCGCGAGTGTATGTGTGTGTGTGTGTGCGTAAGAGTATTTGTGAGAGAAAAGCAGAAACAGGCTTTTCTTTCTCATTTTTTTTCTCCATCACTATCTTTATCCTCTTTTACATTTTTTATTTTCACCCAGATTTTAACCTCAGTTTATCTTTAGAGCCGAGTCACCAGCAGTGTGAGGCATTTTAATATATATATACACCAGGTGTGAAGCAGCATAAAGTTATCCAAAAGCAGTGTGTAAGACTGGTGGAGGAGAACATGATGCCAAGATGCATGAAAAAAAACTGTGATTAAAAACCAAGCAGGATTATTCCACCAAATATTGATTATTTCTGAACTCTTAAAACTTTATGTATTTATGAATCTAAAAGCTCTGCACAAGACCAACTGTGCTCTCTCGGGAGTCCGGCAGCTGATGGCAAGCTGCATGACTGGGATTTGAATCAGCGATCTTCCAATCATAGTGGCAGCGCCTCAGTCCACTAGACCACTCTGTGCCTCTCCAATAAAAATGATTATTAAAGCAAACAGCAAACGGCCAAAGCTTATTCTTACAATTCTTTCAATCCTGAGTTCCTGTGTGTGAAAACAAACCAGACCAGACTTGGTACCGCATTCTGAGTCATTTACAGTATTTGGGATAAATAAATAAAGTGTGAAAAGTGTGAAAATTGTGAAAATTGTGATTACTCTCAGTCTGCTTTTGAGCCACGTTTAAGAACCTTAACTACAGGATCTTCAGTAGATCTTCAGGATCTTCATCATCCTCACTTATTTTTCTGCTGTATGTAGTTCTGGAGGGTTTTTGGGCCTAATGTAATAAAGTGCTCCTCCCAGGTTTGTCTCAGATGGGGTTGGGGGATGGGTGGAGATGTCGGGGGGTGTTTCGGGGGGGGGTTGCTCGAGAGCAGAAGAAAATCAGTGAAAAATCAATAGTGATTTATAATTTACAATGGCAGAAACCTGGACACTTTTTACAGGCTCCATCCTGAAGCCTTAATATTGCATGAGGGGGAGCGCCCACATGAGGTCGGGGAGGTGTGTGGTGTATATATGTGTGTGTGTGGTGTATATATGTGTGTGTGTGGTGTATATATGTGTGTGTGTGGTGTATATATGTGTGTGTGTGGTGTATATATGTGTGTGTGTGGTGTATATATGTGTGTGTGTGGTGTATATATGTGTGTGTGTGTGGTGTATATATGTGTGTGTGTGTGGTGTATATATGTGTGTGTGTGTGGGGGGTGTCGGGTTTGGATTCAGAGCTCAAGGCCATTCTCCGCACCCCTCAGCCTTGGCCCCTCCCTCTCACTGTAGGGGTTTGATCATTGGCTCTTGAGTGAGGAGCGTTCCCCAATGAACATTTTGTCAGATGTATTTAATCTGTTTATATATAATGTTTATTTACCTGTATTTAATCAGGGTAATCACATTGAGATATAAAAAAAAATAATAAAATCTTTTACAATTTTAGAAGTGAGCCCAGCTCTGAGGTCTTGGGTTCAAGTCTCTATCTGTGGGCCCGAAATGACTGTGTGCCCAGATGTGGACGCTGGTTTCCGGTTGAGAGTACGCTGTCTCTGATTGGCTGTTGTGTGTTGGTTGGGTATGTTGAGTGCTGATTGTAAATGCATTTTCAGAATTTATAAGATTATTTTTGTAACTTATTTCCAAATTTACATTTCTTTTGCTTGTTTTAAGCTTCATTTCTTAACAAAAATAATAAGGAGGAAAAATAATCTGTTATTTCCAGAGTTAAGGAAAATGATCTGCTGAATTAAAGAAGACACTTACAGTAAATTATTAATCTTATAATACTATACTAACACTTTACTCGTCTGTAAATTAGAAGTATTAGCTGATATTTAGAGTAATTTTGGAGGATTTCTGGTGGTAAGGTGTGTTTTTGTGGTGTAGCTGTAGGGAGATTTGGGTGGAGAGGGGATTGGTGGTGTTACGAGGCTCCCAGTAAAGAGACTGGGTGAGCAGAGGTCAGGGTTTTACTGGTCATTAAAACCCCGGCGCTGGTTCTGCCCCGGCTCGGCCCGGTGTCGGGGGGCTCGGGGGGGATCGGGGGCATCTCTCCCTGTTTGTTTTGTTCTTTCTTTTCTCTTTTATTATGCCCTCCTTTACCGAACGTGCTCCTGAATTATTTAGAGTGTGTGTGTAGAGTGTAGTGTGTGTGTGTGTATAGTGTAGTGTGTGTGTGTGTGTGTGTGTACAGTGTGTTTAGTGTGTGTGTGTGTGGAGGACCCAGCTGGCCTGTACTTCTCCTCCGTGTCTCTCTGGTGTGGAAAATGAACATGTCCTTAATTAGCCTGAAGAGCGAAGCGTCCTCCTCTAACAACACCCCCCCCCCCCCCCCCAATATATATCAGACTATTATATATAAAATATATGGTCACATAAAGTTTACATTGCATTAAATTACATTGTATTATATTACTTTACATTACATTATATTGCATTAGATTACATTACATAATGTTACATTTCATTTTGTTACAATACAATACATTACATTACATTACATTATATTATTGTTAATACATTACATTATAAAACACACACACACACACACCTTCCTTTATTTTTGCCATTTAAGTTCTTCAGGTCCAGCCAGCCAATAACCAGAAACAGTACAAAATCCAGTGTATAAAATATTGCAGTAAACTACAATGGCCTTTAAGAAGCAATACATTAACTAAAAACTGAAAAAAGGGTAATTTTAGTTTTAGTATTGTAAACTTACATCTTATCTTATCTTATCTTTAAAGGGAGTGGATATTTATAATGGATTTAAAAAGAAAATGTTAGTTACTGCTGTTATTCTCTACTGCAGCTTTATTTACACACTTACAGCACATTCACACTTTCATCATCATAATAACTAGAAAAAGACTCAGATAAAACACAGAGAACTCTGTAACTATTAAAAGTAGAAGTTGTTTCTTTTCTTTAGAGAAATTACAGATGAAGTCAGAGAGCGGTGAGTACTGTTTCTACACCTTCAAATAAAGACTCTTAGAAACTGGAGACAAAAAACTGCTACAGGAAGACGTCTGGCTGACCCACATGGAAACAGCAGCTTTAGCCTTTAGCTCAGATTAACATGATTAAAGACTAAAGTCTCAGTTTCAGCAGAACTGAAGAGAATTAGAGATAATCTGACTCCTGTAAATAGCAGCAGATCCAGAGGAGGTGGAATGCGGATCTGCAGTGGTGCAGCACTGCGCTGGCTGCTGCTAGCTCTGTGTTTTACAGTGTAAATGAGACTTGTGTTATTGTTGTCACTTCGGCTGGGTGTGGGAGCTCACTGTGAGACGTCTCATTCACTCCCAGAGTGAGAGAGTGTGTGTAGGAGTGTGTGTGTGAGGAGGGAGCGTGCGGAGAGTGAGATTCACTCAGTAGTGTGATGAAACTTTATCTCCAGCAGGCGTTTATCGATCAGCTGGTGTCACACCCCTGTGTGTGTGTGTGTGTGTGTGTGTGTGTGTGTGTGTGTGTAAGAGGCTGAACTTCATGAACCAGCATAAGTTATCCATTGTTTTATATACAGTATAGAATTTAACTACCGTATTATTCATATTATAAGGCGCACTATAAATAAACGTCTATTTTCTGGTTTATTTTCATACACAAGGTGCACCAGATTATAAGGCACATTATGCGACACTAGTAAGGAACAGATAGAAAAAGAGTAAAGTGAGAGACAGAGTGAGAGCAAAAGAAAATGGAGAAAATGGAGGAAAAAAAGAAATGAGAGAGAGAAAGAGAGAAAGGGAGGAGCGAGAGAGAGAAGAGTAAAAAAAGAGATGGAGAGAGAGATAAAAAAGAGTGGGAAATGGAGAGAAAGAAAAGCGAGATAGAGAGGGGGGTGAGAAAAGAAAGAGTGAGAGAGAGAAAAGAGTAAAAAGAGAGAGAGAGCGACAACTTAAACAAGTATCTGCTTACGTTTATTAACAGTATGCTCAGATTTCCAGATTTCCACTAAGGCTGGGTGCAGCAGCATTAGCATTAGCGTTAGCATGCATCTTTGCATCATGTTCTCCTCCACCAGTCTTACACACTGCTTTTGGATAACTTTATGCTGCTTTACTCCTGGTGCAAAAATTCAAGCAGTTCAGTTTGGTGGTTTGATGGTTTGTGATCATCCATCTTCCTCTTGATTATATTCCAGAGGTTTTCAATTTGGTAAAATCAAAGAAACTCTTCATTTTTAAGTGCTCTCTTATTTATATATATATATATATATATATATACATATATATGGCCTTGTTTAAGCCTTTTGCTTATTTTCCTCCTGGACCTCATTCACACAATATGAACACTATTCTACACATAATACACTACAGGCGCACACACACACTCACATACGCTCTCGTGCTCTCGCGCTGGGGTCCCCCGGGAGGCGGTCTCTCGCAGCTGCTCCCCCTGACAGCTCAGAGTCGGGCATGTTGCGCGCCGCCCGCTTCAAAAACAACAGCTAAATGTTGATCCCTCAAGTCTAGCAGAAGGTGTGTTGATGAAGGAGCATAAACAAGCTTCAATTGGAGCCTGTCCCCTTTTTCATCCCTGTGTGTGTGTGTGTGTGTGTGTGCGTATATGAGCATCGCGCCGCAATTCCCACAGCCTCAGGTGACTCGTCTCCACGGCGACTTCCGGCCTTGATGGAGAACGAGGATGGAAAAAAAGCCAATTAGCAGAAAAGCCGTTGATTGGTTTGAGGCAGTAATTAACACAGGTGATGTTAATTAGGTCCCATGGAACCAAAGATGCTGTTCTGGGACAGGGTACACACACACACATACACACATATACACATATACACACGTACACACACTCACGCATGGGTAAGATAGAAAAGTGGCAGCGCGAGAGAGACAGAGAGAGAAAGAGAGAGACAGAGAGAGAGAAAAGCGAGTGATTATTCTCTGATACTTTATTGCCGCTGAAAAGTTGTGGAGGGTTTTAATATGCATGTGGCAGCGGCGGCAGCGGCGGCGGCGGCGGCGGTCCCTCGCGAGCGGCAGCTCAGAGCACCAACCAAAATAATTGAATCCTCCTGATTATGGAAACGAGGACAACCTGAGCTGAGAGGTGTTCTGTTCTTCTTCTGAGAGAGAGAGAGAGAGAAAAGGAAAAGAGAGAAGGAGAAAGAGAAGGAGTAAGGGGAGTGTAAGAGAGAGGGAGGTGAGAAAAAGAGAGGGAGAAAAGAGTAAAGAGAGAGAGAGAGAGAGAGAGAGAGAGATAGAAAACAGAGAAGAGAGAGAGAGAGAAGGAGTAAGGGGAGAGTAAGAGAGAGGAGGGGTGAGAAAAAGAGAGGGAGAAAAGAGAAAGAAAAGAGTAGAGAGGCAGACAGTGAGAAAGAAAAGAAAGCGAGAAGGGGGTAAGACAAGACAAAGATGGAGTGAGAAAAAAGAGGGGGAGAGAGATAATAGAAAGAGAAAGGGAGTGAGTAAAGGAGGAACGAGAGAGAGAAAAAAATGTATAAAGAGATGGGATAAAAAAGAGGGAGAGAAAGAGAGAAAAGAGTAAAAAAGAGAAAAAGAGAAAAAGAGTAATTGTGAGTGAGAAAAAGAGAAAATAGGGAGAGAGAGAGATAATAGAAAGTGAAAAGGGTCAGGAAAAAAAAGAGAAAAGAAAGATATAGAGGGGAGAAATGAGAGAGAAAAGAGTAAAAAGAGAGAATGAGAGAGAGGGGGGGGATTAAAAAAGAGCAAGAGAGAGAAAAGAGATACAGATACAGAAAGAGAAAAAGAAGAGGGAGAGAGATAATACAAGGAGAGAGGGAGGGGGAGAAAATAAAGAGTAAAGAGAGAGAGGGAAAATAAAAGAGAGAAGGGGTGAGAAAAGAGAGAGAGAGAAGAGAGCAAGAGAGAGAAAAAAAGAGAGGTAAATGAGTAAAAACAGAGGGAGAGAGAGAAAGAAAGAGACGGAAAGAGTAAAGAGAGAGAGAGAGGAAGAGAGAGAGAGAGAGAGAGAGAAAGGGATTAATTGTTATGAAATGTGTTTGATTTAATTGGTCTAAAGTGGGGTTTTCATGTTGACTTTCAGATTAATGATGATGCTCTAACAGCTCTCAGCTGACCCTCGTTTAACACACACACACACTATACACACACACACACCACACACACACACACACACACACCACACACACACTATACACACACACACACACTATACACACACACACACACACTATACACACTATACACACACACTGCTGCACTTGCGCAGATCTCCTTATCGAGTGCATGTACATAAAGCAGGCGGGTCATGTGCTCTGAAAAAAAATAAGATTTCACTTAAAAATGATGATTTTCTTTGATTTTACCAAATTAAAAACCTCTGGAATTTAATCAAGAGGAAGATGGATGATCACAAACCATCAAACCACCAAACTGAACTGCTTGAATTTTTGCACCAGGAGTAAAGCAGCATAAAGTTATCCAAAAGCAGTGTGTAAGACTGGTGGAGGGGGAGAACATGTGATTAAAAACCAACCAGGTTTATTCCACCAAATATTGATTATTTCTGAACTCTTAAAACTTTAGGAATATGAACTTTTTGTTTTCTTTGTATTATTTGAGGTCTGAAAGCTCTGCATCTTTTTTGTTATTTCAGTCATTTCTCATTTTCTGTAAATAAATGCTCTAAATGAGAATATTTTTGGGGGGATTTGGGAGAAATGTTGTCTGTAGTTTATAGAAACTGATTCAGAAACTGAAATGATCTCTTCTTTTTTCCAGAGCTTTAATATCAGATGTAATAATAATAAAATTCTGCAGTTCCTCTTTAGTTAATTCATTACTGAGTGAATAATATCCATGTTTCGGTTCAGCTTGGTTCTCTGCGGTTATAGTTTTGGTTTTGGTGTTTGTGTTTTAGACGGATAATTAAATGGTAACGATGCTCGATAAATGCGTGACAGTTGTCACCACAACATCCTCATCTCTCTCTCTCTCTCTCTCTCTCTCTCTCTCTCGTTTGTAAGGGCTACTGCGACAGCTCTCGCGCTGGCTGGCGTGCTCAGGCTCGGCGCGAGGTGTTGTTTGAGCGGCGGCGGCGCTTGACGTTCGCGTGACAAAGAGATTTTTTTGTTCCCCGCCGCGTATTGATATCTCTTTCGGCGGAGGTGGCTCGTCTTTGATCACCTCCTCCATGCTAATTAAAAGGAATGATGCTCTCTTGAAGGAGGCGCTTTTTGAGACTGAAGTCTGACAAGCCTCCTCGTCCTCTTTCCTTTCATTCCCTGCGCTGGGAGTTTTATTGGAAAAGAACAGAAGCTTGTCAGTTACAAAAGCCTTCCCGGAGACTAACCTGGAAAGTTGTCGGAGTGGAAGATAAATAATTAATTCCTGCACTGAGCTGTGCGGCGCTGAGCTTCATCGGCGTGAAAACATGCCGCCGCTCTTTGAATAATGATTTCAGTGTTTCAGCGCTGCTTTAAAGCATCGCCGTTCCAGAGCTGCTGAGCAATCGCGTGCTCTCACTCTCGCCGGCCACTTTACTGGAAACACCTTGCCTACCACACACTTTCACTCTCTCACTGGCGTAACTCTATGTAACTCTATATAATTCTATGTAACTCTATGTATCTACGGCCTGTTTTTCCATCTTGCTACGTATTTTTTTTTTTTTATTATATTGGAGTTTATTTAAAGAATCACAATATTCTGTATTTTCATGTATGTATAAGCCCTGATTTATGAGAGAAATACCCATTGTTTTTTTTTTTAACAACATATTTATTGTTTTGCTTTTCAACAATCATAACAATGTTACATATGACAGATATTTCCAAATAAACAATTAACCCACCCCACCCACCAGACAACCACCTCCACCCACCCGATACCCACTTCCACAAACCAACACCAACACCAACACCAACCCACACATTGGCATTAGTCCACAAAAAAAATGATAATAAATAAGATGCAAAGAAAAACACAGAGCAGAGCCAGCTTATTAATTAAATTACAGATCCAGAATTAAACTGCATAATAGCAACTTCATTTTAGTTATCAGTTACAGATACTGTCCTGGATTTTAGATAAGTTATAAAATCTCCCCAATATTCATGAAACAGTTTAGATTTTTTCCTCATGTTGAAAAGGATTCTTTCTGGTGGGATATAGGAGGACAGCTCTTTTAGCCACATCGAGAAATTAGGAGGTTCAGGTGATTTCCATTTGATGGTAATACATTTTTTTGCAGCCAGGAGTGCCATCTTAATAAACCTAAGGTTCCTCCCTTCCTGATCTTGAAGTATAGATTCATCTCCTAGCAAAACAAGTCTGGGTGACAGAGGTAAATCCACTTTAGTGACCTCCAAGATAATATTTAGAACTGCCCTCCAGTACTCCTCCAGATTTGGACAAGACCACAGCATGTGTAATAGAGTTCCAACGCCCACTTTACATCTGGGGCAGTATATTGAGCAGTCATTATTCATGTGGTGGAGCCTTTCAGGAGTAAAATATATTCGATGAATGATATTAAACTGAATTAACTTGTGGCGACTATTAAAAGAGAAGGATTGTGCATTCTCACAAATATTCCCCCACACATCATCATCGATTATACACGCCAAATCCTTTTCCCACCTAAGTTTAACCATAGAGACAGGATCTTTTAGGAGTTCGGATAGCCTTCCATAAACATAGGAGATAAAACCTCTAGAGTCCTGCCTACCTGTTATCACCTCATCTAAAGGAAGAGGCAGTAGAGGTAACAAACGGCCCCCTAGCTGTGCAACAATATAGTGTCTCACCTGCAGATACTTAAAAAAATGTTTGGCAGGAAGAAGGTATTTTTGCCGTAGTTGTTCAAATGACATAAGCACACCCTCCTCACACAAATCTCCAAAGGTTTCAATACCCCTTTCATACCAAAGTTTTGTTAACCCATCTCTCAGAACAGGTGGTAAAGAGGGATTAGCAAAGAACGGTGTGGAACTATACAAGCTTTCTAATGTCTGCCCAAGCTTTACATGTGCATTTAATAAATGGATTGTCAATTGCCTTTTGTATATAATTTAGGGGAATAAATGGTAAAGTTGCTAAGGCAATGTTTTCACTATATGACTCTTCAGTTTGCTGCCATGCAGGTGATTGGTCCAGGTGTGCTTGCCAAATCCACATAGCTCTAGCTTGAGCTGCACAATAGAACAAATAAAAATCAGGTAACTGTAACCCTCCCCCATTGTATGACCTGGACAGAGTTTTTAATTTGATTCTAGGCACTTTTCCATTCCATATAAATCTGCTGATTAATCCGTTTAACTCTTTAAAGAATGATTTTGGCACAGTTATAGGAAGCGTTTGAAACAAATATAAGAATTTTGGCAACACATTCATTTTGATAGAATTTACCCGGCCAATCAAAGAGATAGGGAGTAATTTCCATCTATCCAAGTCTTTCTCAACTTTTTTTTAGCAAGGGGATATAATTTAGTTTAAAAATTTGTGTCAGGTCATTGGATATTTGCTGGGACTAGCATAGCTTCGTCCGCGCTGGTTTCTTTCTTGTTCTCCGGAATTTTCTTTGGAGGCATCTTAAAGTATTCTTCCAAAGTAGGCTGAAGTTCTTCAGAAAAGCTTTGGAGAGACTAAAATAGCGCTTACTCATCTCTAAAGTAGTTTAGACTGAAAAAAAAGGATTTTTCTGTGGGAGCTACGCTTTTCGCGTTGTTTCCTCACGCCGCCATAACAGGAAGCCCAGAAATACCCATTGTTCTACATCATTGGCTCCTGAAAACTATCTATTCGCATACTGGATGTGTCCTCCTTTCACTGACTCTCACTACTGTATGTATTACAGTATTACATTTAAAAGAGTTGCATGCTAATTTCAACAAATAATTGTATATCGTCTCTGTCCAAAGAAAAAAAACAGCAACTTTAAAGGAGAATGATAAAACCAAGGTAAAAGGAGTTTATTTCAGCTAATTTTTGATAATTTCTATTGGTTCATTCATCAAGAAATTCTATACAGTGTATAGAAAATATTGTGTGTTCAATTTATGTAGTAAATTAAAAATCAACAAGAATGGAGGTGTTGTTTTTCTGTTGACGGTGACGATATATTGTATATATCCCTATATAGCCCTGATTTATCAGGTCCAAGTGGTCTTGAGACACATTGTGAGCGAATTGGATTGTGATAGAATGCAAGAAATACCCATTGTTCTACATCATTGGCTCCTGGGAACTATAAATTTGCATACTGGGTGTGTCCTCCTCTCATTCCCCCCTGGCTCCCTTCTTTTATACAGTGTGTATCTTATAATACTTAATGTAATAGTTAAGTGCCGGGTCTCAGTGTTGTAGGCTGTAGGAGCAAGTATAACCCTTTCTCTGCTGCTATGAGTAATGTAGTAATGTAGAATTATACCATTAGTAAAAGATGCTATCGCTAATGTTAGCTGTCCCTAACTCACAGTATTAAATCAAAGACTAAGTACCACGCCATGTTGAAATGTTTTTATTCTTGACACAAGCGATAGATACACAGCGCTGTCTCTGTGTCTGTGTGAGTGACAGGCTGCTGCTGCCTGAGAAGCCAGCATCTTCTGGCATGGCCTCCATCCACATGGTTGGGCACGTGTGGAAAGCTGTGCTCCTCAGTCCAGCACAGTTTAGCAGTGCAGATATTTCCAGTTACAGCAGAATTCACACTTTTAATCCCAGAAAAACGTCTTCTTAATCTTATTTACCTTTTAAAAAGACATTTAAATGCTGATTAAAGAGCAGATTA
Organism: Astyanax mexicanus; assembly: GCF_023375975.1. Lineage (NCBI taxonomy): Eukaryota > Metazoa > Chordata > Actinopteri > Characiformes > Acestrorhamphidae > Astyanax > Astyanax mexicanus. The sequence goes on along the minus strand of NC_064424.1, from coordinate 756,807 downwards.
CTGTTGCTTTGCTGTTTTCCTCGGGTTTTGAGTTGAGCTCGGCGCTGACTCAGCTCATGATTGGTCCGGACGTGAGACAGCATGTGGGTGGGGGCGGGGCTGGTGACGTCATGGGCCCCGCATTGTTTAATATCGCGATATATATTGTGAAAAAAAGAACATTTGCAAAGTAATAAAGATAATATAGTAAATTATAGTATTGGAGATTATGTATTGTGTATTATCAGGTATATATATATATATATATATATATATATATATATATATATATATATATATATGAGGCCGTGTGTATCGTCTGAGACGCGTCAGCAGCTTCTGACAGCTAGTAAAAGAGTCAGCGCTGCCTCCGCCGCCTGCCTCGCCGTCTACCGCGGTTTGTTGCTGTCAGCCGGGGTCCTGGTGAAGCATTTTAAGAGCAAACATGATACAGAGTTTACTGCCAGATCAGGTAGAGAGCGACGCCCGACGCACCTGTCTCCTCATCCCTTCATCTCCCTCTCAGAGCTTCATTTATTTATGATCCCGAGCAGAGGAACAAAAGAGAGGCAGCGGAGGACAGAGAGAGAGAGAGAGAGACAGAGAGACAGAGAGAAACAGAGAGAGAGAGAGAGAGAGAGCACGGCATCTGCTGCTCCGTCGCTCTCACGCACTCCACCACTCCACTCCGAGAGAGTGTGTGTGAGTGTGAGTGTGTGTGTGTGTGTGAGTGTGTGTGTGTGTGAGTGTGTGTGTGAGTGTGTGTGTGTGAGTGTGTGTGAGTGTGTGTGTGTGTGTGTGTGTGTGTGTGTGTGTGTGTGAGTGTGTGAGTGTGTGTGTGTGTGTGTGTGTGTGAGTGAAAGCTCCCCCTGGTTGGGTGTCTCCACCACAGTCAGGGAGCTGTCGGGCCTCTCACAACCAATCATGTGCATTAGTGTGTGTAAGTGTGTGTGTAGTTCTGCATGTGTAGTACATACTCCTCCTGCAGTCACTGATACCTGTCACAGCTCTCTCTCTCTCTTTCTCTCACTCTCTTTCTTTTGCTCTCTATCTCTATCTATCTCTCCCTCTGTCTCTTTCTTTCTCTCTAACTCTAACTATTGTTTTCTCTCGCTTTCTCTTTCTATTGCTCTTTCTGTCTCTGTTTCTCTTCCTCTCTGTTTGCTCTCTCTCTTTCTTTCTATTGTTTTCTCTCTCTAACTCTTTCTATTGCTCTTTCTCTGTTTCTCTTCCTCTCTTTTTGCTCTCTCTCTCTTTATTGCTCTCTACCTCTTTCTTTCTCTCTCTCACACTCTAACTCTTTCTTTTGCTCTCTTTCTATTACTCCCTCTTTCTCTATCTCTCTCGCTTTTGCTGTCGCACTCTCTCTTTCTCTTGCTTTCTTTTGCTTTCTATCTCATTTTTTTATAGTTTTTTCTCTCTCTCTCTCTCTATTACTATATATAGTGATATTTCTCTCTCTCTCACTCCCTTCTGTCTCTTTCTATTGCTCTCTCTCTCTCTCTCTATTTCAGTGAAGATGAGCAGTTGTTGTCAGTGTGATGATGATGATGATGATGATGATGATGCTGAGTGCACCTGTTATTAAACACTGCGGTTCAGGTTGTCATTGTGGTAAAACTCTGATACAGGTGCAGAACAGAACAGTACGGAGCTCTGGGATTGGCTGAGAGCGTTGTGATTTACCTGTGTGGGTGGAGTTAAGTGTTATTGTCAGGGTCGATGTGCGATGATACAGATCGCAGGACGTTCGATTAAGGCAATTAAATCAAATACGTCATGTTGCAACATTTTAATTCTTGACACAAGAAGTAGTAGATACACAGCGCTGTCTCTGTGTCTGTGTGAGTGACAGGCTGCTGCTGCCTGAGAAGCGTGAGGGGGAGGGGGAGCGCGAGGGAGAAGTGCTTGTAAACGTGAGCACGTGTTTAAAGCTGTGCTCCTCAGTCCAGCACAGTTTATCAGTGCAGATATTTCCAGTTACAGCTGAATTCATGCTTTTAATCCCAGAAAAATAAACGCTCTTATTTACCTTTTAAAAAGACATTAATTGCTGATTAAAGGGCAGATTACTGTTGTTTTGCTGTTTTCTTGAGTTTGGTTTTGAGAGCTCAGCGCTGACTCAGCTCTTGATTGGTCTGGACGTGAGACAGCATGCGGGTGGGGGTGGGGCTGGTGATGTCGAGGGCCCTGCATTGTTTAATGTAAAGATATATATCGTCGAAAAAGAAACATTCACAATGTAATTTTTTTCTAGTCTATATAGTTTAATGTAGTTTTATCTATCTGGATTGGCACTCAGTGCTGGTTGCAGAAGGACGGTGGTTTCCGGTTGAGAGTATGCTGTGCGTGATTGGCTGCGGATGCCTGTGGAAGAGTAGATGAGTGCTGAGTATAAATGGTTGTATATAAAACGTGATTGTAAAGCGTTCTTGGATTCCTAGAAAGTCGATATATAAGTGTCTCTACAACTCTTTCTACTGTATATCTTTCTATAGATATATTTTTTATATTTATATTTTCTCTCTCTCGGCGTGTGCTTTCGCTCCGGCTCGCTTTTTCCTCTCGCTAAACAATGTGGGCTTTCCCAGCAAGCTGTTGCATGCAGAAGTAATAATTAGATCTGCCCTAATGAGCTGACAGAGTCCAAACACACACAAACACACACACACACACACACACATATACACACACACATATATACACACACACACACACACACACATATACACACACACACACACACACATGGCAGCTTGGCAGTGGGCAGCAGTAATGAAGGAGCAGTGAGGCCATAATACAGGGCAGCAAAAGAGTTCTTGAGCACTTCTTATGGTTCTAGTGTTTCTTATGGTTCTAGTGTTTCTTATGGTTCTAGTGTTTCTTATGGTTCTGGTGGTTCTTATGGTTCTAGTGTTTCTTACGGTTCTAGTGTTTCTTATGGTTCTAGTGTTTCTTATGGTTCTAGTGTTTCTTATGGTTCTAGTGTTTCTTACGGTTCTAGTGTTTCTTATGGTTCTAGTGTTTCTTATGGTTCTAGTGTTTCTTATGGTTCTGGTGTTTCTTATGGTTCTAGTGTTTCTTACGGTTCTAGTGTTTCTTACGGTTCTAGTGTTTCTTACGGTTCTAGTGTTTCTTATGGTTCTAGTGTTTCTTATGGTTCTAGTGTTTCTTACGGTTCTAGTGTTTCTTATGGTTCTAGTGTTTCTTATGGTTCTAGTGTTTCTTATGGTTCTAGTGTTTCTTACGGTTCTAGTGTTTCTTATGGTTCTAGTGTTTCTTATGGTTCTAGTGTTTCTTATGGTTCTAGTGTTTCTTACGGTTCTAGTGTTTCTTATGGTTCTAGTGTTTCTTATGGTTCTGGTGTTTCTTATGGTTCTGGTGTTTCTTATGGTTCTAGTGTTTCTTATGGTTCTAGTGGTTCTTATGGTTCTGGTGGTTCTTATGGTTCTAGTGTTTCTTATGGTTCTGGTGTTTCTTATGGTTCTAGTGTTTCTTACGGTTCTAGTGTTTCTTATGGTTCTAGTGTTTCTTATGGTTCTAGTGTTTCTTATGGTTCTAGTGTTTCTTACGGTTCTAGTGTTTCTTATGGTTCTAGTGTTTCTTATGGTTCTGGTGTTTCTTATGGTTCTGGTGTTTCTTATGGTTCTAGTGTTTCTTATGGTTCTAGTGGTTCTTATGGTTCTGGTGGTTCTTATGGTTCTAGTGTTTCTTATGGTTCTGGTGTTTCTTACGGTTCTAGTGTTTCTTATGGTTCTAGTGTTTCTTATGGTTCTAGTGTTTCTTACGGTTCTAGTGTTTCTTACGGTTCTAGTGTTTCTTATGGTTCTAGTGTTTCTTATGGTTCTAGTGTTTCTTATGGTTCTAGTGTTTCTTACGGTTCTAGTGTTTCTTATGGTTCTAGTGTTTCTTATGGTTCTGGTGTTTCTTATGGTTCTAGTGTTTCTTATGGTTCTAGTGTTTCTTACGGTTCTAGTGTTTCTTATGGTTCTAGTGTTTCTTATGGTTCTAGTGTTTCTTATGGTTCTAGTGTTTCTTACGGTTCTAGTGTTTCTTATGGTTCTAGTGTTTCTTATGGTTCTGGTGTTTCTTATGGTTCTGGTGTTTCTTATGGTTCTAGTGTTTCTTATGGTTCTAGTGGTTCTTATGGTTCTGGTGGTTCTTATTGTTCTAGTGTTTCTTATGGTTCTGGTGTTTCTTATGGTTCTAGTGTTTCTTACGGTTCTAGTGTTTCTTATGGTTCTAGTGTTTCTTATGGTTCTAGTGTTTCTTATGGTTCTAGTGTTTCTTACGGTTCTAGTGTTTCTTATGGTTCTAGTGTTTCTTATGGTTCTGGTGTTTCTTATGGTTCTGGTGTTTCTTATGGTTCTAGTGTTTCTTATGGTTCTAGTGGTTCTTATGGTTCTGGTGGTTCTTATGGTTCTAGTGTTTCTTATGGTTCTGGTGTTTCTTACGGTTCTAGTGTTTCTTATGGTTCTAGTGTTTCTTATGGTTCTAGTGTTTCTTATGGTTCTAGTGTTTCTTACGGTTCTAGTGTTTCTTATGGTTCTAGTGTTTCTTATGGTTCTGGTGTTTCTTATGGTTCTGGTGTTTCTTATGGTTCTAGTGTTTCTTATGGTTCTAGTGGTTCTTATGGTTCTGGTGGTTCTTATGGTTCTAGTGTTTCTTATGGTTCTGGTGTTTCTTATGGTTCTAGTGTTTCTTACGGTTCTAGTGTTTCTTATGGTTCTAGTGTTTCTTATGGTTCTAGTGTTTCTTATGGTTCTAGTGTTTCTTACGGTTCTAGTGTTTCTTATGGTTCTAGTGTTTCTTATGGTTCTGGTGTTTCTTATGGTTCTGGTGTTTCTTATGGTTCTAGTGTTTCTTATGGTTCTAGTGGTTCTTATGGTTCTGGTGGTTCTTATGGTTCTAGTGTTTCTTATGGTTCTGGTGTTTCTTATGGTTCTAGTGTTTCTTATGGTTCTAGTGTTTCTTATGGTTCTGGTGTTTCTTATGGTTCTAGTGTTTCTTATGGTTCTAGTGTTTCTTATGGTTCTAGTGTTTCTTATGGTTCTGGTGTTTCTTATGGTTCTAGTGTTTCTTATGGTTCTAGTGTTTCTTATGGTTCTAGTGTTTCTTATGGTTCTGGTGTTTCTTATGGTTCTAGTGTTTCTTATGGTTCTATTGGTTCTTATGGTTCTGGTGGTTCTTATGGTTCTAGTGGTTCTTATGGTTCTGGTGTTTCTTATGGTTCTAGTGTTTCTTATGGTTCTAGTGTTTCTTATGGTTCTAGTGGTTCTTATGGTTCTGATGTTTCTTATGGTTCTAGTGTTTCTTATGGTTCTAGTGGTTCTTATGGTTCTGGTGTTTCTTATGGTTCTAGTGTTTCTTATGGTTCTAGTGGTTCTTATGGTTCTGGTGTTTCTTATGGTTCTAGTGTTTCTTATGGTTCTAGTGTTTCTTATGGTTCTGGTGTTTCTTATGGTTCTAGTGTTTCTTATGGTTCTAGTGGTTCTTATGGTTCTAGTGTTTCTTATGGTTCTAGTGTTTCTTATGGTTCTAGTGTTTCTTATGGTTCTAGTGGTTCTTATTGTTCTAGTGTTTCTTATGGTTCTAGTGTTTCTTATGGTTCTAGTGTTTCTTATGGTTCTAGTGTTTCTTATGGTTCTAGTGTTCCTTATGGTTCTAGTGGTTCTTATGGTTCTAGTGTTTCTTATGGTTCTAGTGTTTCTTATGGTTCTAGTGTTTCTTATGGTTCTAGTGTTTCTTATGGTTCTAGTGTTTCTTATGGTTCTAGTGTTCCTTATGGTTCTAGTGTTTCTTATGGTTCTAGTGTTTCTTATGGTTCTAGTGTTTCTTATGGTTCTAGTGTTTCTTATGGTTCTAGTGGTTCTTATGGCCGTGTCAGGTGTGGATGTGTGGATGACCCAACAACAGAAATTAGTTCTTAATTGTCTTCTGTATAAAAACTGAGAGAGTTAAAGTATCAGCAGCTTCAGTCTGAATTAGATTTGTGCTGAATCACATTAGAAACGAATGATATTTCAGTTGAAACCGAGTTGAAGTTATTTAAATTTATCTGAAATTAAATTAACTTAAAAAAAATTTTGCAACTTTCTGCATTTACTTTTTTTAAGTAAATTTAATTTCAGATAAATTTAAATAACTTCAACTCGGTTTCAAGACTTAAATAGAGTTACACAGAGTAAATAAGAGAACTGAACTTCAGTCAATCCTTTCTTTTATTAAACTTTACTTCATTTATTTTTACTGAATCAATCCTTTCTTTTAGTAAACTTTACTTCATTTATTTTTACTGAATCAATCCTTTCTTTTAGTAAACTTTACTTCATTTATTTTTACTGAATCAATCCTTTCTTTTATTAAACTTTACTTCATTTATTTTTACTGAATCAATCCTTTCTTTTAGTAAACTTTACTTCATTTATTTTTACTGAATCAATCCTTTCTTTTAGTAAACTTTACTTCATTTATTTTTACTGAATCAATCCTTTCTTTTAGTAAACTTTACTTCATTTATTTTACTGAATCAATCCTTTCTTTTAGTAAACTTTACTTCATTTATTTTTACTGAATCAATCCTTTCTTTTAGTAAACTTTACTTCATTTATTTTTAGTGAATCAATCCTTTCTTTTAGTAACTTTACTTCATTTATTTTTACTGAATCAATCCTTTCTTTTAGTAACTTTACTTCATTTATTTTTACTGAATCAATCCTTTCTTTTAGTAAACTTTACTTCATTTATTTTTACTGAATCAATCCTTTCTTTTAGTAAACTTTACTTCATTTATTTTACTGAATCAATCCTTTCTTTTAGTAAACTTTACTTCATTTATTTTTAGTGAATCAATCCTTTCTTTTAGTAACTTTACTTCATTTATTTTTACTGAATCAATCCTTTCTTTTAGTAAACTTTACTTCATTTCTGCATACAATAAAAACTAATTACAATTACTTCATTTATACAATATACACATATTACACTGTTGAGACAGAGTGTAATGTGTGTGTTAACTAAAAATTTACATTTCAGGAATTATAAAATATTATGTGTCATAAATTATTTGAGTAATATTGTATAAATGAAGTAATTGTAATTAGGTAATATTGTATGCAGAAATGAAGTAAAGTTTACTAAAAGAAAGGATTGATTCAGTAAAAATAAATGAAGTAAAGTTTACTAAAAGAAAGGATTGATTCAGTAAAAATAAATGAAGTAAAGTTTACTAAAAGAAAGGATTGATTCAGTAAAAATAAATGAAGTAAAGTTTACTAAAAGAAAGGATTGATTTAGTAATAATAAATGAAGTAAAGTTTACTAAAAGAAAGGATTGATTTAGTAATAATAAATGAAGTAAAGTTTACTAAAAGAAAGGATTGACTGAAGTTCAGTTCACTTATTTACTCCGAGTTGAAGTTACTTAAATTTATCTGAAATTAAATTTACTTAAAAAAAGCAAATGCAGAAAGATGCAAAAAAAGTTTTTTTTAAGTAAATTTTAATTTTACTCATCATTTTTTCAGTGAAGTTCAAGTGCGTATTGATACTAATGTGCATAAACACACACACTTATACACACACTTGCCAATAAGTGTATTGAATGTTTTATGATGCTGATCACACACACTAAATCAGGGGTTGATAAAAGGCAACAGGCCCGTGTTTTCATATTTGCAGTTTCAATAATTAAAGTGCATAAATTTGGGGGCTGCTTTAGTTCTGATTAATTATTCATTAACGGCATGTTAATTGCATCCGCACTCTGAATATTTAACAAAATGCAAAAACAAAAGCAGGGAGGAAAAGAGAACGAGCCCTGCGTCAACGTTATGAATATTCAACGCGTTAATGAATAGGAGCCGGAGAAAGGAGCAGAAACAAAGATGTGTTGGGGGGACGGGGGGACGGGGGGGGTGGCAGGGGGGGCATGCGCCAGCCGAGGCGGGATTAGGCACTTTTAAAGATAAGTCATCTCCGCCACGGAGCCCGCTATTACCATAACAATAGCAGAGGAAAGAGTTATAGCGAGAGATAGCGCGAGATAGCGACCGGGCGCGAGAGCGATCGAGAGAGAGAGAGCGCGAGAGCGGCTTGAAGTGCTGCGTCTCCTCCGCGGTTCGGCTCCTCGTATTCAAAGTGACTTTGGAGTTGGGGGTGACCTCCTGCTCGACTGATGGAGAAACACCAGCGCTGTCATCCTGCAGCCCTTCATCCCTCATTAGCATCATAATGCAGCTAATCCTGCGCTGCGCTGCTGCTCACGCTAATCTCTATCTGCTGCCTCTACACTTCTCTACACCTCACTCTGCACCCAATCACACCAGCCAATAGGGGGCGCAATCTCAATCAACAGGTTTAGACCCACTTTAAAAGAGAAATCTGGTGTAAAATTGATTTTTGTTGTAGTAAAACATGATAAAAATGTCTTATTTTTGTTGAATAGCTCACCTCCGCTCTCCTGCAGCTTTCAGAGATCCAGAAATATTGTGCTTTTCACCCAAAACTCTTTTTAAAGCAATAATTTTAATTATTAATATTAATCATATCTGAGGTGGTTGGTACGGTGTAGCTAAATGGTTGCTGGGGTGTTGCTAAGAGGTGGCTAGGTCATTGCTAGAATATCTGAGGTGGTTGGTACAGTGTTGCAGGACAGTTGCTAAGGTACATCTGTTGTTTGTAGGCGTTTGCTAAGGTATTCCAGGTATTTGTTAAGGTCATTGCTATAATATCTGTGGTGACTGCTTAGGTTTTACCAGGTGGTTGTTAAGGTATTCCAGGTGCTTGCTGCTGTGTTGCAGAGGTGGCTAGGTTATTGCCATAATATCTGAGGTGGCTGGTACGGTGTTGTGAGGCAGTTGCTAAGATATAACAGGTGGTTGCTATAATAGTTGAGGTGGTTGGTACGGTGTTGCTAAGTGGTTGATGGGTCAGGTCCTCAGTGCCCAATTGGGGGTGAACGGTTGTTTCCGGTTGAGATTTATTAAGCTTCTTGTGCAGTTTTTAAATTAGCCTCGTTCAGATTCTCCGGATTCTAGCGATGAGGTGTGGAGCTACTTTAAGCTGGACAACGGTGGAAAAAACTATTTATCGGGGCAAATCGTAAACTCATTTTTTTAGGTTTTTAATAAAATGCAAAAAACAAAACAAAAGAAACAGTAAAACCAACCAGAAATTATCCTCATTTAACATGTTGAAAATATTTATTAAAAAAAGACAAAAAACTGTTTTAACATTTTAATGTTTTCATAATTTAACATTTTAATGTTTTAACGATTTAACCTGTTAAAGTTTTAAAGTTTTTAAAAGTTTTAAAAAGTAATTTTCAACATATTTAACATTTCATTTTTTTTTTTACATTTTAATGTTTTAACTATTTAACCTGTTAAAGTTTCAAAAGATTTAAAGTAATTTTTAAAATTTTTAACGTTTTAATGTTTAAACAATTGAACCTGTTAAAGTTTTTAAATTATTTAAGTTTTAAAGCCATTTTTAACATTTTAAAGTTTTAACAATTTAACCTGTTAAAGTTGCAAAATTTCTAAAGTTTTAAAGTCATTTTTAACATTTTACCATTTTTATGTTGTAGTGTTTAAAATTGTCACGTTTTAATGTTTTGACATTTTAACAACATTACATTGTACAATGTTCTTATGAGCAGATATTATAAGGCATTATAAGCCCTTTCTTTATAAACCCTTATACTTGTAGTTTGTAATGTGTTATGAATGTTGCTGTAAGTACTTATGAGTTATTATAAAGCTTTATTACAGTCATTATAAGGTATTATGCATGTCATTTAATGCACTATGAATGCGTTCATAAGGTATTATGAATACAGGGTTCATAAGAACTGTTACCGAAGCTTTTTTTTTTACTAAAATTCCCACAGGTGTCTAAAACTTCAGCACAGTGCGGTACCTGCAGGGTGTAAAGGGTTAAGTGTGTGCGGTACGTTATCGGTGAGTGGGGTTATTATATACTGTAGCGTGTCTGAGTGTTGGGGGGGTGGCAGGGGGGGCAGGTCCCCAGTATAAACACATTTAGCCGCGGAGCTGAAGGAGCTCATTACCGTCACTTCATTACAGCAGCAGCTCTTCACTGCAGTACCGACGGGGGGGGGGTCATCGGGGGTCATTATACAACCAGGAGAGATAAAGGAGAGGATAAAAGGGGTGTGAAGTGACAATAGGGGCGTGTTCGGTGTCTTGGGGGGGTGGGGGGGTGATTTGTGTGGAGTGGAGTGAAGGATTGCAGTGTTCAGTGATATTTAAACCAAAAATCCTGATAAATTAAATTAAAATGATGTTCTTTATTGTTCTTAACTATATAAGCTGACCTGAGGAATCCTCATATAAAACCCACTCAGTAGCAGATTAGCCACAACGGCTAAAGGCTAAAGGCTAACTGGAGATGCTAACTGTGATATAATATGAGGATTATGACTTTAGTTCTTTAGTTATTAACCTCACAACACCAGACTGCAGCTAGCAGTCACAGTTCTGTTAAAGGAAGGTAAAGGTTTGGTTTTTTGTTTGTTCAGTGTTTGGTGTGGCATTTGGTATGTTTGGTGGTGGCTGAGCAGAAAGTGTGTAGTATATATGTACACAGTGTGTGTTTAGAATTTGGTTTTTGGCACGTAGTGTCTGGTGTGTGCCATTTGGCGTATAGCGTTTGGTGTGTGGTGTTTGCTGTGTGGTGTCTGGTTTGTGGTGTTGGGTGTTTGGTGTGTGGTGTTTGGCATTTGGTGTGTGGCATCTGTTTTTGGCGTTAGGTGTGTGGCGTCTGGTTTGTGGTGTTGGGTGTATGGTGTGGAACGTTTGGTGTGTGGCGTTGGCTGTTTGGTTTGTGCCGTTGGGTGTTTGGTGTTGGGTGTTTGGTTTGTGGAATTGGGTGTTTGGTTTGTGGCATTGGGTGTTTGGTTTGTGGCGTTGGGTGTTTGGTGTGTGGCGTTGGTTTTTTGGTGTGTGGCATTGGGTGTTTGGTTTGTGGAGTTGGGTGTTTGGTTTGTGGTGTTGGGTGTTTGGCATTTGGCAATCTGTTGGTGGCATTTGGTTGGTGGCCACTGAGCAGACAGTGTGTAGTGCGTATGTACGCAGTGTTTCTGGTGTTTGGCGATTGGTTGGTGGTGTTCGGTTAGTGATGGCTGAGCAGACAGTGTGTAGGAGTGTTGGGCGGTGTTGGGGGGGTGCGGTGGCGGTGGATGGATGGCAGATCGAGGAGGACAGTGGAGGGAAGTGAGCAGACGGTATTGAAATGCGAGCGCCCGATCGGCGCTAATTAAAGCCGCAACTCCTGAAATGCCATAATAAGCGTTAATTAGGGGCTCTGCTTTTTTCAGAGTAATTTGCTAATTAGCCGCTACATTGGTGCGGAGTCTCCGGCTAATTATTGGCAGGGCTGAGCGACAGCTACTTGTGACTGGAGAGGAAGTGACACCATTACCAGGTCCAGCAGCACCACTGACCTGCCAGAAAAGCCTTAATTGCTTGTAGAAGAGTGTGGGAGGGAGGAAGGGCTGTTTTTATATTTAATATATTAATATAATTATGGGGTTTATATATCTGAAGCTTGTCGCCGTGGTGAGTTTGGTAGGTGGGCGGGGTTTAGGAGCCGGCATGGTGTTTCTCGGTGCGGGGGGTCCGGAACGAACCGGGACGGACTGGATTCTGTACATCTGTGAGAACAGCTGTGCTTTTATTCTGTTAGTCGGGATCCATATGAGACCAATCAATCTGATACTGAGCCAAGAAATACACTCAGAATAAAGAGCTTAATGCAAACAAAATATATGTACATGTATATCCATATATCAGACCATATAGTGAGTGAGTAAAACCCCAGTATGGGCTAACTTTATATGACACATATTAAAAATGTAAAGAAATGTATATATTGACATATATGTTTATGGATGTGAAATATATATATATTTATACACATATGTGTGTGTGTATATAATAATTATATCATATAATATATACTTGCATAGACAAATTAAATATATATATATATTTGAATATACAATCATATATTTTAATATATGTCTCACATATATAAATGCAACATATAATACCATATGAATATGAATTCTCTGTATATTTATAATATATTTTATATTCATATAGTAATGTTATTATGCATATAATAAGCCCTGTACCGTTTTTATGGATAATAACTATGATATATTATCCTAGAAATGAACAATATAGCAATAAACAATATTAATGTCATTTTAAAAACAATTTCTGTTTAATACCAATAATGATATACTGATATTATAGTCGTATAAAAAAGCTAAAACTCCCAGTTTAAAAAGTCTGATAACCTTTTAATTTTAGGAATATACAGACATTCATATATTTTATATATGTCTTACATACATGAATGCAACTTTTAATACCATATGGATATGAATCCTATATATGTTTCTTTAATATTTGTACATTAATGTTACATACTAATGTTAATATATGGTATAAATATATATTTACATATATCCAGAGGATCCGTAAGATGATTTGTTAAGATAATTATATCTTATAAATATGATAATGCATTGTTTTATATTTTGATTTAAACAGTTACAATACACTGCCTTGCTTACAGTATCAGTATAGCAATATATTGTAATATACATTACAGTTGAATCATAAGCTCTGTATTGTGATATGTAATGCCAACACAGCGCTAATAATAAATAGTATAAATTAAGATGATTTGATAAAAAAAAAATATACATATATATATATATATATTTATAAATATGATAATGCATTGTTTTACATTATGATTGATTGGAACAAACATAATATATATATATATATATATATATATATATATATATATATATATATATATATATATATATATATATATATATATATATATATATTGGCTTGCTTACAGTGTCAGTATGGTATTATATTGTGATATATTGAACCGTAAGTTCTGATAAATGCTTATGTTTGTTTTAATGCTTCAGTGTATGTATGAGTGTTTTATTCTCTTTAATGTATTTGTAGCTCTTTATATATTGAGTGTAATATTCCTGTAATCCTGTATCGGCTGTGCTTGTGTTTGAAGTGTAAATGTATGAGCTGTTTTGATGTGATTCTCCTCCATATGATGTAGATAATTAAATAAATGAAAGAGTATATTTGGGTTTATAGCGGATTCTGGTGGTGACGGGCTGTTTAATGTGTCATAACTGTAGGCTGGCACCATCTGTGTGTTTCTTTACACGTTTAGAGATCATTACACACATTTGTCAGGCATTGCCACAGCGAGCACATGCTTCAGAATTAACTGTATAATTAACTAATCAACATTTCTCCCTCTTTTCTCTCTCTCTTTCACGCCCCACGGGTCCACTCCACCATCCCTGTAAACAGGTAGGAAAACATTTGTTCTGTGGACGCTTTGGTGTGTGTGTGTTTATATTGTGAGTGTGTGTGTGGGGGGATATATTGGATAAGAAGTATTCCTAAAAAAAACCCAATAATATTGTCTTTTATTTAATTTTTTTATTTAATACCATTTTTATTTGATGATATACTGATATTATAGTAGTATATTATATTAATGCTAATACTCCCTCTTAACGCCTGATGTTCTTTTAATTCCAAGAATATTCAGAAGTTCTTATATAATATACCAATGATTAATTAAGAGAATTAGTACATGCCTTTTGCTTTGCATTTCAAGATGCGAAGAACGTGTACTTTTCCCGTCGTTACGATAGCAAAGACACACTGACACGCCCTAAATCAAACCGCAGTTACAGTAGATACAGAATCACCAGCACTGTAATCTGTTGTACCCGTACTGCTCTGTAATTAATCTACAGTTACAGTAGATACAGAATCACCAGCACTGTAATCTGTTGTACCCGTACTGCTCTGTAATTAATCTACAGTTACAGTAGATACAGAATCACCAGCACTGTAATCTGTTGTACCCGTACTGCTCTGTAATTAATCTACAGTTACAGTAGATACAGAATCACCAACACCGTAATCTGTTGTACCCGTACTGCTCTGTAATTAATCTACAGTTACAGTAGATACAGAATCACCAGCACCGTAATCTGTTGTACCCGTACTGCTCTGTAATTAATCTACAGTTACAGTAGATACAGAATCACCAGCACTGTAATCTGTTGTACCCGTACTGCTCTGTAATTAATCTACAGTTACAGTAGATACAGAATCACCAGATTTTTAATGGTTTGTAATCTGTTATAGCCATACTGCTGCATATTTTGGTAATTTTGGTGTACTTGATTGAACTGGTTGAACTGGTTAAATTAGACCCAGTTCTAGACTGTGCTCTGGATCTCTGTGCTCTGGATCTCTGCAGGTTCATTAGTGACTGTAATCAATAATGTAAAGTCTGGTTCCTGGACGGGTCAGAGCCGGGAGTACCCCGTACTTCCCCACGCCGCCCCCCTCCGCCCCCCCCCCCCCGCCACCGCGGGACTCAAACGCCGGCCCATCAGCCTGTTAATCAAATTACTCCTGAACCAAAATTGACAGTTTTCATTAATTATAAAGGATTATTCTAATTGCAATTCAAATTTATTCATTTAGAACAGACGGTGTTCAGTAATATTTCAGCGCATTTGCATATTAAATGGAGAGGGTCGGCCATTAGGCATGCTAATGTATGCATATTTCCTTATTTTGAATGGGGGAGCCATATGCGGCAGCAGTGCACAAGGCAGGTGAAGAATCTCCAGCGCGTTTAATTTGTTTGACAAACACGACGGGGGCAGCAACACATCCTCTGGCACCCGCCTGCCTGCCCGTCGCATCCCCTGCATCCCCTGCACCCGTCACGTCCACTGCATAACCTGCACCCAGTGCATTCCCTGCATCTGACACATTCAATGCATCCCCTGCACAAGCTGCATCCACCGCCTCACCTGTATCCACCACATCCACTGCGTTACCTGTACCCACCATATTCACCGCATCACCTGCACCCACCACATCAACAGCATCACTTGCACCTGATACACAATGCATCACCTGCACCCACCACATACATTGCATAACCTGCACCTTCCGCATCACCTGCAGCCACCACAGCCCCTGCTCCTGCTGCATCTCCTGCAATCTCCACATCCACAGCATCGCTTGCACATGATGCATGCAATGCATCCCCTGCACCTTCTGCATCTCCTGCATCACCTGCAGCCACAACAGCCGCTGCCTCCACAGCATCACCTGCACCCGCATCATCAACCACATCCCTTGAACCCCATGCACACACTATCCGTAAAGCGTCTCGTTGAGCTTGCAGAATTTCAAGGTCGTCCAGAGCGGGGGCGGGGGAGCCGGGGAGCGAGGGAGCGATGGGGAAAAAGGGAAAAGAGTGAAAACTCTCATTAAGCAATACGTTCGGTCCCATGAGGTCACGCCGTGTAACATAAAGTACCTTCAGGACAGAGCGTCCTGCCCGGAATACTCTACACGTGTACCTATTACTCCCAGCTCACCTCCGCTACCCCATTTATTTGCTATAAAGGGGAGGTGGTAATGATGTGAGCGTTGGGGGGGGGCTATTATGTGCATTTAGACTGTGGCTCATTTCTGCATTTCTGGTTCTGAATTTTGCTGAAATACAGAAAATCAGTACAGCGATCAGTTCATTATTTCACCATTGTGTCTCTTTTAGGGCCTAACAGGTTTTTTTTTAGGGTTTTAGTACGTTTAGTTTCGGTTTCACACTGCAGTTTACTGACCGAGCGCACTAAACCACTTTACTACCATCATTTACTGCCATTGTCACCTATGTGGGCGGAGTCAACATTGGTCAATGCTGATTGGTTTGTAGAATGTTGTCAGTTTAGTTCAGAGTTGCCTTTTTTTCTTGGTGTTGTGCCGAATTCTGCCTCCCTGCCAGAATCCAACTATCGTTAAATCTCGGCTTTTATTAGTGTTTATAAATAAGGGTTAATAATCTACAGTTACAGTAGATAAAGGATCACATGTTGTACCGCCTCTTCTTCTTCTTCTTCTTCTTCTTCTATTGTTTAATGTGTTGTTTAATTGTTTAAAATATTCTATAAGCTATGGACAACATTTCTCTCAAATTAAGCTTTCAGACCTCAAATAATGCAAAGAAAACAAAAAGTTTAGATAGTAGAGTTCAGAAACCTTTGAATATTTGGTGGAATAACCCTGATGGTTTTTAATCACAGTTTTTTTCATGCATCTTGGCATCATGTTCTCCTCCACCAGTCTTACACACTGCTTTTGGATAACTTTATGCCACTCAGTTTGGTGGCTTGATGGCTTGTGACCATGAATCTTCCTCTTGATTATATTCTAGTGGTTTTTAATGTGGTAAAATTGAATAAAAGAAACTCATCATTTTTATTTGGTCTCTTATTTTTGTCCAGAGCTGTATATATTAATATTTTAACGTAAGGCTTCACTGATTAGCTTCACTTTTCTTCATCAACCCAAAAATAAAAAACTATGAACTTCCTCCTTCCTCCTTCACCCTCTCCTTCCACTTAACGTTTCCGCACCTCGGCGACCTGTTTTCTGTTTAGTTCCGCAATTATACATTTCCCCAATCAGTGCTGGAACCCCTGCGTAGCTTTAATGAAGTCTAACTGCGGGTTATGTCACTGCGTGAGTAATGGCATCGTCTCTACCTGACCAGTCCCTCACACTCAGTCCTGACAGCTCCATTACTCACTCGCCGCGCCCGAGACCGCGGCCGGGTCCGCCTGTACTGAGCGTGGAGCAGCGGGTGGAGGGGCAGTTCCAGTCACTACATGCCTGACAATTAGCCCCTCCACTGGGCTCCACGACTCCCGCTCAGCCCCCGGCAGGGCCGGCGCGGGCCCTGGAGACTGTCACACCGGCCCCTGTTCAAATTAATGAGGCGTGGATCAGGGGAACACTGAGTTCCGGCTTCCCCAAAGCCCTTTGTTGCCGCTCGTTTGTTGTTGGCGCCTTTTTATTATTTTTTAACTTTTAGGAAGGACTTCTAAATTCTTCCTTTTCCATGTGGGTCAGCCAGACGTCTTCCTGTAGCAGTTTTTTTTCTCCAGTTTCTAAGAGTCTTTATTTGAAGGTGTAGAAACAGTACTCACCGCTCTCTGACTTCATCTGTAATTTCTCTAAAGAAAAGAAAGAACTTCTACTTTTAATAGTTACAGAGTTCTCTGTGTTTTATCTGAGTCTATTTCTAGTTATTATGATGATGAAAGTTTGAATGTGCTGTAAGTGTTTAAGTCTAAAACTCTACTAAAACTTTATTAGCTATAAATAAGCTGTAAATCAATGAACTGTTTGCTTAAAATCATTCCTTTAAAAAGAAAATAGGCCTATATGAATTGCAATGTACTTTTACAATATACTATGTTATTTTACAATACTAAAAGTACATTTTATCAGTTTGTAGTTTTCGATATTGTTTTCCATAAAGGCTCTGGGAGTTGTGCACTGTATTTTGTAAAAATTTTCAGTTACTGACTGGATCTGAAAAGCTTAAATTTGTTGCCGCTCGTTTGTTGTCGGCGGCTTTTTATTATTTTTTTACTTTTAGGAAGAACTTCTAAATTCTTCTCTTCAGTTCTGCTGAAACTGAGACTCAGTCCTTAATCATGTTAATAATCTGAGCTAAAGGCTAAAGCTACTGTTTCCATGTGGGTCAGCCAGACGTCTTCCTGTAGCAGTTTTACTTTTAATAGTTACAGAGTTCTCTGTGTTCCTGTCTTTTTTTAGTTCCAGCACTGCTTTACTACAAATTAACATATAAAGTTTCAAAAGTTCTTGATGTAAGGACCAATAGAAATACTTCAAAATTACCAAAAATATTTACGTTCAATTCCAATGTAAGTTAAGAAGGTTTTATTTCTCTCCTGTATGTATATAAATGGTCCTATATAGATGTTTGGTTGATGCTCTCCTGACATCCATCTAACATTTAATTGTATGTCATATATGCTAAATGCAACTTAACTCTTGGTTAAATGATGTAAATGATGCTCTATCCTAACATAAACCTTAAACCTAACCCTAAACCTGCGCTTAGTTTGTTGTAGGTTTAATTTAATAGTTAGTCATTTACTTTCATCTCACAGTTCAGTTGCATTTAATAGACATGCATTTGAATGTTAGTTGAGCAACGTTCACTAATTACGAATTATTAATAGAATTAGTTTTATATTGTTTTGTGGCGGTTTTAATGTTAATGTTAAACATACAGTACAACTAGCTAAAATGTTTGCTAATGTAAACACAATAGGCAAAATCTAGGTTAGCAAAAGTAATTTACTAAAGTAAAATTAAAGTTAAAGTAAGATTAGCTCTCTGCTGAAACTGAGACTCAGTCCTTAATCCTGTTAATCTGAGCTAAAAGCTAAAGCTGCTGTTTCCATGTGGGTCAGCCAGACGGTTCATCTCACATAGCTTGTTTTGACACGGTAAACACGCAGACTACAGAATGATATACCCGCCTATGAATAAAGGCAGGTATATCAATAAATTTGTGGATTTTTAGTTTACTACATAATCTGTACAGTGTCCCTTACACTGTCAAAAAGTCTTGATGAACAGACCAATATAAAAATACTTTAAAGTGACCTAAAATAATAAAACAAATTATTTACGTTGACTTCCATTATAAGTTATGAAGGTTTTATTTCTCTCCTGTAAAGTTGCCATCGAAAGAGCGAAAGAGCTAGCGTTTAGCGTGGTTAGCAGCAATTGTTAATGCTGCTCCAGCAGTGATAGCCAGGGTTAGCAGCAGGCTACAATTCGATATACTCACCTCCGAATGAGGAAAGAGCTAGTGCTTAGCACAGTTATCGGCTAATGCTAAAACTGCTCCAGTCTCGGTGCTGGAAAAACTTTACTAAAACTCCTGTATAACTCTGTGTTTCAGCAATTAAATACTTTTAAGTGCTCCTTATACTACGAAAAATACTTTTACTACTACTTTCACTAGCTGTGCAATGTTGAGTCAAAAACGTAAGCGTAAACATGTCTCAGGTTGATTACAGGGTCCAATCACATTATCAGCGGACACTTCCCCGCTGAAACCATATACTGAGATGCAGGACAGGAGAGTGTCCCTGAGAGAAGAGTCCATTTGTCCTGAGAAATATTTAAAGACGGGACATTACCGGACACGGGCAGTATTAGTGAAGAGCGTGCACGGATGAATTTTTCATGATGCTGGGATGTTGTGACTAAATAAAAGATTGGTCCTGAAATAGACATGAGCTGATATCAAGGTGCCGAAGCCATTCCACCCGGCACTCCCGCTGAGCGCCGGCTCTACGGCCGGGTTTCTCTTTCAGTGGCTGCTACCTACAGATGCAGATATATATACTGCCGTCTGTATACATCACAGGTCAAAGGTTTTAGAAGAAAACTGTTGTTTAGTAGTCGAGTTGCAGAGCTTTATGATCATCTAGACATAATTTTTATCTCAGCAATGCAGCTGCTGTTTCCATGTGGGTCAGCCAGACGTCTTCCTGTAGCAGTTTTTTGTCTCCAGTTTCTAAGAGTCTTTATTTGAAGGTGTAGGAAACAGTACTCACCGCTCTCTGACTTCATCTGTAATTTCTCTAAAGAAAAGAAAGAACTTCTACTTTTAATAGTTACAGAGTTCTCTGTGTTTTATCTGAGTCTTTTTATAGTTATTATGATGATGAAAGTGTGAATGTGCTGTAAGTGTGGAAGTGTAAATTTATTTCCATGGCTACTTATTAGCTATAAGCTTTTAAGCAATTAAGGCCTATATGATTTTCAATATACTTTTACAATATACTATGTTCTTTTACAATACTAAATTTACATTTTATCAGTTTTTAGTTTTCGATTTTGTTCTGGCAGTTTACTGTACAGTTTTGTACACTGGATTTAGTATAAATTTCAAAAATGGGGAGGTAATGGGGGTGTTCTAAAACTTATGACTGGTGGTGTATGTCTGTATTTCTTTCTCTAGTTCTCTCTTTTTGTAAGACATAAAAAAGTGTATTTATTAATTACTTGATCAAAAGTCTAAATTTGTTTTGCACAGATAAAAAAAGAGAAAAACTATCGTATTTGACATTTTTTTGCGGAAAATTTAAGGATTTTAATTAAGGCGCGTTATAGTCAGAAAAATATAGTATTTTTTAATAGTTACAGAGTTCTCTGTGTTTCTGTGTTTTTTTCTCAGTTTATTTTTCCATTGTTATTAACCAATTAATTTTTTCTAAAGCAAAAAAAGTCAGTTGTTTGTCAGTTTTTAGGTCATTTTTACTAGTTTGTTAATAACTTGTGTACCATTTTGGGTTGTTCACTTGAAGACCAGAAGAGCTAAAAAGGCTTAAGTAAGCTGGGGATGTTTTAAAACCTATAAATATCCATATTTATATATAGATATGATATATGCCAAGATGCATTAAAAAAAATGTGTTTAAAAACAAACCAGGGTTATTTCACCAAATATTAAAGATTTATTATATATATATATATATGAACTTGTTTTCTTTGCATTATTTGAGGTCTGAAAGCTCTGCATCTTTTTTGTTATTTCAGTCATTTCTCATTTTCTGTAAATAAATGCTCTAAATGAGAATATTTTTATTTGGACTTTGGGAGAAATGTTGTCTGTAGTTTATAGAATAAAACAACAATGTTCATTTTACTCAAACATAAACCTATAAATAGCAGAATCAGAGAAACTGATTCAGAAACTGAAGTGCTCTCTTCATTTTTTTTTAACAACATCCTGACGTCGGTCGCTCCACACAGATCAATGCAGATGCAGACAGAGCGTGTCCTGCTCCAGACAGCCGTGTCTACAAATGTGTAAATGTTCTATAACATCATCATGGTCAGGAGCTCCAGCCCGAGCCGGAGTCTGGTGCTGACTGGTCTGAAAAGCCCCCTTAGGCGAGACTCAGCGACTGGGAGGCTGTACCAGTCTCTGTATTATTGATGGCGACTCGTCTCCCCTGGGGTCGGCCGTGGCTGTGCCGCTGGCACGAGACGTTCACCGCCATCTATCACCTTACACAGCCCAAAGGCACAGGAAAGACGCAGGGTTTGAGGAGGGAAAAATGATGGTCCTGCTCGGTGGAGATGCTGAGATGTTGAGATTTTACCTTTAAATATATTTCTCAGAACAAACACACTCCTCTCTTATGGACACTCTCCTGTCCGGTGACGTCTTTTTTTGTTATTTGGACCCCGAAGTCGCTGCTGATGTATTTTTCCAGATATATGCGATGCATTGTGCAACACTAGTAAGGAACACGGGTGGCGCCATGTTTTCCTTTTTTGAAACCAGCAGATCTTACTGCTCGATAAAGCTAAGATAAGTTAAGTAAACAAAACTGTAATTCTTAAAGAATAGCATTTCTTTACTTTTAAAGTTAAACGAGTGCTGGATTTTAATCTACACAGATTTCTCTTATAAAAAACTGTGAAAACTGTTCATTTGGGTGATTAAATCGCTTCTGTTTCTTTACAGTAAGCTTAGATTTACAGATTTCACTACAGGCCAATAAGATTCACCTCTGAACAGTTAGCGGTTAATGCTAATGCTGCTCCAACAATGCTTGCTTGGGTTAGCAGTACACTACAGGCCGATAATAATACCTACCTCTAAATAGCAAAAGAGCTAGCGCTTAGGATGGTTTGTGGCTAATGCTAATGCTGCTCCAGCAGTGCTAGCGGTGGTTAGCAGCAAGTTACAGGCAGATAATACTCGCCTCTAAACGGTGAAAGAGCTAGTGCTTAGCATTACACTGAAAAACTCCGGTAAGCCAGGGTAATATTAGCTAGTGGTTCATCCCACGTAGCTTGTTTTAAGACAGTAAACACACAGACTACAGTCCGATATACTCACCTCTGAATGGTTAGTGGCTAATGCTAATACTGCTTCAGCAATGCTAGTAGGGGGGGGGCTAGCAGTAGACAACAGTCCGATAGTACATTACATTACATTACATTACATTACATTACATTTGGCAGACGCTTTTGTCCAAAGCGACTTACAATAATGAAGTGCAAATAATAGAAGAGGTTAAGTACAAAAATAGTAGAAGTTAAAAATAAAGCATCTATAGATAGGGCCTTAAGGAGGTCAGAGGGAAATAATGTGATAGAGGAGTAGAGAAGAGGAAGAAGGAAATGAGGTTAGAAGTAGTTAGTGTGTTAGAGGTGTTAGGAGAGTAAGTGCTCTTTGAAGAGCTCTGTCTTCAGGAGTTTATTAAAGATAGTGAGAGATTCTCCTGATCTGGTAGTAGAAGGTAGTTAGTTAGAGGTGTTAGGAGAGTAAGTGCTCTTTGAAGAGCTCTGTCTTCAGGAGTTTATTAAAGATAGTGAGAGATTCTCCTGATCTGGTAGTAGAAGGTAGTTTGTTAGAGGTGTTAGGAGAGTAAGAGCTCTTTGAAGAGCTCTGTCTTCAGGAGTTTATTAAAGATAGCGAGAGATTCTCCTGATCTGGTAGTAGAAGGTAGTTTGTTAGAGGTGTTAGGAGAGTAAGAGCTCTTTGAAGAGCTCTGTCTTCAGGAGTTTATTAAAGATAGTGAGAGATTCTCCTGATCTGGTAGTAGAAGGTAGTTAGTTAGAGGTGTTAGGAGAGTAAGTGCTCTTTGAAGAGCTCTGTCTTCAGGAGTTTATTAAAGATAGTGAGAGATTCTCCTGATCTGGTAGTAGAAGGTAGTTAGTTAGAGGTGTTAGGAGAGTAAGTGCTCTTTGAAGAGCTCTGTCTTCAGGAGTTTATTAAAGATAGCGAGAGATTCTCCTGATCTGGTAGTAGAAGGTAGTTTGTTCCACCATTGGGGAACTCTGTATGAGAACAGTCTGGATTTGGGCTTTGTGTGAGTGTTTGGTAAAGCGAGGCGACGTTCATTGGAGGAGCGCAGCGGCCGGGAGGTAGCGTAAGCCTTCAGGAGCGAGTGCAGGTAGGAAGGAGCCTGTACTGTCATCACCTTGTAGGCGATTGTAAGCCTAATACTCACCTCTGAACAGTTAGTGGCTAATGCTGATGCTGTTCCAGCAGTGCTAGCAGGGGGAATTAGCAGCAGGCCACCGGTCGATAATATTCTCCTCTTAACAGTTAGTGGCTAATGCTAATGCTGCTCCATCAGTGCTAGCAGGGCTAGCAGCAGGCTACAGGCTGATAATAATACCTACCTCTAAAAGGTTATTAGCTAATGCTAATGTTGCTCCAGCCTTAGTGCTGGAGAAACTTCACTGAATCTCCTGTATAACTCTGTACTTCAGTGGAGTGTCTTTACTGCTCCTTAATACCTGACTGATAGAATTCATACATAAGGAGCACCAGATTATAAGGAGCTCTGAAGATTTTAGGGAAAATGAAAGTATTTTAAGTAAAAACATTTAAATACAGTAATTTTTTTTACTCTGCCACTCGATGCACGATTCGAAGGATCCAATGGTAGACTGAGAGACGACATAGAGAGACGTATACCTTCACTCATTTTCCTCCAAAGCAAATGAAAGCCATCTGTTTGCTGTCCCGTGATTATTGTCCTAGGCTTTCTTAAGGGTCATGACCCCTGACCCCTCAGGTCAGAACCAGGCTTGATTGGCACTTCCAGAACAAGGCTCTCAGTCTGTTTTAAGAGCTGATCTAATGAGGCTACGACTCTTCCTGATTCCTTGAACCCTGTTTTTAGGACAAGACTTCTGTTTTTTCACTCTGCATTACTAACTGCTTAAGTATCGTAATTAATGTCTATTTAATGGACCCTAAAATAGAGCCCTGGGGGACTCCAAAGTGTTCTGAGACATGCTAAACTGTTAGCAAATGATTTGTTGTAGTTTCTGCTTTAATAACCTGATTAATAACAAAAATAAACTCTGATTACCCCCCAAAATGCCTATTTTTAATGTCAGTTTTCTTTAATTTTTAAATATTTCAAAATCGCTTATGTAGGTTTTGCATGGATTTAATTTGTGATTAGGACGCACACAAAAGCTTTTAATGAAACATTTTAATATCCCATTTTAAAACATTCAAAAAAAACATTTCTTTATTCTTATTTTACAGTTCTTTTATTAATAGAACAACTTAAGGTTTCTTAGGGTCATTGTCTTGCTGTGTGGCCCACATTCTCCTGAGATTCAGATCACAACCTTTTTCCCATTGTTCCGTCAGTGATGGTCAATAAAGATAAGCAATACAGCCCAAACTCAAGCCCATGCCCATGATACTATCACCACCATGTTTTACAGATGGGATGCGATTTAACTTTAAGGTTTTCCTAACATTAACATTTACGTTTCCTTGCCTCAAACACGTGTCCAAAGAATATTAAACAGTGATTAAAATGTGATTTGAACTATTTAAACTTGTGGAAAACATGTAATTATTGCAGATCTGCTGTTTTAAAGTAAAAATTGAAGTAGTTTTCTATTTTGTGAAATCATAATTGTAACAATCAATCAATTAATCAATCTACCTTTATTTTTTATTCAGGAATACATTGAGGGTGACCCTCATTTACAATTACAGTTTAAAATAGATTGAAAACATTTTTTAAGAAATAATAATAATAATAATAATAATAATAATAATAAGGAACAAAATAGTAAAATATAATAAATAAAAAATATATAAATTTTGAATCAACATTTAATATAGATGAATAAAAATAGAAAATTCTAAAAAGACCATAAAAACAAATTGACACATAAAAAGTAAAGAATTGATAAAATATATAAAATAAAGAAAAAGATAATAATAGTAAAAGTAAATAAAATAATAAGAATGATAAGAAACAATAAAATTATTGGTAATGAACTAAGAAAATATAAAACATTAGAATAAAAAAAATTATGTTTATGAAAAATGTTCCAAGATTCTAGTACAGTAAGGGTTATTGGGCAGATTGTATATATATTGAATATATATTGAATATATATTGTCTTTATTTGACATTGCATGTTCTGCAGTGTGACTTTATATGATGATATCAATGCTGAAATGATTTATATCATTTTTTTTATTATTCTTATTATTTAACTTTACTTTTACTCTTTTTATTATTCTCTTTTTTTCATTTTATATTTTAGTTTTACTTTTTATGCGTCAATTTTTTTTATGGTCTTTTTACTATTTATTATTTTTTTCTTTTTTAATATATATTTTATTAATCCATATGAAATATTGTTTTAAAATATGTATTTCTTTCTTTTCTTAGTTTTATTTTTTTAACTATTTTGTTTGTGATTATTTCTAATTACTTCTTTTTTTTTATTAAGTGTTTTCAGTCCCTTTTAACTGTATGTTCACACCGAACACGATAAAATCGCTCTGTGTCGCCTGTGCAACAGGCGATGAGTCGCTTGTGGGCGTGTCTCACTCAGAACGAGCTGTCGCTGGTGGGCGTTTTCCTAATACGGCACGTACAGAAACAAGGGTTCAGCCTCTCTACACAATTCCTAAACCATAAACAGTCGTACAGACGTTTCACAAACAATAAATCTTTATATATTTTATAACTATTATTAAGTACAATTATTTAACATAATTATTTCATATTACAATAAATGGGTTTACTTAAATATAATACATTATTTTCCTTAATGTAGTAAATCATTCTCTTACAATATATTATATAATATAAATATATTTGTCCATAATTTAAAATATTGTTAACTTAATGTAATAAATAATTCCTTGGATGTAATTAATATGTTTACTTAAATATATTAAATAATCCTCTTGATTTAATAAACAGTCTTTCTCTTAATTTAATAAATAATTCTCTCAGTTTTAACTAAATCGTTCCAAATTCCATACCTCAGTTTGAATAAATCGTTGCGTTAAATGTATTAAATACTTTCTTCAGTTGTAATAAATCGTTATGTTAACTTTAATAAATAATTCCCTTTGTTTCAATAAAAGGTTCTGTTAATTAAAAAAATATTTTTTAGTTGTCATAAATCTGTTAATTTAATAAATAATTTCCTCAGTTTAATATATAGTTTTCTATAAAATAAGGTAATTCTGTAAGGATAGTAGTATAGTGGGGTAGCTGCTGGTGTAGTGGAGTATTTTACCTCAGTTCAGCTCAGTTCAGTTCCGTTCTCTCCGTTTTGCTGGCGGAATAAATCTTCAGTAGGAACCGAAAATCAGAGCAGCGATTTCAGGCCGGACATATGAGAATCTGTTTCTGATTGGTAGTCGCCGCCGCGCGTCGCTGCTCATTTGCATAAAGTTAAGTTCTGGTCAACTCTTCCGCGTCGCTGCCTGTCGCCCAGTGTCGCTCGCTCTCACTGAAAATGAATGACTTCCGGCTGCTTTGTCGCTCGCGTCGCGTTCGGTGTGGACGCACGGTAAAAAATAACTGTGAATGTTCGGCTGCATCGTAAATGAGGGTCACCCTCATGTGTGTACTCCCAAGTAAAAATAACGGTTGATTGGTTGATTGATTGATCATCATTGAATGTATTTATTTTCTTTTTTAAGAGTGTAGACGATCAGCACTAATAAAATTATTACTAATAATAAATCTGAAAAGACATTCTCTTTTTATTTTAGCTATTAATAATTATGAACACATTTTGATTGGCTAATCAAATAGTAAAAATAACTAATCATGGGAATCCTATATCATGGCTGTCCAATAAAAAACACTTATCTCCAAAACAGCAACTTTACAGGAGAGACAAAAAACCTTGTAAACTTTCAATGGAAGTCAATGTAAAAAGAGTTTATTTCAGGTCATTTTGAAGAGTTTCTATTGGTCCATTCATCAAGAAATTTTGGCACAGTGTGAGGGAGAGTTTGTTTGTTCAAATTATGGATTAAACTAAAAATCGACAAAAATGGAGATAAGTGTTTTTTATAGGACAGCGACGATATGTACTGTATTATCTTGGTATTGGACAGTTTTGATGCAAGAGGGCGAATAGCGTACAGCAGAGAGATCTGGCAGGGTGATGTCAGTGTGTGTGTGTGTGTGTGTGTGTGAGTGTGTGAGAGAGTTTGGCTGCTGGCCCTGTGTATTGTCACACTGGGTTGGGTGCAGATGTAGCAGAGCCTTCAGGCTGTGTAACATTAGCCCTGACTGCCTCAGTGCCTGGCTAGAGTTACCTACACACACACACACTACACACTACACACACACACACTACACACACACACTACACACTACACACACACACACACACACTACACACACACACACACACACTACACACACACTCAGAAAGTGTGGATCACTGGTTCTCCTAAAATCCCACGCTCCCCCTCAACCCCCCACCCTCCCCCAGCTGGACTGATACCCCCAACCCACCAAATACTGTGGTGTAAAATGTTTTTTCAGACTTTTATTGTAGTAAAACATGATAAAAGTTCTTATATTTGATGAATAGCACACCTCCGTTCTCCCACAGCGTTCAGAGATCCAGAAATTTTAACAGTTTATCCAACAAACACCCTTCAGACTGGGAGATACGGGGCATAATTTACCCTGATAAATCACTTTTTACACCGTTATCCAGCTCAAAGTAGCTCCACACCTCCTTACTACAATCCAAGAGGAGAGTCCTGACATTTAAAACCAGGCATTAATAACTTAAAAAGTGCTTAAAAAGAAGCTTATTAAAAACACTGTTTACATCCTATAACACTACTAGCTTCAGCTCCGAGCGCCGCCATCACTGTACTGATAATGACATAGATATATATATACATAGACCATGCTACGCTATGTGCTGAGTCTAGGTATATATATGTGTTATTTATACTATACTAGCTGAAAGCTAGTGACATTGTTCTTTCTTTTTGCTGTAAAAGTCACATTAATTCTGACTTTTCGATCATATTTCTGTCAGATTTGACATGTTGAACACTGAAGTGATCAGATATATCAGATTTAGTGTGTTTTGTTGGATTTTCAACACGTTTATCTGCAGTGTGAACGCAGCATAAGCGTGATTGTTGGCTATAATTTTATATCTGATTACTAAAGTGCGTCTGAGCTCACTGAATTACACACTTCACACAGCACATCAGTATTTCACACTCCTGAACTGAAGCTCACGCACTGAAGAGGAGCAGAGCTTCACGTGAAGTTTCGGTTTCATTTTCTCCAGAAACACAGGGGCAGTTCCAGTATCTTCAGCTGGACTTAACATCGAGAATGCATTACACTGGTTTCTATAAACCTTTTAACATTTTCAAGCTTGTTAAATATTACTTTTTGAGTTCTGTTGTCTCACTGTCTGACCACTGAACCTCTCACTCACTGCTGTCGTCCATTTCCCTTCTGTCTTTTTGCTGTAAAAGTTGCATTAATTCAGATTTCATGATTGTATATCTATCAGATTTGATCAGATATATCAGATTTAGTGTGTTTTTGCTGGATTTTTCACACGTTTATCTGCAGTGTGAACGCAGCATAAGCGTGATTGTTGGCTATAATTTTATATCTGATCACTAAAGTGCGAGACTAATGTGTTTCCTTTGTCTGAGCTCACTGAATTACACACTTCACGAGGCGCGTCAGCAGCGCCACGCCGAGTCTTTTGTTGGGCAGGTGGGCAGGAGAGACGGAACGCATGCCTGCGCCCATTTTTCACCAAGATAAATATGACATGAGCCACGACTTCCCCCGAAGTAAATATTGTAAATAATAAAAGACCCTGAGGAGAGTCTCCGCCCTCGGCCATTTATAACACGCAGCAAACGAGACCCAATCGCACTGAGGGAGGGGTGAGGAGGGATGGGGGCACAAACCGGACCAAAATAAAGTGGGCGATTGTGTAATGAAGCATTCCTGAGGGATTAGATCATCGCTGAAAAACTAATTTTACATGAACTTAAAGCTGCAGTTTCTGCTCGTCCTAAAAAAATAAGAGACACTTAAAAATGATGAGTTTCTTTGATTTTACCAAATTAAAAATCTCTGGAATATAATCAAGAGGAAGATGGATGATCACAAACCATCAAACCACCAAACTGAACTGCTTGAATTTTTACACCAGGAGTAAAGCAGCATAAAGTTATCCAAAAGCAGTGTGTAAGACTGGTGGAGGAGAACATGATGCCAAGTTGCATGAAAAACAAAAACTGTGATTAAAAACCAACCAGGGTTATTCCACCAAACAACCAATATTATTAAACTCTTAAAACTTTATGAATGTGAACTTTGAGGTCTGAAAGCTCTGCATCTTTTTTTAGACATTTCTCATTTTCTGTAAATAAATGCTCTAAATGAGAATATTTTTATTTGTAATTTGGGAGAAATATTGTCTGTAGTTTATAGAATAAAACAACAATGTTCATTTTACTCAAACATAAACCTATAAATAGCAAAATCAGAGAAACTGATTCAGAAACTGAAGTGATCTCTTCATTTTTTACAGAGCTGTAGAAGAGTGTAAGAGTGTAAAATGTGTTGTATCTCACGTCGTCTGCTGGAATAAACGTGAGTTCAGTGGACTGATGGAAATTAATAGAGCGTTTTCACCTGTAGACAAACGCTTACAGAATTTCAGGAAAGAGAATGAATGAATAATGAATTATTTATCCACTTTTTACTTGCGGGAAAGTAATTCATCCTCTGCCTGTAATCCTGGTCCGCAGGCTGGCAGTAAGTGGAGTTAAATAGCTGCTGCTGCTCGGCTTTTGTTTGACGTTGTGCAGCGTTGGTCTGTTCCTGAGGAGGATAATGGCTCATTTGGCTGCAGCAGTTACTCTCTCTTCAGTGAACACAGAGCTGCTCTTCTGCTGCTCTTCTGCTGCTCTTCTACAAGAATTTAAGCCTTTTGGTCAGATTAATCCCTTCTTTTGAGGAAATATGAACAGCCCCAACAAGTGTCAGACTGTTTAATGATAACGATTGGCCAGTACGATAAATAGTATTGATTTTGTTATCTGTATTTTAATTTTTGCACATCAGTAAAAGCTGTGATTACATTGTGAAAACAATGAACTCAAACTGCATTACCCACATTCACTAACAGAGGGCAGACTGCGCTTACGTGACAGAACGAGGCTGGAGGTAGAGCGAGGTAAAGTGAGAGTGAGCAAAAGTGAGGTAGACGGATGTGATGTAGAGTGAGGCAAGAGTGAGGTACAGTGAGGTAGAGTGAGGTACAGCAAGTAGAGTGAGTGTAAAGCATGGTAGAGTGGGGTTAGAGTGAGGCTGAGTGAGGTATAATGAGTGTATAGTAGAGTGTGTGCAGAGCGAGGTAGAGTGACGTACAGCAGGTACAGTGAGGTAGATTGAGGGTACAGTTAGGTATGGCATAGTAGAGTGAGGTAGAGTGAGGTAGATTGAGGGTACAGTTAGGTACGGCATAGTAGAGTGAGGTAGATTGAGGGTACAGTTAGGTATGGCATAGTAGAGTGAGGTAGAGTGAGGTAGATTGAGGGTACAGTTAGGTACAGCATAGTAGAGTGAGGTAGAGTGAGGTAGATTGAGGGTACAGTTAGGTACGGCATAGTAGAGTGAGGTAGATTGAGGGTACAGTTAGGTACGGCATAGTAGAGTGAGGTAGAGTGAGGTAGATTGAGGGTACAGTTAGGTACAGCATAGTAGAGTGAGGTAGAGTGAGGTAGATTGAGGGTACAGTTAGGTACGGCATAGTAGAGTGAGGTAGAGTGAGGTAGATTGAGGGTACAGTTAGGTACAGCATAGTAGAGTGAGGTAGAGTGAGGTAGATTGAGGGTACAGTTAGGTACAGCATAGTAGAGTGAGGTAGATTGAGGGTACAGTTAGGTACGGCATAGTAGAGTGAGGTAGAGTGAGGTAGATTGAGGGTACAGTTAGGTACGGCATAGTAGAGTGAGGTAGAGTGAGGTAGATTGAGGGTACAGTTAGGTACGGCATAGTAGAGTGAGGTAGAGTGAGGTAGATTGAGGGTACAGTTAGGTACGGCATAGTAGAGTGAGGTAGAGTGAGGTAGAGTGAGGTAGATTGAGGGTACAGTTAGGTATGGCATAGTAGAGTGAGGTAGAGTGAGGTAGATTGAGGGTACAGTTAGGTACGGCATAGTAGAGTGAGGTAGAGTGAGGTAGATTGAGGGTACAGTTAGGTATGGCATAGTAGAGTGAGGTAGAGTGAGGTAGATTGAGGGTACAGTTAGGTGAGGTACATTGAGGGTAGCATAGTAGAGTGTGTTAGAGTGAGGTAGAGTGAGGTACAAGAAGCTGAGTGAGGCAGAGTGAGGTACACTGAGTCAGAGAGATGTAGAGTGTGTATAGAGTGAGGTACAGCAAGCCAAGTGAGGTAGAGTGAGGGAAGAGTTAGGTACAGCATAGTAGAGTGTGATAGAGCGAGTGTAGAGTGAGGTACAGCAAATAGAGTGATTCAAAACGAGTTTAGAGTGAGGTAGAGTGAGAGTAGAGTGAGGTACAGTGAGAGTAGAGTGAGGTAGAGTGAGGTAGAGTGAGGGTACAGTTAGGTGAGGTAGATTGAGGGTAGCATAGTAGAGTGTGTTAGAGTGAGGTAGAGTTAGGTACACTGAGTCAGAGATATGTAGAGTGTGTATAGAGTGAGGTACAGCAAGCCGAGTGAGGTAGAGTGAGGGTGGAGTTAGGGTAGAGTTAGGTACAGCATAGTAGAGTGTGATAGAGCGAGTGTAGAGTGAGGTACAGCAAATAGAGTGATTCAAAACGAGTGTAGAGTGAGGTAGAGTGAGGGTAGAGTGAGGAAAAGCAAGTAGAGTGAGGTAGAGTGAGGTAGAGTGAGGGTAGAGTGAGGAAAAGCAAGTAGAGTGAGGTAGAGTGAGGTAGAGTTAGGGTAGAGTGAGGAAAAGCAAGTAGAGTGAGGTAGAGTGAGGTAGAGTTAGGGTAGAGTGAGGAAAAGCAAGTAGAGTGAGGGTAGAGTTACATTAACATTCGTACTGATCAGCCATAACATTAAAACCCTAAACCTCCATTTTTTTTTATTCCCTCTATTGCCTCTAAAACATTTTTAGCAGTGGATCATATAAGTCCTATAAGTTAAATACATGAATTATACCTGTTTTATATTTTCATCATATTTTAAAGCTGCTGAATTTAAGAATTTGAAAGGTTGAATCCAGGTTATTTAAGCAGGGTTTGGTTCAGATCACGGTTCCTGACGCCTCCAGCCGGATAATTAAACTCATTCTCTTCTCTCCTCGCTGGTTTTAATGTTATGGCAGATCGATGGATGCATTTCCTGTCAACTCCAATTAAGCCTCTCCTGCCCGCGGTTTTACCAGAGCGTTCTTTACGTAACCTCCGTCTGAAAGTGATACTCGGCCGCGGCGCTAATATCCCCCGTCCGCCGTAATTAAGCCCCGACAGAAATGAAAAGGTGATGGCATCTCCGGAATAATGTGAATCTTTCCCAGGATTTCAGGAGATAATAAGGAGCTTTCTCCTGTCCATTATCCTCCCTAATCTTTAGCTGCTAATTAGCTAGCACGCTCAGCTAGACGGCGAATCCGGTTCTGCGGTTCTGCCGGACCAGATGTTCGCGGTGGAATAAGGACTTTAGTTCTGGAAGTCAGGAGAGGAGAGATGGAGGGATTAGAAGTGGAGCAGATGGAGAAAGTGTGGGAGATCAGGAGGAAGTTAGCTAATGCTAATGCTAATGCTGGTGGAGGATTAGCATGTTTAGTGTAGCTTTAATGCGGTGTGACAAACGAAGCTTATTTAAGCTTATTTTAGAGTGATTTCTTTAGCTTTTATACTTTTTTATACTTTTTTTTCACTTTTATTTGATTATTAGAAAAAAAACAGATAAAGGAAGGACTGATCTAATCTAACCTACAGTGGACTTTTGCTAAACTGTGACAAAAATCTGAAGAAATAAACAAGAGGATGCGCTATATTATTGTGTATTAATATGTGTGTGTATTATTGTGTATTAGTATGTGTGTGTATTATTGTGTATTAGTATGTGTATGTTAGAGTGTGTGTGTATTAGTATGTGTGTAGTGTGTGTGTGTGTGTGTGTGTGTGTGTGTGTGTGTATTAGTATGTGTGTATTAATGTGTGTTTATTAGTGTGTATTAGTGTGTATTAGTGTGTGTGTATTAGCATGTGTGTATTAGCATGTGTGTATTAGCATGTGCGTATTAGCATGTGTGTATTAGCATGTGTGTATTAGCATGTGCGTATTAGCATGTGTGTATTAGCATGTGTGTATTAGCATGTGTGTATTAGTGTGTATAGTGTGCGTATAGGGTATATTAGTGTGTATCAGTGTACAGTATTAGTATGTGTGTGTGTATTAAAGTGTGTATTAATGTGTGTGTGTATTAGTGTGTATTAGTGTGTGTATATTAGTGTGTGTACAGTATTAGTGTGTGTGTGTGTGTGTGTGTATTAGTGTGTATTAGTGTGTGTATATTAGTGTGTGTACAGTATTAGTGTGTGTGTATTAGTGTGTATATCGGTATTAGTGTGTGTGTGTGTGTGTGTGTGTGTGTGTGTTAGAGGGGCTAATGATCCCCCTGCTAGCCCTGTATCTTGGTCCCGGTGCGACCCCCCACCCCCCCTCCTGAAATCAATCTCTATCTCATGAATTATTGAGTTGTTTGCCTTCAGCCGTCCACAATAGAGACCAGAGCAGCCCTGCTCGTATCTCGTGCACCGCCCTGCGACCCCCCCTCAGCCCTCTACCTTCTATTCTCCTGTTCTGCTGCTCCAAGACCACATCTATCAGTCCTGAAGAGACCTCACGCTCGCCTACAGTCAGCCATGCTATTAGCTCCTGGCGGCTAGTGCTAGCATTAGCATTAGCAGGATTCCCTGTAAAGTTAGCCCTTGTGTAGTTTACTCCGTTGGTGTATAGCTTAAAAGGTCCATCTTGATGCTCATTGCTATCTTACACCCCACCAACAGTCTATTTTCACTCCTTCTTCCTGCCTGGAAATGAGGTGTGTTCAGGTACCTCTTTATTTATTTCAGGCATGTGTGCTATAAAATGTACAGCTGTAAAAAAAAAAATGAAGAGATCACTTCAGTTTCTGAATAAGTTTCTCTGATTTTACTATTTATAGGTTTATGTTTGAGTAAAATGAACATTGTTGTTTTATTCTATAAACTACAGACAACATTTCTCCCAAATTCCAAATAAAAATATTCTCATTTAGAGCATTTATTTACAGAAAATGAGAAATACCTGAAATAACAAAAAATATTCAGAATATTCAAATCCTCAAATAATGCAAAGAAAACAAAAAGTTCATATTAATAGAGTTTTAAGAGTTCTTTAAATCTTTAAATATTTGGTGGAATAACCCTGATGGTTTTTAATCACAGTTTTTTTTTCATGCATCTTGGCATCATGTTCTCCTCCTCCACCAGTCTTACACACTGCTTTTGGATAACTTTATGCTGCTTTACTCCTGGTGTAAAAATTCAAGCAGTTCAGTTTGGTGGTTTGATGGTTTGTGATCATCCATCTTCCTCTTGATTATATTCCAGAGGTTTTTAATTTGATAAAATCAAAGAAACTCATCATTTTTAGGTGCTTTTTTATTTTTATCCAGATCTGTATATTAAATGAAATATTACATAATCTGCTATGACTCCTAGCGTTCTCAGATTAAGAGTAAACAGGATTATATATCAGGTTCTAAGGAGGAGATTTGTAGTGCAGCAGAACCGTTCCTTCATGTTTCTCTACAGAACCTTCAGGATGGATTTGGACCTGAAGCTGGATCTCAGCTGGAGCTTCAGTTTAAAGTCTGAACTGATGCTGAAGCTGATTATTATAGGGTCTGTAATTCAGGTGTTTTTGGGATGATTTCCATATCTCCAGGGTCTGGGTTCTGACTGACAGCTCTGTGCTGCTACACTGAGACGATCAATTACCAGCTCTGCATATGAAGTGATGCTTATGTAAAATAATACTCCCTAGTGTTGTTTCTCTCTCTCTCTCTCGTTTACTCTTCCTCTCTCACTCTCTCTCTCTTTCTCTCTCCCTCTTTTACTCTCTCTCTCTCTTTATTCTCCCCCTTTTTTACTCTCTCTCTCTCTCTCTCTCTCTCTCTCGTTTACTCTTCCTCTCTCACTCTCTCTCTCTTTCTCTCTCCCTCTTTTACTCTCTCTCTCTCTCTCTCTTTATTCTCCCCCTTTTTTACTCTCTCTCTCTCATTTATCTCTGTATTACTGGAATAAGCTTATAGGAGTTTTGTAGCTGTGTTGTAGGAGTGTTGTAGCAGTGTTGTAAGAGCATTGTAGGAGCGATGTAGAAGCGTTGTAGGAGTGTTGTAAGAGCATTGTAAGAGTGTTGTAGGAGTGTTGTAAAAGTGTTGTAGGAGCATTGTAGGAGTGTTGTAGCAGTTTTGTAAGAGCATTGTAGGAGCGTTGTAGGAGTGTTGGAGAAGGTTTTGTAGGATTGTTGTGGTAGTGTTGTAGGAGGTTTTGAAGGAGGTTTTGTAGGAGTGTTGTAAGAGCATTGTAAGAGTGTTGTAGCTGTGTTGTAGTAGTGTTGTAACAGTGTTGTAGCAGTGTTGTAGTAGTGTTGTAGCAGTGTTGTAGCAGTGTTGTAAGAGCATTGTAGGAGTGTTGTAGGAGTGTTGTAACAGTGTTGTAGCAGTGTTGTAGCAGTGTTGTAGCAGTGTTGTAGCAGTGTAGTAGTAGTGTTGTAGCAGTGTTGTAGCAGTGTTGTAAGAGCATTGTAAGAGTGTTGTAGGAGTGCTATAGTAGTGTTGTAGGAGAGTTATAGGAGTGTTGTAGGAGTGTTGTAAGAGTGTTGTAGGAGTGTTGTAGGAAGTGTTGTAGTAGTGTTGTAGGAGAGTTATAGGAGTGTTGTAAGAGTGTTGTAGGAAGTGTTGTAGGAGTGTTGTAGGAGCATTATAGTAGTGTTGTAGCAGTGTTGTAGCGTTGTAGTAGCATTAAGATGATGTTATGTTCGGTAAGATCCGCTGGCCCTCGCTGCGTCGTGTTGTAATGACAGCCTAATGGAAAAGATTCATTAGCGGTGACGTAACCTTTTACAGCACAGGGCAAATATCTGACCTATTTAACACGTCGTCTGTATTGATCAGTTTATAGAGTTCTGCTCTGCTAATCAATACGGCTGATTAATTATCTGCGTCTGACCCTTTTAAAACTCTTTAGTGATGTTTTAAGACATTTGGGAGCCCAAACAAAATGTGTTCATATTGTGCCGACTGCGGGAATGATGAACCTGGCTGGTTGGCCACTGTCACTGTCAACTAGTAACTAGTGAGAGCGCCCCCTTGTGGTGGATCCTGATAACAGTGTCGTTAACATTGCATCAGTGATTGGTGTGGCGCAGTGGATAACACCACTGCATGCCAGTGAGCTACAACCACTGCATCGTGTGTGAGACTGGGGTTCAATTCCAATTCCCAATCTTGGTGACAGTACTGCGGAGGAAAGAGTGAAAATAGACTGTTGGCAGGGGGTGTAAGATTGCAATGAGCATTACTACAGTCTACCAGGGTCTGTTTTTACTTATGCACAGACTTTCCCAGACTTAGACATCCAAGAATAAGAATCCAGGTAAGAGTTTACCTGCACTGAGAAACCTGAGAACTCTGATTTTACTCAGTGTATAATCACCTTATTTACTCTTCTGGTTCTTATTCTGTAAGATAAACCATATTATTTTCACGGCTGATACGAACACTGTAGTTCCTAACTCTCCAGACGTCTCTCCAGAACTACAATCCCCAGCATGCACCTGACATCATCACGTGTTCGGCCTCAGCCAACCGCTGCACTTTCTCACGCTCGTCATCCCCGGAATACTAGAATTGTTTTCAGCTGTTAGTAATTTGTAAGTGTATATAAACCTGTTTGTTTGTATTGTTGGTCTTAGCGAAGTATTGCCACTGTTTATCCAGCGATAGTTTTTCCGTGTTTTGCTTTTTGATTTTCCGGCTGGCCCTTTTGCTCTGTTTATTCTGTGTTTTAAGGACTGTATTTTTGGCTCAGGTTTTCTCTTTTCTCTCGCGTTTGTGGTTTTGATGTATGGGTTTATTCTTTCTCAGCTTGTATTACAACTACGCTCTCGTTTTGTTGCCCTTAGTATTAAAGCCTCATCTACGTTTACAATTATGATGTTATAAATTGCATTTAATTTTTTATTTATTTATATAATTAATAATTAATTAATTAATTACGGAAAAAAATGCTATCGCGTTCTATATATCAGCACCTTTACCTGCAGAACAGGGTCTGATGGGGGGTATTTATCTGGACTCAGACTGGTGGGATAGCAAAAGTGGCGAGAGAGATAGAGAGAGAAAGAGTGAGAGAGATCAATCTGAGAAAGAGTAAAAAAAGAGTGTGTTGGGACTCTCTCTCTCTCTCTCTCTCTCTCTCTGATTCACTGTGAGGTATGCGTTAGCCCTCATAAAATATTAATGTTGGTTGTGCTCAGAGCCATAATTGCCATCTCAGCCTTTGAATAATTTATGGGTGCTGTAGTGTTGGCTGGGCTCGTTGGCTGGCGCTGTGGTGAACGCCACGCGAGAGCGCGAGAGTGCGAGAGTGTGGCAAAGGCAGTAATGGCCGCTGTTTTGCATTTAGTAACCAAATTAGATTACCTCATAAAAATGCCTCTGTAAGTCTGAGGCTGTGCCTCGCTCTCTCTCTCTCGCGCGCTCTCGCGCTCGGAATAGCATTCTCTCTTTTTCTTCATCTGTGGTCAGAAGTTTGTGAATTGTAATTCTGTAAGTTAATGAAGCTGAGCGATGGACTCCTGCAGGAGCAGAGCGGAGGGAAGTTCTGCAGTTTAAACTCAAACTAAACTCAACTCAATCTGAGTTCTGTTATACAGGATTAAAACTTTTAAAAAGCAACATTATGATTCGTTAGCATGATATTTGTGCATTGCACAGAAACAGAGCTGCTGTTATGTTAATGAGGAGAGCAGCCACTGGTTGAAATATAATTAGAATTTCATATAATGCTGTGTGGAGATCTGCGCAGGTGCAGTAGCCGGGACGAGCTGAAATATCAGTTATTGTGCATTATTGATCCAAATCTACAAACTATTGATCAGGTTTATATCAGATTTTCTACACAGATGAAAGTCTCACCCATAAAAAAATCACATGCACTGCTTTAGGAGTTCCCTGGGTTCTTTTATAAACAGCTATGTGCATTCTGTGTGTTTATATCTGTGTTATAGTGAGTTTAAATGCGTTTATTAGCGGCTAAAGGCATTTCTGTGTGTTTTATACAAGTTTGTGTGCATTTTTGTGTTTATATCTGCATTACAGTGCGTTTATATGTGTTTAAAAGCCTTTATAAGCGTTTGTGTCAATTTCTGTGTCTTTGCTTTATCGTGCGTTATTGTGCATTCATTAGCGTGTGTAAGCATTTGTTTGGATTTCTGTGTTTTTTACTGCGTTATTCTGCGTTTTTATGTGTTTAGAAGCATTTATAAGTGTTTGTGTGTGTTTCTGTTAGTTTATATCTGTGTTATTGTCTGTTTATATGAGTTTATAATAGTTTATAAGCTTTGTATGCATTTCTACTTGTACTTATATCTGCATTATTGTGTGTTTTTATGTGTTCATAAGCGTTTGTGTGCATTTCTGTGTATTTTATATTTGCATTATTCAGAGTTTATAAGTGTTTACAAGCATTTGTGTTCATTTCTGTGTGTTTGCGTTATTGTGCATTCATTAGCGTGTGTCAGCTAGGGTTGCAACGGTATCAGATTTTCACGGTATGATAACCGTCTCAGAAAATACCGCGGTATCACGGTTATCACGGTATCGCAGTTTGTTACATATATTATTAAACTGACCCTTAAAGAAATTACAACAAAGGTTTTTTGTTCAATTAACTATTTATTGTAGAAACCTGGAACAATTATAATTTAATGTCTCCTTAAAAAAAAATAAGCTGTACACCATCAGGTGAAGGAAATTAGTTTTTCCACTACTCTTAAGGGCATTAAGAGTGTATATAAAAAAATATATATATAAATATATTATATATATATATATATATATATATATATATATATATATATATATATATATATATATATATATATATACACACACACACACACACACACGTTACACACATTACATGTCCTCTAAAAAGTAATGGTCCTGTATTTAAAATATTCAGTACAATTATTTAAGTTTAAATTATTTATTATCTGATAAACTGAGCCTGGGTCAGTGTCTGATCAACAACTGTTGTAAACGTCCGTTTTACTGCCAAGTTGGTATATAAGCAGATACTGCAGAAAGAGGGGTTTTATTTCTGACATGATCCTCACAATAGAGATTTCTATTTTAAGGCTTTCACAGCGAGTCTGGTTTTAACATATGAAAAACAGGCACGTCAGAATTTGAAAATGAACGC
The DNA here is from genome assembly GCF_023375975.1 of Astyanax mexicanus. NCBI lineage: Eukaryota > Metazoa > Chordata > Actinopteri > Characiformes > Acestrorhamphidae > Astyanax > Astyanax mexicanus. The sequence continues at coordinate 717,534 of NC_064424.1, read as the reverse complement.
ATGTAAATGAATGGCGTCTTTTACATCCAGTCCGGCCAGGACCTTTACACGGACACGTGAATCCGTCGTAGCACGCACTTCACGCCTGTACCTGCGTGCCCAAATTTCGGATAACTCAGCGCTTTTGCGGGCGCTTACCGCATGGGTTGTGCACGACTACAAAGAGATTTTATTTATGTTCAGATTAAAATTATAAACTAAACACATACTTTGCGCTGCACGGCGGGGTGGTGTTCTCGGAGATGGGAGAACAGGTTTGACGTATGTCCACCTTTAGCTGTGACTTTACGTCCACATTGATTACAAATCAGATAACCATCCTCGGGTGTGTTCGGCGGGTATCCGAAATAGTCCCACACTGCTGATTTTAGTTTAGCTTTTTTTAAGGCGGACGGAGATTTGTTTATTCTGATGCACTTTCTGCTGTTCTCACCGCTGTGTGCTGAGGAGCTGAAGCGGAGCAGAGTTGCGCATGCGCGGGTGAGTTTCTCCGCTGGCTTGCGTTTTACCGGTAATAAGCAAACACACACGGTATGATAACCGTGCATTTTAATACCATGGTATACCGTGAAACCGGTTACCGCTGCAACCCTAGTGTCAGCTTTTGTTTGTGTTTATGTATGCTTTATTGTGTTTTTATGTATTTATAAGTGTTTGTGTGCATTTCTTTGTGTTTACAATTGTGTTATTGTGCATTTATAAGTGTTTATAAGCGTTGTGTGCATTTCTGTGTGTTTATAATTGTGTTATTGTGCATTTATAAGTGTTTAACTGTTGTGTGCATTTCTGTATGTTTATATCTGCGTTATTGTGCATTTCTAAGCGTTTCTAAGCATTTCTAAGCGTTTGTGTGCATATCTGTATGTTTATATCTGCGTTATTGTGTGATTATAAGCGTTTACAAGCGTTTGTGTGCATTTCTATGTGTTTATATCTGCATTATTGTGTGGTTATAAGCGTTTATAAGCGTTTGTGTGCATTTCTGTATGTTTATATCTGCGTTATTGTGCATTTCTAAGCGTTTATAAGCATTTCTAAGCGTTTGTGTGCATTTCTATGTGTTTATAACTGCGTTATTGTGTGGTTATAAGCGTTTATAAGCGTTTGTGTGCATTTCTATGTGTTTATATCTGCGTTATTGTGTGGTTATAAGCGTTTATAAGCGTTTGTGTGCATTTCTGTGATTTTATATCTGCGTTATTGTGTGGTTATAAGCGTTTATAAGCGTTTGTGTGCATTTCTATGTGTTTATATCTGCGTTATTGTGTGGTTATAAGTGTTTATAAGCGTTTGTGTGCATTGGTTAGCGCGAGACTTTGTGGCTTCGATTTTTCCTGCAGTCTGTTGACTGATGGCCAGATGTGACTTCCAGACATAGAGGTCAAAGATCACAGTGTCCTCATCCCACCATCAACCCCCACCATTCACCCCACCAACCACCCCCCCCCCCCACATTTACAAGACACCTTATGCCTCTCACCCACTTCCACCCATCCAGCACTGACTGCACACTCTCCCGCTGTTCCTCCCAAAACCCAGAATAACAGCTTTTATTATTTACATTTTATTAGTTAATGTTAGTATTGTTGTTACCAGTAAAAATAAAAAAGCTTCTTTATTTATTCTTTATTATTTATGTTTCCTTTAGTGTAAAATCGAGTGTCTGAACAGTAAAATCCTGGTTTAATAATTACAGAAACATGGCGATGGGCATTTCTGTCTGTATTTTATACTTGTTATCTGTTTATAACTGTGTTTATGTGTGTTTATATGAATTTATAAGTGTTTATGTGTGTTTATATGTGTTTATAACATGGCTCTAATGTGATATACATTTTCATAAATATGTATAACCATGCTTGTAATGCTTTATAAGTGCATTATAATGTGTTATAATGTGTTATTAGTGCATTATGTAATGTGTTATAAATATGCTTATAGAGTGTAATAGATATAATTCATAGAACGTGTTACCGGTTCAGGGCAGTATTTAGTGTTAGTAATTAGCACACAACAGGGACCCAGCCCATGATTTAAGCTAATCTCATAAATGCTGATGGATTCAGGTGTCAGATCTGCGTACGCTACAGTGTATAAAGTTATAAAGTATAAAGTTATAAGTATAAAGTATAGGACCAATGGTGATTATCGGTAATGTTACTGTACATTAAAGAAGAAGCAGGTTGGCCCCGCCCCCTCACGTCTGCGCCCCCTCGCGTCCCCGTGTCCCCGTGTCCCTGTGTGTTTGGACAGTAATGCGTGGAGCTGCTGAAAGGTCAGCGGTGGAACGACATGAGCTCATGTAGAGCTATAACCCCCCCATCACCCCCCCATCACAACCCCCTCAGCCCCCGCCCCCGACTCTTCACTGTAATAATTACCCCTCTTTAATTGGAGTGCCCTTAACGAGAGAAACGGCGACACTGTCCTATCAATTATACAAGCATAAGGTGGACGACCCTGTGTGTGTGTGTGTGTGTGTGTGTGTGTGTGTGTGTGTGTAGTGTGTGTGAGTGTGTGTCTGTGTGTGTGTGTGTGTGTGTGTGTGTTGGGGGCGTGTTGAAACAAATCTCTTTCTTTAGGTCAAACTCACCATAATCACCCCATCACTGACTCTAAACAACAGCTGAGAGAGAGAGAGAAAGAAAGAGAGAGTAAAAGAGAGAGAGAGAGTAAACGAGGGAGAGAGAGTAAACGAGGGAGAGAGAGAGACAGAGAAAGAAAGAGTAAAAGAGAGCGAGAGAGAGTAAACGAGGGAGAGAGAGTAAACGAGGGAGAGAGAGAGAGAGAGTAAACGAGAGAGAGAGAGAGAGTAAACGAGAGAGAGAGAGTAAACGAGGGAGAGAGAGAGAGAGAGTAAACGAGGGAGAGAGAGAGAGAGAGTAAACGAGAGAGAGAGAGAGAGAGTAAACGAGAGAGAGAGAGAGAAAACAAGAGAGAGAGAGAGAGTAAACAAGAGAGAGAGAGAGAGAGAGTAAACGAGGGAGAGAGAGAGAGAGAGTAAACGAGAGAGAGAGAGAGAGAGTAAACGAGAGAGAGAGAGAGAAAACAAGAGAGAGAGAGAGAGTAAACAAGAGAGAGAGAGTAAACGAGAGAGAGAGAGAGAAAACAAGAGAGAGAGAGAGTAAACGAGGGAGAGAGAGAGTAAACGAGGGAGAGAGAGAGAGAAAGAGAGTAAAATAAAGAAATAGAGTAAACGAGAGAGAGAGAGAAAGAGAGTAAAAGAAAGTAAGAGAGAGTAAAAGAGAGAGAGAAAGAGAAAAAGAAGCAAAGAAAGGAGTGAGCTGTCATCAGGATAGCAGGTGTTTTTGTGTGTGTGTGTGTGTGTGAGTGTGTGTGTGTGTGTGTGTGTGTGTGTGTGTGTGTATATATGACTGTTGGCAGTGCTGGATGCAGTGCTCTAGGTGGTCGGTGGTTTCCGGTTGAGAGTACGCTGTCTGTGATTGGCTGTTGCTTATCCTCTGTGTTTGAGGATGAGCATCTTTGGGTTTCTATATAAGTGTACAAAACAAACAGCCCGAGCCAATCAGAATCACCCACAGTCTTATAAAAGTTAGGAAGCCAGTGTATATTTATTCTTTACATGTAATATTGAGATATTAATAAGTGAGTTAAAATGTGTTGTTGACCTCAATATTTTAATGATTGAAATGTAATGAAAGTTTGTGTAAATGTAATAATTATATACAGTATCTTCTAAAAGTGAGTTTATTATATATTTTATTGGGATGACACTGAAGATATGACACTTTAATACAATGTAAAGTAGACGTTTATAAAATTAAGCTTTAATTATAATAATAACAGCTCCTAACCTGATATTAGTGGCTGATAATGTGTCTAATAATATGTATTTTTGAATCACTGGGCTTTATTATTATTCATTTGTGAGACTGTGTCTTTCGCTGCGCTGCCTATTGGAGACATGGAGAGGTTCGGTTACACAGTGCATTACCGGCTGATAACGTCACTCATAAAACACCTCCCAGCCAATCACACCGCAGGGTCAGAACTACCTGTGGTATAATAAAATTTTGTATCGCTAATTCCTGTTAATACACAGCCTCAGTGTGTGTGTGTCCCAGGCTTATTGGTTGGTATTTGCTTTGGCACCACACTATTACACACACACACACACACTCTTACACTGATTGTGTGCATACTTATGCTGCTGCCAGTCTGAGCAGCTGGTATTTTGCTGCTGCAGCTTTAATGTCCATCTGTGACGGAGGGAAAGTTCTTATTGGTCAGCTTTGTTTTTGTTTTTCTGCTTGAGAGGGAAAGGGGGGGGGGGGGTGATGGAGAGGACAGTGTTTTAATACACAGCTACATGAATTTTGCTATTTATAGGTTTATGTTTGAGTAAAATGAACATTGTTGTTTTATTCTATAAACTACAGACAACATTTCTCCCAAATTACAAATAAAAATATTCTCATTTAGAGCATTTATTTACAGAAAATGAGAAATGACTGAAATAACAAAAAAAGATGCAGAGCTTTCAGATCTCAAATAATGCAAAGAAAACAAGTTCATATTAATAAAGTTTTAAGAGTTCCACCGTGCAGCTTGATTTAGGGCATGTCAGTGTGTCTTTGCTATCGTAACGACGGGAAAAGTACACCTTGCGCAGCTCAAAACGCAAAGCAAAAGGCATGTACTGTTTCTTTTAATTAATTAATCATGGGTGTGTTTAATCATGTTTTAGTGCAATGTGAAATAAATAAACCAATCAGAGTGCCTCTTGCTCATCATTCTCTTTAAGAGTAGATCAGGTGAGCTCTGTCTTTGGCGGATTGCTATTGTAACGGTGCAGCTACCTGGACGTGTCCAACAAACTCTTCTCAGCAGAGGAAACTGAGCTGCTGGTTGACGCTGTGAAGGAGCTCCAGCAGCTCATTTACGGGAACAGCAATGTTATTTTATTTACTATTCTGTTTATTGTTGATGTAAAAGTTGGGTTTGTGCTGCTGTGTGTTCATGTGTGTGTAATAAGTGGGGGTGTACGCTCGGCTCGGCACGGCGCCTGTGTTACCGAGATAGCGATGAACGTCTGACTGTCGGCGTCTGTCTAGGTTGTATTCAGTCAGTGGAGCTCCTGTGTTTTCTGTTTCCAAGATAAACAAGATAAAACTCCAGAAATGTACCTGAACACACCTCATTTCCAGAACACCACGCCCATCAGTGTAGATATATTCAGAAGATCTGCTGCTGTTTAAACCAGTTGTTTGGGGGGTAAAGTGGTAAAGTAGTGCTGGTGAGGGTCTATATATGATTGGTAACAGTCTGGTTACAGTAGATTATAGAGGGAGAGCTGGAGTTCAGGTATTCTCTCTATTGTGCGCGAGAGGGATGATCTGAGAAAGAGAGAGAGTTCCTGTCCCACCCTGCTCTGATGAATGGATGGTGGATTGTGTGTCACAGCTTCAAAAGCTGCAGCTCTTTTACTCCTTCTGACCTTTTCCTTTCTCTCCTCCTGCAGGTTCTTCCTCAAGTTCTTCCTGAAATGCAACCAGAACTGTCTGAAGAACGCCGGGAACCCGCGGGACATGCGGCGCTTTCAGGTACAACCTCTCTCTCTCTCACTCTCTCTCTCTCTCTCTCTCTCTCTCTCTCACTCTCTCTCTCTCTCTCTCTCTCTCACTCTCTCTCTCTCACTCTCTCTCACTCTCTCTCCCTCACTCTCTCTCTCTCACTCTCTCTCTCTCACCCTCTCTCTCTCACTCTCTCTCTCTTTCCCTCTCTCACTCTCTCTCTCACACTCTCTCTCTCTCTCTCTCTCTCTCTCTCTCACTTTCTCTCAGTCTCTCTCACTCTCTCTCTCTCTCTCTCTCACTCTCTCTCTCTCTCTCTCACTCTCTCTCTCTCACTCTCTCTCACTCTCTCTCCCTCACTCTCTCTCTCACTCTCTCTCTCTCACCCTCTCTCTCTCACTCTCTCTCTCTTTCCCTCTCTCACTCTCTCTCACACTCTCTCTCTCTCTCTCTCTCTCTCTCACTCTCTCTCTCACTCTCTCTCTCTCTCTCTCTCTCTCTCTCTCACTTTCTCTCAGTCTCTCTCACACTCTCTCTCTCACTCTCTCTCTCTCACTTTCTCTCAGTCTCTCTCTCTCTCTCTTTAATTTGCCTTTAATAGCGGGACTGTTTTAAATCTATGTTGCCAAAGCACACAAATGTCAAAAACTGAATTTATTAAGACATCAATAAAATATTAACAGAAACATCAATTAAAAGAAACAATAATAACAATAATAATAAAAAAATAGTACTACTACTAATAAAAGTAATATTAATATATACATATATATTTTTAACATTTTACTGTATATACTGTTCATTTGCACTCCTGGACGCTACACTACTCACTTAAACTTAACTTAAATACAATACTTACACAGATTTATGTTTAATATTTGTCATATCTGCCACATAACTTCCACACTTTGTATAGTTCTTGTATTTATATATTTTGTATATATTTTTAAATCTCTTTTTTAAAATTTTATAGTCTAGATTTTTATATTTTTTACTGTGCTCTCTTATTATTGTACTACATCTATTGTTTGTTTCTACTGTGTTGTGTAACTGCTACTGGCTGCTACATTTCCTTCAGGATCAATAGAGTATCTCTCTCTCTCTATCTATCAATCTATCTATCTATATATGCCTCTCTCTATATATCTGTTAATCATTTAATTGGACACTTCTTAAATTCAGTGTTTTTTCATTATTTAAAAAAAATCCGTATTGTACATGTCATGTCTGGTGCTGAAAGCACGTCTGTGTCTCCCACATCCAGCTCTATCTGCGATTCTCACAGTAACAACTACAATACCCAGAACGCACCACTCCATGACACAACACACACTCCCGATCACATGTCACGTCACATGACGCCACCAGGAAGCCCCGAGTACTGATTACTCAGAGTATTTAAGGACCATGCTCACGCTCACACCTCGCCGAGTATCTGTTTGGTAAATCCTACAATACAAAGCGTTTCTCTTGCCCTTGCTATTCTCCGTGTATGATCCTGTTTTTGTTTTCTACCGACTTTGATTTTTGCCTGCTCCCTTGTGTTGGATTACCGTGTATGACCTGGACTGTTTATAGTACTTTGGATTTTTGCCTAACCTGTGATACTGCCTTTCCGTGTATGAACTCTGGACTGTCCTCCGTTTATGGTATGGTTTCTCTACACTGTGCATTTTTGGTATTGACCCTGTTTCTGTTGACTACCCCTGTTTACTCTATAACTTTAATAAAAGTTATTTTATTGTATCTGCACCAGTCTCATTCCTGTCTGGCCCTGACAAGATACTCGGCCGTAATGACAGAGACTGCGGATACAGAGTCTATTAAGTCTGGTTTGGCTAACCAGGGTCGGCTTTTAGGTCAGCACCAGCAAACGCTCGCTGGTGTGACCCAAGCTGTTGACGAGCTAGCACGCCACCAGGTTAACCAACAGCAGCAGCTAGCCGAGATTATGAGTCACCTCCGGGGTTTGTCCACCCAGAACCCTAGCCCAGTGGTTAGTCCTGTAGCCAGCCCTAACAAAACCACTACTCCCTTTTTCGCTGTGTGTAAACCCGAAGTCTATGACGGAAACACTGAGAAATGTAATGGGTTTCTGCTCCAGTGCTCCGTGTTTTTTAGCAACTCACCTCCTGCTTCTGATAAAGCTAAAATCGGGTTTATAATTTCTCGACTGTCTGGCAAGGCTTTGGACTGGGCTACAGCTATTTGGGAGAACATTTCTGAATCCCGCTACGACACTTTTTTGTCTATTTTTCGCAGCGTTTTTGATCATACACGCTATGGGCAATCTAGTGGAGAGCTTCTGATTACCTTGAAGCAAGGTAAACTATCTGTGGCAGCCTTTGCTCTGGAGTTCCGTACGTTAGCTGCTAGCAGCGGTTGGAACGACCCTGCTCTCATCTCCATGTTTCGACACGGACTTAACCCTGAGATTCAAAGAGAACTTGCATGCAAGGACGACTCACTCACCCTGGATCAGCTGATCGCTCTGTCTATCCGTCTGGATCAGCTCCTTTCCCGTAAGCCCAAAGCTGTTAGCCACACTCCTGCGGTTCGCCCTGCACTACTCCAGTCCGGGAATCCAGTTCCGGAATTTGCGCCTGCACCCAGCCCTGAGCCCATGGACATCACACGATCCAGACTATCCGTCGCTGAGAGGCAGCGTCGCATACGCCTTCACCTGTGCCTCTATTGTGGTGGTCCAGATCATCTAAGGGCTAACTGTGAACTCCGGCCCAATTCTGCTCAAGCGTCTGCTCTGGGACAGCGCGTGGAGAGTACTCCACGCGCTAACGTGGTATGTACCCCTGTTTCTAAACTTAAAGAAAAATGTTTCGTGTTGCCTGTTATTATTACCACTCCAACGGATGTTTTTTGTGTCTCAGCGCTTGTAGATTCTGGGTCGGAGGGGAACTTTATCAGCCTGGATTTGGTGGAGGAGCACGCCATACCCACGAAAGTTCTCTCCAAGTCGATCTCCATCCATGCCATCGATGGAGAGACTGTACGCTCCAAACCTGTGACCCTGCAGACTCTTCCTCTCACCCTTCAAGCCAGCGCTCTACATGTGGAACAGCTCTCTCTCTATGTGCTCCCACGCACAGAACATCCACTGGTTTTGGGAGCGCCATGGCTAAAGACACACGACCCCGTCATTTCATGGAGCCTGGGAGACATCACTGCCTGGTCTCCTTTCTGTCGTGAGAACTGTTTATCTTTAATTTCACTCTCTTTGCAATCTACCTCTGTCGAAAGCCCTAATTCTGTAGATACCCCTGATATTCCCTCCGAGTACTATGATTTTTCTGATGTGTTTAGTAAAGCTAAAGCTACTGAGTTACCTCCGCATCGCCCCTATGATTGCTCTATTGATTTAATAGAGGGTTCTGTACTGCCCAAAGCTCGTGTGTACCCATTGTCTCGTGATGAGGAGAAGGCTATGGAAGAGTATGTTAGTGAGGCTCTTGCGCAGGGTTTCATTCGCCCATCCAAATCCCCAGTTGGTTCAGGTTTCTTCTTCGTGAAGAAGAAGGATGGGGGTTTGAGACCCTGCATAGATTACAGAGGCTTAAACGACATTACTAAAAAGTTCGCTTACCCGCTCCCGTTAATCCCAGCAGCTCTCGAACAGTTACGTAATGCCGTGTACTTCACCAAACTCGATCTCCGTAGCGCTTATAATCTCATTCGCATCAGGGAAGGTGACGAATGGAAAACGGCGTTTTCCACCACCAACGGCCACTATGAATACCTGGTCATGAGCTACGGTCTCGCTAACGCCCCAGCTATATTCCAGTCGTTTATGAATGACATATTTCGCGATCTCATTAATCACTCTGTTGTCCTTTTTATAGACGATATCCTTATCTATTCACCAGATCTCCCCACACACATTCAGCATGTCCGCCAAGTTCTCCAACGCCTGAGAGAACATAGTCTGTTTGCCAAAGCCGAGAAATGTGAGTTCCACACTCAAAGGGTCACATTTCTCGGCTACGTTATCAGTTCCTCCGGTGTCCTTATGGACGATGAGAAAGTAACTGCCGTTACTAATTGGCCAGTGCCCCAGACCATTAAAGAACTCCAGCGATTCCTTGGCTTCGCTAATTTTTATAGGCGGTTCATCCGTAACTTTAGCTCCATTGCTGCGCCCCTGACTGCTCTCACTAAGGGGGCTGCTAAAATCCTGAAGTGGTCAACCGAAGCAGATCGCGCTTTCAGTGAGCTGAAAGCTGCGTTCACTTCAGCCCCTGTACTTAGGCACCCTAATCCCGAGTTTCCCTTCGTAGTGGAAGTGGACGCTTCCGAATCGGGTGTTGGCGCGGTTCTCTCTCAGCGTAGTGGGTCGCCACCCAAATTGTTTCCTGTAGCCTTCTTCTCACGCAAGCTTTCCCCTGCGGAGCGTAACTATGGGATAGGGGATAGGGAACTTCTTGCTGTGAAATTAGCTCTAGAAGAATGGCGTCACTGGCTGGAGGGGTCCGTTCATCCGTTCACTGTGTATACTGATCACAAGAATTTGGAATACCTCCGCACGGCTAAACGACTTAATCCGAGACAAGCACGTTGGTCTCTTTTTTTCTCTAGATTTAACTTCTCGATCTCGTTCCGTCCGGGAAACCGTAATACTAAAGCTGATGCGCTGTCCAGGGTTTACAGCACTGTGGACAGCGCATCCCAGCCCCAGGAGGCTGAACGCATTCTTCCTCCCTCTGTTCAGATCGCAACCATTCAATGGGAGTTAGACGATCAGATTCGCCAAAGTAACGCTAATCAGCCCAATTCTGAGGACTGTCCTCAGGGTAAAACGTTCGTACCCGTTCAGTTTCGAGACAGGCTCATCACCTGGGCTCATTCCGCTTTAACCTCTGGTCATCCTGGTGTCACACGCACGTTACAATTACTCTCTGCCCGTTACTGGTGGGATTCTATGCGTGCTGATGTTCACTCTTTCGTTACCTCCTGCTCTGTCTGTGCGCAATGTAAAACGCCTAAAACCCTTCCAGCCGGTAAGCTACTACCTCTCCCTGTACCTGAGAGACCTTGGTCGCATATAGCGGTTGATTTTGTTACTGATCTGCCTGTATCTGAGGGTTATACTACAGTTCTCACTATTGTTGATCGTTTCTCTAGAGGGGTTAAATTTATTCCATTCCCAGCTCTGCCTACTGCCTTCCAAACTGCTCAAGCTATTTATATGCATGTATTTAGACACTTTGGTATCCCCGAAGATATTTTGTCTGACCGTGGTCCTCAATTTACTTCTCGTGTGTGGAAGGCATTTTTTGAACATCTCGGTGTACATGTCAGTCTCACTTCTGGGTTCCACCCTACATGTAACGGTCAATGTGAGAGGGTTAATCAGGAACTCGGGAAATTCCTCCGCACATACTGCTTCAAACATCCCACTGATTGGTCACAATACCTCGTCTGGGCTGAAATAGCACAAAACTCCCTAGTTAACACTACCTCTGGCCTCACCCCCTTTCAGTGTGTTCTGGGTTTTCAGCCTCCTCTAGCTCCTTGGACAGCGGTGTCCACTGATGTGCCGGCTGTGGATGAATGGATGAAGCGCAGTGAGCAGGTGTGGGAAGACACGCATCGTAAAGTCTCTGAGGTACTGCGCGTGTACAAGGAGCGTGCTGACAAGCACCGTGGTGACAACCCAGACTACCAACCAGGAGATCGGGTGTGGCTCTCTACCCGGGACTTTAGGTTTGAGGGTAGTTGTAGAAAGCTCCTGCCTAAGTTTATTGGTCCTCTTAAGATTTTGTCACGTATTAATGAAGTTACTTACAAGGTGGAGTTACCCCCTCAGTATCGTGTTAATAATTCTTTCCATGTATCTCTCCTCAAGCCTATGGTCCCGGGTCCGCTCGCTGACGCTGCACCGGCTGATGTTCCACCCGCGGCTGTGGAGGGGGAGGGGTCGTCCACGTATTCTGTCCGGGAGGTGCTGGATTCACGCAGACGTGGGGGTGTACTCCAATACCTTATCGATTGGGAGGGGTATGGTCCGGAGGAGCGTTGTTGGGTGGCTGCCAAAGACGTGCTGGACCCTGCCTTGCTCGTGGAGTTTCATGCTCGTTTTCCTGGTAAGCCTGCTCCTAGGCCCCGTGGACGTCCCAAGCGTCCTCCGACCTCCTCTGCTCCAACTCGTCGGGTTTCTCGCTCTGGTGAGCCCCGTCTGTCTGGCACCTCCGCTCCGACACCTGCACCTCCCGCCGGTACTCCCTGTCCGCCGGGTGGTCGTCGCCGGGGTCGGCCCCGTTCTGCCTCCGCTCCGGGCCCTCAGGGGGAGGGTACTGTCATGTCTGGTGCTGAAAGCACGTCTGTGTCTCCAACATCCAGCTCTATCTGCGATTCTCACAGTAACAACTACAATACCCAGAACGCACCACTCCATGACACAACACACACTCCCGATCACATGTCACGTCACATGACGCCACCAGGAAGCCCCGAGTACTGATTACTCAGAGTATTTAAGGACCATGCTCACGCTCACACCTCGCCGAGTATCTGTTTGGTAAATCCTACAATACAAAGCGTTTCTCTTGCCCTTGCTATTTTCCGTGTATGATCCTGTTTTTGTTTTCTACCGACTTTGATTTTTGCCTGCTCCCTTGTGTTGGATTACCGTGTATGACCTGGACTGTTTATAGTACTTTGGATTTTTGCCTAACCTGTGATACTGCCTTTCCGTGTATGAACTCTGGACTGTCCTCCGTTTATGGTATGGTTTCTCTACACTGTGCATTTTTGGTATTGACCCTGTTTCTGTTGACTACCCCTGTTTACTCTATAACTTTAATAAAAGTTATTTTATTGTATCTGCACCAGTCTCATTCCTGTCTGGCCCTGACAGTACATTAATACTACACGCATCTTAACTATGTAGAAAACATATGAAAGTATTTAATTTACAAAAAGTGTTAAACAAACCAGAATACATTTTATATTTTACATTCCTCAAAGTAGCTCCTCTGGTTTAGATGATCAGTTTTGAACATCTCTGCTGGATTTTCTCAGTCAGTTTTATGAGGTACAGTCTCCTGGAATTCAGGCTTTCAGTTAACAGCTGTGCTGAACTCATCAAGAGTTAAGTACTTGAATTTCTTGTCTCTTAATAAAGTGTTTGAGAGCATCAGTTAAAGTAAAGTAGTGAAGAGGTAGAGTTACAGGTATACAGTGAATAGTGAATATTTAAGTAATGTTCGAATCCAGATTATGAGAAGAAACAACTACTCAACTAAATAAAGAATTTAAAATATTTAAAGAAATGAAGGTCAGTCAATCTGAAAAGAAAAGTAAAGAAGTGAAGAATTTAAATAACTTTTAAAGTGTCCTCGAGTGCAGTCACCGCAAAGACCATCAAAACGTTGAGATGGTGAAACTGGCACTCATTAGGACAGCCCCAGGAAAGGAAGGGCACATACAGGACATACAGTTTTCACATAGGTATATGTAGGTATTTTTACTTTGTATGGTCATAAACCTCATATATAACATATATCTCATATATATGTACATATATTTAAGTTGAGTAAATTCCTGTGTAACGTCCTGTGAGCAGCAGTGAGGCTCTTGACTGGCACCGCCACGACCACGACTGCACCACTTAACAGCTCTAATCCCCTCTATTCTTCACACTAATTAACACACACACACACTCACACACACTCTCTCACACACACACCGCCTTCCAGTCTTTTATCAAAGTCCTCCAGCCTCCCCTCTCGCTCCGTCCGCCCGGCCCACAATCCCCTGCTCTAGGTGATTGATTGCTGATAGGGGTTGGCGCAGATTAATTCAATTAAAAGGCGGGCAGCAGTCGAGTGCTCTGAGACAATGGCGTGGCGTAGTGGTGGTGGCGGTGGTGTGGTGGTGGCGTGGTGAGTGGCGCTGGGCGCGGTGGATTAAGCCGAGGTTTTCTCCTGGCAGCGCCGCCCAGAGCTCTCACTTTAAAAGCAGCTGATCTCTGAGAGGAATCCTGCAGCTTCAGACAGAAAAGAGAGAGAAATCTCAGAGGGACTGATCTATCTCTCTCTCTCTCTCTCTGTCTCTTTTTCCCTCTCTTTTCTCTCTCGACTTGTCTATCTCTTCCTCTCAGTTCCTTGTAGGGTTTTCTTCTCTTTTATTGTCAGAAGAATGAGCTTCTGGATGGTGTGAGAGGCGACAAACGGCATGTTTAAGTTCATTTTAATTCTCAAATAACCTAAACTAAACTAAATAAAGTGTTAATTCAGCATAAATATTTACAAAAACATCAGTAAACAACAAAACAAATCAATGACAATAATAACAAATATACTACTACAACTATTATTATTACTACTATTACTACTATTACTATTACTACTACTATTACTACTAATAATATACTAATAATACTACTGCTGAGGTAATTGTATGATTAGAACAGCACTGCTGAGGTAATTGTATGATTAGAATAGCTTTACTGCTGAGGTAAATGTTTGATTAGAATACTATTGCTGAGGTAGATATATGATTAGAATAGCTTTACTGCTGAGGTAATTGTATGATTAGAACAGCACTGCTGAGGTAATTGTATGATTAGAATAGCTTTACTGCTGAGGTAAATGTTTGATTAGAATACTATTGCTGAGGTAGATATATGATTAGAATAGCTTTACTGCTGAGGTAAATGTATGATTTGAATAGCTTTACTGTAAATGTATGACCTAGTGTTAAACAGGTTTACAGTCCAACCTGTTATGTAATGTGTAAAATGTATTTAAATTAACACAGATGTAAGATGTAAACATGTAAGAGCAGATAAAAAGTGTATGAAGTAAGAAATGAAAGAAAGATGAAAGAAATGGAGTGAACTGCTGATGAAGGAGTTTATTAAGGGTCATTCCTGTATGTGGGAAGATTTGTGAGGAGCCAATTAGAGTAAAGAAAGTAAAAGAGCGAGAGATAGAGATAGAGAGAGAGAGAGAGAGAGGGAGAATTTAATGATACTGTCACTACTGGACTAAAACTAAAAGAGAGAGTACAAACTGAATGGGGAGAAGTTTAGAATTAAACCTCTAATAATTGCAGAAAAGCCAATAATTAGATGCTAATCAATATCTAATAACACATATAATGCTGATGTTTATGTATAATACAATATAAAAGCACAGTCAACAGGTCACTATAGAACATCCCATAATACAAAATATTGTCAGAGTAAAATGTAAATGTATGATTAGAATAGCTTTACTGCTGAGGTAATTATATGGTAAGAATAGTTTAACTGCTGAGGTAAATGTTCGATTAGAATAGCATTACTGAGCTAAATGTATGATTAGAATAGCTTTACTGCTGAGGTAATTGTATGATTAGAATAGCTTTACTGCTGAGGTAATTGTATGATTAGAATAGCTTTACTGCTGAGGTAAATGTTTGATTAGAATAGCACTGCTGGGGTAAATGTTTGATTAGAATAGCACTACTGAGGTGCAGTAGGTGACAAAAGTGACAGTAGTGACAATAAATAAAGAAAAGTTGAATGTTAAAGAGCTAAATAACTAGATTCAATACTCTACAGCACATGTGTCAAACACAAGGCCCGCGGGCCAAATGTGGCCCGCCACGTCCTTTTATGTGGCCCGCGAGAGCTTGTAAGATCTTAGTGTCTATAATAAATGGATCAGAAGCGTGCTTTGACCGAAAACTACATTTCCCACAATGCTTGTCGATTGTATTACCCGCGAAGTTACGGCTTACTGCCACTGGAATGTGGAAACCCTGCCGGAGGGAAGGTGTAACTTCGCGGGTGAAATGTTTATCCCATAATGTCCAGAAAAAGAGAAGCTGATTCAGACGGACGGCTGTGCTTCAAGGCGAAAGAATGGTATGCCTTTTGTGTTACGAAGAGTGTTACTGACCAAAATAAACGCTTTTTAGGAGAGATATAAGTTCTGTGTAAATATTAATAAGACAATAGCTGACAATCTGTTTTAATGACATTAATAAACATCACTGTGACAGAGCTAGTCGCAGTTTCACCGCAGCAAAGTACGAAGACGTGAATCACTTATCTAACCAGCCTGTACTGATTTCTGCCTCCAATAACCCTTTCAATAACCTCCAATAGTCTCCTCCTTTAATAGTCTTCAGTAGCCTTCAACAGTCTAACCTTGCTGCTGTGGTGTGTTCTAAACTCCGTAGTTATAAACATCCTGAGGTTAGCAGCGCGCTAACTGACCTGTTTATAATGTAACGTTAATCCGAGCAGTGACTCCGTGACGGCTGCTCTAAACTGCTGCTGTTAGCTGTTTGTGCTGAAAGATGAGCTGTAGAGAGCTGTATTATCCGGTTAGTGGGGTAAAAACCTTTATTTCCTACACAGAAGAACTTAAAATTTTTAAAAACGCTCCAGACTGGCTGAGCTGAACCCTGTAGCCCGTGGCTGGGCTGTAGCTCTGACTCAGTAAAGACTGCGGGCTTGTGCTGCTACTGCAGCTCCCACTAGTGGTTGGATGAGGAACTGCTAAATCTACCATGTTCTTAACAGCTCACAATTTTTGATTTTATATTTATTAAGCCTTATTTCAGTATCAAACGTTTTGATCAAAGTTAATATAACTTGTATTTTATGTCATTTCTATTCACTTGAATAGTTTGGTTCTTGATTGATGGAGTTTTTGGATTTCATAACATGACAAATTAAAAGGATTTATGTTAATAGAGCAACAAGCCAACATTTTTTCCATTTAGAGTTATTTAACATTAAAGAGTAATTACATTCATTTTATATTACATTTGGTTACATTTTATTACATTTATAAGTTACATCTGGCCCTCAGAGGACAGCCAATATGCCAATGTGGCCCTCGGCAAAATGAGTTTGACACCCCTGCTCTACAGGGAACAGAGCAAACTGAGGGGTATTTATACTAGACAGACCATGTGGAAACAATCAGTAACTGGGGGAGCGGGAACGCCATAGCGTCATGTGAGTCAGGGAAGTCTGGTGTGAGTGCATGCTGGGAATTGGAGTTTCTACTGTGAGTGTGTAGTGTGAGAGAGAGACAAAGAACGTCATGTTTAAGTTCAGTTTTATTCATTACTTAAACGAGGCTGGTAACTCTGATATACTTATCCTCTTCTCTCCTGATAAGTGCCAGTTTCATCATCATAAGGTTTACGATGATCTTCTTTGTGACTGCACTTAAGGATACTTTTAAACTGTTTATGCCAAGTAATAATGGAAATAAACTTTTCCAAAGCATGTGAAATTTGCGTGCTGTAAAGTAAAGGAGTAATAATATTTATTTCATCTTTTCTACATGAAAACAGCTGAGTTTTGCTGCAGTTATGTGATATAAATGTGATGAATGTTGAATGAGTTTCTAAAACAGAAGTTCTGTTCTGATGTGATCTCATAAATACTAAATTATAACAAATAAATATATATTATAATAAATACTAAAAAATAACAAAATTCAGGAAAAAACGGCCTAAAACTAATGCAGTGTACTGCTGATATCATTAATATTACTTACAACAATACAGCATATATATAATAAGAATGATCCACAGTGGAAATACATTATTTTTTGTTTAACAATTATTATATTGTGATAAAATGGATAAAAAATCATTAGATTTAATAGTTTACTTGATTGTGGAGAAGCTATTTTTTCAGATACATCAACTTATATTGTGTTTTAAAGGCATGAAATATATTAAATATATTATATATAAAATATATATTAAATGTCAGAAAGAGACTAAACGTATTCTTGTATTAAAACAGCATTCTGAATGCAGAATTTCATTTAAAAGGAAAATATAGTCTAAAACTAGGATTAATCCTTGTCTGGGAAAATGATCCTATATAATTTTTTATTATTTTTTTACAATATATTATTATTATTATATAAACTAATATAATACAATAAATTAATCTTGATAACTATTAAAATGTAGTAGATATTTTCTCTGAAACAGAAGTACCACAATTAATACAGTTTATTAAAA